>NC_068367.1:41208270-41900770 GCF_020536995.1 Dreissena polymorpha
CGGTTTCCTGCTTCCTATGCTGGTGTGAAGCTTCCGTGACTCGCAGCAGTACATATGGATGAAAACTCCGAATGGCTTTTCGGGACAGTACTGGTGGGGATGATTCATATGCTGCTTGTCCACAACCTTCTCAGTCTGGTTAATGCTGACGTTGCCATGAAAAATGAAATCATTTCTCCAGCTGTTCTGGTTCCATTCTAGACAGGAGTGCTCCAATGTACTGTACTGAATCTGGCCATTTCGTTTAGTTTTCCGTCTTTCACGGGGCCCCTGCACTGGTGTTGTGTTCACCATGATCTTTGACTTTTTCTTGTTGGAACACCGTGCTGACTTCTATCCCGTGACTTGAATAATCCTAATGGTGCTATCGAATATTCATCCCCTTATGCATGTGCACATTTGCTGCTATCAAGCAAGGCGTTTGTCCTAGTATCGTTACTGTTAAGGTTAGAGTAATCCGATTGACTCTGAAGCAAAGAGCAATCAGAAAAATCGGGAATGACATATTTACTGCATTTGATCTGAATTAAAATGCATTCGGCACATAATAATTTCATTAGAGAAAATTCAGGTGGTTTTAATTCAACGTGTGTTTACGAGTAGCTATAAAACTATGCGTCATTTATTCATTTGATTAAACACATTTTATGTTCATTTCATTGTAACCAATCGATGGTCTTGTTAGTCTCATTCATACTTGTCGCTTTAAAATAAGTTTAACTTTTGTCCCAACTGTTAACAACCTTTTGTAATATAAAACCTGTTTCAGTACATGTATCACAAATAATGATCTTTACTTAGAAAAAGCATTTAGTGTCGGTGAGGTTTTAGCATGCGACTGCCATATTTCAGAATAACTGATGCAAATGTTACTTAATTAACATTTGTTTGCTTATTACATAGGCAAAGTTACGAAAGGGAAATCATTAGCCGGAAATCGATGTTTTTAAGTACTTTATTAGTATGAGATCGTTACATCATGGAGACGGTTAGCGCAATAAATGGTTATTTAACGACGTCGGCTTATTGTTGATGATCAAAGAACCAGTAGAATATATACCTTAGTTTTATATTATGGACGCAGCAAAATATTTAATTAATGAAATGTTTAGTTTTAGTCGTTTCTTTTTCGTTTTCTATATATATGGTATTGCAAAATGTGTGCGAGTATCACTTAAAGCGTCTACTACGTACTGCCAAAACACCAGTTTAAAAACTCATGGGATATCTACACGTCTTAACGCAGTTATTGTATTTAATCGTGTTATAAATCGCTATAAACCACAAAAGCCTCGCCGTTATTTAATTCTAAGATATGTCTGATATATTGCAAAACGATAAGGCAATTACGTAATATGTGAATTGTCGCAGGTCAAGCGATACGTCATTTCAATAATAATTTATACACATACATGTAATCCTCCCTAGACGTTGCTAACAGCAAATACAGTGTGTTACAAGCTTGGTAATGGTCATTTGGTCTCAAAGGAAGGTCGCTTTGAAACACTAACTGAAATGTCATCAGAATAACAGCCCTCTAATATAATTTACCGATCAAGTATTTTCACTTCAACGAGGCCATAAACGATGGAATTTTATGTTTTATTTCTTGGTTATAGACAAAGTCTAGACATCCGGCAATTAAGTTCAATATACTATTTGCTTTGCTACATGAAATGGTAAATTGTTCAAATGTATCTTAAAAGTATCAAATTGTATTGTAATTGCCATGCTATAATATATTAAACGAATTTAAATAGCATTAATTTTGAGGGTTTACTTTGCATTATTGAAACATGTAACGATTGTTCATAGCGTGATGCTGTTATCGTCCATGATTATCTTACAGCTTCTTAACGTATTTTATGGCCTTTCACATCTGAACATAATATGCATGATATAACATTTAGAACATGATTTTACGAATACAGTAAACTTGTTCAATTTGATATTTGCGTATCAGCTATGGGCAGACGTTAAAAAGCGACTGCTCTAAACTTACTAAACTAGAAGAAATGCACGTATTTAAATCATTTTACACGACGTTGTTGGTAGCCAATAGACGCAGTAACACATAAGCAATGGGCGGGTCAAACCTTGTCAAGATATGATGGTATGAAGGTGATAGATTACTTACGATATAAGATGCATTACATGCGCGTTAGTATCCATTATCTGACGGTGTTTCGAAATATTTAGAACACGTTACAAGCAATAATGAACTTAAAAAAAGCTGTAACGTGTAAATAATCATAGTTTTTGTGTCATCTTTAGTCATAATCGGTCAAGACGGCAAGGCGTCTACCCGACAAGGTATTTAAGGGCCGTGTGTTAATTTAACCTACCGGACATTCGAAGTGGTCATCTCGATATAAATTTCCTTTAAACAATCAATTGTATTTGTAATAAGCATCATGTGCTCAATCTCACTCTTAAATTTGATTACGTTGATAATTCGGAATAAATGGTAAGGACAACACGTTGTACCTATCTTTTCACATACATAGTTTTTTCATTGAGTGCTTCATCTTGTTCACGACAACACATCTCTATTTCGATCTTTTGGCCGTGACCTTGTGTGAATGATGTTGTTAACAGTATAAAAGCAATATATACATATTGGCTTATTGTATTAATTAATTTGTGTTACTTCTTGGGTCATCACAAATCAACAAAAGATAAATATAGTCCGTTATATATGTAAGTAAATAGCAACTGTTAAAATGTTAAAAATTTAAGAATGATTTTGCTCATAAAAGAATAGCTAATACATTAGCCAGCGAGGTATTAACCCGAAAGAAAAACATAGTATATATGTGTTAAAGTTAATCATACAGGAGGTTTCATCTTAAAAATGTACAACTGTCTTTTGTTTAACAATGTTTGTATATGAAACTAGAGCCTTAATATCATATCACAATGCCAATAGTTCCTTATCAGTTTCCAAAAATAGTATCATACTAATATTCCATCTTTGTAACATAAAGGGCACTAAGTAAAGAAGGTTATAGCTTCCACATGTTAAGGAACATATGTACTGGTATAATTGTGATTTTAAGGAACATGTTAAAACGTGAACAACACTGATGATGTTTTACTAAATAAATTTAATGAGGTTTATAACTATGTTTTGATAATGGTTATTGGCTTATGTGAGTGGCGAAGCGCTATATAGAATATATATAATGGCGTTTGTTGGTGTCCACAAACAAAAAACAAACATTTTTAAAGTTAATAATGTTTGCACACTTAATCGAAAAGGCACAGTATTAACCCCGAGGTGCGGTACGGAACATTTATTAAGTATATGAGACTTTGAATTGTATGAGTTCAAATGGTGTTCAGTAAACTTTGTACTTTCAATAATAAAAACACGCACTCTGAGACTGTCAATTGCGTGTAAGACAAAATGTTGGCTAACATCATTGAAGTAATTATTATAGATCACGCATAATTGGTGTGCGTGTTTGAGTTTCGATACCCTATCAAATTATTTGGTATATTAAACTATAAAAAAACACTATATATTATTGTTTACAAAGAAGCATCAATCGAATTCTGTTAGAAGGTTTTTCGACATTTACAGTTTGACACTTTAACACGTCCCAAACTAAAACATGTTTTAATAAATCACTAATGTATCATCAATGTATCATCAATGTATCACTGTTTACTAGCACATTGCAGTGGGTCATTGGTAGTACATTAAAATGAATCACTAATGGATCAGTCTTCTGCTCCCCATGTAAAAGTGATACATTAGTGACCCATTATACTTTAACTTTTAGATAGTGATCTATTAGTGCTTCATTACACTTACAATTCTCAGATAGTGATCAATTAGTGATTCATTACACTTAACATTCTCAGTTAGTGATTTATTAGTCATCCGTTATAGATAGTGATAGTTGTAGTAGTAGTAGTGGTAGTAGTAGTAGAAGAAGTAGTAGTAGTAGTAGTAGTAGATGTAGTAGTAGTAGTAGTAGTAGTAGTGGTAGTTGTAGTAGTAGTAGTAGTTGTAGTTGTAGAAGTAATAGTAGTAGTAGTAGTAGTAGTAGTAGTAGTAGTAGTAGTAGTAGTAGTAGTAGTAGTAGTAGTAGTAGTAGTAGTCGTAGTAGTAGTAGGTAGTAGTAGTAAGTAGTAGTAGTTAGTAGTAGTAGTAGTAGTAGTAGTAGTAGTAGAAGTAGTAGTAGTAGTAGTAGTCGAAGTAGTAGTAGTAAAAGTAGTAGTAGTAGTAGTAGTAGTAGTAGTAGTAGTAGTAGTAGTAGTAGTAGTAGTAGTAGTAGTAGTAGTAGTAGAAGTAGTAGTAGTAGTAGTAAGTAGTAGTAGTAGTAGTAGTAGTAGTAGTAGTAGTATAGTAGTAGAGTAGTAGTAGTAGTAGTAGTAGTAGTAGTAGTAGTAGTAGTAGTAGAGGAAGCTGTAGTAGTATTAGTAGTAGTTGTTGGTTGTAGTATAAGTAGTAGTAGTTGTGTTGTTGTAGCAGTTGTTGTTGTTGTTGTTGTTGTAGAAGTTGTAGTTTTGTTGTATCAGTAGCGGTGGAGGTGGTGGTAGTAGTAGTAGTAGTAGTAGAAGTAGTAGTAGTAGTAGCAGTAGGAGTAGTAGTAAGTGGTAGTAGTAGTAGAAGTAGTAGTAATAGAAGAATTAGAAGTAGAAGTAGTAGTAGTAGTAGTAGTAGTGGTAGTAGTAGTAGTAGTAGTAGTAGTAGTAGTAGTAGTAGTAGTAGTAGTAGTAGTAGTAGAGTAGTAGTAGTAGTAGTAGTAGTAGTAGTAGTAGTAGTAGTAGTAGTAGTAGTAGTAGTAGTAGTAGTAGTAGTAGTAGTAGTAGTAGTAGTAGTAGTAGTAGTAAACATATGGTAGGAAATATACAGGTTAAACTTGTTGCAAAAATGAAATGAAAGTTATTTCACAAACTGTAGAATTAATGAGTTTTTCCATTACCAACAATTTATTAAAACAATAATGTATTGATATCATTTGGAAAGTGATCATGAAGTGTTGTTAAAAAGTGATTATGCATACAGTATTTAAGCAGTCGTTCTGTCTAGGAATACAACAACAACTGAAGGTTTGTGCTTTTCATTATTTCTAAATATTCCTTTAAATTTATGATTCTTATGTCATCATTGTAGACCTTTTCATGTGATATTTGAGGTAATGGTATGGCAATTATTAGTTTAAAAGCAGCTGCCATATGAATTGTCACTATATAAGTGCAGTTTGCAGCTTGATAAAGGAAGTATAATACGACCTATGTGTAGAAATTAATATGGTTGAATGTAGTATTGGAAGTTTATCAAGTAGCATGGAAAAAAATAAAATCCAATTACTCCATGTAATATGGAAAACCATGGAAAATGTCCCAGGCTTTTTTTCCATGCTGGCTGGAAATTGTTCCATGGTAATAATTTATTCCAGGGATTTTAAGTTTTATGTTTGTTGCTGCATTTATATGACATTTCTAACATTTACAAAAGAAAGGCTATATTTGTATACTTGCAATTTAATTTACAGAAAATTCACCATGTGACAACTTTGCAAGAACTTTGCGGCAACTACTTTGCAAGAACTTGTGGCAACTTTGCAAGATTTTTGCGGCAAAGTTACCGCAAAGTCCCGTATGCAAATGAAGTTTGCGGGTTTGTGCAATCGTACTATCGCACTGTCACCATCGCACTGTCGTATTTTCGTCATCGTACTATCGCGTTCTCGCATTCTCGCCATCGCATTCTCACATTCTCGCCATCGTATTGTCGCACTGTTGTCATCGTATTGTCGCATTCTCGTCATGGTACTCTCCCGTTTTCGCATTCTCGTCCTCTGGATTTAGATGTGTAACCAAGATGGCCCTAACAGTATTCCGTACATTTCCGATTGCTGACCTAAATAATGCAGTAACAGAGAGAAATTCCTATGCGAGGTAACAATTGAAAAAACGTCTTTACAAATAGTAAACTTTTTTGCATAGAAGAACACTTAAATTTGTATCCTGCATGAAATGGGTAAAAAAAAAGTACAGTAGTCTATATAAGTAATAAATTTGATGGTGGTGCCTTAGTGAGTTATTAAAGCACAGTTTACCATTAATTAAAATAAAATATACAATTCAGTCCTATATTAGTGGTTAATTTAAAGTGTAGAAGTTAATTAGTAATACATAGATAGTGATACATTAGCGATTTATTAAACCCACAGTGAGCCATTAGTACTCCATTGATAGTGATACATTAGTTATTTATTAAAGTAGAGTGAGCCATTAGTACGCCATCGATAGTGATACATTAGTGATTCATTAAAGCAGAGTGAGCCATTAGTAATCCATTGATAGTAATGCATTAGTGATTTATTAACAGCTAGCTCAGAAAGGGTGATTCATTAGTGATTCATTAATAGTGAGCCATTAGCTAATTTGCATGCCATTTGTATCACTATAATCGCTCACTAATAAAGCACTGTGATGCATTAGTGATTTGTTGTAGTGCTTCATTCCCTATTTGTTGTATGGGGTTTAAGCATAAATGTTAGTTCCGTTTTACATATTTGTATTATAATTGTGTGAGAGAAAGACTAATCGTTTGGAAAGCAAAGTACAGTAATCCCCACAGCTAAGCAAGGCGACAATTATACAAATGCCTTTTGAATGTCGATACGTCAGACCGTCAGTCTGTCTGCGTGCCTCGACATAGTAAGCGCCCCAGATCGTATTACAATGGAAGAATTATCAAATGTTAAGGACATTCAGTCGATGTTAAGATGGAACGTGTAATTGATGGCAAAGGTTGTAGAAACATAACTCAATGCATAGGTGAATTATCTGATATCTGAAGGCATGAACCCTTTAACACGGTTCATCATCATTATCATCATCATCAAAAGCATCATCATCATCAGCATCATTCCTTGACCTCTCTGGTCATAAGTAATACATGAGGGACTTCGAACCAGATATTCTCCGACCTCAAGGTCTGTTTTGAGCTGCTGTGAGTAACTCATCAATGGGAAGAAACGTACACTCTTTCGCATTGTCCATCGACCAATTCGTCTTACGGCCTCTACGGTGACCACCTTCTAGCGCTCAAAGGAGCACAGTGTGGTGCAGAGAGCCATAGCTGTCTTATCTCAACCAAGCCAGAGTTCGCCGTTTGATGGTCGCCAGAGGAGGTTTTTGTGAGACAACTAGTGATATTGTCGTGTTGCTTCTTTGCTTTGTTTTTTGGTTATTAAAAAAATCCGTTTAAAAGAATTATTTCTACTTTTAGATTGTTAAGCGAGGTATTATTATATATTATCAATAGAATAGTATACCGTGATGAATTGAACGGAGTTACATATCGATCTTTCTGTCAGTCTGTAAGCGTACTATTTTATGCGCAATAATATACGTATGGTGATTCGACAACAATTGTAAACATTGGTGAAATGCTTCTTACATAGTTATTCTTTTGAGAGTTTATGAGGTCTGATCGTGCAGTTTGCAAACATCAACGGAATGATTACAATCCAATGCATTTGTCATCGTCAACCGTTTGGAATGTCAATTAGGCGATGAGTGAGTTTTTAGCATGTTTCTGTCTATTTTATTAATTTACAAATGGCTGCCCCCATGGTGATAAAATGACATGTGTTCGAGTTTTGATATTTCTAGATATGTAAACTTGTTTTACTATTTAAGCGTAACTTGCCCTCGTCAATGTCGATATTATTCACTAGTTATATAATTTTCCGCCGAAATACGTGGAATAAACATTATTCAGATTTTTGAAAATAATGTATATTTTAGTGTTAAAATCGCTTTGTATTTTGATTGATTTTGTGGATGTTATGATACGTTGATGTACAAAATTGGTAGCAGTTTGAAGGAAAAACATCCTTTAAAGCATATATGTATACATTTTCAATGTGGCACTCTTTCCTTAGTCAAATTTGAGTTCAATGCTAGGCGTCCCACATTTTTCAAAATGAAGCCTCTACATGAACCTTAATTAAAAATAACAACAATGACATATGCTCAATAGTTGTAGTTAATATTGAGATATTTCATTGACATTTTGTACGTATAAAGATAAGATGCAGACATAGCTTGTTATTGCATAAGAAGCCACTTTGGTAAAGTTCGATGTGATTGTGTCAAAAATGTTTTTATTGAATATGTATCTTAATGTTGGTTCAAGTTGATTGTATGCAAAACCATTCATGAGTTTTCATTTACGGCCACTCGGGTACAGGTGAGAGTAACTCCCAATACACGTAAAAAACATGGTTTCCGCATAAATCCTTGAATTTAGATAAAGCAATTGTCAATATCTTATATGCTTTTATAACTAGCGCGTGATTTACTCTGGGCTAAGAAGGATTACATGTATCATCGAGTCACCTTTCCTCAAAGAAAACTGTCTCTGGTCAGTAGCTAGAGTTTTTCATTTGTTTTTTTGTTCTGGAATCGTGACTTGATATAGGTCTGGCCAGATATTTCATTTAAGGCAAGTTGGATTAGAGGTCATGTCACTTTCACTGTTATCATTTAATTTGGATTTTGGAAAAGCATCATTTTGCGGCGTTAATATGTTCTTTCTATTTTTTGTGTAATATGTTTTTTCATAAACGATAGTGTATTCATAAAAGAGACAGAAAACATGCATCAATCGTTTCTGATTTACTTTTCACCTTATAGGCTTTTGGTTTTATTTTCAAATGGGATTTTCGTTATGTTTGTCAACAACACTTTTAAAATAGAAACTGTTGATTTGAACTAAATAAATAAGGAAAGAACGATGCTTTCTTTATCAAGCTCATTATCCCATGCATTGATTAATTTATTAATTCATTCAACGACGTATTCAATTTGTATGCATGCTTTCATGCATGCATTCTAGTTTACAATCTGTGAGCCCGATTCCTTGTGGTTGAAATACGGAAATATTGTCTTTCCGAAATATTTATAATTGGTCATGTTGAAAATGGAATATTCAGCTATTGATATCATATACTAATTACATTGAGGCACTTTGAAAAATAATATCTGGTAAAACAAATGACTTGAGTTCAACCACAAATAGAAATAACATACCTATATGTATTCCATTTCTTATATCGTTCAAGGATTATACAACATAGATTTAAGTTAATAAGATGTGTCCGTATTAGTTTTAAAAACAAAACATGACATCCATCAAGGTCATCAGAACACAGAATATCCAATATAAGGAACTTAATAACAACGCGTTAAGCACATATTAAAATGAATGTACCAATAAGCAACAGATGTGAATTTGAAAATAATTAAAATTCAGAATCCAAATATGATTATCATAAAAAATTAATATACTAACAAATTGTTGATTAAGAGGCAATTGAAATTTCTATAAATAACTGTTCATATAATGTTTTATAAATGTTGAAAAATATGTGTATGCCTATTTAGAAGTAATAATTTAATCATTGATTACCATTCATGATTTTGTTGTGTTAAACGGATTATTATGACGTGTGAACCACCTGTGAAAGAAATTACCATTAAGGAAATAGTTGTTTAAGATGGCATATTAGTCATGCTTAATTATAACAATATTTTAAACTAGTATGATACCGAGTTGGTCTAACCAAACGTTGTCAAATGCGAGTATAACTTACGAACTCCATTGATGCTAGCACATGAAAATTACCGTTGTTATTATAGCGAAACCAAACCCTGACAAGTACTGAGAGACAAAGTTAACGTCAATCAATACGTTGCGGTAAACACATTCGCACAAAATTGAATGTAGAATATTGTGTTTGCAAAAACAATATTGACGTCAATCTTGCAAATTTAAAAAGTGTTCACAGTGTTCTTATTCATAATTTGTTGAAAAAAGTTGTTGAAATCAGTATTCTGATTTATGTATTATAGTACATTACTTAAATCTAAAGCTTTTGCGTATACCTTGTCTACACTGTTATGTTTTAAGACCAAATCATAGTTGTCGCAAAATATACATAATGCTTCATAAGTAGGTATCGAGACCGAGCATTGCTGATTGCAAGACGCACACCATATCCGCCACATCGATGCAAATGATTCAGTGCTCATAGAACGGTCGGTTCGATCAAACATGTGATATATAAAACCTGTTTTTTTTAATTTACATCTGAAACACACCATTGGTAAAATAATTTAATCTCTAAGCGCTCTGTCATTTAAGCTTGTTCTACTTTTAAGCATAAAGAGCTTCATAAGTGCGCTATACGTTTATAGCCTTTCACATTGAAGCAGTGTGTGTGTGTGTGGGGGGGTGGGGGCTTGGGGGGGTGGGTGTGTGTGTGGGTGTGTGTGGGTGTGTGTGGGTGTGTGGGTGTGTGGGTGTGTGTCTAAATGCCATTAACAATGTAAGCTACTGTGTGAATGTAGTGCCCCTACACTTAGCATTTTTGAATTACTTTTGAAATACCATGTATCATTATCTGGTGTTGTTGTAATGCCTTTAACCTAGCAAGGGCTGCAAATATTCCATACACATATTTGTCCATATACAACGAATAATTGTATTTAAATTCAGATATACCTAATTAGCATTTTGATTAACGCACTCTTATTTAACTTTGAAATGTCAAAAACATTAACTATTGTCTGCTGGGGTATAGTTAAGGGCAAGTGTAAATAATGAATTTAACATGATGACGATCTTAATGTGCATAACAATAACTTTCAATAAGAGTGGAAATAAAACCACAATTCAAATAAATATTTAAATAAAATAATAAATGAATAGCACGAATTAAAAATCAAACATAGTGTATGTACTTCAGTGATGTTTAGGTGTTCTGACAAAAGGAAACAACACTGTCCAAATCGAACGTAACATGCACAGACTTAGATGTTTACCGATACGGCAGGGCTTTTAGATGACGTGAGCACACGGTCGACAACACATTTACAATTGCAAACGTGTGTCGTTAAATGGTCAAGAGTTCACAAGTTTATGTTTACGGAAACATGTCAAGGCCTTTCAAGCGTTATTTGTTTTATGTTCAGAGCATTAACAAAATCAAACTGTAACATAACATGCAAAAAATTAAAACAAACTCCCAAAATTCTTTGAGGATTCTTATCAATGTTTACACAGAAAATGGATAATGCTGTGATTAGATCTATAATGGTGGTGCTGAAGTTTTCATCTCAACCATTCTTGGTTCTTAAAATATTTTAAACGAATCTGATGGTTTAGATATGTTAGCTTCTTTTAACAAATTTACATAATACAGATTTATATCGCATGCATCGGACAACTAATGGGGTATATTAAGCTCAGTAATACGTATACTGAATAATCATGTGATCTTTAAACATAGTACTTGTATTTCATGCAATCTAAAGCTTTGGATTGCGTGCATGGCAAAATGTTCTATGGCATCACGAACGCCATCATAATAAAGCATATCAGAAACATACTTAGTTGTGAACTTAGACTTGTAAGATTTTAACAAATAAAATTGTGAAGCCTACTTACAAAATAACAATACTAAAAATAACATTTTAATGTAGCAATTAAACATATGTATTTCTTGTCAAAGGTTGATATCGTAATTTACAACACTACCTCCACAACATAATGTTGTGTAACTTATTTTATCACATGCTATACCCTGTTTCCCATGTAATACAACCATAACATATTTTTGTTATATTACACATGTGTAGTACAACATTTTCAAGCGTTTTCATTGGCTTAGTTTTCGTTTATTGACCAATCACATCTTGTTATTTTCCTGCAATGCGTCAAATGACGTCACGAAATGTAAACAACATTCGGGTTTTATCATTATGTTTTCGTAAATATTTATTTAATTTGCTCATTCAAAAGCATGTGATAAAAAAGATCTGATACTCGTTGTCATATCATACCATATTTTATTAAACTCGTCCAGGAAATTCGTTAGTAAGCTCGCCAAAGGCTCGCTTACTAACAAAATTCCTGAACTCGTTAAATACAATATGGTATGATATGACAACTCGTGCCAGATCCTATATATATGGCTGACTTCCAAACATATAAATGATCAAACGACAGAGACGTTACCAGTATTGCCATATTTTAAGGCATTATAGTTATATTATTAAAAGGACGCGAGCAATTACATATTTAACTCACGAGAATATACGCTTATATCCCCATCAATTGATTCGTGAAAGAAGGTTTGAAATTATGCGTTTCAACTATTTGCCCAACACCGACATGACGTAAGCCTTCCTTTATAAATAACAATTTAAACTGCAGTATTGACTAATATCCGGTGATTGACAGACAGATTCAATGTTAAAAAACAAAAACATAATATGATATATTAGTGTTTAAAATTGTATATATGCCATGACGGGCTATTGTTTATAGCAGATTAAGAGGTGTGTGGTTATTGGTTATTTAAACATTTAACTATATTTATTCTCTGTCATAAAGTTCAGAATCCCCGTGCAAACCATATTATGTTCATTAATAATGAACACCAGGTACAGGTGCGAATCACATTTACGATATGCCGCGCACACATGGTGCAAACGGAAAACGAACAAAATATCAATTATCTGTGGCATAAATCCATGTTTATTTTATCATTGACATTTTCAGCTACATCGACGCTGTCACATTTCCATTACGTTTTAATCACTCTGAACCAAAACGCGGTTATGAAATCATTCTCAGGGGAATCAATAACAATTGCATCTTTTGAGTAAAATCACTTGACAAATAGATTTTTCGCAACAATTTCTTGACTAAATATTGAACGCAGACAACAAGTAATTGGGATGATTTTGTATTCGTCTTTGAAGCCCAGAGCAATAGTGGTTTCATGGATTGAACATAACATTAATTAATTAGTTGTTAAGGTAGCATGATTGGGTATTAATAGCAATTCTCGATCGTGAGAAGAGTTAATAAGAATTATTTTTACTAAACCTTGGTTTATATTTCATATAAACTACACATTAAACAACAAATATTGTTATTTTAGTTTTCAATAAATACAACACAACGTGTAAATACGTATATAAGTTAAATGTTAAATGTTAAAGCCAGAATACATACTAGCTAAGCATTACTTAACAAAACACATTGTTATGTATAATAAACTTAACTACAAGATAAGACGAATAGGTATAAGAAAATAATTAATAACATTTAATTTTCGACTCCAGTAACAAATCATATTCATCTACAAAACACATGTACTCTAGTATTTGTTCGCACGACAAAGAATGTAATTAAAAAATTGCCAAAGAATCACTGGCGTATGCTATGTTTGATTAACAGTTCACAACTTCAATAACGTCTGCGCATGGCTTTTACTACACCAATTATTCAAATAACTACGGTACTGATATGTTCAAAATATTAAAAGAAAACATTGAATCATGTACGTCTGAATAAAAATACTTATGAAGTAATGATATGTGTTATCATACTGACTACGATGTAAGTAAGTTTTCCGTTTTCAAAAACAGCGCAGTTAATTTGCTCTGCAATATAATACCATAGGTACAATTTTGCCTATACAAACAACGAACGCACTAGCGCATTCTTTAACGTGTTCTATAGCCACTTCGTGAAGGAGATCACGACCTTCTAGCATACACATCTTTTACCAGCCAACGAGTGGATAAATGTATGTTTCGAACTGTCTTTTCCAACATAAGTATGTTGAAAGGAAAATACAGCTGTGTTTTAAAAGTCTCATAGCGTTAATGTTTCTATTTGTCTATCCGCTCAGTCTTGTGGGCTTATGAGTTAAAATTGCATCTAACATGACAATTCTTAGCACGGATATTAAAGTAAGCGGTCATTTTAATTAGCACCATTGTATGCATTTCCATCAACTTACCTTAAATGACATTGCTTACACAGATACACATGATTCGTCAATTCTTAATACCAGAGGTTTGACCTCGAAAACGAATTAGCAAAAAGGCATGATTCGAAATTCAATCATAGGCAATCGGATATACGAATAGAGTTTGTTTTTTGCAAGTTGTTGAAAGAATATCAGATAAAACGAACGACATACGTTCAATAACAAACTGTCATGACCAACCACTTTAGAGTCAATGTTTTTATTGTGTGCGACAATCACTTGCTAAATATGTGGATAAATAATTTTATCGCATCATAAGATGTGCATTGTCGAAATAAACCACTGTGGAATAATTTTTCCGCTATTTCGGCAGTGCTGAAATATAGCTGTTACGCGCGGCGGAGAATGGTCATATTACTCGGAATCAACTATAAAGTAATCATTTTTAGTATAATCGAATCAGATTCAACAAAACAAACAATTTGATACCAAGATGTAATATATGTTTAACACATAATTCAACTCAAAAAGCAAAAAAACATTATTAACAAATATTAAGTGCGCGTACTCGTGACGTCATTATTAACACGTCATACGACACAATGCATGTTCTTTCACGCTAAAGCTGCCATTGTTTAGTGTGGTTTTTTTTTCATTATTTCTTAAAAATCGGGAACGTAGAGGTATGATAAACAGAAAAACAGGTTAGTTACTGATCTTTTTGTAATGTATTAGGCTCGGCACTATTAAAATAATGTAACAATGTTTGCTTAAAATAACTTTGGGATTATTCGTGTAGTTCGTTTTTCCAATTCTATTAAAAGAAAATAATAATTTACAACTAAGAAAATTGAAGGGCTAAGTCGAATACAAGGTCGGTGCCGAATAAAGCAAAGTTTATTTTGTTCGGCACGAAAATCTGAACCACTCGCCAAGGCTCGTGGTTCAGATTTTCTAAGCCTCGCAAAATAAACTTTGCTTTATTCGGCACCGACCTAGTATTCTCTATATTCCGACTTATACTGGTGTTCAAAATTGATATACAAAAATACATTAAATTCTTCAGATCATTAAACTCCAATAGAAGTCAATCAACACGATACCTATACTCGTAGAAAATGTAAGACTTATAGCAAACATACACTTACTACTATTCTGGATTGACATCAAATAAAATTCGGTTCACAAATGTCCATCATAAAATTTAATAAATGTATTTACATAATTTGATTCAAGTCCTTATACATTACACTATTCTTTGTTTCAAGGATTCAATATTCATTTAAATACCTTTTTATCGATATTTCTATGTGGAATACATTTGAAACATATTACATTATGGTGTAAAGGACATGTTTGCAATTTAAAGGTCTTATATGTAAATGACATGTGTTAAAATAAATATTAGTTACTAATCGACTACATGTTCAAACGGGGTTTTCAAAATGTTTTACAATCAAAATGTAGATGTTAATACATCTAATATTTTAATGCACTTAATCTTCTAGTGCAGTATCAAATAGTATTGCTTAGTTCCTTCTCTTTTATTAGATATAGTAAATAAGTTCATTGTAGTTAGCATGTAATATGATGCTTAACACCATATTAATCCATGGTTACTGCAGCAAAAATCAATGGCCATAATACAAATAAGAGAACATTATATTTCTGTTTTAGGTTCGGTGTAGCCATGCTTTTGTGCGTGTATTTTATTAACCACTTATATTTAGCAATTGTGCATGGATTCTAAAATATGTATTGTAAGCAATATTTAGTGCCATGCTATGTTCATGCATTTTTAACGAATGAGTATGTCTATCTACCTATATATTGGGATGGTGTGTGCTTTATATATTCACTTCATTACCCTCCGATATTCATAAATGCGCATGCATTAGTTGGAAAGGAAATATATGTGGCTCTATAATGCATGTTATTAATTACTAGCGACACGAGCTTTTCAGGTTTAAAAATCATGCGAACATTTTTGTTTACGTCCCTCCGCGTCTTACGTTAGTCCTTTGCTGGGGAATGTTTGATATTGACTAAATTTGACACTAACTTGCGAAACTATACGCGAGCAACTTATATTATAAAAATACTTATTCAACTAATCACATAGCCACTCAACAATTTGGCGATTTGTCAGAACGATGGTATCACTGTTATACATCAGTTATTTTCCTATTATCACCCAGGAGAATTAAAAACGATCGCATCTTTGATCGGAATCACTTTCCACTATTGTTTCTTTACAAACATTATTAGATTAAACAATGCTATTAGACAATGAATACTCGAGATGCATTTTCGGGATGCATTTGCGGAAGTCTGTCAAGCGTCTTGTACTTAATAATTTAATGGATCGAATACAACACTTTTAATAGATTGTATCGGTTTGTAGAGTGGTGATGGGTTAACTTGTATGTCAATTATTAACTAAAACTACCGGATCGTGCGGCTTGATTGTTAGAAATGTAAATGAGCACGATACAATTTAACATTGTTATTTGTGAGCGTTATTTCACAAATAATGCAGAGGCAATTTTGCAAATCAGTATGGGCTTAACTACGCAAGGAACCTTTACCCATGACTGCCTGTCTGGATAACTGCAGTAAAATTACGCAGACGACGAATGCTAAGGAGCGTCTGCTCTAACCACCGCATCTGCCTGTTTATAGTTCCCACTGGTACACTACATAGTGTGTATGTATTAAAACGTGTTTAAAAGCTTGTAAGACAACGTTGGCCAGTCGAGTGTTTATAATTGAAATCTGTATATATTGGATGCTTTCAGGGAAAACGGCGCTTAATGCATGTCAAATAAGATTAGCCTGTGCACACTGATTAGCTGTATCAATGATTTGAAAAAAAACACATCTCGGCCTGTGCTTTAAGACACACTCTTTATAAATTTTAATTGGTTGTGGTCATTTCAAACTTGCGATATAAAAAATCATAACATAATTTTGAAAACTGAGTTGCGTCTAAGATTATACAACAGCGAACAAATTCAATGCCTTCAGCGCTTTGATTTTTATAAGTGATATCAGAATGCACAATCAAATGTTTTATGTTGTGTTATTGTCATTATAAGCTTCATTTAAATTTAGTTCGGTGTTTGTGCGTAATGAAATTGATGATATGTTAAAATATTATTTCGAGTTTTATATACATATGTGTAACTAAATGTTAAAATATACAAAAGTTATTAAAATTTTAACTTTCGGATTGCCATATATTAAGTGTTAGCATGATGTTAATAAATAAGTTGGAAATATACTGATTGTATAATTAATATTTTCATAAATATTTTTCATTGCTAATTATATTAACAGGTATGACTTGCATCTGTTCTACTAACATGAACTGTTATTGATCCAATTATTAGGATTTCTTAGGAAGAACATTGTCTTACGATGCATCAAAGCGGAATTCAAAATTAAATTGCAATAATGAGAAATATTTTCATTAATTTTCTATTATGTTTAATTGAATACAATTTAGTGTCTATAATTTTCCGGAATGAACTAAATGAACAAAGGAAGAAAATATGTCAGATGATAATTATACAATAATGCTCCAGAGTCATGTTTGCATGTTCTCTTTGATTACATTTAACTTCACTCATTATGTCTGGAAATGGAAGATGCGACGAAACCAATTAGTCCAATAACTTCGGGACCGCAATATTTTATTTCAACAGGAAAAATGATCTGTTTATAGCTATTCATAGCTAATGTTTGTTTAATTCACATGTACAGACTTAAAATTAAACTTGATTTGATTTGATTTGGTTGATGTATGCATTTTAGAAAACAATATGAATTAATTGAGATGAGATAATGACTAGATTGTAACCAGGTATTTTGTTTTCATAAATATCTTAGTTATTCTCTTCATGTGAAGACTAACGAGACAGTTGAACACGTGTCTAAAACGACGAGACTCATTGGAGGCTTAAAACATTTACTTTATAATTTCAGAATGTATTCTCAACAAACGTAAAAATGTTGTTCTACGATTCTTTCCATAGTTTTGTCATAGCCGCAATGCCGTTATGTCAATAAAAGAAGTAGAATCACATATATATTATTATAAGGTTGTGTTGCTTGCCAGTAAATATGTTCGAAGATAACACTATGTTCTTTGCTAAAACTTTGCATTTTACCTTAACCATGTTTCTGCATGAAAATATGGAGCTTATACTTTTTATAAATGAAGAAATGTGTAATAATTTAGGTAATTTACATATTGTTTCCTAGAACCTTCTTAAGATTCCTCAACTGACTCTCACAAATGGTCATTTGCATAATATTGGTCTTAATTTGTAACGAATGAAAACATTATTTTTTTAAGATCGTAGTGAAATGTTTCATTTTATGAACATTGAAACACCGTACATATCACTTAATTTCGAGAATGAATGAAATATTAGTTTCATAAAAGATTACGGCCATGATTTTAAAACTTATTTGACTGTGTTGCTCATACAATAGTTAATCAAATGTGATCGTTTTACCATAAGTACCCATTATATTGCATTTTAGAATATAATGCTCAGAATGTAGTCAAATGATCACATGTAAAAGATTTCATCTACTCTTAACTAATTACTGAGATATTCAAGTTTGAAAAGGATTGCGTTAGAAATGTCTCCAAGAGCACTAGATTTTTACATTGCGTAACACGCTGTTTGGGGACATTATTCAACTACCAGTATTCTATAGAAATATTTCGTTCGAACATCCAATTACAAGCCCTATTAAAGGAACAGTCAAGTAGACAGAAAAATGCAAAAACTTAGTACCGTGATTATTCAAAAAGAGGATGGATATTTTAATTTTAATTGTGATATGTGAAGATGAATATCGTGCGACAAATGGTCGGTGGATGCGTTAGTGGATGGGTTGGAACGTAGGTGAGTATGGAATGATGAACGGATGGATGGATTTACTGATGGATGTATGGATGGATGGACCGATGAATGGGTTGATGGATGGATGGGTGGGTGGATAAATGGATTGATGAATGGGTAGATGGATGGATGGATGGATGGATGGATGGATGGATGGATGGATGGATGGATAGATGGATGGATGGATGGATGGATGGATGGATGGATGGATGGATGGATGGATGGATGGATGGACGGATGGATGGATGGATGGGTGGGTGGGTGGTTTGGTGGGTGTATGGGTGGTTCGTTGGGTGGGTGGGTGTTTATGTCGGTGGGTTTGAATGGATGGAGTAATGGACGGATGGATGGATGGATGGATGAATGGATTGGTGGATGGATGGATAGATGGATGGATAGATGGATGGATGGATGGATGGTTGGATGGATGGATGGATGGATGGATGGATGGATGGATGGATGGATGGATGGATGGATGGATGGGTGAGTGAGTGGGTTGGTGGTTTGGTAGGTGTATAGGTGATTCGGTGGGTGGGTGGATGTTTTTGTCGGTGGGTTTGAATGGATGAAGTAATTGACGGATGGATGGATGGATGGAAATGGATGGATGGATGGATGGATGGATGGATGGACGGATGGATGGGTTGGTGGGTGGATGGATGGATGGATGGATGGATGGATGGATGGATGGATGGATGGATGGATGGATGGATGGATGGATGGATGGATAGATGGGTGGTTTGGTTGGTGTATAGGCGGTTCGTTGGGTGGGTGGGTGTATATGTCGGTGGGTTTGGATGGATGGATGGATCGATGGATGGGTGGATTGATGTTTGGATGGGTGGATGGATGCATGGATGGATGGATGGAAGGATGGATGGATGGAAGGATGGTTTGGTGGGTCGTTTGGTGGGTTTATGGGTGTATTTGTGTTACATTTTAAAAATATACTTAAGTATTATACTCAAACATCTTGAAGGGATTGGCGTACTTTAATCAACGCTTGTACTTAACTGCTGAATACAAATAGCCGTTGCCTTGTCGATGAATATTAAACATTCTACGACAACATGCATGCACAAAAGCAGAAAATTATCTTTCGTTTATAAAATCTTAAATTTTGCTAAATGTATTTCCAACTAAACTATACTGAATATTAGGACAGATCGTGAAAAAACAATATGTCAGGAAAATGCGCAAGCAATATATAATATTTCGCAACAAGCGAAATAGTATGTGTTCTAAGTGTATCTTTTATGTATTTATGAAGACTATTTATGCTCACGTGTGTATCACCATTTTAAAAATGTTCTGACAAAAAATTGTTAAATGTTGATTTTTGTTCATATGTGCACAAAACAACAAGGGCACTCGATTTGTATCAGAAATGGCATGTGAATGAAATTCACGGATATTCATTCACATTTTCATTGTCCGATGCATCAGCCAAGTTCCTATTGATACTCCTATAATGACGATCTGTTGAGCCATGATTGGTTTCCAGCGTATGTCAGTTTCTATAACAAACGGGGCTTATATCCGGCACTTAACCACGTGGAGTGGTCTCAAACACTTGTTTGTAACACTCAATATTGAATAGTCAGGGGGGGAGTGTGTTAAAGTGATTTCTGACATTCAGTCACACTATATGATTTTCGTTGGATATGTGAGTGGTAGTGTTCATAAGCATGCTCAATTAGCTAAATGTATTTGATTTGCGTGAAAAAATATGCAAATAAGTCATTCATGAGAAGCTTAGACAAAAAGAGACAATTCTTAAATTTCGTAGTTATATTGTTAATTAAAACGAATCAATACTTATGAAATCAACCTAATTATGCAGTTAGCAACCACTATGATTTTGGTTTTAAAGCATATCACATACGAGTGGTAAAAGTAAACTACTGACCCATTATCTGCGTATCAACAAAAATATACTTTTTGCGTTAGAATGGCATGAAAGACAAACATCACATTGACAATATGAATGCATTTGTTATGTTAAATGATTCAACTTCGGTGTTCGATGTCGTTTCGTTTTTGTTAAATTACATTTGTATTTCTCTTGTTTAAAAATGATCAGTATTTGCGTCAAAGTAATTGCATCTAAATGGCCAGAGGATCGAAAAGCTGATGTGACAATTATATGAAATATAAAATACTCTAATACAGCCATGATATATATTAATGCTTGATCGCCTCATGATATCCACAGGGGCCTGTCTCAGAGAAAACTTTTTTGGAGACAAAAACTATTGCAATGAATATGTATTTATCACCGCTGATATTGCGAATGGTCGCTTAGCTAGGACCGCAACGGTACACAGGGATACAATGCACGGGATTTTGTCAGAGTCACATTATGAAGTATTAAAAAGGTCTTCATCTATTTTTTTAGCCCAATCCCATCTTAACTACCTGCCCCTTTCAAAAGGAAAGCAATAGCTGGTATGGCCTATTATTAAATGGCGTAACACTGCGCTGATATTGGCTATTTGCGTATACCCTTAGATTGGCAATTGAAAAAAAAGCATTTATAGATCTGGGTGATCTATTTCGTATTAACTAAGGTTTTCTCCAAATAAATAGTATACGGATGTCAGAACCATATTGAGAATGATGTTAATCTCTTTATGGTACATTTAGTTTACAATTTCGCGTGCAAAGACCTTTATGGTGACATGTTGAAGATACCTTAAAGAGATTGAAAACTTTGTTAAAATTATTGCAATACAAATTATGAGCGATAACTGAATGGTCAACATCACGTAATGATCCAAAAAAACAATGTTTAATTCTCAAACATTCAACAATCAATATCTCAATTACTTGAATTTACTCAATGTAACTCTGCGTACAACGGTTATGTCTCTGGGTTGCTCATTTACAATAAAATATTTAAAGAAGTGAAACTCCAGCTGCTGGAGCAGTATTGAATTATTATTATACACAAGTAGTTCGTCCTTTATTTAAGGCAAGTTACCAATTGCCAAAACAGTACAAAACAGCACAAAACAGCATACAAAACACATAAATGAATAAAGCTGGGGTCACCGCCTTGGAACGGTCAATGCAAAGCATTGGGGGTTTAAACCGGTTATAGAGCGTTCAACCTCACACTTGGCCCAGCAATATTCATGATACATTTACATGTAAATAAAATATAATCTCATAGTATTGTAACTCAAATTAAACAATAATAAAAGGGAATTAAGTCGCATTTAATTTAATTACCATTTAGTTACTCAATAGTAGGAAAGGTACCAGAGCAACAGAGTTACAACTTTTTTTAGGCACGATGAAATGAAACTACAAACAAATATCAACTACATTCCTTTTTTATAGAAAACGATTTTAGAATAATTATAGCATCATAAAGTTAATATTTCAGATCATCATCGCGCACATACAGGAAGAAGAAGTAGTAATGGGTGTAAAAGTTCCAGATAACATTGCTTGGATGTTTATGTGACTGCTAAAAAATAAATCAAACAAGAAAATCTTTTCAAAAAGAAAATAACATGGAAATTTAACGCTATAAACCCAATGACCTATGCATGTAGAATAAAACTGTAAAAGTCGTATGACGTCACAAAAGTCAATGTAGCCAGGAACAGAGATATCTATTGCCAATTGAACAAATCATTAAATAATGGCTAGATAAATGTATTCAATAAATACGAACCCTCATTTTCAAGGAGATACTTCTATTCACATTAAACAGTTGAACCATCTATTTTTAATAATACGTATGTTTTTAACTTAACACGTTATATTTTTCAATGTCAAATATAAAAGCTTGACGCTTAATATAACTTTAGCTTACTGCGACTGCAAACATTAATCGCCTCATTAATTGCCTTCAGTGGTAATCAGTTTCAAGCCGGTAATGGAATCGATCAGCTATCGCATATCCATGATTATATTAATGATTGTGTTACTTCTGTTGTTAAAGTCAGTAATTGTTGCACTCAAACTTATACAGTCTTAAAGAAAGCTTAGATACTATAACATATTTACAAAAGAATTTTGTTATTAAACCTTCTTTAATTGTATAGATGTTAGCATGTATTGCTGATTAGGCGAATAAATGAATCGTTATAAGGATCTTCCTTGACCTTTCATAGCTTTTCAATTAGTACATGTCGGGCTTTTAAATAAGTCATGTATCGGGTATTGGAGGATGTTGATAGAAAAGAAAGGACTAAGAAGGATTGTCAACAGTGACAGGCCATAATGACCTTCAAAATCCCGAGTGGTAACAAACCAAAGTCTGCAAAATTACTGGTAAAAAGCAGATTAAAACGGCCACCGGAAAAACTTTGCGAAACCGAAATTTCGCAAACTTAAGTACCCTTTTTCTTAAAGATTTGCTACTTTGAGACATAGTATGCGATAAAAGTCTTATCGTTGATTAATAATTGGTTATTTTCACTCAAAAAACGCGTTTTCTTCACTATGAAATTTATAAGCAAAGTTGGGGTTCCCATGGGATTTTTGCATTTTCCCATGGGATTTTCGATTTTCCCATGGGATTTTTTCTCCCATGGGATTTTTTTTCTCCCATAATTTGCAAATGGGAGAAAAATCCCATGGGATTTTGAACGTTTTAAAAAACGTGTTTTATTTGCGTTTGCAAGTATTTTAACGTTATTTAGGGACTGTATATTGGCTTTATGCCAATTATATATATAAATATATAGTAATAAAAAAATCCCATTTTTAAATGGGAGAAAAAAAATCCCATGGGATTTTTTTCTTATTTTGAGAATTGTATTCATGAAACTTTCAGAAACATCATATTTTATGAAATGATGAACAACTACGATATTTTAATGCGTTTAGTCGTGTTTAAAAAAAATAAAAAAAATCCCATGGGATTTTTAAATCCCATGGGGTTTTTTATCCCATGGGATTTTTTATCCCATGGGATTTTTTTCCATTGGGATTTTTCAGTTTCGTAAGCCGAATAAGTTTCTTAATGCGAAAAACAACAATAAAGGAAATAATAATTATAATTTTGACTAATAAATTGAATAATATAAATAACGTGAATATTTTTAAAATGAGTTACAATTAAAGGTTTATGCTAGTAGAACTTATCATTTCTTGTTCGAGCAGATGGTTGAGTCCAATTGGTGAGTATGCCAGCTTAGAACCAGTATAAATGCATCGCAGACAGACAACGCTGTCATACTGTACACACCGCTGAGTAACAATCTTTATTGCATTTCATTTTGCAACAGAAAATGAACTCCGTAGTATAATTGATCTTATATATGCCCTCTGCTTTTGAAAGCGTGCAACACATTAACATGACAATAAGTCCATGCCAAAAACTATGTGCAAATTCCATTCAAAGCTATATACACATTATAAAGGTCAGATGACCCGCGTCATGCGAAAATGGGTCTTATGTCATATGCGGCCAAAGTTGGTCCATCCTAGCTTGTCCAACCGCGCAGTCTGGTCAGGTTCTACGCTGAGTGATATATCAAGTCAAGCCATGATTCGTGGTATCATATCCAAACTCGGTAGCTCCTGTGCGAAACTTTCACCGGAAACGACGGCACCGAGACGGGCGCTCGAACTTTGCGGATGCGCGTTATATGTTATATATAATAGCGCGATGTGTTTTTTCTTGCCTCAAATTAGTAAGCCCAATCAGCGTTTTATTGTGTTCTTTGCTTCTACTATTAACAAGAACTTCAACCGATACGAACATGAATTTTATTTTAATATGTTTATTTAATGCTCGGAAAACTCATTGTATATTTAGACTACTACTTATAAAACAAAGTCGGGTTTTCAACATCTGTTTTCGGCATATAAATTCTAGATTTTACGCACTTTACTGTACAAAATACCGTTAGGGCCACCGTGGTTACTCATTAAAATCCAGAGGGCGAGAATTCGAGAACGCGAAAGTACGATGACGACAGTGCGACAATACGATGGCGACAATGCGTTCGTACGATTGCGAAAACGCGCTAGTACGATGACGACAATGCGACAGTGCGACAATACAATGGCGGCAGTACGATAGTACGGGGGCGACAATGCGATAGTCATATCGTACTTTCGCCGTGGTATCATCGCAATGTCGCCATCGTTCT
Organism: Dreissena polymorpha; assembly: GCF_020536995.1. NCBI lineage: Eukaryota > Metazoa > Mollusca > Bivalvia > Myida > Dreissenidae > Dreissena > Dreissena polymorpha. The sequence goes on from NC_068367.1 coordinate 41,233,126, forward strand.
ATCGCATTGTCGCCATCGTATTGTCGCACTGTCGCCATCGCATTTTCGAATTGCCGCCATCATACTATCGCGTTATCGCATTGGCACCATCGTACTATCGCACTGTCGGCTATCGCCATCGTATTGTCGCACTGTCGTCATCGTATTTTCGCACTGTCGTCATCGTATTATCGCACTATCGAACTGTAGTATTGTCGCCATCGTACTATCTCACTGTCGCCATCGTATTGTCGCACTGTCGTCATCGCACTGTCTGATTGTCGTCATCGTATTATCGCGTTCTCGCATTGTCGCCATCGTACTATCGCATTGTCGCCATCGTATTGTTACCCTGTCATCATCGTATTGTCACATTGTCGCCATCGTACTATCGCGTTCTCGCGTTCTCGCCCTCTGGATTTTAATGTGTAACCACGATGGTACTAACGGTATTCCGTAATACTGCTAAAGCACAGTATGATTAGGTCACTCCCAATGCTCAAATCTCTATGTCTATTTTAGTAACAACACATGTTTATGGAAGGATATTTAGGTAAAAGTAAAATCATTCGTGGTGAATATTTACATTATGACTGATGCTTATTCTAATTTGCTTTATGACAATTCCAACATGCTTGTTGTCTATTCGTTTATACTTGATGATTGCTGCAACATTACATCATTCATGATGAATATTTACATTATGCGTGATGTTTATTCTAACATGCTTCATGACAGTTCCAACGTGCTTGTTCTCTATCGGTTATACTTGATGATTGTTTCAACATGCTTAGTGACTATCCAATGTTTGTGTGTTCATTATTCCTGAAACCAGTCATAATCGGTTTTGCCACTAAGCGTCATTAACAACGGCAGTTAGCAACAGGCAGTAAGCAGAATGCAAGTTACTAAATTATGACAACAGGTGGCGCGCGTTTATTTTCCGTATGTTGAATAAATTACTTTTCGGAAAAAAAAGCGAAAACATCCGAATCATTTTGACTAGTAAACTGAATAAGCTGAATAAGTTCCCTTCGTTATATAATCTCCATTAAACTAAATACGTTCATTATTGCCATGAAGACCAGTAGGTTTACACAATGAATTGACTGCCGTGAATGTTTTTGATATTTGTAAGATGCAATTGGCACTCAAGAAAGTATACATGTATTTAATTCAGGACATAACGGGGCTGATGTGTTGGAATTGTGGCCCTTCCCTAGTCCAAATAATTACAGTAGACGTAATCTACCGATGTGCATTGCATATCGACCTCATATTTATAAAGTAGCCCAAACCCCCATTGCCACAGACCTGTGCGTGAAACTTTCAGATTTCTCTAGTCTGTTTACCATGCTATAATTACAATTTCTATAAACACATATTTATCATTTTATGACTATATAATGTCTGTGGTATAAAGAGAAACCTGAAAGTTACAAGTACTCGTGTCTAGTACTGTACAACTATTGTACTCCTCGTTGAGAAAACAACTACTTCATCTACATGTATTAAAATATCATAAAACATAATTTTCAATCAAGTTGGAAAAAAATCAATAAATAAATGTCATATAAACAGGTTTGTCATGAACGTTGACGTCGCTCTTGGTTACCAGAAAAATTCCCACGCACGGATTTCAACCGTCATTGTTTACAATCAATTAAGTGCATAAGTACTTGAATTTGTATAGTGTTTTTTAAAAGTGTCCAGCTACAGGTGGTTAGCGTGTGGCTATAATACTAATTAGTGAAAACATATTTTGGAATGATAAGTAATCATATTATAACGAAAAATCAACTTTTCTTAAACAAAATAAGTTAAATATATATTCAACAAGGTATCCAACTCGAAATCATCCGAAAACGGGATGCATCGTTTTAAACAGCCATTACTTCATCAATTTTGCAGCGATTTTCACGATCTTGGTCTTATTCAACGCAGAAATAAATTTCCTTTCTGGAAATGTATATGTCTTGCAATATTTTTACAAATACTGGGTCAACTTTTAAGAAATAACACGATACACAACTCGCGTGACCCAGCTGTGATCGATCAGACAGTATTCATGACTGAAATCTTCACGGGGAAAAGGGCATTTTCCCTGCAAAGTTCACGAACCTCGATACCATAATTAAATAAAACGTATGAAAAAAACATTCTTACCGTGCTTGCCGTAGCATTATGCATCAAAACTAACTGTCCAGCGCATTTTCAAACCTTTGTTTACATACATTTCAACCAACTGACATTTTAAACACAAGAGTGATTTCATTGCTCCAATGCGGAGTTGTGTCTTTACAACTGGAGATTTCATTCATAAATACGGTCTGATCGATCACAACTGGGTCAAGCGAATTATGTATAGCTTTATTTCTTAAAATTTGACCCAGCATGTGTAGAAATATAACAATATATATACATTTCCTAAAAGGAAATTCATTTCTGCGTTGAATAAGACCGGGTCATGAAAATCGCTGCAAAATTAATTTAGTAATGGCTGCTCAAAACGATGCACCCCGTTTTCGGATGATTTCGAGTTGGATACCTTGTTATATATAAAACGATAGTGATTTTTTTTTATAGAAAATTTGATTTTTCGTTTTAATATGATTATTTATCATTCAAAAAGATGTTTTCACTAATTATTATCATAGCCACACGCTAACCACCTGTGTGTCCAGCACGTGTGCCGGGAGAACAGGGCTTAATGTATTTTTTGTTAAACTCTATAATATTTATATCCAATCTGTATGAAAAAATGTCGGTGAACATTATTCCGGTGTTAATTTTTGAAAATATTGAGGCATTCGTTAATTATGGATCTAAAACGGAACATTAATCCGCAAAAAAAAAACACCGGGCATATTGCATATTAGATCGGACACATGAAATTATTTCGAAAGAAAGCAATAAGAGTTTCAATTCTACATGAGTAAGTCTCGCTGTGCACGATTACGCTCTTACTGCTCGTATATATTTGACTCTTGGCAAATACCTAGTGTTTTATTTTGCTTAATCTAAATTGTGTCATGCATCTATATGTACTTAAAGCAGCATGACCAACAGCTCTTTCATATGTGAAAGAGATTGACACGAAATACCTACCCATCTATAATAAAGTTTATATGTGCACTTCAATATTATAGTTTAATAGCATTTTATGTGGTGCAATATAAAAGTACTCTAGTAAATTTGAAATTATGTAATCGATTTCCTCTCAACATACATGCAAAGTTCCAGATAACTTTTTCAGCAAAATCTTGGTTTACACTCTATAATAATCCAGCCTTAAAGTCTATTATTAATTCTTTTTTTTTCAGGTAAATATAATTTTTGGCACATCCGCATTAAGGTTTATAGTCTAAGAAGAGTTCATGACAATTGCCGGGTTACAGCAGACTTTTTGCGATAAAAGGACCAGATAATGGAAAACGTTCGGCTTTTCGACTGTTGTAAAGATGGTCTGTTATTCATAATAACGTTAAAGTGCTGTTGATTTCATAATTGTAATGAGGGCCTAGACGAGTGGGAACTCATTGATAAAATGTTTACATTATATGCATTGATATTGAGTTTTACGCATGATCACAAATTTTGAATTCTTATTTTATTTTTCCAATGTGTAACCGTACGCACAGAATTTAAGTCTACTTTTTTACTAAATTTAATTCAATTTTTTACGACTTTAAGCGTCTTATCTGGAGCTCTGCATACATGCATTTGTAGCATATATTGAAATATATCCATAGACTTTCTTTGGTTATTGAAGGTAAATTACTGTACAAAAATTATGGTTAGTCATTAACCAAAAAAAAAGGTAAGTCTACAAACACGCGGTTAATTTCGGTTCAGTAGCAAATATCTTACAAAGGTGCGCAACTTCTCCTATAACATAAAATTTCCGTTATACGCCTTAAATTTCCGTAGTCCTCCGTAGCATTTCGGAATGACTGTCAATTGACATCATTGTATCATGCATGATAGTATGTTGCTTTGTGCTTGGGTGAAACTCACATCTTACCATCGCGTTAATTTATTAAACGCATTAATATTTGATTCCATTATGCACTGCGCCTATTGCACAAGTCTCTCTGCACAAACCAACATACACATATGCAGCATGCAATTAACGAACAAGAATGTTGCATCTGTACACATGCATGATACCATTAAGCAGAATGTAAATAGACATTGGACATCAGGCAAGATGTAAGTTTCATCAAGCATGAAAAGGTGTCTACATACCATACTAATTGAAAGTACCATCAAGAATCATGACACAGTCACAAAGAAGGATGTAATTTTTACCTAAATACCCTTCCATATTTGTCGGCACTGTGTGTTTGCTTAATTTCACTGAAGAACGTCTACTGGTAAATCTTACAAAAAAAGTGATAAATAAGACTGAGTAGCAATTTTTTCGGCGTTGCTGTTTAACGTCAAATTTGGCCTTTCAACGAACTTCTAAAAAGCCCATTGAATTTTAATGAAGAAGTTTCCCGCTTGTATTAAATCAAATTTTGCAATTGGCAATTTAATAGAAATCCCCATAAAACATTGCACATAGCTTTCTGAAATAAACAGGCCACATTGAATGCATTCACGATATCCAACAGCTCTCTTTGCAAAGACCCATCTAGTGTTTCTTGGCCGTGTAAGATCTATAATTAGAACATCGTCACCTAAACATCTACTTATAGAAGAGCATATTTTGGGGAAACAAATTCAATAAGAGTATAAAACGTCCACGATCACTAATGTGTAGTTTGTTAAAGATATCACGGCAGTAAAAACATAGCACTTTAAAGAGACCACAATCTGGTACATTTGGTCAATTGTTGCGTCCGTGGCGGACAATACATTTTTAAAAAGAAAGCGTACAAAAAAGCAAACACAAAGTTCTTCGTAAGCTTGTTTTAATCTTAAAAACACATAATCGACAGTCATTCCAGTCAAATACAATACTAACAGTCAGCACTCTAGAGATCAAAATTGCGGATATAAATATTTAATTCAGTGATATCAAGTGTATCAAGTTCGAATTCCGGAAAAAATAGCCGGTAGTCTGGGGCATTAGGTCCCTTACAGGGATAAAAGGTAAATCCCCGCCCGAGCCGTAGCTAATTGATTTATTGTAGTCTTTCTAGTTGCAATTTCTGGTGAGTACAATGCGGAATATTACGGATATTTGCAACATGTCGAAGATTTTCGGAAAGTAGCGAAGAGGTTTTCGTCAGTTAATATTCATGTCCGTGCCGGCCGCTAACTTATCAGAATCAATAAAAAGTAACCTGGAAAAATCGGTACCGATCGCAAATTTCCGGAATTCCGATAAAGCTTCAACATTATTTGTTCTCAAATGATCGCGTACTCGAACGAATCTGTCCCTACGCCTCCAACTCCCTTTAAATCTCATCGGACGTACATTGATCTCAAAATCTATCATTGACGACTCAAATCATATTTCCTGAATAGTTTGGCCTATTGACGTCCCTGTAATTATAACAATGGTCTTTTGGATAAACAACGCTAAGTTGTTGCAATATAATAACCGTTTAAAATAGTTACCGGTTTTCATTTAATAAAATGATTAAGTCATATTCGAGATTTCAGCGATTGCCAATATTTTGCTTTTGTTTCTCATAAGCATATGGTGCTTGGTATCTGCTATTGACTCCTATGTAGATTGCAAATATTACATAACCCTTACAGCGGCCGAGCGCAGATATCTGCACTTGGCCGCTAAAAAGAAAAATCTTAGCGCTTTAATTTAATTCAAATCTCATTATCATTATCAAAATCATCATCATCGTCGTCGTCGTCACTACTACCACCACCATCATCATCATCATCATCTTCTTCTTCTTCTTCCTCCTCCTCCTCATCATCATCATCATCATTAACAACAACAGCAACACCAACTTAACATCATCATCAAACAACAATAAACATCGGTAGCATACAATGTGCTTCATCAACCATACATAATTATATGCGTTAAAACACCATAATAGAACAGCATGAATGAAGCTGTCTATTACTCTTTTATATTTCCTATACCAATATTTTTTTCGTTAATTGAAGGACTAGTTGAAATCTTCTATAAAAGCCCTCCCCCCCCCCCAAATAAAAAAAATAAAAATAAAAAATAATAACCCTAGCAAACAACAATAAACATAGGTTAGTTAGTATACACTGTGCTTTAGCAACCATGCATAATGAATGTTTATGACTTCGGACCGTTGTGATCAAATTTAAAAAAGCAAGATGGTATGTATGCGGCACACAACACATAGATAATTATAGTTTTATACCTTAAACGTAGTTCATCAAAAAAAAGATACGTTATTATCTATGTAATACTTAAATTAGGTTTATAACGTATGCATATTTGTCTAAAACTTGTGAAATGTGATTCGTAAGCCGACGACAACATTATCATTCGGACCCTTCTCCCCACCTAACAATCGAGATTAAACACCTGTGGAGATCCCGATCTTATCAATGAATAAACCGGTTCAATGATGTCAAGTCAAATAAAACATACTATTACTATCCAAATAAATATCTATCAAAAAAATGTAAATTGATATACCTACTTAACTAAAACTAAACGATTAGCAAGAAAAATATATAAAGAAGAAGCAGGCAAAGTAGACAAATTAATTGTAACATATGTTTTCTCAGTCTCCCACTGTTGAACAATATAAATAGTATTTATCGCCACCCCAAAAGGGATCTTTATCACACGTTTGGCTCAACTAATATATAATTGTGACAGGACAAACTGTCAACAAATACCTTGTTAATGTTTTATACATAACTCCAATCAAAGATTAACTTCCAAGAAAACTGCGGCATGTTAAAACTGTTGATTATGACAAAATGTTGTTTAGTACAAATCAGTACAATAGCGTCTGTTATGTGGCCTATACTAATCCAGTTAAATAAAACTTTAATCGCAGAAAAGGTTAGATTCTTTACACCTTTAAGAAAATATATATAACAGTTCTTTCCTGTTTTAACAAAATGATACATTTAAAAATAAATTATGAAGCATCGCTAGCAATAGTAGAAAGAGAAGTAGAAGGAGAATTATTATCATTAGTAGCAGTAGCAGCAGCAGCAGCAGTAGCAGCAGCAGCAGCAGCAGTAGCAGTAGCAGTAGAAGAATCAGTAGCAGTAGCAGTAGCAGTAGAAGTAGCAGTAGAAGTAGCAGTAGCAGTAGCCGTATCAGTAGCCGTATCAGTAGCAGTAACAGTAGCAGTAGCAACAGCAGCAGAAGCAGCAGAAGCAGCAGAAGCAGCAGCAGCAGCAGCAGTAGCAGTAGCACTATCAGTAGCAGCAGCAGCAGCGGCAGTGGCAGCGGCAGTGGCAGTAGCAGTGGCAGTAGCAGTAGCACTAGCAGCAGCAGCAGCAGCAGCACTGGCAGCGGCAGTGGCAGCGGCAGTGGCAGCGGCAGTGGCAGTGGCAGCGGCAGCGGCAGTGGCAGTGGCAGCGGCAGTGGCAGTGGCAGCGGCAGCGGCAGCAGTAGCAATAGCAGTAAGAGTAGCCGAAGCAGTAGCAGTAGCGGCTTTTTGCTTTTTTGTTTTAGAAGTGTTTGTCGTATAAGAAGAACGCAAGGAAGACAAATTAATTGTAACATGTGTTATCTTAGTCTCCGTTGTAGTAGTATTTGTTGTATCTACACAGCCATTTTTCAGTCACCTGAGAGACATGTTTTTATAAGAGATTTAATTGTGGACCAATACATCGTGTATTAATATCAGTGTACCCACTGGGACACCACATGGGGCGAGGATTAACAGATAAACTAGGCCTTCAATTAATTATGCGCCTAGAGGCAAACAATACTATAACTTACTGATAATTTTAGGATTGGGATGTGTTTGTATCTTATTTGAAATTAGCTAGCTTAATTCAAAAACTAATTATAGCCTCAATATTATCACAAGAACATTTTTATTGTGCAATATATAATCATATCACCATCACAATATGCCAGAGCGTTAGTATTTATTGTGCATACATATCCTACAGCAACATTTACAAAACTTATTACAAACCAACCACTCAAGCTATAATTAAGATTGATTTCAATTTATATTATGACATACATTAAAGATCACTGTCAATTAATTAAAAATAGCTTGATGCTTCGTACTCAGCGATTTAAATAAAAGAAACGTTGCGTACACATTAATTGGGGTTAATAAAAAAAGTCTGCAATTAAAATAATCAAATTTAAATAATACTAGATTTAGTTTCAAATTGTCGCTCAAAAAATGTATCAGTTATATCAGTTACAAGGGAATCGATTTGTTTAATCTCCGCAATCCAATAATAATTATGGTGTTTGTATGACAAATTAATAGCTATTCGTCATTGAATGTATGATACTCATAAAAATATTGAAACAATAACCACAACAACAACAACATATGTGATTATGTATATATCTTCTTCAGATACTCTGTGTCATACTTTCAAAATTATCCTCATAAGATTCATAATAATAAAATAAACACTATTGAAATCTTAGTAAAAACCAACTTAGCCGTTATGCTAATGATTTTATGTTCAGTATGCGTGTACATTTCAATATTATATAACAACAAGTGTTCACAAATACCTATGTTTAATAAATATTAAAAACATGAGAACCAATGAAGGTATTGCATTTTAATAGACTAGTTTTACCGTGTGTGTTCATTCATATAAAATCATTTGAAAATCACACTTGAGATAATGCCTTTAGGGTTTGCTATTTCTAATCGATTTAAACACCATTAAACCACCGTATTTTCTCTTACATTCTAAATTTTCTTACATTTCCTTTTTAAGCCAAAATATTTATGTTTTCATGATTCTAAATTTTCGGACATACGGATTTTCGTACAGTCAGCTAAACAGCGCTATTTTATCAGATTTTGGCCCTGTTTTTGCTTATCTGATGACCCTTCGGTCATGCATTTTTACAACCGGATTAAAGTAATAAAACAGAATCATGCCTAAGGGCAATCGACCATTACATTTGCGTACTTGGGTAAATTACCTTGTAAACCTCTAATAAGCAATGGTTCCTTCCAACAGCGTTTGAAATGATATCGTATTAAGAAAGCCAAACGTTTATTGTTTTTACTTTTTATATATTATTTCAGTTGATTGCAAAGCTGTTAAGTTGTATTTTTAAAGTAAAAAACGAAGGGAACAACACAATAAAATTATGTACACTGATGTATTATTTCTACTTCAATTAAATAATTGACAAACAAACATAACACACTTGTCTCTAAATATTTTTCGTATTTAAATTTTCCAACACGAAAAACAATATCTTTAAGTGAACGGAAACTTATAATTATTACGGCATATAGTAAAAGCAGAGTTGTCTGAACCATAAGTAAAATAAAAAATAAAAAATGACACAGCTTATTTTTCCCTCAAGTGTTAATGATAATATGGATAAACAATTAAAAATACATAAAGTCAATTGTGTTGATTACTGGTTATTGAAATATTGCAATGCCAATTATAAGACATCTGATTAAAAACAAAATGTATGGTGGAATACCTAATCTGGAAATACAAACTAATGATACTATTAATGCAACAACAACAATCACATCTTTTCAAGCGCAATCAGAAAACTGCTACAGCTTTGTATTAACAAACATAAATATGTTTGTGCTTATAGATTTAGATAAACTTCAAATCTTTAAGCGTGCTATGAATTGAATATAATTTATATTTAAAAGTTTTGCTACTCTGTTGATAACTAGCAACAGCAAAAAGGAAGATACCATTTTTTATCATCTAATTTTATTTATATTTCATTGTTTATTTGTTTATGATCACAAGGATTGTTTGGATAACAGAGTGTGTCTAGATATACCGGTACCCTTAAAAATATTTTTTATGAATTGCAATGAAGCGTAGAAATTAAACAGGCCCTAATACAGATACCATTTTTATCGGAATGCGATTATAGTTTCAATAGCAACTCGTAACGCTTTTTGGATTGAATGTGTAATGAATACTTTTAGCGACAAATTGACTTGGTCAAATACTGCATCTTAAACGGATAAATAAAATTGAAACCATTTATTTTCAATATTATCAACATTATTATTTAGTTATTAATACATTAAGCAGCAAACTCTATTAATCAAAAAGATTTGATATAACATCCGAATTCACTGCATAAATGAGCTGAGCGATAGGTTTTACGGTTGTTGAAATTGTTCATGATGAGAATGACGATGACGACGATGATGACGATGACGACGACGAGGAGGAGAACAACGACGATAACAATGACGATGATGATGATGATGATGACACTGATGATGATGATCACGACGATGGCGACCATAACGATGTTGTTGGTGATAGTGACGATAATGCTGCTGCTGTTGCTGATGACGATGCTGCTGCTGATGATGCGGTGGAGGCGGAGGAGCAGGACGAGGACGAGGACGAGGGCGACGACGACGAAGACGACGACGACGACGATGATGATGATGATGATGATGATGATGATGATGATGATGACGATGATGATGACGATGATGATGACGATGATGATAATGATGATGATGATGATGATGATGATGATGATGATGATGATGATGATGATGATGATGATGATGATGATGATGATGATGATGATGATGATGATGATGATGATGATGATGATGATGATGATGATGATGATGATGATGATGATGATGATGATGATGATGATGATGATGATGATGATGATGATGATGATGATGATGATGATGATGATGATGATGATGATGATAATGATGATGATGATGATGATAATGATGAGATGATGACTATGTTGATGATGATGATGATGATAACGATGAAAACGATGATGTTGATGAAAATAACGATACTGTAAGTAGTAAATTAACTCATTAATTGTTATTATAATACAAACTCACTTGGTATAAATATGAAAAATTAAATCAAAATATCATAATGCGGAGTGTTAAAATGTGTTCAAATCTAGCGAAATTGTTGCAGTACTTTTCTACCGAAACCAATGCTTAGTCCAGTTATTTTAAAATAATTTCAAAATACCACGATAAACGTCAATTGGCTAACAAATACATTTGTAAGTTTTACCTCACTCAAAAACAGTATTTATTGAAGACAGGGCGTCAACAATGTCCGAGTTTCTTCAACACAGCTTAAGTACCTAAAGTACCTTTCCGTTTGATTTATCGCAGGATCCTGGGTCCGCACCCACAGTCTTTTAAAGTGTCTGCATTAAAAAAGATAATAATTGTTGTTTGTAATAATCTTTGACAGCTCATCAAAACATGTAAATCCTCAATTCGGAGAGTTTCAGTATGATTTCATTTATTTAAAAAATAAAGACGGTTAACATATTTTATACGCACATATATAAGTAGCTATACGCCATATAACATAGGACATAATGTATATTATAAATCAAAGCGCTGAAGGCACTGAAGTTGTTCGCTGTTGTCGTCCTTGATTAGCTTGTTCGCATAACATATGCTTATCATTGCGCACAGGCTAATCTTATTTGACGTGCATTAAGCCTCGTTTTCCATGAAAGCAGCCAATATGTGCATATTTTAATGATAAACACTAGACTGGCCAATGGCGTTTACAAGCTGGTATATACATTCACTGCTAGAGCAGAATCATTTGTCGTCTGCTGCAGACAGGCAGTGGTAATCGTTCCTAGCAGAGTGAGTTGTGGTTCTTGCCGTACTTAAGTCTTCTAAGCACCTACTGATTTGCATTTATTACCCATTTTCTTGAAACGCCGACTAATAAAGTGCGATAAACCGCCTTTAAGCACTTGGCACATTAACAAATAAGAACATTCCACACCTAACCGAGAACCGACGTCTTTAATCGCGAAACTATTACCAGAAATTGAATACCGCCAGAAACAACAATGAGCTCACTTCGATTAAATATAAATACACTATATTCATTGCGTCCTAAGCAATCAAACATATCAACCGAAAATACCAGCGAATACAGTATTATATATGACATCAGTCTTATATATCGCCTCAGACATGCGAGAGCGCCACAATGAGTGAAGAGTGTGTGTATGAGAGTTTGTTTACAGGTCCTACTGGCCTCTTCACGAGATTTGTGTAGCCCGACCTGATTGATAAATGAAATGGATGTAGTAACACTTATATGAACACGATATATCCGTACCAATATCCATGTGAGCACATACTAATAATAAATTATTTTTTAATCGCCGTTAGCTTGAAAATAAACGTAAATAGATACAACAAAGACCAATTCGGAGACTTTAAATTTTTTAAATTACCTCCCCTGCAATAGAAAATATATATGGAGACTCGCATTCTATGGAATATCAAAATCTCAATATATCTTTCTCCGAATTTTTTTCTGGTAAAAATCATCTTAAATTTAGCTGTATATTCGTATGTAATTAATTAAACAAGAGTTATAAAAAGGCATCGCAAAAAATATCGCGTTTTACTTGAATAAGTTACCTCCCTTAAGCCTATCGGAATATCAAAAATACGTATATAAACAAAACGCGTTCCTTGCATAAGTGATAATAAAGCGCGTGCCCGTGCCACTCGTCCTCCAAATACTTACTAAATATAGTACAACGTATCTACAATCAATGCGACTAACTCAAACCTCAGTAAATAAGTAACCAGGATAAATATACGTTTAGGTAATTAAGATATAAAACATACATATAAAAATTTACATGTTCCCTGTCTGCCGAACCCGATCCATGGACTATAGCCACTAGAGGTTCCTATGTACCTATGTAGCCGGATTGCGCCCTCAGAGCGCCCAACACCGACACAGATCACGCTACTCTCCGGTCAAACACAATACTACATATGACTGCTGCCTTTGTCACCATATTATCAGAATCATTAACGTGCAAAATGGAAACTTTCAACTGTCCTTTCACTTCATACATAAGCCATTGCCGATCTTCAATGATCGCTTATTTCCGAGAGATGCATTTTATTTTTTTCAAACTTCGAATTTTGATATATGTTTAACTTATTCATTTAGATTACATTATTTTCACTATTAATATTGACTTTGATCCAATTATCATCTGAAAAATACGATTTCGCGATTTCTTCAAAGATCGAGCGAGCCTTTTTACCTGTTTACTTATATATATCTAATTTAAGGTTACACAGATGTGAAGTTGTCGTGGCCGAGTGGGTAAGGCGATAAATCAGAAATATTTTGGGATTTTCCCGCGCAGGTTCGATTCCTGCCGACATCGCATACTTTTTGCGACGCGTTTTATTTCTTTTCTAACGTAATTTGATTTAATATAGCACATAAGCTATGTTTATTGTTAAATATGTTGAAAATTGTATGCACATCCTTCAATTTTAAAATTAAAACAACGTTATGGCTAAATTGATTAATTTACTGCTGAAAATACGAATGATGCATGTTGCATTTTTATTTTTATTTAAAAAAGTAAACGGTAAATTTGTCTATTTTTTTTTTGTATTTTTGCTGTATATAGTGTTTCTATAAAAACTTAGTTTAAAATATAACTTAAATGATACTATTTTGAATTTTATGACACTTTGTTTTTAACCGACCCAATTTTTACTTGGCTGAAATCACTTACATTTCATGGCGCTATTCCATAGATTAAAATTTGTAAAAAATAAATGTCTGTAAAAGAATACTTATTTCATCTCGTTTAAACTTTAAACACCTTTACTGCATCTGTACACACCAACTGCATGCCCATATTTGGAAATTTGAATGAATTATGGAACTTTTATATACCCCAGGGGTGAAAATAAACTGGACAAAAGCCGAGCGTGAGGGTGGTTTTGAAAAAATCGGTTTATTTTTTTTAAGCATGGAAAGCCTTCCTACAAATTTGCATGTAGTTTAGTGAAATGATGCTGATAAGGAAAATAATTAATTAAATTATATTTGGATATGTGCCCATTAGAGGTGCGCAAGCTTAAAAAGGTAGAATTACCGAAATTCCCGTTTTTACACGTTGTAGCATGGATCGGGTATTGAACACGATACACGTGTGTATTAGCACCCTACTGTAGTCCCGGCGGGGTTATCAACTGCACCAATACACCGGTAAGCAACCAGGGGAATATCATATGAAAAAAGAACTATCATGCATGTTTGATTTGTTAAAGTGTGTCACAAAATTTCCCTAACTGCCGATGTCGGCTATAATTTCGGTATAATCATGCAAAGAAATTAACATATATATAATGTTATTGCCGATATGTTATTGGAACTTTTGTATGTCAAATGTTCATTATTTGTATTAAAATTAAGACGATTGTATTGAACACGATACACGTGTGTATTAGCACCCTACTGTAGTCCCGGCGGGGTTATCAACTGCACCAATACACCGGTAAGCAACCCGGGGAATATCATATGAAAAAAGAACTATCATGCATGTTTGATGTGTTAAAGTGTGTCACAAAATTTCCCTAACTGCCGATGTCGGCTATAATTTCGGTATAAACATGCAAAGAAATTAACATATATATAATGTTATTGCCGGTATGTTATTGGACAATTTGTATGTCAAATGTTCATTATTTGTATTAAAATTAAGACGATGCTTATTTGCCAGAAAGCGTTTATTTCAAATTCACAACAAGCAATAATCATACATAATACCAAAATATAAAACTAACAAAATGACAACACTCACGCTTAACGCAACGTTCAGAAGCACGCGCACTTAACAAAATTATTGCAACTAATGCAAGATGTAATTAATATGTGACTACATGTACTTGCTATACAACCAGTGTCATGCGAAAATTGATCTTATTTAATTGTGGTTCCCTCTTTGAATTAATGTTGCCTGTCGACTTTTAGAATAATGTGTCAGTAAGAAATGTATTGCTTGCTCTACAACCAGCATCATGCGAAAATGGATCTTATTTAATTGTAAATCCCTCTTTGAACTTAAGTTGTCAGTCGACTTTTAGAATAATGTGTCAGTAATAAATGTTTTTCTTCAGTTTCACATGTTTTTCTAAGAAAATTTAGTGAAAGATGCAAATGTGTCTTATTTATTTTTTTCTGTGTCTTCAATGTATCTTATTTATATGTGACTGCGTGCTTATTTTTTTTTTCAAGAAATGAAAGATGCAAATGTGTCTTATTTTAATTTTATCCATGTCTTAAATGTCGCTTATTTATATAAGATAAAATGATATACTGCCAGTGTCATGCAAAAAAGGATCTAATTTCTTAATATCCACATTCACGCTTTGTTTTTTATTAGCACCGTCTTTAATTAGGCTCTATTTAAAGTACAGATTACTGTGAACTTAATAATTGTGCAACGGTGATGTTGATCCATTATCGTTGTTAATTTAAAATGTAGACAACAAGTTAGCAATTAATGAAATCAGTTATTTTGGAAGTAAATCTAATTTTTTCTGTACAGTAGCCAGGTGGATGTGTATTGAGCGGATAAGATAGGGATCACCACAACAAGTTTCTAATACACAGTATAGACTTCCCGTATTATTGTATTTGTTATTTTCCTGATTGGAATAAATAAAGTGTTAAAGATCATTTCATGTGAAAAGCAGGATTTCTGACATAATTTCAATCGTTTTGCTTTTATACACAATTTCATGGAACAATGAATATATTGGCGCGATGGAACACAATTTATAAATCAAGCTGACAGTATAGTATCAGTTTTTAATTATGTGTAATTTAATTCGCATCTCTCCCTTAACTCGTTCAATGACACGTGAACTTATATCAATTATAAAACATCACGTGCATCATTAAATATTTTTTTTTAATTATGAAAACATATTATATGTTCTACATGGTTTTGTTTTAGTTTTTTTCTCAACCAGAGAGACATTATAAAACATTGTTATATATAAAGCGCTTTACTTTTCTACATTACATAAAGATATATCGATTTTTTTGTTAAGTGTACGTGCTTGACATATTTATAAAAAGGCAGTGTTTATTTTTGTAATAAAATCGAAAATTGACATTTAATTTGATGCAATCTATATTGTTTAGCGGCCAAGCGCAGTATTCCGCTCTCGGCGGCCGATGGTGTATTGCAATATATACAATGAAAAGCTGGGTTTCTGACATAATTTCAATCTTTTTGTTGACGCGGACGTGCTTTTTGGTGGCCAGCAATACTATTGTTCCCTTTATTTAAACCTAAATCAGTATTTTTTTACACTTGAAGGTTTGTACAGCGGGGATTTCGGTACCGGCGCGGGTTTATGTGCTTGTTAAGAATTACCGAAATCCCTGCTAAGAGGCAACATATGCTGATTTATGCTTTGATTAAACATTGATAACTAAATTGCAAAAGTGTATAGCATATTGTAAATAAGGTAGTACGATATCATTTGTTTCATCAGATTTGTTTGGAAAATACTTTCTGAAGACTTATTATTACTATGTCATGTTATATTTACATATACTTTTGTGTAATCAATGTTTTAAATGTACATTTTACCTTTTTTACATTCGTTTACACATTTTTCACATTAATAAACTATTTAATAATGGAAAAAATATTCTGATAAGAGTGTTTAAATGATTAACACTAATATGATTGTGTACAAATCAACATTAATGCAAAGCCAAAACCCAAACATAATGACATATAGACCCTTTAAGGCGTAATATGGGGGATTGGCGTAAACATGGGTGATTTCGGCTCTGGGCGTACGAATGTAGCAGTACCGAAATCCCCGCTAATTATTTTCCAAAAGAAGTAACCGAATGGGAGATAGTACATGTCACTGGTTGCTAATGAAAAAAACACAATAATAATTTTGTTGACACTTGAAAGTTTGTACAGCAGGATTTCGGTACCGGCGCGCGTGTAAGTTCTAGTGTAGAATTACCGAAATCCCCACTGAGAGGCAACTTAATGCTGTCAAGAGTGCTTAATAATTAAAATTAATATCATTTTTTTGCACCTTAACATTCATGTGAAGTCAAAAACCATTCATACCGATGACCTATTGACCCTTTAAGGCGTAAATATGGGGATTTCGGTACTAGGCGGGCGAATGTAGAATTACCGAAATCCCCTTTTCATCATCGCACATTAGTGTAACATAAATTTTAACACAATATATGTAGGGAAACTCATATGATTCGCGTAATGTGAAAATGATTATTATGCTATAATTCGACCACGAAACTTGACGTGACTTAATACCGGACATTATGGAATGAAGCTACGCTGGCCGTATTTGACATAAGACCCATTTTCGCATATTATCTTATCAATGCTTATATGAATTTGATTGCTATAATCTAATGCGTATTCGACACGGAATTATTTGTCAATATTTATCATAGCAGGGGACATTGCTGACATCAATATGGATACTGTTTTCATTTTCTGTCAAAAAAATGATATGACTTATTATCAAGATTATTTTATAGTACGGTAGCGTTCTCTAAACAAGTGAGATTTATTTGTACTGGTAAATTGCTCTTATACTCACCATTCGGACTCGACGATCGGCTCGAATAAAAATGTTAGTCGCTTAAAAGTACAAATTCATCATATTGAGCACGATTATTATTATTATTATTATTATTATTATTAATATTATTATTATTATTATTATTATTATTATTATTATTATTATTATTATTATATAGCTTTTAGAAACTTATACCTTAAAAAAAAATCCAATTGGAAAAAAAAATCCCATAGGAAAAAAATCCCATGGGACAAAAAAATCCCATGGGACAAAAAAATCCCATGGGATTTTTAATTTTTTTTAAACACGATTTAACGCGTTGAACTCGCAAGAAATGCTCATCATTTGTTAAAAGGTAGTGTTTCTGAAGGTTACATGAATAAATCTCTAAAAATCAGAAAAAAATCCCATGGGATTTTTTTTTCCCATAAAAAAATGGGATTTTTTTTCTATCAAAGTAAATTGAACGAAAATAAGCACAAATGCTTTAACAATGCTTAAAATCGATAACTAAGCACAAACCAACGTGTTTTATGTTTTTGAAAATCCCATGGGATTTTTTCTCCCATAAAAAAAGCTGGAGAAAAATCCCATGGGAGAAACCAAAATTCCCATGGGATAATGAAAAATCCCATGGGAAAATACAAAAATCCCATGGGAACCCCAACTTTGCAAATAAAGTTCATAGTGAAGAAAACGCATTTAACAAGCAAAAATAACCAATTATTAATCACAAGTTAGACTTTTATCTTATACTTTATCACAAATAAGCAAACCTTCAAGAAAAAGGGTACTTAAGTTTGCGAAATTTCGGTTTCGCAAAGTTTTTCCGGTGGCCGTTTTAAATGTATTTCAACATTGTGAGTACTGTTTTGTCGTTATATTTCGGTAATGAAAAAATGGCATATCTAAACGAGAAAAACTAACAAAGAGTATTTTACACATTTCATTCAAATATTTAAACATCGATTTTCGTTATATTCCGCTTAAGACGAAATATGATAAATGAAATATATATTGCTCTTTTTTACAATTATTATAACGATAAATAAACGCTATGGTTGTCTGTATTTTGTTTTTCTTTCGTTTATTTAGTAATCGGAATACGAACTTATATGTGTAGTTCACTTTTGTCCTATAAAAAATTGAAAAGACGTTATATAAACTGACAAACAGAGGGTTACGTTTTATTTTAAGACACTTCCAACTATTTAGAACAATACTCAATAAATGGACTTAGTACAAAAAAAGCCTCAATGCACTGTTTTAACCCACATTAGTGAAGGAACATGAGCTACTTGATCAAACATCTTGAGGGGTTTGGCGTGTTCAGTGGAATTAAGAACTACAGTGCTTAATACAGACCGGCGTTGCCCTAGCAACGAATACATTGAAAATAATATCACAACATGAACATAAAAGATATAATTGGTCTATGAACTCTTGCATTTTTCTAAACGTGTTCAAAAAGCTTAATGAACATCATGAAACATTGTACAAAAGATGATTAGTCAAGACTCTTTGCAATTATTGAAAAATAATCCAGATCAATGAAAATAGTGCTTGTTTTTTAATTGTAACTCGTATTTATAAATAATAATAATAATGTACACGTCCTTATCACGTTCATGATAGTTTACTGACGGAAATATTATATAAATTGTTAAATGCTAATTTGGCATACTTGTACAAAATATAGGACAGCTTCTTTTTAACAGATATGAAATAATAAAAGATTAAAACAAATAGCAATGTTCAGCTGTTCTAATAACATAATTTTCGAATATACCAAATACAAGACTTATGTATATTGAGACAATTATTATATGTGTATACTACAGAAACAAAACATACAGATAGGATGCATTTTTTTACGAGAACAAAAACTGAATTGTCTTATCACATCAAATCAATGATGTTCATTTGCATCATCGTCAAATGTCAAGTGCATGTGAAAAGTTGTTGGACCATGGCTTTGTTCTATCAAACGAAGCTTATATCCGGCCAATTAGCTAGTAGAGTTGTCCCAAACACATCTCTATAAGATGATGTATTGTATGGTCTGATTGGCCGTGTTGAACTTATTTCCTGCATTAATCTGTATTTATTGATATTGTATTCAGACAAATCATACAATATGATTTGACTGTGTTGGTATCGCGAATGATTGTGTAGATATGTGGGCTTTATTGTTTATTTTAAGTTAAATTGCCTGTACACACATGTTACATAGTCATTAGTAACATAGCCAAGAACAGACAATATTTATATTTCGTAGTTCTATTCATAATGGACACAAAACAATACAACTGACAAATCAACTCAATTTTGCACTCAGCAACCTATGACGTTTGATGAGTTAAAGTTTATTTCAAACGAGTAGTCGAGTAAACTACTGACCTAAAGTCCATGAACGAATAACCATACATTCGGTCAATTGTGCATACAAAACTCAAGTTGAAAATGTGTACGAAATATTTCATTATATCCTGATTAAATATGTCCATTATTTGTGTTTCAAACACAATTCAACTATCTATAATGTTGCTATTTTTTTATTTCTCTCTTGATGTTGACAAAATTTCAAATATAAAGGAAACATACGCAGTAACCTTGATATTTCTTCTACTTCTATTGTTGTCGCTTCACATCACTAATTATCTCTTGTTTGATTACTTTTAACACGGAAAAGAAATCGAAGAGCTACGACATTAATACACGATTGATGGATCATTGGGCTCTGAACAAACTTCGGGTGGCTTATTCATTCACGTGAAGGGTTGTATGGCTGTTTCTACAACCTTGCCAACCGGACTTAGAGAGTGAAGGGTTACAGGTTTTTTTTTCGCCAGGACGAAGAGGTTCGACCTTTTTTGGAATGTTTTTATGTCTTGCCTTCTTACCAACCCATATGCTGAAGACAGGCACATCTACCGCTCGTCCCAGAAGCCCTTATACCCACCCATAGATACTACTTTGACGCCACTACTTTGAATCTGAGTCATTCAAACACGAAGTCCACCGCACAGAAACCATCAACGCCGTGCATAGAATAAACAAAGTGTGTGAAAAGTGGAACTGCGGGTTTGGACAAAAAAATTTTCAACATCACCCATCATTGTGGAAAGTGGTCGAGTGCGTCCTTAAAGACATCACTTGTGACGAAATAACGTTATTACATTTATTTGTAATAACAAGGGGTAATTAATTTCTACGTATGGCCAAATGATTATATTATATTTCTTCGCGGCCTAGCTTTGTCTTAAAATGTTTAAAGGTACATATTACTTATCATCATGATTTGGTTCTTAAATATGTTCAAACCAAATAAATGTAAATGAAATAAATGAAATGTCATGTATTACTAACATAGACAATTTGCGATCACTTTTTCAGACCAATTAGCTGATAAGAGTAACTAGTCTAACACAGTTCGGCAAAATGTTGACTGACAGGCTTTATAAATCGCCTACTTTCATATAATGTTTTTCGCATTTATTCGCAGCCCTGACTTTGTATGTAATTTAGCATGTATGGTGACGAATGTCCAGTATAAAATAAGTTAATGATTGGGGCTAAAAATTATCGGATGGCATTTTTTAAAGACTAGTGTACAGGTTGGAAAAAAACATGTCGGGAGCCGATTGTCAAGTTGACCATTTTAATCGATTGTCCAGGTCGACAAATATACAAGGTGCCTCTTGTCCGGAATCGCAAATTTACGCAAGGAACCGATTGCCATACATTAGTTAACAAACCACAGCCTTAGCAAGAACCTTTGCATGTATCATTAAAAAAAATAATAATAGGAGAAATAAAAGTTTGCTGACATTTTCTTTTAATCAACGAATGGCATCTCCACACAGAAAGGAGGGAAAAAAAGAATTAATTAGAAATTGCGTGAATATACATATATCTGCCAATGTTTTGTTGTATTGGAATTTCATTTACATTCAACATCTATTTATTTAACAACAACTTAAATGTTGCTATGGAAACAAATCAACATGTTAAAATGTTTTAAAACTATGAAGGATGGTGGAATGACGGTCTTTTCACAGAGAGAAAACACTGAGATTCCAAGATAAATGTGTAACTTAAATGCACCAAACGGAGATAACATTTCATGCTAGGACAAATATTTGCCATTTAAAACATCATGCAATTTATGTATAATCATAGACTGATGTATACAAGAATGGTACCACAACCTCGCCCTAGATCGCCCACAAGTTACCCGTGTCAAATCCAGTGACATGATTTTAAAAGATCAAAACAGAACAAATACTAAATTAACTTCAGCATTTTAAAGCTCATCGTTATCAAAATTATAAAACAGTCATATATGCGTGTACAAGTAGTAAATAAGATAATAATACAGTATGCGTGAGAGTGTTGTGTGTTCATATAAACTATGAATTGAGTATATAAAAGACTTGTCAACAAAACTCAGTGGCAACAGGCAAACAACAAAGTATATTCATGTCATAATAAACTTTACATGTTAACTGAAATCAACGTAACCATGCAAAAACAACGTAAATTCATTTTATAATAAATTGGTACATAAAAAAGTAAACGTTGAGTTAAAGAAAATATATATTATATTTAAAGCATGTTATACAGTAAATTGCTGACGTATTATGGGACACTTTATTATTACTATTAAAAAGTTTCCAAAATGAGTTCATACTGGTTCTTATTGAGAAGTGTTTTGATATTTATATTGATCATTCTTTACAATACAACGGACATTTTTAGCATGAAGTGACAGTCGTCTTCTCAATCAAGTTCGTTCGTTTCTGATCATGTTATAATGTCTCCCAGTTTTAATTAACAATATCAAATAATCAGTATATGTCATAGCTGTACGCGGTTTATGACGTCATTTGCCTTTCGGTAATCGACATAACATCATAACCGTTTGTTTCTGCTATGTATTAGTTAATCTATTAAATGATAAAGAATGAAAATCGCACACTGAGCATTTGTAAGAATGTAATATGTGTATGTCCTGTTTATGTTTATGTTTAACAATCCTTGTAGATGACCAATATCTGCTGTCATATTCTAAAATGTCAAAGCTCCGGAAGTTGTGATTTTAAAGATGACAATATTTAAGTCTATGTAATTCATATAACACTTGTGGTATAACCGTTTTTTACTTTGTGCAATAACATCAGCGGATGTAACATACTAACAATAAACGCCTTTGAACGTGTGGTACAAAAAGGAATTTATTGTAAATTTATTTTCAATTTAAATTTAATTAAATCTCTATAATATTTAAGTTAAAATAACACCAAATGTTCGTATGTAAATACGACAATAACAACAATGGAAACCCATGGCAGCAACATATTATATTGGGGGCGAAACACTTCGTAAACGATGATTTCAAATGTCGTGAACAATCGGACTTGTGAATTGCATGCGGCGAGCAATATAGATGTTTGCAGGTCTGAAAACAGCATTCCTCACAAGGCCGATATCAAGTTACTCTTGCGTGAAGAAAAAGCTACATCAATATTTATGACATTGAAAAAATACCTCTTTAAGGATCACATGTTCGATAACTTTGTGAATTTGATGTTGATATGAATTCGTTTAATCTGTTGTTCAATATCCGACAGATGTGAAGCAATTGACAAAGCTGACAATTACCGTCGCTCAATTTTTATTGTGTATTTTAAATGGAAGCATGCTAAATGCAATAAGAGTGGATTTTAATATATAGCAAACAAGTGGTCGTAAATTCATGAGTGGAAACGGATTTAATTAAAAACTTACATAATACAGCGTTTAACAAGTTAAGATTGTATTGTTCAAGACAACATAAGTTAAAGAGGGTGCTAAGTGAAAACGTACATTATTGTTTCTTCGGCTTTGTTTGATTGATAATCATACATTTTTGTCCAAGTTATTTCATTTATCTATACTTAAAACATGGTCAACTAGAAATTGCGCGGCAGAGACCGACGCGTATTCCCACGGCGCATGTTTGACCAAGGGGCAGGGTTTGTAATGGGACCATGCATATTGAGATTGACCGTATTGTCATAAGAGATGTTCAGCATCAATTTGAAGTAAATGGGTGTAGAAATGAAAAAGTTAATGTAAATAAACCTAAAACAATGAGTGAAAGTCTCTGACCCGGCCCCACCCCAAACCACATAACTTTTGACCCAAGGGTCAGATCAAAATTCCAAAAAGTGCACTGTGGCATATACGGTATGCTCATAGCTACCATGTGTGTAAGCTAATAGTTCTAATGCTAATAGTGTAGGAGGAGATAGTGGCCAGGACAGACGGACAGACGGACAGACGGCGGAGATAAGCACATAATAGATATCAAAATCTAAACGCGCACCCTAAGTTCAAGGTCAAGGTCACAGTGGTCAAAAATTTCATGCGCATGGAAAGGTCTTGACCAGATACATATGCATAACAAATAGGAAAGCAATATCTGAAGGGACACAGCAGGTATGAGCCTTTTTCGAATCGCGGTCGCAGATTTCGAAACCTGAACGCTGACCTCAAGTTCAATGGCAAGGTGACAGGGGTCAAAAATTGTATTCGCATGGAAAGGTGTTTCCCAGATACACATGCATACCAAATATGAAAGCAATATCGGAAGAGACACAGAAGTTATGAGCCTTTTTCGAATCGCGGTTGAAGATTTCGAAACCTGAAAACTGGTCCCAAGTTCAAGGTAAAAGTCACAGCGGTACAACGTATATGCGCATGGAAAGGTGTTGTCCAGATACTCTTGCATATCAAATATAAAAGCAATATCTGAAGGGTCACAGTAGTCATGAGCCTTTTTCGAATCGCGGTCGCAGATTTCGAAACCTGAAAACTGACCAAAGTTCAAGTTCAAGCCCGAATGGGTACAACATTGTGTGCGCATGGATTGGTGTTGTCTAGATACACAATCATACCAACTATGAAAGCAATATCTGAAGGGACACACTAGTTATGAGCCTTTTTCGAATCGCGGTCGAAGATTTCAAAACCTGAAAACTTGCCCCAACTTCAAGGTCACAGGGGTTAAAAATTGTATGCGCATGGAAAGGCCTTGTCTAGATACACATCCATACCAAATATGAAAGCAATACCTTAAGGGACACAGTAGTAATGAGCCTTTTTCGAATCTTGGTCACAGATTTCGAAACCTGAAAACTGACCCCAAGTTCAAGGTCAAGGTCATAGGGGTAAAATATTGTGTGCGCATAGATAGGTGTTTTCTAGATACACTTGCATACTACATATGAAAGCAATATCTGAAGGGACACAGTAGTTATGAGCCTTTTCGAATCGCAGTCGCAGATTTCGATACCTTAAAACTGACCCAAAGTTCAAGGTAAAGGACACATGTGTAAACAATGGGTATGCGCATGGATAGGTGTTGTCTAGACACACATGCATACCAAATATGAAAGCAATATCTGAAGGGACACGGTAGTTATGAGCCCTTTTTCGAATCGCGTTCGCAGGAAAATCTCTGAACCGGCCCCACCCCAACCCCCATAACTTTTGACCCAGGGGTCAGATCAAAATTCCAAATAGTGCAGGGTCGCACATATGCTCATATCTACCATGTATGTAAGTTTCAAGGTTCTAGTGCTTATAGTGTAGGAGGAGATAGTGGGCAGGACAGACGGACAGACAGACGGACAGACGCCGGAAATAACCACAATATCCCAACGCTTTTCAAAAAGCGTGGGAATAATGATTGCAATAATCTTGACCATAACAATTCAAATATTATTGGAACATTGACATAATGATATGTCCAATGAAATCAAATGTTTCAGTTATTTTGGAATGATGTAGCAGCTATGTTTATCCTACTAGAATCAAACATAACACAATTTCTTCCACTCACACAATTACTTGACACAATATGATAAATACATGTAGGCGCCGGCTGTTTCGTACTTTTCTATTTGACGCAAGCAGCTCTGTACACAGGTGATATAACATAATATGGTTATTGACATTACTTTTGATTAGTACATGTTTATAGTACTACTTGCGTTACATGTATAAAACCTTATTAACTTAACATAAACTCTTACTTTGTTTATATTTACCGAAAATGTCTTGTGTGTATGCACATATACACCCGCCATTGGGCTGGACGTATAGTGTTTACAACATTTGTAAACAAACCAGACGATCTTTCGCACGCATCACGGCATATAAACTATTAATCGGTATACGCACAGACATTAGGGTAATTTAATTAACTCTATGCCTTTTGCTGACGTTTCAAGAATCGTGTGTTTATGTTTATTTTCATCGTTGCATTTGATATCGTCGTTACTTTTAATTAGGCCAGCTGTCATATATATCATTTTTGCATCCGGTAAACAAAAAACAATTAGCAAGAAATCCGATCCCAAGCCAAGAAATCAAACGTTCCCTAATTAGAGATATTAAAATGTGCAGTGTGATTTTCGTTAAAGCTCATATAGCCTTCTTGTTTTGATTAATCCATTGGCAATGCTGTCTAATGTGGTCTTTCACACGTATTGCATAGACATTTTCATAAAGCGCAGTGTTTTCATAACTGCGTCCGGTAAAATGTGTGCATGTATATTTTGCTATATTATGTTCTTCATTTATCCGACAATTGCTCTGCCTTAGCTTTCGCAATGATTTATATTTTCAAATTAATGTACGATATTCTAGCCACCAACATTATATTTAGTATTCATTTTATATTATTTGTTTTGCTTTGAAAGACTAAAATAAATTATACAAACGAATTCATAAAACGGTTAATAGTGTTTAAGAGACGGTCGCTGTAAAGGCATTGTTATTTACTTTTTAAGAAGATGAATACATACTTTTTGCTTAGCGTTCGATTATAAATGAGAAAATATGCTTTTCAATTGAGTTTGTGTTTCCTCCGGTAGTCATTTGAGATCAACAGCTAATGGTTAATGCAGTTTTGTTTAATTGAACTTGGAACACATTATATAAAAAAGTTATCGAGTCGCTTTAATACCGATGTTATCATAAATCAACTCTCATCCTGGAGAGAGAGGCATTTAGCCCGCGGGCATACTAACTGTACCAACTATAAAACGAACAACAGCTGCCAGGCACAAGTAGGACATAGGTCGCTACGCATCTAAACGAAGGATCTAACATTTTTCTTGAAGTGCACGTGTAATCCGACGTCTGCGTGAAGGATAGTTATTTGTTCAAAACAGTGATAAATCAAGTGTTCATTTCGGTTTCATTCTGTGCAAGTATTGCATTATCTTGGTTTTGAATTTCACCTAACGGATGTTAGATGTGGGTTGATTTATCTTTGTATTTTTATATACATCGCTTATTCAAAATCGAAAGAAGTTTATTTGTTATGATTCTCATAATTCGAAATATTTGTTTTAAGCATAATCTTAGCTGAAGCATTTGTATATAGATGCGTTTGCGTATAGAATCAAATCGAATTTGTTCATTTATTTAAAAAGCAGGTAAAATCATAGGACGTGTAATAAACTAATAGCAAAAATCTACGACCAACAAGTCATTCTGTTTGTGTATGTTTCTTATAGGAACAAATTGTGTTATGAAAATAAACGTATAATAAAGTATATACCTCAAAGTGTACTGAAGGATGGGAACTGAAAAAGATGTGAAATTTAGCAATGCAGTTAATGGAGAAAACTCGCAGGAACGAAGCCAAGGAAATGTAAATAGTGATGTATGTTTCTTTCCTTATGATATAATATGTATTATATGTTTTGTAATACTCATTAAGTCAATATATTCCTTCCTTTATGTAAATGTCTTAAGCAATGAAATTAAATGATTTTATTGTTAAACTGCTTTATTTAAAATTGCAAATGATAACAGACAATTATGGACTTGCAAGCCATCAGCGTTGACTTGTGTTTAAAATTATTTCCTTTAATGAATGGGTATATACATATTTTCGGATTAACACACATATCACAAATGATGACATGTTCTATTAAAAGGATATACAACTCAATCATAACACACATGTGTTATTTAAGTATCAAACTGTTCTTGGCTCCTTCAATTGCACAAACGTTATACTCGACAGAAAAGCTAAATCAAACGTAATTGAATATGTAAATGATGTTGTGTTACGTGTGCTTGAAAAGAAAAATGAAGTTGAAATGAACGTGTTCCGTTATCTTAATTAAAATCATGTTGAAACTGAAGGGATCCTTATATATTTGAATGAAACTGTGTGACTTTGTACTAATAAATAAAGTGCATTATAAGAAGAGGACCAATGCATGGAGAGCTTAAACTATAATTAAACATACATTACCAGTACTAGAATCGTTACATAATGTGTATTGCCAGTCAGAGAACATCGAATTAAGAGCACTGTTAGCACGCGAATCAGTACATTAAGTTCATTATCAGTAGAACTAGTAAATTGTTAGTATGAGGATCATTAACCAGCATTAAATAAAGTGTATTATCGGTGCGATGACAATTATAATAGTCCTCATACTGATGGCAAACTATAGTATAGGCATCAACAAATGGCAAATTGAAAAATACTTGGAAACGGCACACAAACACAAAACACATCGCATTATCTACAGCGTTTTGTATAGTACACTATTAATTTCGCTTTGTTATCAGTACAGTCAAGTGTTTTATAGATCGCATTAGTCAACGACTATCGTTCTCAATGAGTACGCCTGCATCGTGGATTAAAGCGACATTGCAATGGACTGCTTTTTGTAGCAAACCATCGTATGCAATATGCCTTATCGGCGAGATTCAGAGAATTTCATGGAATTGCATATGTTGAAAGTAAAAAGAGTGTTTTGGGAGTTGTTAGTAGACACAAATGACATGTTATGTTTGGCTTTATAGGATGGTCCCTTTACTCCATTTCTTCTTCACTGCATTGCAATAATACTTAGTGTTTTTTACAAGAACAATTTTGGGTGAGTCGTTGTATTTGACATAAACAGGTCATACGCAGCATTTCGCTTCAATATATTGTATTATCGGAAACTAGAGCATTTATACGAGCATGCCTAATCTCCTAATTGTGGTTAATTTGACTGAGTATCGTTGTTGACACACTTAAGGTTGATGAGTGTGATATCGCGTGTGTCGAGCGTTCCACTCAATTAAACTTATCCTGTTTACGAGTTTACTTCCTGCTTAAGTAAATAACACTTTACAATTAAGAATGTTTTAAGTTAAACTTGCATACGAAATACGAAAATACGAAAGGAAAACATCCGGAGTGTGGTTGTGTAATGTAAATAAGCATCTTTGAAATGGAAGTTATCGAGGAACAGGAGGTTTGGTTATTTGCAAGTGCTGAAGTGCTAAATGTCTTGCTTGTTTAACCCATTTATGCCTTGTGAACTCTCCCATACTTCTAAATGGGATCAATTCATTTCCAAAATTAGGGATGTCTAGTATATTTATTTCTATATAAAGAATATTTTGTTACAGAAATTCCCTTCAGCAAACAGCGCAGACCCTGATGAGACGGCGCGCGGCGTCTCATCTGGGTCTGCGTTGTTTGCAAATGCCTTTTTTCTAGTCGTAATGCTTAAATGGGTTAAATATAAACAAACTCCGTCAAGAAAATACTTAATTATCATTTAGGTCTCACATCATAACGGCTTTTTTTTATTTTACACATGTACACATCACTAATTGTTTGCGCGCAATAGGGCTATTAGATACAACGATTATATTTTATGATACATTTAAATGCCATTGGTCCAATGCGATCAACCTTCACTATATCACTAATCAGCAATAAAATTATAGAGCACTGGAGAATGACATAGTTCCGCTGAAATATAAAGTTAAAAAGTGCAGATAAAAAATGCATATTACTCTTCGCGCGTTCTCGTTTAAATTTAACGTGCCGTAAAAGGGACTCGCTTACAGATATAGAGAATAATAGGTTAGTGTTGATTATAGATCAGGTTTATCATGCGAGGCTTAGAAAACAAAAAGCACGAGCCTTGGCGAGTGCTTTTTCGTTTTCGTGCCGAGCATGATAAACCTGATCTATAATCAACACTGACCTATTATTCTATTTATCCCACTTTTTATTCAGTAAACTTTTTTTATTTAAACAAAATAAGTTTTCATGAGTGTTTGTCGTACTTTGATAATGACTGTAGTGTAACCAAGGCGAGTGTATTACTCCGCGTTCCAAAAATAACCGCTGATCAAATAATCTTTTTTTAAATCAGAATATCGTTCTGTAACAAAGTGTCGAGGGTTATTAATTACAATTTTAATCATATTGAATTGCAAATCTTAAAGTTTTATGATATCAATATGACATTAAGTTGTTATATACAAGGAACTACATTTGTTTACAACGTAGCCTAACACCACACACAATTCACTTTCGATAACAAACCATCAAGTCGATCACGAGGTGCACAATATTTGCTTCTTTGTTATAATATTGGTTATTTCGTGACGAAATAACAAAGATTACTTGGATTAAAGCTAATTATATACATTTTGAATTTTGAAAGTGGCACCAAAGAATTGTGAGGCAAAGTTGTTCGAACTAGAGAAAGACATTTGCTGGTGAAGTGACTTGGTGGGGCGAACATCAACTTCAAGATCAACTTGTTCGACGGTAGACAGTGGTTGTCTAGGCTGCATTTCGGCCATAGTTTCGGTGCATGAAGGTGAACAAGAGGTATCTGTTGGATTGTTACATTTACTGGACTGAGCAAGAATGAACACTTTTGCTGCTGTTCAACAGATATGTTGGAATAATTGGTTATGGACTGGACATTTTTTGCCCTGTTATGGCCATGGTTTCAGTGGGTGGAATGTTTGCATTTCGAAGTTTTTTGACCAGGAATTTGCGAACTGAGTTGTTCGTTATTCTCTTGTGCTTGAGAAAGCCGGCGTCTTTTGCCATGGCCTTCAGCATCTGACCTAGCTTGTTGACACCCAATTGTTGACGCAAGAACCACTGGGATGCAGTGTCATTTGTGCGTATTGCCAGGTTGGAAAGATGCTTTGAAGAAAAATCAGATGGACACATATCTGAGTACAGCTTGTAAATTAACACAGGATTTCTTGGTCCAGACGATTGTTTTCTACGGTCAAAGGGGAGCAACTCGAACTGACTTCTTCAAAGGGGAGCTACAACAACAGAACCTATTTGCATAGTGTTAAATTTACCTAATACTAGAGGTTTTAATAAAAATAAATGACAAAAAAAAACACGTTTTTTTGCTACTTTTCTTTGTTTTAAGGTCATTAAGATTGACAAACTTTTGGGTGTATTTATTATTGATGCACTTGGCAAATACAGGTGACGAGGTGCGTGGGAAAAAGTAGTCCCTGTTCGGCAGTTGATGACGTCATTTCGTGCCATTGATTATAGCCTTGCCGTTGATTATAGATGAAATTTAATCAACGGGGCTTTAATCAACCGATTTCGCTGTAAAAGTGGGATAAAACATAATATCGTGATAGCATAGTATGTGCATACAACGTGTTTTACAAATTATAGTAAACTATCGCCATACATAATGATACTGAAACCCTTTACAGGTCCGAATAACCACATTCATATATTACATGGGCCTTAATTTTACACCGTGTAACAAAACTATGTACATTATATAACCTTTTCATTCTAATGTAGATACTGTAAAATGTTAAATATGATAAATTGAACTCATGTTTAGCTTAAGTATGACAAGTGTATATTCATATTAAGTGCTTCCGAATATCTACAAAAACAACGCAAACACAGGATACAAATCAACTTATGATAAACCATAAGCAATCGGGCACTATTAATGTCTTTAATATAACAACATGCTATAAACGTTTAACCTTCTATGTACTTTATTATAATACTGTATGTCATTATGACTATCACTTTACATAAGACATGGCACCACGCTCACAAAATCTGCATCTGTGATGTGCATGTTTCAACTTAGCCATTTTATTTATACACGCCGTTTGTGTATGTTAGTATCTTAATTTAAATAGGTATACAACTAATAGAAATGTCAACTTGACACTCACTAAATAAATTGTATCCTTAGTCGTCAGGAAAATGCCTCAGTTTTGGTTCTAATAATGCGTTGGCCGATTTCAATATGCCCGGTATGTTATACAAAAATGTTAACACGTGTCCGTAACAGTGGCGAGCCTTTTTCTTATGAAATCAGCAAGAGCTTGTGCACACCCGAGTGTGTTTTGTCAAATTTTCTCTCAGCACATTTGTTCGTATGATTATTCTTTTAAAAAGGATGTACGTCCATTACAAAGCATGTCCGCTATTGAATGGGCCATTTTCATTATCTGTCTTAGGTGAAAACACGCTTGAAGTCTCATTACTTGTCCAATCTTTATAAACCTTTCTCAGAACATTTGTCCAAGTAATAACTCGATTATGATTCTTTAAATATCACAGCAGATTCTCAGAACAAATATGCTCTTACGCTCTAAGGTGTGCAACGCATTACAATTGACCCACTTTTGTTGTGCGCTTAGTAGTAGTTTAACCTGTTGGCCATTAATCATTTGTGTATGAAACTACATTTCGGTAATCAGGGTTTACTACGGCTTATTAGCTGCTACTACAGTTGGATGTTTTGGAGATTTCGTTTAACTGCTTAATCAAAGCAATGTTAGACTCGAAACAAACGTTGTGTTTTTTTCCAATATCATCTCCATAAATAGGGCGGGTAGATTGGACAAACTTGTTAACGTCAACTTTTGTTGATAATACACAGTTTAGTTCTCACTCGAGTAATGATATAAGGTAATAACACATCCGAAATCATTTTGTTTCGTTCTTTAAATGTAAAAGTTAATGTTGGCAAATGATAGAATGTGGCAAAAATTGTTGAACAAAGTTTAGGGTCAAAACCAAAGATTACAGTCGGTCGGTAACGTGGAAGCTAACAACTTTTTTTACGTTATTCCGATGTTTGGTAGTTCATTCCTGGACCCGCATTAAGAACATTTACAAACACGTTTAGTTTGTGGTATCATTTGTATCATGCTGATGTTCTTCAAAAACAATTATTGAAAACTCTATATATTGTATCTCCAGAGGGAGGAAATTATTAACACTTGATACATTCACTATTTTAGTAAATGTTTCGTCAAGAAGAAGGTCTGTGGCCGAAATATTTAGAAAGTGAAAGTATTAAGCGTTTTATTATTGAAATATTTCTGCTTTGAGCATATTTTAAGAGTGATTATAATTGCTTAGTTGCGGCGAAGAAAAATTAGACAAATTGATCATTTAAACGTATGTGCATAGTTGACACCCTAATTTATCATTTCAGGAGCTTGTAGGTCACACCGTGCAGAAAAGAAATTGGAAGGGCATAGTGATTGCCCTGGTTGTTATCATCATCGTGTGTGCCCTGATCATCACCACCGTCATCCTCCTAACTCCAAGTGAGTGATAAAAACATAACAGGTAGTTAATGTTCCCATGTCAAGAGAGTGATAACAGCTAAACAATTAGTTAGTCTTCCCACTCCAGGTGAGTTATAGCAACATAAAACGTAGGTAGTCTCTCCATTTTAAGTTAATGATAACAGCATAACGCGTAGTTAGTCTCTCCACTCCGAGTGAGTGATAACCACATAACACGTAGTTTGTCTCCCCACTCCGAGTGAGTGATAACAGCATAACGCTTAGTTAGTCTCCCAACTCCAAGTTAGTGCTAACAGCATAACACGTAGATAGTGTCCCCCATCCGAGTGATTGATAACAGCATTACAGATAATTAGTGTCCCTACTCCGAGTGATTGATAACAGCATAACACGAAGGAAGTCTCCATACTCCGAGTGAGTTATAACAGTATAACACGTAGTTAGTCTCCCTTAGTAATCTTTGTTGATCAAAGGGTTCATAAAGACTTCCATTGGGCAATTTAATTAATGTGTCCGTTGGACGATATAATTTATTGTATTTTTATATTTTACCGCGTTTGAACAGATTGTTTAATATAATTGATATCATTATCATACCAATTTGTATACGATGCCTAGAACTTTTGTCAGTCGCTAGATATGACGCGATAACTAGACACAATAACCAGACCTACCACGAGGATTGACCAAATAAAGGACGATTTTGAATACGACATCTTGCCTTGATATACGTGAAGCATACACATTACATTTTGTGTTCAATACACTGTTTGCTATGTATGACACAAAACGCATGTATTATACTAGTCTCTTTCTAATACTCATTCTAGTTTCACATGTGGGAAATATCTGAATATCGGAGATATAAGAAATGCATTGCATAACTCACATGCCTATTGCCAGAAAGTACAATACAACATAATGAATATCTAAACTTATGTCAGTAACTTAATTGTACCACCTTGAATGCCTAAATACAATTATTTATACGATATAAAAAAACTATGTACTTGTGAGAAAAGCTAAATTTAACACAAATATATGCAATGTAAATACAAATGTTTCTCATGGTCCAGGCATAATGTTAGTGTTTGATCGCTTTACCTGAATACAGTTTGTTTTCCCTTGATATGATCATAAATGTTGTAAATATCATATCCATGAAGAGTGGTCGCCAAACAACCCCGGAGACTATCTTAAACTATTCCTCTAGATAGTTAACAGAAAGGTCGACAGCAATATGAGTCGCGTTCTGAGAAAATTTGGCATAATGCATGTGCGTAAAGAGTCGTCCTAGATTAGCCTGTGCAGTCCGCACAGGCTAATCAGTGACGACACTTTCCGCTTGTATGATATTTTCTGTTAAAATTAAGTCTTTTCTGAATTAAAAAACATCCAATTTAGGCGGACTGCACATGCTAATCTGGGACGACACTTTACGCACATGCATTATGCCCAGTTTTCTCAGAACGAGACTCATATAATGAACGCAACGACATAATGAACGAACATCTGCATAATGATACGTGTATGATAACACGATAACTATTTCAATATTTTCAGCTATAATCATGTGTTTTTGAGTGTTTGTGTGTGTTCTAATACAGGAAAAAGCGATGAACCGCCGAAACCAAAGTTCACATTCGAAGACTTCATAAAGAAAAAATTTGCACCAAAAAGCTTTTCTTTCAAATGGGTAACAGGTAAGACACTTTAAGAGCTTCTGCGAAATTGACACTGGTTGAATAATAAATTATAATAGAATTATGTGACAGATGGACTATCTTTTATTTATAAAAGCACCACTCGAGAAAAAGGGGTTTAATGCATGTGCGTCAAGTGTCGTCCCAGTCGTCCGAAAAGGCTATGCCAGACCGCAAAGGCTGATCAGGGACGACATTTTCCGCCTACAAGGAATTTTCGCTAAGGAGATAATTCGTGTACACGAAATGTATTACACAAGCGGAAAGTGTCATCCCTGATTATCTGTGCTGACGGCATAGGCTTATCTGTGTCGACACTCCATGCACATGTATTAAGCCAATATTTCACAGCCCGAGGCTCATATGTATTTTAACTGGTTGTTTTCTTATAACACATCGTTTGTGTAACGTGAAAACGTCAACTTGCCGAAACAAAATGTACTCAAAGTACAAACATAAAAGTCATTATCGATGCAAATAATGGATATATGTATATCCGGTTTTGAAAGAGAATCCACGTGACCTGGTCTTCAATTAAGGTATACATACATATTTTCCGGCCATTTCCAAAAGTATAATATCCAAACATATCGTAGCACTATTGAAAATAATGCATTTTTACACTACGATGTCCGCAGAATGTCGGATGTCATTGAGCACACGTTTAAAACAAAATTTTTGAGCTCATGTTTTATATCACCTATGGTAAGTTCGCACCAGACAACGCTTTTAGATAAAGGTTAAATTTTAATAATACACTACCGAAGAAATGTGTTTTAAAACCGTTACATATGCAAGATGTGTAAAATGATTAATACGAAATATTATATTTCATTACTCTTAAATGTAGAATAAAATTTAAAAGAATACCGAACATATTTTTCTGAAACCTAAAATGACCTTAAACGGTATCACCAATTTATTTTGAAGTTTCCATATTTTACTTTACGTACGTGTAAAAGAAGTGTTGCTAATACGAACAAAAGAATGTGTGACGGCATTCCTTTATATGGAAAATAACTTTGACTGTCGCCACCTAAAAGGCCAATCAACGGTTTCGTATATCTATTATTGTTTATAATTTGTCATTAATCTTTTAGCCGTAAACTACATGATTTAAAAAGTGATATCGAAGCCGTTATACGACAAGTTTGCGACGCTGACATGTTCGTAACTATAACTAAAAGCTTTAAGAATTCTTCTTGGTCTAGTAAGCAACTTAGAACTCATAGATGTACACAAAATGTAGTGCTAAATTGGTCAATGGTATCAGTCCGCGATGAAAGTACAAAAATGTATTGCCAAATAGGTTAATGGTATCATTCCGCGATGAAAGTACACAAAAGGTAGTGCTAAATAGGTTAATGGTATCAGTTCGCGATGAAAGTACACAAAATGTAGTGCTAAATTGGTCAATGGTATTAGTCCGCGATAAAAATTAACTAAATTACGCATAATATTACAATTGCATTGGAGGTCGCTTGTGATAAGTAAAGGAAACGACCAATATAATTTCGCAGTATCATATAGTTCACAGTATACTTAAAAATCGTTTCATTTAGGTCTGATCTCTCTAAAAAAATATCGACGGCACGTTTTAAACCTAAAGCAATTGTTCTGGTTTCATCTTTTGAAGAAGTGGTAGGGCATGAATGAGTTTTCACTTCTAAATCCCTGAAATATGATAAACTTAGATTATATAGGAAAACATTGCACTGAAAAAGGTTGCATTCCACTAGGAAACGGCCGTAAAAAAGTTAAAAACAACAGCCGATTTTGATTTGTGTCAACAACATGTCTTACCTTTTTAGTGCATAAATCGATTCATCTTAGAATGGCCTTTAAGACAAGATATGATTACGGAGGTCTCTATGTGCACAATGTTGCAGTTATTTTCGATTAAAGTTGTCGCTTTTACAATGAATTAGGGAAACAATTTAGTATTCTGTGACCTTAAACCATAGGGCCGCAATGTATGTAACGTTACAACAAAACATCAATTTATTTGTCAAAGTTGTGTGTTCAACAGCTATGAGGTACAAAATTTACGATGTAGACAAATTTATGTTCGAGATTGTTTAACATATGCTAATTTATGACTTACTGTGGTGAAACAAGGATGTTTACACAACGACAGATGTATAGAAATGATCCGTAATCGGAACCGCAATAAAACGACAATGGTGTGGTCGACAATGGAGATGATTGTAAATTATCATTAACCTATCGGATTTTGTTTTATATTGTGATTTGCACATGAATTAAAATAATCTCGAAGATCCTTGTTCAGCGGCGAAAGTTTTGTGGCAAACATTAACATATATTTCTGTCACATTTTTTGAAATTAAAAAATGAATATCGTATTGCGCCTGAAGTTGTGAGACAACACTAATCCCTCGAAACACACAACGCTGGCAAAATGTATCAACGATGGAAGTCAATTTTAAATTTATTTAAATAAATGTTTTATGATTTAAAAGAGAGTATAAATACGTCAGCATAAAAGTTCATTCCAGGATACGTCTTATGTCATATAAAATCGCATGAAATAATTGTGGGGACGATTGAACTTACCGGACAAGAAAAAAAGAATGTGAAAGCGTTGCTGCGTTCCGAAGAGCGCGACTTCGGCGTCTTATATACAAGGTCGTGCAGCAGCGCGACAAAAAATATTATATCGGCTATAAAGTGGAAAAATAACCCCATGAAAAAGTAGGATTAAAAACTTCGTTTTATAACGACTTTATTAACCTAAAACGATATGAAAACAAGCCTACTCACTGTCATTTCTGTTTTATGAATAAAACTCTATTTTGATGACGATATACTACGTATCTAATTAATTGATATCAAGTGATAAAATCTCGCATTTGATTGGTTACATTTAATGAAAAGCAGAATGACCCTAAACATGTAAATAAATAATGGTAATGTCTATTGTTTACGACGATTTAAGAAACGTCTTCGGGAGTTCTGATGGTTTTGATTTTCGATTGCGCAATTTTAATTTATTATGCGATTTCGGCGGAATTTGTTGTAAAAATTGAGAAAAGTGTCCACTTATTGATTATAATGAATTGACACCGCCTCAGCGACTGCCTACTGCCACAATCGTAGGCACGGATGATAGCGTGTTATTGTCTGGTATCTCGTTGTTGATTTTAATGATTGGTAAGTAAAATCCTTTGCAACGAAACGCCTACCTGCTAAAAATGTTGCCTGCATGCGCACTCACTAGTGGTAGCGAACTGCGTATCGGTAAAGTTCAATCCAGCCTAAGTGTGCCTAAAGTAGGTAATGCAAGTCACAATAAAATACACTCTCATGGAACTTCCGTTATTAAAAGATATTTTAAGTTGGGGGTTTCAGGGTGCAGAATCAATGGGGTTTTCAGGGGTTTACACACGGGCTTGACAGAATGTAATCACGCCGTTAAGAACTCTTTTTTTTGCAACTATCTCAAGTTATTGAAATACATTTGAAAAAATCTAAATTGCATAAAAGACATTTTTTTAACAAGAACACATGCTTATTAAATAAAGTAATTCTGATGTTTTTCACATTGCCATAAGCAGCATAAAAATCTGTATTTTATGCACTAGTTGAAATTCTTAAAAAATTCTTAAGAAAGCTTGTTTTAAAAAGTTATTTTAAATAATGCACCACTTACCGTCGTTTCAAGTCGTCAAAGTTAAAAGGTTGAATCCAAAAAAATCACGTGATCCTGCACCCTGTTTTCTCCGTATCCAACAATGGTTCATTAAAATCGCAGCGGTCAGTTAACCAACACGCACGTTTCCGGGGTAATCTGGTTTAATATAACTTAGTGAGCATAATTATGCCGTTAACTGAAAATTGCCATATTTAAATCAGTGGGATGGTGAGAATTGCCGTATAAACAATTGAATTACCATAACATACACAATGTATGCGGCCGGGTCGGAAATTGCAACCCCTATCATCGGATTTATACTCCATGGCTCTAAAAACTGAGCTAAAATGCCCGATTTAATAAAGATGAATCAATTGGTCTTATTTGCAAAACAAGCATGGTCAGCATGAAGAGTGTTGAGTTTTCAAACTTATCGCTAATTTCTTTAAAATAAAGACTTGTATGAAGTATGACCTAGTGCATGAGTGCTTACCGGTTATCCATGTGCTGGAACTATTGGTTTTGCCTTGGTCCGTCCGCTTGGCTGTTCGACACTCTTGCTATGTAATAGTTGTTGATTTGTACATGTTGTTATTTTCGAGACTCCGACGCCATTTACTACAGAAATGATGACGGCGCCGTAATACGTTACAACTGCTCAACAAACACGTCTGCAGCAATCATGGGCAACTCGACAATTGTAAGTAAACAAATGATTTGCAACATGGTAGTACTTGATTATAATCACAATAACACAATAAATCATGCCAGCAAGTAAAAGATTAGAGAAAACAATTGTTAAGTTTCAGCTGTTTTTTTTCTTCGAAGACAGCAAAGCTGTATTCTATTGAAATGCAATCAATACTATTTAGTTATCCGAACGTAAGTAAGGCGTGCGTCTTTTCAGATTACACAAGTGTGTACAACTACACCCACAACTACATTAACACAAACACAGGCGAAATTTAAACACTAACTATCACACACCGTGAACAATATCGCTTTGATTATGGGAAGGAGCATATAGTTATAAACCCTTTCCGTATGTCTCTAAATGTGTGTGTGTGTGTCTGTTGGGTGAGTGGGGGGGTGGGGGGGGGGGGGGTATTTCGTATCCGGCTCAACACCTGTCTTCCATTATGAAACTTCGGACTGTACGTTTAATTATAAATATTTTAAAAGTAAATGTTCGTGTATGGCCCATGATTTTGGCGTGCACGATAGTATTTTAAAATATGTGTCCTCTCCGACGATATCTGGTTATAGTTGTTATAGCTTCAATCAAACTTACTTCACAATACTGATGAAGAGCCATGTACATGATAAGATTATGTAGTAGATCATTTTAAGAACACATACAATTGTCTCATAGCCTCATATTATATTATACGTTAACACATGACTTTTGTATTTGTGAATTTCAAAAAAAAATTAATGTGATTAAATCGTATAAGTGTTAATTTTCTATCAGAAAGAACTGGATACCTCCACGTATATGATATCTCCGGATGAAAACTATGCGCTGCTGGCCTATAATGTTCAAGCGGTAAGAAACCTTTGTCTGGTCACTTGCTATTGTGAGACACATTATCGGTAAACGGACTAAATGCATGTGGGTAAAGTGGTGTCGCCCCATATAAGCATGTGCAGTTTATACAGGCTAATACGGGACTGCACTGTCCGCAGTTATTGATTTAATTGCTTCAAATAAGTCTATTATAAACGA
This sequence comes from Dreissena polymorpha, assembly GCF_020536995.1. Lineage (NCBI taxonomy): Eukaryota > Metazoa > Mollusca > Bivalvia > Myida > Dreissenidae > Dreissena > Dreissena polymorpha. The sequence continues at coordinate 41,273,140 of NC_068367.1, forward strand.
AAACCCAATTTAGATGAAATTTGTGGTTAACGATAAGCCTATTCACACTGCACATGATAATCAGAGACGTCCCTTTACGCACATGCGTTGATCCCAGTATTACACACATATATATAGGGGAATATTTTTGTAATTGTGAGTATTTTAATTAGCTAACAATTAACAGTCAAATTCCATGTGTGCATTTAAAGCATAATCTGTGGTGTCAAGTAAATTGTTAACAAAGAAAAAACGCACTACATTTTTACAAAATTTGCTCACGATATTAAACGTTTTCATTGATGGATTTTTCTCTGGAATTGTCAAATAATTTCCTTCCATTTCTCAGATTTACAGACACTCAACGCGGGCAAAATATAAAGTCGTTAACCTTCATAATAGGTAAGATAATGATTATTTAAAGGAACACATTAAAGGGGATGTATTTCTCCGTAAATTATTATATGTTTTAAGACATTTCATAGTTCATCGTTAAATACAGATATTTACCAACTGCAAATATATTAGTTAATAAGAGCTATACGATAAAATAAAATGTGGAATGCCAGCACATACCTTAAAAATTGTACAATACCTCCAACGGGGTTCGAACTAACGCCTACACAAGTGTACTATATGAATGAGAATGTTGCTACACTACAGTATAGTTCTTGATAGTACGCATGCGTAATACGGCAGTTCCTATAAGTGTCCATTCTTTACATATAATAAATGTCATTTTAAAAATAACTACTGATTTTCGGCGCCTGATAAAGTGTCCCTTGTATCTTCAAACGGTTCGCTTCATCACAGAAACTCCAGTTACTTCGTGTTCTTACTCTTATATGTTTTGAATAATATTATCAACACTGTTTGAATAACATTGGCGTACGCACCGTTTCAGAAATGAGAGCTCACTTCAGGGACCAAACGGCACAGAGTTCCAGTACGTGTCTTGGTCACCCACATATGACGGTTTGGTAAGCATTCGTCTATCTGCACGTGTGCATATATGTCATGCATTTTATCGAGCACTCTGTGATACCCTAGTATCTGCTAGCATGCGAACGACGTCGGACCTCGGGCATTTCCGATACAATTTGCTGTGGTTCTGTATAATTCTCGACACTGTTGGTCCTCTTGTCCTACAAACAATATATGAAACATTGTTTTTGATATAAAAAAAATATAACAAAACAAAGAATATGTTTAAAAAAACGAACTTGCTATATTTGCTGGTGACATAACAAACTTCAAGTGAGATAATACTAATAATTGCAAGTTTGTAATTATAACATTTAACTCTATAAAATATGTTCCATTGTTTAGTTAAAGAAGAACAAGGTCCGGTAAAGTCACGTGAGGTCCGGTAAATTTTAAAAGTGATCGGACTTCATGTCCTGAAAAATAGTTTGTCTTTCGCAACTTTCTCATGTGTTGCTATCGCCCGTACTCACCAATCCATTATTAGACTTAAAAAAAGGATAGAATAAGTTCCACGAAAAACACTGCAGATTGGTTAAATGCGTTATGGGATATGCGATTATTTGGTTCGGCTTAGTGTACGACCAGCAAAGTATTCACAAATTTTGCACACCTTTTTTTCCACACATCTTAAAAATATATTGCTTTGTAAAATGTTGTGCATATATGTTATCAATTCTCGTTGTGCATACATGTTTTTATTGAATCGTACGGGTAGAAGAAATGCTTAATATACTTAAGTTTATTAAGTAAAATAATGTTGTTGTTTTTGTTTTCGTCGAGGTATTTCTCTGTCGAAATGGCGACAATATTGTCAAAAGTCTTCATTTCGTTTAAATGGAAACCAAAATTAAGTGAAACAATTATATTTCGCTGATACCTTTTCGTTATTTCACTATCTGGAATTATATGAGCCTTGTTCTCAGAAATTTGGGCTTTATGCATGTGCGTAAAGTGTCATCCCAGATTAGCCTGTGCAGTTCGCATAGGCCAATCTGGGACACTTTCCGCTTTTATGGTATTTTTAGTTTCCAGGAAGTCTCTTCTTACCGAAAATCAAGTTTAGGCTCAAAGTGTCAACCCTGATTAGCCTGTTCGGACTGAACAGGCTAATCTGGGACGACACTTTACGCACATGCATTAAGCCCAGTTTTCTCAGAACGCGGCCCATACAATAAAATCACGCCGCCCTGTGTTACAGGTATTCGTACAGAACAACGACGTCTACTACCGTCGGAGCATGAACCTGCAGGACGTGGACGCGTTCCGGGTCACTGACACAGGGGTCATGGACCAGATTTTCAACGGTGTTCCGGACTGGGTATATGAAGGTGAAGGGTCTGTGTTCAGAGATGTCATTTGACATCAGATGTTGCGACGTGTCATATGTGGGCTTATTATCATAGAACCATTTGAAAAATGTGTGCCGGATTGAGTCTTTGAAGGCAAAGTGCTTAAAGGGGCCTTTTCACAGATTTTGGCATTTTTTAACTTATTCATTAAATGCTTTATATTTATAAATGTAAACATTGGATCGTAAAAGCTCCAGTAAAAAATCAAGAATAAAATTAAAAAAAGGAAAAGAACATTGCCCGGAGCAGGTTTCGAACCAGTGACCCCTGGAGTCCTGCCAGAGTCCTGAAGTAAAAACGCTTTAGCCTACTGAGCTATTCCGCCGAGTACACATACTGGACGTATTTTATACCTTATATAAGCAATCTTCGTAGTTTCACAAAATTTAACGACAAAAACAGAACTCTCCAAATTATTCAATCGTTTCGCGTTGCAACGCTTTATAATTTTTAGGTTTTAAAATCGTCAAAAGATGCATATAATGGCTATATTAGACCATGGTAAATGTTCAGTATTACTGTTTCCTCACAAATATCATAACTAAAACGAAAATTTGCGAATCTGAAACAACTTTTTTCAATTTTGTCAATTTACCAAAGAGTGAAAAGATCCCTTTAAGAGAAGAGATGCGTTTTGCATAAGATGTTGCGATGTTTGGCGGATAGCGGCAATTTATCTAAGACACGTATGTCAACGGTGTGCCTGACTGAGTTTATATTTAAGGGACCTTTTCACATATTTTGGCATGTATTGAAGTTTTTCATTAAATGCTGTATATTGATAATTGAAAGCATTGGATCTAAAAAGCTCCAGTATGAAATCGAGAATACAATATAAAAAAAGAAACAAAGTAACCTCAACAGGCTCGAAACAATGACCCATGGAGTCCCATTAGACAACGCGGCCATCCGTGCTCATACAATGAGGGATGTATTCTATACTTTATATAAGCATCCTCGTAGTTTCACATAATATAACGACAACAACAGAACTCTCCAAATTATTCAATCGTTTCGCGTTGCAACGCTTTATAATTTTCAGGTTTTTAAATCGTCAAAAGATGCATATAATGGCTAGTTGTGAGCATGGTAAATGTTCAGTGTTACTATTTCCTCCTAAATATCATAACTAAAATAAAAATTTGCGAATCTTAAACAACTTTTTTAATGTTGTCAATTCACCAAAACCTGAAAAGACACATGCGAAGTAAATGTTCAAAGTAGAGAATGCCAGATCTGTTTGAACACGATATCCCATCTCAAACGCGAAGAAGGAATGCGAGCATTTATCATAATACCTAACCTAGATTTATTGCTTTTACTCACGCTTATTTTACATGTTCAACAGGCGTATCTTTTTATTATAAATGTACTGTAACAACGCGCCACTTCATTTGCATAAGAAATAGGGATCTAGTTGATAATTCATTATTCATTAATCAATTTTATAAATCAAATTACAGTCGGTTTGGTATTGATTTTTATAAGATTTGCATGTATTATGTATATCTTGAAGAACTTGTATCATGTTCGTTTAGCTTTTATAACGAATGTGAAATGTTTATATTTTTTAACCGAATAAGAAATAAGAAAAAATATCCAATTTTTAGAATTCTATACTGCTTAATTGCCGCTGTAAAATCATAAGCGTTCTAAATGCAATTTGATTTTGCTTATCGGGTTTTCTAAAAATGACTTGCTGCCTGCACCAGGATATGTGTGCCACGCGAAACGAACATGTATCTCGCAGTACTATTGCTAATGTCTCAATATATGTGTAAACCTCGCTCCGAGAAAACTGAACTAAATGCATGTTCATAAAATATCGTCCCTGGTTAGCCTGTGTGGATTGCACAGGGGCGATACTTGCCGCATAAACTAGATTTTTGATAACAATAGACTTCTTTTAAACAACCAAATTGCATAAAAACACAAAATTGTCGCCCTTATTAGCCTGTTCTGACTGCACAGGTTAATGTATGACGACACCCTACGCTCATGTATTAAGCCCGGTTTTCCCAGAGCGCGGCCCTTATATCAAACGAGTCGTGTTCTGAGAAAACTGGGCATAATTCATGTGCGTAAAGTGTCGTCTAAGATTAGCCTGCGCAAACCAGAGACGACACTTTCCGCTTTTATGCCATTTTTCGTTTCAATGAAGTCTTTTCATAACAAAAATCCACTTTAGGCGGAAAGTATCGTCCCTGATTAGCTTTTGCGGACTGCACAGGCGATTCTGGGACGACTCTTTACGCACATGCATTATGCCCAGTTTTATCAGAACGCGACTCAAATAGAAGCTGTATACTATCTACAGAGGAGATCCTCTCTGAAGACCACGCCCTCTGGTGGTCGCCCACTGGTAGCTACTTCCTGTTTGCCTCGTTCAACGACACGCTGGTCAGGAACTACCACCTCACCTACTACGGGTCCATGACAGACCAATATGTGACGGACAAGAAACTCCTTTATCCTAAGGTGGGAACGTTCTTCAATAAATTCTTGCTCTTTACTGACACAAGTCTGTCCATAGAAACACACATTGCTGTAAGGGATGGATTGAGAAACATTCCAAAATACGACCGTACAAGTTTAAATAATACATTCTATACAATACACGAACCAGAATACATCGAAATGCTTTCAACACATTTGGGTCAGTGATTTTTTTAATTTATTTTTTAAAATTTGAATCAACACCGGTTATAAACATTGAACAAAATGGTGTGATAAGTCTTTAAACGAATGTTGATCATAGTCGTTTAACTTTTTATACTCATACTATATATATTAAAAGTATTCAGAAAAATCTCCCTTTTAATCAAATACCATCATTATGTCGTGTTTGTGTGTGTGTGTTTATTCACATGATATCATTGTAATTTGTATAGTTGAAACATTGCAGACATGTGCTCGACAATTCAACTTCATTTAATGTAATACATGCTTTGTTGTCTGGAGCTGTAAACATTTGGAGGGGCACTTAACGTCAATCTCGAGATAATATTCACGCTTATTTTTTAAATGAAATCTTCCAATGTCCATCTACGGTTAACTCCTTCAACATTTATCGTCCATGGTTTTTCATAAAAAATGTAATGTTTTATTGCTCTTGTTTTATTGGCTCATGCAGTTGTTTATTCGAAATATTTCGTGAACTTAATGTCAGTTTTGATTTAATACTCAAAAATAATTATGGGTGAAAATTCCTCATCATGATTGCCAACTGTAAAATGCTTCCCTTTCGTTTGATTTATTAAAGTTGATAAAGTATGGATGAGTCCGAAATATTTTAAATAAAGTAAAAATCACAGTTACAACTTTAAATTTTTAAATAGCTAAGTATCGTTTGTTGTTGTTAATTGAATTATAATGTACTGAAGAAAACCAAGATAAAGTTAATGCAATAAGATTACGTTATATGTAAACGCATACAATATCACGATTACATTGTAATACTTATAATTTATGTATACATTTATTTATCAATGAATATTTATCAAAACCCGAATAAAATGGGTTAATTTGTATTTCAAAGCAAGTATTAGCAAATATGCTTATCAACAATGATAATAAGGAGTTGCATGTAAACAACAACTTCCGGTCGGTCCAGTGATCGGGAGCTAATGTAAACAAAACGGCTAAATATATCTGACTATAGACTTATTCCTTACTCCATATGAAAATAGATATTGCCATTAAATAGCTGGCAAAACTTTACGTCTATCTCTGAAAAGCAGCGGCAGTCTAGTTGAGTAATAGTTCGCACTATTTTTTTAGGCGGGTACAACCAACCCTGTGTTCTCTCTGCATGTATTCCACACGCATTCGAACAAAACGATCAACATAGAACCGCCAGAGGACTTAAAAAATATGTAAGTATGTGAAATGGCTGGTGTTCCTGTTAAAGGGGCCTTTTCACAGATTTTGGCATTTTTTAACTTAGTCATTAAATGCTTTATATCGATAAATGTAAACATCGGATCGTAAAAGCTCCAGTAAAAAAATCAAGAATAAAATTAAAAAAAGGAAAAGAACATTGCCCGGACCAGGTTTCGAACCAGTGACCCCTGGAGTCCTGCCAGAGTCCTGAAGTAAAAACGCTTTAGCCTACTGAGCTATTCCGCCGAGTACATATACTTGTAGTATTTTATACCTTATATAAGCAATCTTCGTAGTTTCACAAAATTTAACGACAAAAACAGAACTCTACAAATTATTCAATCGTTTCGCGTTGCAACGCTTTATAATTTTTAGGTTTTAAAATCGTCAAAAGATGCATATAATGGCTATGTTAGACCATGGTAAATGTTCAGTATTACTGTTTCCTCACAAATATCATAACTAAAACGAAAATTTGCGAATCTGAAACAACTTTTTTCAATTTTGTCAATTTACCAAAGCGTGAAAAGATCCCTTTAAGGTGAACTCTTGATTCTGTAACGCGTAATATTTTTTATCTCAATTGATTTATCCGTGCTTAACCAATAAAACATTGTTTTAATAAGCTCAATAGTTCAGTCCTGTGTTCATGGTAATGTACTTGTTCAAATACTCTACGGTATTTTGTTTAAGTGTACGTTTACCTGTTAGAACACATCAATTTACAACGTATATCTTAATAAGCAATTAAATTAGTTAAGACCATTTGGCTATTTATTTCTATCCAGACTTTTTATTCTGTCGACCATTTCTTTAGGTGAACATATCTAATAGAACTGTCAAATAATGATGAGAAATTGGGTGAAATATTTGGGTTTTCTTTATGTACGAAATATTGACAAAAGATTAAATATTTGGATCTGGTGTGTGTTTAACAACAAAGGGGTTACAATGCTGTTGACACAAGCCTTAGGCTGTATTTGCATTATTTATTATTTGTACCACAACGCTCATTAACGTGTGCATACTTGAATAGTGACTTCTCCAGATTGTAATTCAGCCAATTAGAAATAAAGACACATAGAACACTGACCAATGGGATTCATAACTGAGTTTCACGGGCCAGATGTTAGAAGGAAACAAGACAGTTAGCGTTTAGACTTAGAGGTGTACGGATCGAGAAAGATACGATCATGTAGCTATCAGACTGTATTTGTATAACCGAAAATATTAAGTATGTTAGACATTAAATTGGACTAGAAACTGATACATGGTGTTGTTGAATATTTTATCCTGTATTATGCAGAGAAATTAACATAAATAGATAGAATAGACTTGTCACATGCGCGGCACGAGAAAATGGGAGTTAATGCAAAACTCGTCACCTTGGCAATTCGCGCATGACGAGATATCGAATGATAGGCTATATACCGGTAATTTAAGAGTAATGAACATGGTTAGTAACTATGTGTCGTCTATGAACTATGAACGATTACGGGACACAGGACGTTAAATGGTGCCGTGACCAGGATTCGAACAAAGAAATACTACCACTTACGATTACGAAGCCATGAAAAACAACACGAAGAAATTCCGTTTTGGCAACTTCTGTAACCAGTAACAACAACCGTGAGCCGGGAACAACGACATCAGACCGCACACATTCTGCAACTTCCGGTGAGTGACTGTTTTATTTCCTAACGCTTGTATCAAAATGGCAAATCAAATAATCCCTGAATTATTTCAAAATTTAAATGAACAAATTAAAGATGTTAAAACGGCCATAAGCACTCAGACTATTTCACAGGTTGTACAATCATTTGATGGAAATTCAAAAGAATTTAAAAATTGGATTAAAAATGTAGAAAAATATGGAACACTTACCAATTTAGATGAGAATAAATTAAAATTTGTTGCTTACCAATCTAGTAAAGGGCTTGTTAGTGATTACATACATCGTTTTTTGACTGACGATACGACAGGGACATGGACAGATTTAAAGGAACAGCTTAAATTAAGATTCGCGGAAATTCAAGACCCACAATACGCTTTCTCATTATTAAAGACGACTAAACAAAAGACCGACGAAAATGTTCAAATATACGCTGAGCGACTTTTATCTCTTGCGACGGATGCATACGAAAGTATTGACGGAAATTTAGACTATAAAGAAAAACAGTTAGTAGAAATTTTTATCGACGGATTATCAAACGATTATTTGAGACTTAAATTAATGCGCGAAAATCATGCAACGTTATCAAATGCTTTAAAAAGCGCTATACATGAGCAAAGTGTCAGAGCTAGGTTTGAGTTACGATCACAAATAAATGGACTTGATAACATTACGACCGATAATATTCAGACAGATATCGATTATATTAGGTCATCTATTGTTTGCACATATTGCAAGAAACACGGTCATTCTATTGAAATCTGTCGCCGTAGGCAACGCGAAATAAGTGCATATACGGTAGAGCGGAACTGTCATACGATAAATCAAAACGATAAAAGGCGCAAGAAAGAATATGACAAAAATTGGAAAGATAAAATTGATTGTTGGAATTGTGGTAAATTAGGACACTTTAGTAGAGAATGTACTCAAAGAAAAACGTACATTAATCGAAAAAACTAGGAAATTCTTACCAAAAAGGGGTCTATGGTAAGAATGAAAAAGTCGAGACATATAATATTGCTTTGTGTGGTAGTCCAAATTCTTGTGTTATTTCAACAGGTGGTTATCAATTTAGGAGCTTGGTAGACTCGGGCGCTCAAGTCAGCATCGTGAGTAAACGTACTTATGATATGTTAAAACAAAAACCCGCACTGATATTTCAAAAAGTAAATCTAAAGTCGGTAAATGGAAATTCATTACATGTCCACGGAAGTGTAAAATTGAGATTCAAAATAGGGAGCATATATAAAGAACACATGTTTTTTGTAGTAAGTAACGTTAATAGAAATGTTATTTTAGGAAGAGACTTTTTACAAGATAATGGTGTCCGTTTATACTTTGATTTAGGATGTTTGAGGATTGATAACTGTTATGTACCTCTAGAAGAAGATGTACATCTTTCAACGATAGCGAGATTAACTAGGCATACTGTGTTAAAACCACAAACTGCATATAGACTCTTTGCTCAAGCTAAAAGAAACTGCATACGTTCAAATACGAATTATGAATTCAATGGAATAAGCAATTCTTTCTTTGATAATGAACCCGGTTTAACAATTGTTAATTCAGTCGTCAAGACAACGCGTGATAGACAATTTCCCATTTTAATTATAAACAATACGCACAAAACAATAAGGCTTAGACGACACTGTGCCATAGGGCGAATAAAATCGGTAAATGATAATGAAATATGCTCAGTACAAGAAGTTATTAAAAATAATCAGCCGAAATCAGGTTTATCTAAAGATGAAATCTTATCAGATTTACGTGTAGATGAAAATCAAAAAGAAAATATTCTACCGATACTCTTAAAACACAGAACTCTCTTCGCAAGAAATAATTTAGAATTAACACAAACTTCAGCGATAGAATTTACCATAGATACAGGGGATCATCCGCCCATTAAATTAAGGCCGTATCGAACACCATTAAACAATAAGGTATTCATAGATAAAGCCATCGACGAAATGCTAGACGCAAACATAATAAGTCCATCAAGAAGTCCGTGGAGCTTCCCTATTGTTTTAGTAGATAAAAAGAAAAATAACCATGACTCAAACAAAGATAATAAAGACGAGAAAAGGTTTTGTGTTGATTTTAGACAATTAAACAAAATTACAAAACCAATTGCCTATCCATTACCATTAATAGATGATATATTGGCGTTATTAGGTAAAAGTAAATATTTCACCAGTTTAGATTTGATATCGGGATATTGGCAAATACCTATAAAGGAAGAGGACAGAGAAAAAACGGCTTTCGCTTCGGGATTCAGGGGTCTATTTCAATTTAATGTTATGCCCTTCGGTGCCTCCTCCGCCGGTGCTATATTTCAAGAATTGGCTAATAAAGTACTCAAAGGTTGTGAGAGCTTCGCTGTGGCGTATCTAGACGATATTCTAATATTTTCACCTGACTTGCAATCTCATTTATCACACGTAGATACAGTACTACAGAGTCTCAGTAAACATAACCTAAAGCTAAAACTATCAAAATGTCAATTCTTACAAAGAGAGACTAGATACCTAGGCTTCATCATAGATCAAAATGGTATAAGGCCGGATCCGTTAAAAGTGGAAGCGATCCGACAATTCCCTAGGCCAAAGTGCGTGCGCGATGTACGATCTATCTTAGGTGCAGCGGGATTTTATAGGAGATTCTGTCCGTCGTATTCAGAAGTAGTCGAGCCTCTAATTAATCTCACGAGAAAGAATGTCCCATTTAAATGGTCAAAACAATGCGAAGATAGTTTCCTACAATTAAAAGACTCATTTACGCAAATCCCTTATCTTTCATACCCTGATCCAAAAAAAGGTTATATTCTGTATACGGATGCATCTGATCAATGCGTCGGAGCCTGTTTGACTCAAAAATGCGACAGTAACGAGACCGGGGATTATGTGGACGAAAAGCCGATATTTTTCATATCGCACAGATTAAGCCCCACGCAATGCAAATATAGTACCATTGAAAACGAATGTTACAGCATATTTTACAGTCTAAGTAAATTGCACCATTATTTACACAATGCTGAATTTGTTATAAAGAGTGATCACAAGCCGCTTAAGTATTTATTGGAAAGTCCGATGCAAAACAAGAAAATACAATTATGGGCCTTAAGTATAGCGGGTTACAACTGCAAAATTGAATATATACCGGGAAAAAAGAATATTATTGCTGACTTCCTAAGCCGACCTCCAAAAACCAAAATAAAGAATAATCAATGCGATCAAACAGAACTAGAATTAGATATTAACGATAAACATTTGACGATTAGTTCGGAAATAAATGGACAAAACCAGACGCGCGAAATTAATGTAATTGACTCTACGCATATCGATCACAGGCAAATAATTGATAATATTATTACCCCGCAACCAATCCCAGTCGACGACACAGCGTCGAACAATAATATATCAGGGCTTAATATGCAAATAGAACAAGAAAAAGACCCTCATATATCTGAGATTAAAGCTAGATTAAGATTAGGGAAACAGAACAAGAGTGAAGATGATAGATATTTAACGGTTGATGACATACTGTACTACATATCAAACGTAGATGAGGAACCTACTCTCAGGCTTTTTGTACCTAAACACCTGACTGGTTCAGTTGTCAAGCAATATCATGATGAAAATGGGCATCCTGGGTCTCAAAGGCTTTTCCAGACACTAAAAGAGAAATATTACTGGCCTAAAATGTTCAAAGAATTGAATGATTATGTATCTAAGTGCATTATATGTCAAAGTAGAAACTTAAAAGCAATTAAAGCTCCCATATCGTCGGATACCTCAATACCGCCGTTTCCGTTTTCAGTTGTTTCCATAGATATATGCGGTCCATATCCGAAAACGCTTTCCGGAAATAGATATATAATATGTTTCGTAGATCAATTCTCAGGATACATAGAAGCTTTCGCTTCGCCTGATAAGTCGTCTGATAGCGTAATACACCTGTTAATGAACGAGATTTATTGCCGTCATAGTTGTCCTATAAGAATTATAACTGATAACGGAAAAGAATTCACAAGCACAGCTTTCACTGAAACATTAAAATCAATGAACATTGACCACGTTAAGACGACAATATATCATCCCGCGTCTAATGGCATGAACGAGCGTTCACATGGGACTATGAACAATATACTATCAAAACGGGTTCAAGAAAATGTACAACAATGGGACGTACATTTAAACATGTCTTTAGCGGCAATGAGATTTTGTACATCCGAGACTTCGAAGCACACACCGTTCTTCTTACTTTTTAATAGAGACCCTATTCTTCCAATAGACAACTTGTTAAAGCCTAGACGTAAATATCACGGTGAAGATTATCATAAAATAATATTAGAAGAACAACACAAATCATTTAAAAAGGTATGTGCCCAAATTCAAAAATCGAAACGTAGACAAGCTGATTATGCGAATAAAAATACGAAAGATATTAAGTTCGAAATCAATGACCCCGTTTACTACAAAAACTTTCAACGTACGAATAAATTAGACAGTAAATGGAGGCCATATTATCGTATAATCGAACAAAAGTCGCCGTTAACATACGTAATAAAGAATCAGTTAGACAACTCAACTATTAAAGTTCACGCTGATCAAATAAGGCACGCAAATATCGATGAATGGCCAATGATAGATAAACCACTAGCGCGCCCGATTAGAAAAGCAAATTTAGCCTTTGCGGACGACACATTATCTTCTGATAGCGATTCAAATACGTCAGTACATGGGTTACCTGTAATTACGCAACAGACCCGACAGATTAGAGATAACACGGATGACGAGGAAAACATACCGCTCGCTGAATTGCAAAAACATTTGAGAAACAAACAATTCGCGGATATACAGTCAAGCTCCAGTGAATCAGATACGATGCATTACAATAACGGTAATTCACAAAACTCACCTGTACGTAGGTTTGAAAATGATTCTTCAGACGATCAGATGCAAATTGACGCGGTAGCGTTAAAACACAAAAAACGAAAATTGACAAAAAAGACTTCACGTTCAAATAACGCAATGAAGAAAGCAATTTTCACGTGCCTTCAGACAATGGCTGAACACATGTAAATGAATGGACTACAAAATAAGGCGAGATAGATGTCGAGACTTAAAGACCCCAAAAAGTGTGTATATAGAGAAATATGTTTTGAATGTATATGTAGTAAATATGTAAAAACAGGATTATAGAGGACGGTATCGTCCGATTTTGATAATGTATCGTCATTAGCATTGATTTACGGGTTTAGAACGAAATAAAAATGTCATATTTAAGTCCACGGGTGATATAATAAATATATTTCAGTAATATGTAACAAACAGAAAATATAAGAATCGTGACTCGCAAAATGCACATAAACAATTAATAGGTACATTAAGAAAAAAAAAAACGCGACATTCCGATGCGTAAAATATAAGAATCGTGACTCGCAAAATGCATACAATCAATTAGTAAGTACATTATCTGTCTATCAACGACAAGATACACACGTTTGACGCCCATTACTTGATGACAGGCGTGGGTCACGAATTAGACGAGTACGTAACGAAATTGGTATAAATAACCCTCAAAATAGGCGGACTCACTAAGTACGTTCGATTACATGACAAGCTTATGACAACGCACTTGACAACGACATTAACCAACGCTAGCTTATGCCCTACAGCGCTCAGGTAAACAACATTTTTGGCATAAATAAATACAGTTTGTAAATATCCTTAAAAGCAAAGCAGTGTACCTTTTATTAGTATAATGTAAAAGATACAACTATATTACTATGATTCATTACAAATTTGATACTGATCGAATATGTAGTTTATTCTTTTTCGTTTCTTTATAAGAATACCTACATTCAGACAAGGGATTTTGTTTGTAAATTTTTGTTCTCAAGTAAATAAAACATAATAAAGCACAATGCATTTCATTGAATAGACAAACGCGTATAGTTTCAATAAAACATCATAAATTTGCGTCATGAGAATCGCGTTCCTTTAGCACATTAATTTTATTTGGGTATATCTTATCATAGGTGTGAATAGTAATCTGAATGCTTATATAGCAAATTCTATTTATATGTAAATAAAAGGCCCGTTTATCATTTCATGTAATTGACCCAATAAGATTTGCCACTGCGATACAAGTTAAGGAGAAAAGCAGCGCTCCTGACATCGTTGGCGTGGTTTGCCTGCAGCAACATGCGTTCATAACGCATTTGAGATCGTGATCAGATCTTAACACCCCGACAAAGAAGAAGAATATGTCATCGACATACCGATATCTTCGACGACGATGTATCCGTCGAGAATCAGATGACGTAACAGACGACTTCAATTAGGATCCAACATTGTCGACATGGATCCAAATTGTGAACCAGCATCAGTACCATACAACGAGTGGACTGTTAATGGACATTTCACGCGTCGTCGAAAATGATTTTTAAAGATACGATGATATGAATGGACTTGATGATGAAAAATCGCGCGTACTTTGTACATATATTAGGTGAACATTTTATCGTCTATGAACTTATATATATATGTGTGTTACCTTTATTACATGTACATAAACACTAATTATAATACTACAGTCATGAATGCAGACATTCTCCAGAACTATATATAATAAACGTTTGAAGTATTCAAAATCGTGCAACAGCCGAGGACCAACAGCTTCTCCAACCGACCATCATCGTCTTCATTCGGAAGCCGTCGTTTCAATCGACTGCATGTTACCATCTACAACCAGATGTCTCATCTCTTCACCTAGACGCCACATCGCCTCCAGCGAAGATGTCAAAAATGGACACTATTCGTATTGGATTTTCCAAACCAGTGACACATTCCACTTCATTGTGATTGACATTGACTATTTAAATATTCCGACGTTTTATTATTTCAGCAGAAACATTCGTTAAAACTTTCATTAATAATTTGCAGATTTTCATCATATATATGTTTTAGTCACTGATGTTTTCATGTTTACGTGTTTGATTTTCTACATCGTATGTATTAATATGTTTTCGTTTCCTTCCATTCTTACATTCTTAAAGATTTTTCTGTATCCTAAAATACATAAAAATCAAATTGAGAGGATAAGTTGTGTCAAATAATGATGAGAAATTGGGTGAAATATTTGGGTTTTCTTTATGTACGAAATATTGACAAAAGATTAAATATTTGGATCTGGTGTGTGTTTAACAACAAAGGGGTTACAATGCTGTTGACACAAGCCTTAGGCTGTATTTGCATTATTTATTATTTGTACCACAACGCTCATTAACGTGTGCATACTTGAATAGTGACTTCTCCAGATTGTAATTCAGCCAATTAGAAATAAAGACACATAGAACACTGACCAATGGGATTCATAACTGAGTTTCACGGGCCAGATGTTAGAAGGAAACAAGACAGTTAGCGTTTAGACTTAGAGGTGTACGGATCGAGAAAGATACGATCATGTAGCTATCAGACTGTATTTGTATAACCGAAAATATTAAGTATGTTAGACATTAAATTGGACTAGAAACTGATACATGGTGTTGTTGAATATTTTATCCTGTATTATGCAGAGAAATTAACATAAATAGATAGAATAGACTTGTCACATGCGCGGCACGAGAAAATGGGAGTTAATGCAAAACTCGTCACCTTGGCAATTCGCGCATGACGAGATATCGAATGATAGGCTATATACCGGTAATTTAAGAGTAATGAACATGGTTAGTAACTATGTGTCGTCTATGAACTATGAACGATTACGGGACAGAACCAAATTTAAGAATATTTAATGTGGGCACTCTTAAAAAAAGTTTTACGTTGATTTGTTGTGTATGCTATATTCATTTCTTTTCATCATCTTCGCAGCGACCACTACTTCACGACGGTCACGTGGGCGGATAGTGAGCGCGTGCTGATCACGTGGATGAACAGATTCCAGAACATGACGCTCTATACGATCTGTCATGCGCAGAACGGCTCCTGCTATGAGGTTTGGTATTTAAGGAATAATATTCGATTGATTGGTATACCAGATTAAGCCGAATTATTTTGAAAATATACTTCATTGTTTAAGTCATATTCTGAGAAAACTGGACATTACACATGTACGTAAAGTGTCGTTCCAGATTAGCCTGTGCAGTCCGCACAAGCTAATCAGGGGCGGCACTTTCCGCTCGTATGACATTTTTCGTTAAAATGAAGACAATTCTTAGCAAAAATCCAATTGAGGCGAAAAATGTGTCGTCCCTGATAAGCCTGTGTGGACTGCACAGGCTAATATGGGACGACACTTTACGCACTTGCTTTATGCCCAGTTTTCTCAGAGCGCGACTCGTTTAGTCGTTTTGCGTAGGACATTCAGAATGGTATACTGAGTTGCATTATCAAAGCGACGGCAGAGATTTGTTAATTTGGTCGAAACAATGCGAGTTTGCGAACAGTGGTTCTATAAAATCATGATCCGATGTATTTGCAGTTTTCATCTAGTATACATATACAAAAATGTAGTATACATATAAGGAGGTAATTTACTTTGTTCCATTCACAAATGTTCATTGCCAGCTGATATTTTTGTAGATAAACAACGATAATTTGGTATACAAATATACAGAAAATGCAGGGTTACACTATTTATTTTATCTAGTCCGGTGATGCTCTTAATTATGACAGAACAACGTCTATCAATGGACAAATGCTGTACGAACGCCGTTTTATCACTAATGTTCAATATTATGAAGATTATGATAATCGATGAAAGCTCTAACATTATCAGAACTAAAGGTCACAGTTTGATAGTATCTAATACAAAATAAGTGCACATTAACTTGACACTTTAACAATAACTTAGACGGGCATAAAACGCAACATGCCGTTTATTATGATTGCATATTGTTTTATAAGCCGCTTTAATTGATTTTGTTAGTGGGGTCTGATGTTAAACTTGTTCATTTTTTCGTTCTGGCTTTTTCAGAACTACCGATATCTAGCCCCTTCCGGATGGTGCGAAACCGTAAGTTGTCCGGACAGGCTTTACAAAAATTATGTGACTGTCTTTAATCAAGCTACATTTATACCGAAAATCATCGATTAAGATGCTCTACCGGTATTTTATATTTGATGGTTTCATATTATTTTACATTCACTCTTTTACAAATGACAGCAAGCAAAAAAATGTGTGCTACCAATTATCCGCAAATGCAAAGAGTTTCACTAAATATTGAACCAATACGAAGCTTTAAACGTGTAGTTCTTTTACATCTGGCATATTTTAGAACTGACGACAATAGTAACAATTAATTTGATACGTTTCAGCCGTCTGCGATCGTATTCAAAGAAGACGGCAGCGGGTACTTCACGGTGCTGCCATTGCGGGAGGGCGAGGCTGGTTATTTCCGGCACGTGGCCCTGGTTCATGCCGGAAACAGTGTAAATGTAAGCAGCGAATAGTTTTACGACTTTACTAAACACTTACACAAAAACAAAAATTACAAAAAGACCAATGCAACTGTATGTTGTTGATTTTGAATGGCGGAAATGTAATGCACATGCACACATTTTTTTTCTCAGTAAAGTCAGACCCTGCCATTGCATTATGTCGATTGCTACTCATACTTAAAACTTATTTGATTATTTTTAAATATATGCCAGAAAGGTCGCATACAATGTTTTATAAGAAGGCGAAATTTGTTTAAGGGTCATAATCGTGCCTAGTTGTTTAGATAATGTTAATGCTAGTGTTTTAATTAAATTTCATGTTTAACCCATTTATGCCTAGTGTCCTGAAAAAAAGGACATTGCAAACAGCGTAGACCCAGATGAGACGCCGCATAATGCGGCGTCTCATCTGGGTCTGCGCTGTTTGCTTAAAGAAATGTCTGTAAGAAATATTCTAAATTAATTATTAATATACCAGACATCCCTAATTTTGGAAATAACTTGATCCAATTTAGAAGGATGGGAAAGTCCACTAGGCATAAATGGGTTAAATGGAATGATCTAGTGCAGGATCGCATTTTGGGCCAGTGGCATTTTTCTGCGATGTTGTGTGTAGGTACGTCACATGCAGATTAAAGGGGGGGGGGCACTAGTGGTGTAAGTGTTACCTACAAGAAAGGTTTCCTTTGCTAACTTCAGTTTGGATGAGGGTATAATGCTGTAATGTTTGTGTATGAAGCTTGACTGCAAACCTTTCTTCAAAAATGTGTAAATAGTTCGAAATCTAGTTTGTTCGCTAGGTGGAATTTCTTGTAATAATGTATGTATTAATTTTAGTTTTCAGTTTAATTATCCAATGCAACTGTTTACGTATAGAAAACTTCAAACATTTTTGTAGGCCATACTATAGGGTGAATTACCGAAATTACTATTAATGCAAATAACGTTCAGCGTGTTTGGACAGCTCTCCTTCATTTTTGCTTTTATATTGTAATGGTTCTTTTTTTTCGATGCGTGTTGTATTTGTATTTCAAAATAATATCGCATGTCGGTGTAAGTGTATGTAAAGAAGTCTTCGTGCATACATGACAACAGAGCATGTATTTTAAGCTACATATTTCAGGATAATATGAAGTCAGTTTAAGTGCGATTTTCTGTCTTTTTTATTTTCTTACAGAAACAACTTACTGTGTCGTCTTTTTGTATTTCAAGATAAAAAGCGATAACCTGGGAAAGAGGACGTTTATAACTTCCGGTCAATATGACGTCATCGAAATAGAGAAATATGACCCCAAAACTGCCTTAATGTAGGTATAAAAAACGTTAAAGCATTTTAGTGTGTTCCAAACTGGAATATTAAATATTATATTAATTTTATCAAAAGGAAAATGTATGCAACCCAGGAATCAATGATCATTTTATACAATAAATGAAACCACGTGTTTTTATGACTGGGTCCTAGCTGGAATGGTCGATGTAAAGCTTTGAGGATATAAAACAGAGATCATGGGAAGAAATAATTGAGACGCATTTTCTGTGATTGTAACTGTTATATTCTAAAATGGTGGTGAAGTTGTATATCCGTGATTACGTCACAATCAGTTGCTATATCATACTTTATTAAGACAGGGAACCGTCACTGGTAACGCTTTGTTTATATGTCTGTGGTTGTGATAGTTCTAAGAATAATGTATCTTTTCAGATAACTCTGTAAAAATTATGTTATTTTCCTTATTCAAAAACAATATTGACCGCTTTGCTGTGTATTTCGTTTTTGAGTTAAATATGTCCGTGTTTAATGAAAAAAATGGCATGGGGCAATGTTTAAACAATTTATTTTTCAGATATTATCTCGCATATAGGGCTGGCGATCCTACATCGAAGCACGTCTACAAGTAAGAATGACAGACATTGATGTGTACAAAATAAATTAATATTAATGATATTTATTAATCATAGACATGTTTTTTTCTATAAATACCAAAAAAATAATTGAAAGCTCAAATGCGAAATCCATTGTTGCCGGTATCAATTCAATAATACAGAAATGATGGTAAAGCTGTTCGACGTTGTATATGCTATGTACTAGTATACTATTCATTCTGCAATAGCGCCTCTTCCCTGCTTAAGCCCACATTTACACTGACTATAAAACAATCATGTAACAGGAAAATTAGTACGAATTGCGTGTCGCCTAAAAAAACTCAAATCGTTGATATCCGAAAGCCATTGTAATTATTGCGTTTTCGCTCAATCATTTATAGAGGTACATACAACTCTCCAAGATTAGGCTGAAAGCGCGAACTGCATGTTATATGGCTCTTATGTAAAACGTATGTTGACGAGCTATATAAGTGTCTAAGCATGGAATTAACATGCTAACTTTGAGTTGACTCAACCTTGCACCAGTTTTTCTTAGGACTTCCACTCGTGAAGGAGACGTGAATTTCTTGAAGCCCACGTGTGTCTCGTGCACGGACCCGGACACGTGCGACTGGGTCTCCGCGAGCTTCTCAACCAAGCCGGATGGCGAGTTTTATATGCTCACGTGCCTCGGACCTAGCGTTCCTACGTACACCATGCGATCGACGGCGACGCAATCCGGTAATATATCGTTCAGTTTGACGTGTTGATATAAGTACTAGAATAAGTAATTACATTAAAGAGAACAATTGCGAAATAGTGCATAGCAAATATTGATTTTACAGACTGAATGGAATAGAAGCCATGCACTTCTATACTACAAGTCGTAATGGCGGGAATGCTGATGATATTGATGACTTAGAACTGGAAATCAGAATTAAATATGACGATCAGGATACATATGATGATGACGCAATAAAAATGATGATAATAATAATATTGAAGAAGAAGACCATGTTGAAACTACTGATGATATTGCTGCTACTGGAGGAGCAGAAAGAGAATGAGAAGGAGAATGAGGAGGAGAATGACGATGATGATGATGATGATGATGATGATGATGATGATGATGATGATGATGATGATGATGATGATGATGATGATGATGATGATGATGATGATGATGATGATGATGATGATGATGATGATGATGATGATGATGATGATGATGATGATAATTATGATGATGATGATGATGATGATACCTGTTGTTATTGCTCATATTTCTGCCGTTGCAGTTATATCATTCGAGGACAACAAAGAGGCGGCTGATAAGTTGTCCACGTTGGCTCTCCCAAGAACCAAGTTCCTGCGCATTCCCCTCGATGATTTCAACTGTATGCCACGCATAAATTATTATATAATATATTATATAATCAAAGGAATTTTATCTCTGAAAACGACTTCGCGTAAGGCGCTTGTTTTCCTCAGTCGCGGCGAGTATTAAGTGTACTTTACTCAGAGAATACCTCGTGATGTCGTAGTGATAACTGCGTTTCCCATTTTTTTTCTACATATTGCATCCCCCTTGGTGCAAAAAGGTACTATGTGACATTGCCATTAGAATGCAGATGATACTATGTTACTATGTGACATTGCCATTAGAATGCAGATGATACTATGTTACTATGTGACATTGCCATTAGAATGCAGATGATACTATGTTACTATGTGACATTGCCATTAGAATGCAGATGGTACCTGTTTGCACCAATGGGGCGATTTATGAGCATAATATTGTCTTAACAACAAAAATGATACACATACATTAAAAATCACGACACTAACTACCGCTAGCTTTTGTTTCTTGAAATCACCAGCTAGTGTTATTTCGCTGAACTCTACATCTAATTAGTATTCTCTTGTTCCGGCAAATAGAGTTTACAAGATAAGTATTCAATAAATATGTTTTATTTAACGGGTATTGAAAACGTGAACCATTTGTCTGTGCGTTACAGTTTATCCTTACAATTTTGAAATAAGGCTGAGATTATTACGATTATATACGTCTGATGATGTGATAACATAAAGCAAGTGTACATGCAAACCGTTCCCTGATGATGTGATAACATAAAGCAAGTGTACATGCAAACCGTTCCCTGATGATGTGATAACATAAAGCAAGTGTACATGCAAACCGTTCCTTTGTTACAATGTTCATGAGTACCTGGCAATATATGCCTTAGCTAAGTTGCAATTAAATTACTGAGATCGAGGTAAGCTAGCAACAGCTATCATGTTATTACTCTTTTAGCATTCATCAGAGGGGGTCATTACGTGACAAACAAGATGGCGACGTCCGTGTCGAGACATATAATTATTTATCGCCAGTTTAATACCCTTTATTATTTTTTTAAACGCCACTCACTTTCCAGGCATATCATCAGGAATGTGATTAAAGTTTATTTTGTATGATTATTCATTCTTTATCTTGACTTTATTTGTTGCGAATTTTCTTACCGGGAGCTGTAATTGTGTGAACCGCTAAAATGTTTCGCTGCGAGTAACCACAAGATATAGAGCGAATATAAAAACGATATAAACGCTATCACTTTTTTGCCTACATGGCTGAGGAGTGAGCCGCATTTTAACAATTAATAGAAGTAATAAAGGGTATAAAACGGCGAAAAATTGTCGACTTGGCATGTACGTCGCCATCTTGTTTGTCACGTGAATATCCTTTCTAATGCATGCTTGCTTAAAATAGATTGAACAGAATATTCCAGAGATACTAGTAGTCGATGTCTCATGATTGAAATTTCAAAACATTTTCTGCTCATTGCAGCAATGTGGGCGAAGCTGCTATTGCCAGAACATCTCAAAGAAGACGAGGTGATACAATACAACATGCTCACTAGTGTGTAAGTGAACGAACGTACATAACATTTGGCCGTACTCTGTGAAAAGGGGGTTTAATGTATGTGCGTTAAGTGTCGTTCCAAATAAGCATGTGCATGCCGCACAGGCTTATCAGGGACAACACTTACCGCCTGAACTTGATTTTCGCTAAGAAGAAACGTTCTATATACAAAAAATATCATAAATTAAAGCGGACAGTGTCGTCACTGAACAGCTTGTTCGACTGCATATGCTATTATGTGACGACTCTTTACGCGCATGCATTAAACTCCTTTTTCAAATAGCACTGCCCATATATAGGTGAATATGTTGTCCGATATCGTATTGTGATGACTCTGAAGAGTATAGTCACCATATTCCAATATCACTTGGGCAGCTTGTTTTGTGTTCATTATAATCTTGCAGATTCGAAAATTAAGGACCTTGTGCAAAAGGCTTTTTCGGGAGGCACATTTGCATCATGGGGTTATGTTAATGAATTGCATAAAAACTAAAAATATAGTTGCGCATTTGCTTTACGCGAGTAACCAAAATAGTATGCTGTTGTTAATATTATGAAATAAATAATTAAATGGTGCGCTGTGTATTTGCTAAACATGTTTAGAAGTGCTGTTTCTGTGGAACTTATTAAACAAATACTGAATAAGCACGCTTTAGAGTGGCAAAACGTTGTTTATTGGCCTTTAAGAAAAAAAGTTATTTATTTTCACGCTCTGACAAATTTTTGTTTGAAATTGTATCTATATTTTACAGCACTACAGCATATGCTGTCGGATTCTTGATATCTGTTTACATTACCTCATTGATTTAAAATTCTAACCATGTGATTTGTATGTTAAAATATCAGCGCGTATCGGGAAACGAATCATTTATCCTCTATCTGGGAAAACTGCAGGGGCGTTAAAGTGTCATCCCAAATACATGTATACGCGCGCATTCCACACACGGCTATCAAAGGGGAAACTTTCCACCTTAACTGGACTTTCGTTTATAAAAGACATCCTTTAATCGAACAATGCCATACAAGCGGAAAGTGTCGTACTTGAGTGGCTTTTGCGGACTGCAAATGTTAATGCTAGACGACCGTTTGCGAAAATAAATTAAACCCCGTTTTCCCAGAATACGGTTTATATACATTGATTTTTATTATAGATATGGGGGCCCCGACTCTCAGAAAGTATCCAAAGCCTTCTCCCTAGGTTGGGAAGATTACCTGGCCAGCTCACACAACATTGTGATTGGCTACGCCGACCCACGTGGCTCGAGTGGGCGGGGCGACGCCTGGAGACATGCTAACTACCGCCATCTTGGAACCACCGAAGTGGACGATTCTATAGTTGCGGGAAGGTGAAGATTCTATAGTGTATCTGATATTGTCTTTCCTCGGATAATATTTCAAAAAGCAAGAATATCAAAGTCAATAATAACTTGAAGTGGAAGTTATTTGGACCGATAAAAACACCCTTTGATATGTTTTGTGTACAACACAATATCAAACACAAATAAAACAAAATCATACAACGAACATATTGTTCCAAGATGACATAAACGCAAGTTTAAATAAAACAATGTCTCAAATGGGTCCATTGTTCATCATCCCTTAACAGAATTGTGTCATCTTATACGACATATACTTATATACAAGATTATGAAGAGTGTGTGTCAAGATCTTGATGTATTCTTTAGGTATTTCAATAGCCTGAAGTACATCGGGGATAGGACGGCAATTTGGGGATGGGTGAGTACCGATGCAGTAATCATTTTATAAAAGAGAATTTTTTTATTTTTTTTTATGTTCGCTTCCAAAACCATCCTTTTGACAAATATGCGTTTTCGTGCACACAGATAAAGCATTGAATTTAAGTATTTATACAATGTATTTTAGCAAAAGTGCTGTATGCACAATGCCTTAAATACTAGCCGCATATTGTATGTTAAGTATTTTTACGACTAAAATTATGTAACGCATGTACACTTATTACGTTATTAGCAATAAATGTCCGCAAATTTTAAATGATTCTGGGAAAAAACAATTATGCATAAATTATGCTAGAATATAATAGTATACGCAAACTCGCCATTGTTTTAAACATTACTCGTGTAAGAACTTTAACAAATAGAAACATTGTACAGAACACTTAAATGGAAACAATGTTTCAGTCTTACGGGGCTTATCTCACCGCCTCTGTGCTAGGTCGCGGCTCGGAGGTGTTCGAATGCGGCATGTCGGTCGCCCCGGTAACGGCATGGACGTACTATGGTAAGCAGGGTCTGCAGTCCAACGTCCGATTTCCATGGCAACACAATAACCTGCCACTGAGTTTTACATCTTTTTAACTTGAATCTCGTATACGTGTTATGATTCTTTAAATACATCTAGCAGAAATAAAATGGGCTTTTGTTAAGAAAACGCACTGATAATTAAGACTAGTAAATATAGTTTATAAGTAAGAAGAAAGTTCAGAGTTTACTTTATTTATTAGTCAAACAACAACGAGTTACTTTATTTATAAGTCAATTAACAACGAGTAAGTGTTCCGATGAGTAGAAAATACACCACGATCAAATAGTTTTTAAATTGTCATCTCTGCGACAACTAAGATCACTTTATCAAACGTGTCTCTGCTCAGGAATAGAGCTTTGTTTAGGGGTATGATGACACTTGATTATGTTCCATGCCTGTTGTAAACAAGTGAATAGCTTGTTTGAATACAAATTATGATCAACTATTATTTTAGTTTATAATAAATCATAAGAAGCGATTCATCAAATTTACGACATACTTGTGTGGGTTCCAATATTTGAAAAAAAGGGAATCAACAATTTTCACACTCTGCCATTAATGTTCCGTTACGTTATTTACGACTGTGATAATTTCGGTGCATTATTCCACAGGTGGAAGTAACTTATATAATATATTATAATATAATATATATATATATATATATATATATATATATATATATATAAATTTTTGGAATTAGTTTTTAAGGGTTAGTGGTTTCATGTGCATGCATTATGTGACATGCCTCGTTATTTCCAAAAAAAAAAGGACGCGAGCTATCGATTAAGGGGAATAAACGAAACAATATTATTTGATAGTCTGTCGAAGATTTATTCGGGTTGACAAACGTGCTCGAAATATTGCCTGGTTATCGGCCGACTGTAAGTAAACGGCTGGACAGATTTCTTTGAAGTAAACTTCTGAAATGTTGTCCAATTGCCCATAAGAGGAACAAGCAATGCTTTCGATTAAAGCAATTTTAGACATTTTTGCGGCCCGCGAAGACAGGTCTATGATAAATTCAAGTTAATGACCTTGTTTTTTTATTCATGGCTCTCTGTCAAGTTTGCTCTCATAAAACATGACTTTATATATTTTTGTTAATATATTAGCTCCTGGCCCCATATACTATCCAGGGTACGTTACTTCCACCTGTGCATTATTCTTTTCCAGATACTGTATATACAGAGCGGTATATGGGCCTTCCAGATGAAAACTCTGAAGCTTATAATGTAATAAGCATATTTCATTATTAAATAAATGTTTATATATTAATGTTAAAGATTTAGATAAAAATAGTTCGTCCAAAGTATTCGTGTTAAGATTTTAAATAAAAATAAGCGAACCATTTTCTAAAAAGGATGTACAAAGACTTTTTCAAATACGGTAACGATTATTTGATACAGTTCGCTTCGTTTTCATTTTTTAATCTAAAAGTTAATTAACACTTTTTTTTTATTTTCTTTACAGTATGCAAATGTTTCTCGGTATGCCGAAAACTTTAAGAAGAGCACATTTATGCTCGTCCATGGAACGGGTGATGGTAAGTAATAACACAACAATTCACAGACGTTTACTTTTTCTGAAGTAATACTCATTTCAAAACTTACTTGAATATAATATGCTATTCACTCATTTCAGCAAGTATGATTATAGAGCACTGTTCCATTCAAAGCATTATACATGATTACGATAGAATATAATTACGTTAAAACGAGATAACTACTTCAAAGAGTAACATTGCGTTTAAAAACTAGAATTTGGTTAACTGTAGCAAAAGCATCACCATCAAAGCGAGTGAAATAAATGCGTCCTTTCGCGAGGTATGTTTTCAATTTAAACTGTGCATGTGTTTTTGTTGTTGTTGATGTTTAGCGCAGATATACCTATTACCTGCGATCAAAGCAAAGAAATTATACAGTATTTGCGAGAGGTAATGTTTTGAACGTTTCTATGACAACACGATGCGCTTCATGAATACTTTTTTTTGACATTTTTTATCATACTTAAAAAAACAGTCTTAAAAAAAGATTATAATGTGGGACAACATTATATCTTTCAGAGGAACTAACTGCGTTCGAATTTGAACATAAAACCACTTTTGAGTGATGTTTTTGTTTTATTTAGACACGTGCTTTACACTTTTATTTCAGACAATGTACATTTCCAGAACTCTGCGCATCTAGCACGAGCGTTGACAGAGGCAAATGTGTACTTCCGTTCGCAGGTATTCTTTCACTGACTTCCTTAAATAGAACGCGTCATACAAATGAGATTAAATTAAGATTTGATTAAACAATTATCGCGTGACCTAAGCACTTTCGTTTTCAAACAATGTATAAAAAGAGACGCTGTACGAGTTTGCACACAGATTTTAATGAAAATAAAGCTATAATGTATTACAATGATATCAAGATATTACTGACCTTTCATACGTATCAAATAATAATAATAATAATAATAATAATAATAATAATAATAATAATAATAATAATAATTATAATAATAATAATCATCATCATCATCATCATCATCATCATCATCATAATAATCATCATCACCATCATCATCATCATGATCATCATCACCACCACCACCACCAACATCACCACCACTACCACCACCACCATCATCATCATAACCACCATCATCATCACCATCACCACCACCCCCATCATCATCATCATCATGTTAGTAAATGCCCATATGATTTTTTAGTTTTACACCGATCAACAACATTCCATTAATGGCGGAAACTCGCGCACACATCTCTACAACACTCTAGAGGACTTCCTGCTCTATTGCTTCGGTAACGTTTGACGCTAGCTGTAGTAATTTGATATAGAACGGGTTGATGACTTTAATAAAACAAAGTTATCTCGTGACCATGTGTATGTGGTTCATTATTTCTCCGATTTAACACCGGGAGACTCGTTTACATTCGGGAATAGAAGTTAAGACGTTGTCAGATATTTCTTTCAGGTTAGGAAATATGTGAAATTCGTTTCAGTCCCATGGGAGCATAAATGCGGCCAACACAAGTCATGATGCTTATCTATTTTTGTTTTTCAGTTTTATTTTAAATTAGGACATGCATATCTTTTTATCATATTGATAGTGTGTGTTTCTTGGACAAAAACATAAATTATTTTTTGTTTTGCGCAATGATATTAAATATTTTGGTTGATTTTTTATAAGTGTCTAGGGGGGAATAACATGTGCGAAAACAACGTGCCGATATGTTTTTTTTTACAATATTTCTTTAAATACATTTGGAATTATTTTTGTCGCATCAACATGCGACATATTCACTTTAGGCGGCGTCGTCGTCATGTGAAATGCTTTCATACACTTACTTGATAAGTGTTTATTTGCCATCATTTTGAAAGTATGAAACAACTTAAATATAAACATTTAATTACCAATAAACGGAATATTTGGATTGTATTTCGACGCCAATACTCTGTTTTTTTCCTTGATAAAGTACTATTTTTTTGCTGTTAAAATAAGACTTGCGCAGGGAAATATTTACGATTAAATTAAAAGATATGATCCGTTTGCCTCTTGGTAAATTTGCTATAATCGTACATTTAAGAAGTCTCAGGAGGCATGTGTAGACAATCATTGCAAGGTTTATGTTATAATTAAGACACTGTTAAAATACTGAACTTTTTAAAATTCGAATTTCTTTGCAACATTTCTGGAGTAAAATCTGTCAATCACGTATATAGTATTTCTCAAAATATTCAGAATTTATCATTGTCTTTCAAAAGATGAGTAAATAAGTAAAGGACGTAACGATATGTTTTGTTTAATGCAACACGACTATATGCACGTGAAATACCGATATGATTTTAAATATTATGTATGTGTTATCATAATAATACTGTTCAAAAGTATATGCAAGACTACACGGCATGTATGGCGACTTATCTCTTCCAATTGTAGATGGTCGTTCTTCACGAATGGATGAATTGAACAATCCAACAGTCGCGAAACCAACAGAAAAGGATGTCGACAACGACGAATAAGTTTCCTGCACTAAGTGTGATCGCTGACTATTTGGTGCATTTCGTCCATGTCCGTGAAAAATCAAGAGGCAATGACATAGTTTGGGGTATATATGTTATTTTATATGATAGAAACAAATTCGCATATTATGCAGTTTTGATAAATACCTATTTGCTTCGATATTTAAAATTCTTTATTGGATAAAATTACAAGGGGCATGTATAAAACGCCAAGTTAACAAATTGGTAAATGATGAATACTTTTACAATTATTATATATGAGCACATAGTATTGTTAAAGATTTCGCCTTACAAACTTAATATATAACTGTTAAGATTTTTAACTTCAAAAAGTATTTTTACAACTGTTCGATGTTAAACAACCGTAATTGTTTTCTGTCTCGTGTAATACATGTTGGTCATTGACAAAAATCAATACTTCAAGTTTATTTAATCAGAAATATTCCAACCATATAAAAACTTTCAAGTTTACAGAACTGAAGTTCGGACATAACATATAGGTATGTTTTACAAAGTTTGAACGGAAGGTTTCAATTTAGTTATGATGGAATATCATGGATAAACATATTTCCGCTGTACCTTAATCCTAAGGTTGTGATATTTTAATCCATTTTGTTAAGTGTTCATAAGTTTTTTGTGTATGATGATTTATTCCGTGCATGATGACGTATGAATAAACAATTGTTTAATGGTTGCTAAGCTCTGCTATATTTTGTGTTTATTCTATTATTGTACAGAATCATGTTAACATTTATAGACAATTCATGTTGAAAATATTAACCGTACTTTGCATTAATGTAATGTTTTTGAAATTAGACAATAACAAAGCTTATATCTAATAGATGCTTCGCAATATATCTGGTAATCGAATATCCGTATATTATCGAATAAAGATTGTGTATATTGTATAAGAGTTCGCAAATTGTCGATGCAAAAGCTCGTAAATGTTATATGCTTAGACATCTCAGAACACCATGATATTCTCTTTATACACTAAATAAACCCTGCTGTATAACGTAGACTGTATTCACTTCCCTGTTCTATAATTAATTTTCGATCTGAATTTCGTCTAGTCACCTTTTACTTAACTTCTTCCACAATGCCACAGAAATCACGCATCACATAATCAGATCAATCGGAATTCATGCGTTGTCAGTTCATGAAAATTTAGATTGTTGTATTTCCGTAATTGTGTAATTCTAGTGCAAGTGGAAATCGGTGCATTTCATGATATTGGCCACTAATTTTATTCAATGTGAGTGTGTATTTAAAAAGAAGGTGTAGATGTTCTAAATCATATAGAGAGTAAAGAATTTTTAATACAGCCGTCCTAGTCAAAACGACTTAATGACACTGACCTGCAATGAATCGAGTAGTCGCAAAAAGGTCACCACTTTCGGCGTTTTTGGCGTTTGGATGCCGTCTTTACGTGTTCGCAAGTCGACTTTAGTGGGCCTGTTTGACGGCCCCTTATTTTAACGTGGGTGACCCATTAGACGTCGAGAATATGACAAACTAGCGAAACGTGTCGAGGGTAGTTCATAAAATAAAGCAATTAAAATATGGCGGATAGAAAGTTTATACTTTTTATAATTTGTCTTTGCCACCATGCTTAGACAACTAGCTAATACGAGAGCCACGCTTTGGAAAGACTGGGCTTAATGCATGTGTGTAACACGTCATCCCTGATAAGCATGTGCAGTCCGCACAGGTTTATCAGGGACGGCATTTTCAGCCTAAACTTGAATTTCATGAAGAAAATATCGCATTAATAAAAAAAAAACACCATAAAAGCGGAATACATTTTACGCGTAAACCCTGTTTTCCAAGAGCGAGGGTGAAATAGTGATTGCCTATAACGTATAGTAGTAGAACATCCACAAAGCTATGTATAGGCAGTCACTATCTATGCTTGTTAGTCATTTATCAATCTATGTACCTTAGACCAAGTATTTCACTAATTTGCCTGAGCTTCTTTGATCGATATTTCCCTGACAGTGGTTGTCTGTTGAATAATGTTCTTATTATTGTAAATAATAACGAGCGATCACTTTTGCATCTTATGTTCTAATTCCCTACAATGCCAAGACGCGACTCATTCTTTGATCGTCACAGTAAATTTACGTATTGTCCCTTTCCCCAGTTGTTCATTTATTTAGAGAAAACACCGTTGTAGACATGCTGAGGCACGACGAGGTAGCTGCATCAACGTCTGATCATAAGTTCCTGTGATCTGCCATAGAACCGTAAAATACATTAAATTATGTCATAATGTTAATCTAAGGACAATATATCGCAGATATGTTTTTGAGAAGAACAACTCGAGAATATGCGCAAGTCCACCCAAAAGGTTTGCCGCATATAATTATGCATTTAATTCGAATCATTAGTATCTTAGATGAAACGAAGAGTAAATTTGTATCACAAAGGGAAACAACTGCATGAACAACGTGGTGGACACGAAATGACAAAGTTCGAATGTGCAGCCTACAGGGAAAAACAAAACATATGCAGTTTCATCAAATTCTGATCATTACCATCTTTAATTATTTATCTGAAATAATAAGAATATGAAATTCGAATCCAAGGGCAATAACTCACGGATACAAGACAAGACACTTTATTGAGACTTGTACAGAGTACATCGTCTAAATACATCAATAACATATACATACATGATATCACGTTTTTAACATTTGTTTAACATTGTCTTATGGTTAGATATAGGTTGACAATACACAAACAACTACATAATTATATATTTATACATTAGTTCATTTTACTTAGATTGACGTCTAAATGAAAAAGTTATAACATTTACTTAAATGCCAAAGAAAATCAGATATAACAAGTATTCGTACAGTAGTTCAGTGTTTAGGAGGAAAACCTTATGTATACTACAAAGTAGTGTTCAAAAATGTATTTATTGCTTTTAACGCATATTTAACATATTTTGCCAATAATAGCTCGTTTGTTTTATTACCATTGTTACCATTTAGTAATTGTTGGAATTTATATACAGATGGTTTATTGTAGTAAAATGTTGTTTTTTATCCCACTTTTACAGCGAATTCGGTTGATTAAAGCCCCGTTGATTAGATATCATTTATAATCAACGGCAGGAAATGACGTCAATATTTCGACGAAATGACGTCATAAATCCAGCGAAATCCTCCAGTCAAACCATTCTATACATAGATGGTGACGTCACTACGTTATTGTCACCTCTATACTTAGACGCATCACGCACCTCCATTTGGAGGCATTTATGACTACGACACAAAGAAGTCCGCGGATGAATGAAGAATTTGCTTTATAAGTAAACATTCATGTTATGATTTAAAAGTTAAGTATTATTTTGTTCAGTCTTACGGTCTTATGTTAGTATCAATTATAATTTTCGTTAGTTTTCAACTATTTCGCTCTTTATTCATTTTTTTTAAAAACAGAACTTTCACTTTCGGTTGTATAACAACATGAATCCTTTATTGACGAAAGTTTGCAATGAAATAGCGTTTTCAAAACCGCTTAAAAAGTTTCAGAAGGTGTGTCTGATGCATGTTTTGAAAAGACACAATGTCATAGTTATATTGCCGACTAGTATGGGAACAATTTGATATTTCAAGTGGCTCCATTTGCATTGCAAGAGAAGTTCAAATTGACTTGTTCAGTTTGTTAAATTTTGACACCCTTATTATATATTTTTTATAAGTGCCTGATAAATTTATTTCTTTAAATAATTGAAATCATTGAAAATTTAGTAAAAGCACGGCATTGATGTTCTATGATGGTCATTTTTAGTGGAATAGTATGTTACAAATTACAATAAAACAATTATAACTATTGTATTAATGAATTTAGATTAGGTGTCATTTTTAAATGGGGTAGTAATTCATTATATGAGATTAGCACATTATATAGTTGAAAAATAAATAACACTTTAATGACTTACCATAGTGAAATAAAGTAGCATAGAATATGTTGCAGGTCACAAAATGCAAAACTGAAGTTCAAACTCAGAAGAAGCTTTGCAAATATTTTACACTGACAACACTGTTGATTATCCAAAAAAAATCCTTCCTATCTTCCTGCCCTAGTTTTTTGGGGAAAATTTTAATATTATTAATATCATTGAGTTAAATTATTAAAATATCAATATGTTTTGATTACATTAGCTAATTATAGTATTATATTATTAATAATGAAATACTTTGCGAGGAAAGTCCCATTCTGTTTTAATTAGTCTTAATTACCTACTAGTAAAATTGAAATTATCAGTGACATCCAATAATTGAATTATATGCGTGTGAATGCATATGTTTTTTTGACAGTTACATAGTACCCTATTTAATTGTATAACAACAAATAACTATAGTTCCACAACCCAGCCCAAGTTTACACAAACTGAATTAATTCATCAATTGATCCTATTTAATTATATTAAAAACAACATGTGTAAGATTTTGAGAATATCCCATGTATTCCTCTAGTATTCCTTTAGTACACCCAGGGTTGGCACCAATCGACCGCCCCCGGTTTTAACCGGCGGTTTTTACTGGTTAAAACCGCCCCGGTCAATACTCCCAAATGTGTCATTACTGGTCAATACTGGTCGATTGAACTTTACCCCCAATTTTGATTAATATTCCATGCTTAATTAACAATATTGATAATATAAATTAAACAGACATGTTGCCAATAATGTCTTAAGCTATTAATACCCACTATTTTATACCTGTTCATGCAAATAAGTCAAAGTTGGTCAACTGGATGTTTCTGGTTGATTGAATTTTTTTTCAATTCTAATGAATCATGAATGCTCAGAAAATTCTGTGCTTGATTCAACACGAACCTGTCAATTACTGTGTATTAGTTGTTCCTCATGCCCCACGTCCCCAGTCTTCTCACAGTCTTCTCACCTATACAGGTTAGGGCATCCAAAACTGATAATAGGGCCTTAAATGGCACCTTCTTGACACAACCCTTACTTGTCATGTATTCTTGCCTGGATTTCTTAAAGTACTTTTTAAACAAAATAGTGAAAAAAATATTTCATTTTCCATTGATATAAAAATTTAAAAAAACATAATTAGAAATAATTATTAAAAGAAAGTAGAGTAGACCCACAATTGGTAAACATTATTTGTTGGCAAAATCAAGAACTTTTATTGCTTATTCTTTTGAAGACCAATTGAACTTTAAAATATGAAAACCCTCTTAATACAGAAAGGAGACAAGTTAGAAGTAACTATTAAATTAATAGCAAGTTATCTCCTTTTGTGTAAGTGAAATGAAATAGCCTAAGGGCAGATTTGCTTCATTGTCACTTTCAGAGACATAACACTGCATGCATATTATTACCAATTAAGGCTTAGGGACCAGATTTATGACCCTAGAAACCACACTAGTTCTGTTTGTCATTCTGCCTATTAAATAGATATATCAATAGATCAGTGAAATGATTTATTATGGTTGTTTTTAGGGAAGCCTCAAACAAATTTTACAAATTAAATAGATCTAATTAGAATTGTTTTTATAAGTACCTGTATTGTTTCTTTCATTTATTGAGATCCTTGAAAAATTGAGTAAAAACACAGCTTTGATGGTCATTTAAAGTGGAATAGTTGTGATTTTTAATGAAGAATAATAACTATATCCAAGTTTTAACTGAAACACAAATTATTTTGACTAAATAAATATCATATTGGGATATTTATTTTGAGACAAGTAAATAAAATTGTTTTGTAACATTTAAATTATAATGTCCCAATACAGCTAGTATGAACATTTTACATTGATTTGTAGTACTCAGGTGTTACCTCTCAAAAATATTCTTTAAAAATTAAAGGAAACTCAACGATGAAAATATTTTCAGAACCAGGCAAATAATAGGAAAGTTATGTTTTCACTAATATTAAGTAACAACACACACCTACCATTGAACAATATTTCAGGCACTTATGGTGCAATATACAAGCGTTAATTGGATTAGCAAGTGTATATAACAAGATAACAGCTATTGTATAAAGGGGTACTTATGGTGCAATATACAGGCCCATTAATCATCATTGATGAGATTAGGTGACATCTTTGAAGGGGGAAAGTCATTCATAAGATGAGATTAGTACATTATCATACAAAAACATTTTTATGTAGTTTATCACTGTTTTAATTATTATTAATAAATTGCTTTAAATTTACCTTTTTTTTAATTCATAAGTTATTAATTTTTTCTTAAATTCCACAAATTCATTTAATAAAAACAGGTAATTGTGTTTTGTGTTTCTTATATCAATAAGTTTTTATTACATTTGCTAATAAATTATATTATAAATAATGAAATAATGTGCACGGAAAGTTCAATTCTGTTTTATTTAGTCTAAATGAGTTATTAGTAAAAAATAAAATATCAGTGACATCCAATAATTTGATAATAAACATATGAATGCATGAAAAAAATGTTGACAGTTACAAAGTAAATATTTATTTATCATATTTATCTGTTACAAGGAAAACAGTGTCGAAATTAATTTTAATTTGATTTTACCATTTTCATTTCACCAATTGACCATATTTAATTGGATAAAAAACAACAAACACTGCATTTGCACAACCCTGCCCAGGTTCACTCAAACTGAAATAAGGTGTTAATTGTGTATTCAAAACGGGTCTTGATTACACATTATTCTTGGTTGCATTTGTGTTGAGCAACATGTATAAGATACTCAGTAAGATTTTGAGGATATTCCATGTATTCCACTAGTACACCAACATGCACTTACTAATGATTTACATGCAATCATTACACAGTTAAACCCTCCAAAAAACAATTCTAAAACCAAAAAACCATACAAGCTGCTTCATAGATATTAAAAGTTAATTAAAGACTTCATAAACAAAATAATAATTTTGATAATAAACAAAGATTGTACTTCAACCGAACAATTATAAATTTATTGGGGGGGGGGAACATCTGCACTAAAACTAAAATGGGGGGGAAACGTCTGGGGAGGAATTGTCTTTGCGGGGAAACGTCTTGGGGAGGAAACGTCTGGGGGGGGGGAAATGACCGGAAACCATTCCCAAAATGGTGAAAAAAAACACTGGCATATAATTAAATGGAAAACATACAATATTATGTCAAGAAAAAAAAGCTGTAAAAATCTCACCTGCTTGTCTTTGATGTTGCAATGAGCACATTCAGCATTTTCAGTATCTACTAAATAAATATATGAAAGTGCCAAATGTCCAAGATACCATGACGTCTTCCTCAAAATGTTAGATCCTTCGAACTCCATTTTATTTTATCCCTGACTAATCCTCTCACACATTAGGCCTACATGTAAGATTCCTTGCAATGTTCACAGCGTTTATTTTAAATCGTTTACGTTCTCAAATTTCAGCAGGTATTTAATTATAAATATTTATTTATGATTTAGATTTATTAACTATTTCGAAGATACAGTCTTGCAACATGTTTAGTTAGTCTAAGTTACGTGTTTAGTGATTCTTACAAACAATAGACTGACATGAAAAGTGGCTCCTTTTGAAGCACAAACTGCATCCAACTATATATTACAGCTGGCCCGGTTTGATGGGGCCTGTTTTTGATAATAATTAATTACCATTTTTCACTTCCGTGTTTATTATGTTTACCAACGCCATGATGGAAAAAAGTCCGTCTCCCACAATGCTTAGCGCGCATTCACACAGGTCAGTAAAGACCGGTGTGACACAATGCCAGTCAAACTAATTTTGTGAAAACAAAAAGGTTTACAAACTAAGCTCGTGCTTTTTGTTTTCTAAGCCTCGCATAATAAACCTGATCTATAATCAACACTAACCTATTATTCTCTATATATATTTCTTTCTGATAGTGTTATATTTAGTACATTTACATGCAAAGTGGAAATCATCTTCTAAATGCCGTTCGTTTTTTGGAGTGTTTACCTGTATAATTAAAAACTGTACCTTAATAATTAAATCATTGACCATTATATGTCCAATGTTCTGATGGTAAAAGACGACCACGTTTCCGGACAACCATAATTTTCGGTTAAATAATATTTACCTTTAGACGCCAGGAATTGCAGTGTTCAAGTAAACGGTCCAAATGAGAATGCACTTCTTCATGCGATTTACATATTATTGCCATATCGTCAGCAAAAAGCAACAAAATAATTATAATATCATCAATGAGCAAACCGGAAGAAGAACTATCTTGTAAAAAAGACACTTTACGCACATGCAATATCTCCAGTTTTCTCAGAACGCGACTCATATGTTAAGTATACCCAAGAATACACAAAGTTTAATTAGTTTAAAAACAATGTAAGCACAAGTAATTTCAAACTGTTAATTAATATATGTATTTATGAATTTAATCTTTGCCATCGAATGATTAAACGATATGTAGGTGTGTTCATATTATTATTGATACCTTTTGTACACATATATCGTAATCTTCAAGGAATGGCACAATTGCATTCTTATTACCAAACCTATACTACACCAAATTACTGTGTATACATGGAAAGAATCTTAAATAAATTGGTGTCATCTTTTGGCAGAAGATTCTTTAAGTTTATCTCTTGTATCTACTGAGCTTAATTTAAGGATTATTGAAATTTGGAACGTCGTAAATTCTTTCCTTATCGATCGACCCTCTTCCGTTCGCTGCGTTATTCCTCCCGAAATTGTTCTTAGGCGCCTCGTACAGCGTCTTGGCCATAAGCATCCCGTTTTCATATATGTGCTCTTCGGGGTCAGGATGAATGTTGACATTTGATATTGACTCCTCTTCGTGATCGTAAGATTCATGCACACATTCATTTAAATTAGCTTTGCCTCCCTTTCGTTCGTATTTGTTATCAATATTACATTGAGTGCTAAGTTGTTTACCTCTGTTCCAGGCCAGCGCCGAATCGTGGTCAAAACTTAACCAACCTCCAGAATTCGCGGTCTCGCAGTTACGGTATAATGATTCATCGTCTTCGTATATATGTTCTTCGTCTGCTACGCCATTTCCTCTGTCATTTGCAGGCGTATCTTGGTCTTCCTCCGGTGGTTCATAATACAAGCCGGTGCTTCCACTGAACTTGTATGATCTCGCAGAATCCTGTAATTCCTCACGGAACATGGTCTCGCTTTCCCGTCTCAGCGAGGCCATTTTATCGGCATGCTTGACATCGTGAACGCTCCAGAGTTCGGGTGGCTCGTAAAACACATTCTCGACCACTTCCTCGTCATCATCGGTTTCTTTTAGCTTCGCCATACTTTCCTGTCCGCCTGGATCGAGGTTGTCGGCTTCTAAAGAATTGTTTCGTGACTTATCCCCAATACTGCTGTCTTCGGAGTACTTCTGGAACGACACGCGAGATGTTGCATACGTCGTTTCTGAGCGCTCACAGACGGCGGGCGCAGACGACTCGTTTGAACCAAATATTTCAATATTGTATCTCGTTCTTCCAATTGCTTCACTTTCATCAGGGGCTTTAACCCTAACCAAAATCTCTGGATTTGCCGACCCTAACGCTCTGATACGTTTTGCGTCGACGATGGCGTTTTCTTCGTTCCTAAGATTATCACCAGCTTCAACGTTCTCATTGGCTGGGTTTCTCGTTTCATCGGCGTCTTTTTTGTCGAATTCCCCATTATCCAAAGCGTACGTTGAGTCAAACTCGTTGGAAGGCCACCCAGAATTGAACTCCGAGTATACGTTATCGTCAATGGTGTCACCGGTTACCGGGGATTTATTCTTTCTGTAAATATTCATGTATAAAATAATCTCGATATTTAATTACTTATCTATAAAATAAGAACTTCGTATTCGAACATTTTGTACGCACCCGGACAAAAACTTATACAGCTTAATAATGATAAAACGGAGAAATCTGTTCGATTCCATCATTATCACGTTCACGGCTAAAATTTAAGTGTTTATGAAATCGTTTATGACTGATTTTATTGACAATTGAACAAGGAGGCTCTTCATGTTGCAAATTAGCATATACGTGTTGATGTTTCACGTTGCAAATAAGCAGTATACGTGTTGATGTTTCACGTTGCAAATAAGCAGTATACATGCACGTGTTGATGTTTCAAGTTGCACATAAGCAGTATACGTGTTGATGTTTCACGTTGCAAATAAGCAGTATACGTGTTGATGTTTCACGTTGCAAATAAGCAGTTTATGTGTTGATGTTTCTCGTTGCAAACACGCAGAATAAGTCTTGTTGATTCACGTTACAAATAAGCAGTATAAGTGTTAATGTTTCACGTTGCAAATAAGCAGAATAGGTATTACGTGTTGATCTTTCACGTTGCAAATAAGCAGTATACGTGTTGATGTTTCATGTTGCAAATAAGCAGTATACGTGTTGATGTTTCACGTTGCAAATAAGCAGTATAAGTTTTGATGTTTAAATAAGGACTGAATATTCATAATTATATAAAGCCTTACGTGTTTTGTCGTCGTTTGGTCGCTTCGTTTGCTGTAAAAGGAAAGTAGTACTTTATAAATGATCAAGATGTATAGGTTAAACAAAACGTTCCTATTCACACAAACTATGTGCATTATCATTAATATTCAATCTTCATTGTGGTTCCACTTTATGATATTGTAAATGTATTTAAATATATAAAAGTCATTTTGGATTATCGTATTTGATTACTGATTTTACATTTTTTGGTTGTACTTGACAGTTTTAAACAGTGTATTTATTTGCAAATTTGTACTAGAAATACTTTGACCGTATGCATTTTTACTAAATAGTATAACCGCTCACCGGGTCTGATCGTCGGCAGACTCGGTCGACGCAGCTCCCCCTTCCGGCAGCACTTGAGAGCACCGACGACAACGACCACCGCCAACACCGTGACACCGCACGCGACTCCGGCTGCCGTCATGGCCACCGTGAGCTTGTCGTCCCTCCAACCAGCGTCGTCAGGCATAATGGTCGTCTGTGTACAGGAAAAGGGCATTACAGTGATTCGACTATTACACGAGTTTGTATTCAATTTATTATGTAAGTTTAAAATGTTTAAACCTATTTATTTAAACTCGATTGCATCGAAAGCCTTAGGCTTTTTGAAATGACATTGGTTCCATTCTTATAAACGTCCTATGATACCGAAGGTCGCCATGGACAAGTGGGTATGGTGTCAGCCCATCGATTTGGTGGTCACGGGCTCGATCCCCATTGTTCTTTAGATATCCCTCAAAGACAGCAAGTATTGATTCTACCCAAGAATATATAATTTACGATTTTTTAGCAACTAAACTTGCAGTTGAATTCTGAAAATCGACTTTTTTAAATACTTGGCAAGTGTCGCCGTGAATACAATTTTAATTTTTAATGAACATGTTACGGGCCCGACCTTTCGAATGGTACGACCGGGACGGACATCAAAAATCGGAAATGTGATAAGTTATTGCACGATATAATAAACAGAAGGTAGGAATTATTTAGTTTTTATATGTTTGCATCTAATATGTATATCTTTCTGTTTCTTATAGTTCTATTGCAGTGATTGTAAGGTTAAAGCTACTTAAAAGATAATTAATGTATTTAATTCAACTACATATATTGCAGAAACTGTATTCAAACCTTATTGACAAACATGCGGCAAATTGTTAAACACTACCGATTGTACACCAGTGTGGCTTGTTTTAATACTTTACGATATATTTACCATCAGTTAATGATGCAGACGCGGTTGTGTATTGGATATTTAAAACAACACGGTTGTTTTTAATTAAAATTTTAATGGAGCACGCACATTCAGCGAAATTGAGTTGTACACAATAAATCATTTCAAAGAGGCTTAACTCTTGAAAATCGATACAACATCGACTGGTTCGTACCACGTTCTGGACGATTTCGGTGACTGGTGCTGGGCTTGTTTGTTTAGACGTCATCACTTCTGACGTCATCCCAAATGGTAGGGCGCTGGTATTGCGGTTTGTAAAGTTCTTCATGCCGACATTGGCTGTTGTGAGAAAATGGATTACACGTATGCCTAGCATTAAAATTACAAATACATGCATACGATTACAGTTTGTGATGTTCATAGATTACTGTTATTAAAGAAGAAAAAAGTCAAATATTATAATATTGTTTTAAAGGGGCCTTTTCACAGATTTTGGCATTTTTTAACTTATTCATTAAATGCTTTATATCGATAAATGTAAACATTGGATGGTAAAAGCTCCAGTAAAAAATCAAGAATAAAATTAAAAAAAGGAAAAGAACATTGCCCGGACCAGGTTTCGAACCAGTAACCCCTGGAGTCCTGCCAGAGTCCTGAAGTAAAAAGGCTTTAGCCTACTGAGCTATTCCGCCGAGTACATACAATCGAAGTATTTTATACATTATATAAGCAGTCTTCGTAGTTTCACAAAATTTAACGACAAAAACAGAACTCTCCAAATTATTCAATCGTTTCGCGTTGCAACGCTTTATAATTTTTAGGTTTTAAAATCGTCAAAAGATGCATATAATGGCTATATTAGACCATGGTAAATGTTCAGTATTACTGTTTCCTCACAAATATCATAACTAAAACGAAAATTTGCGAATCTGAAACAACTTTTTTCAATTTTGTCAATTTACCAAAGCGTGAAAAGAACCCTTTAATAACTGGGTGGAATTGTGTTAGGTGCGAGCAAACAATTAGGATGATTTTTAACAATCATTGTACAAGAGAGAGCACCTCTCCATCAAAGTAATGACGCACATTGTAAGTCCACCAACCTTTGCACGTGCTAACGCACGACTCTTTCTCTGTCGTGTTGCCCCGCGTGCAGTTCAATGTCACGTCACGTGACATCGTTTCAGAGGAGCAGTTACGTGTCCTCAACCTCGTGCCGACCCCACATGAAGTTGAGCACGCGCTCCATTCACCCCATGTGGACCACGTGCCAACGACTGACAGACACGTGACACAAGATGCTGATAACATTTGCGTGATATTGAGTAGACATTAACAAACAATACCAAATGTAAGAACATCGTTAACGTTGCGAACACAGTTTTACAATAATGAAATAGTTTTAATTAATTGAATCATCAATAAGGTAATGCGTATTCGGTATATTCAGTAAAAACAAAAAATGGTCAACGTTCACATTTGTTAAAATACTTAAATAAAACACACGTACTGTAGCGACGACGTGATACGATAGCTTTGACCACAATATACAAGACGTGCTCCAAATTTAAATAACCAACGATGAGGACATGACAAATGAGAATCAAGTGCTCGATTCTCACCTTCGCATACTGTAAGACACATCTGAGAGTGGGTAGGGTGACCGGGACACAGCGAGCTCTTCACAAGCACGGCACTCTCGCTCACACACGCCCTCTTGCGGACCTGGAATCCCTTGCCACACTTGGCGCTGCACTCGCCCCACTGACCCCACGCGCTCCAGTCTATTGGCGAAATTCGTATATTGTTTTAAAGATACCTTTCATGTAGCAATAATAAAAACAAAAGCGTCACGGGTTTAGATATTTTAAGTCGTATAGCTACTATTCGTGTAATTTACTCTTGCAATGCAATTTCATTTGAGTCAACCTTTAAATTACAAATCAAATCGAGAGAGGTTTTTAAAATACTTTTTTCAAACCAACAGAGTTATACAGATTCGCTTAACTTATAGAGAATATATGGTTGGTGACTTTTGATATCATGTGATATAAGACGAGTCTGATATGGCGTAGGAAAAGGCGAGGCTTGCCGAGCCTTTTCACACGCCATATCGGACGAGTCTTATATCACATGATATCAAAAGTCACCAACCATATATTCTATTTATTATGCCACATTTTAAAGTAAATAAGAAAATATTCACAAAACAAACAACCGCTAAATTCATTGATGTAGATACGGTAATAAATATGCAAATTAGTAGCAACCTGATTACATCCGCTAGCGTCTATGCATATATATTTACACATAAAAAATAGTTCGAAAGTAAGCAACAAACAATCAAATTTAAACGCACATAATACAAAAATTGAAGCGAGAAATCGAAACATAAAAGAACAATTTCTGTACTAAAAACACAATACCAATATTTTTTACAATAACACATTCGACATATACTTCCAAGATGTACACACCAACCACTATTTTCAAAGCGAATGTGTAGAGTGAAAAGTTCAAACAATAAATACAATAATCAAATGGAACGGGATTTTAACGTAGTGCGCAATTTGGAAGTGATAAGAGTGATTTATTTTTCATCTTGTCCATCTCCGTAATATACGTTTAGTTGTGAGATGTTAACAGTTTTCCCAAAAAAACAAGCCTTCACGTGCGAAGTCAAAGTGGGTGGGGAACTCGACTACTTGTGTATTTCGAGTCGCTGGAACTTCATAATGAAGCTGCTTTTGTGCAATATTCAGCGACGTTACCAGCTGTGTGTTAGACGAAACGAAAATGCTTTGGTTTTGCATCGTGTTTTGAGACTGTCAGGGTGATATGATGGATTAATTGGTGTTTGACTGACAATAAATGAACATGTTTGTGTTTGGAGATTGCTGAGGTTAATATCTTCACAATTGGGAAATCCCAACATAAGTTGACTGCCAGTTTGACCACTGATCTGCATAATATCAGTGGGAGAGCATGCTGAATCCCGCAGCTTCTTCACCATATGTTTCCTGGCTGAGTGGTTGGTAAGTTTCATTGAATTTGTTATGTATACATGCTTAAACACACATGTGTCATTATTTGTGCCATTTTTTTACACCCATTCTCATGCTGATGAACCAATGATCAGTGCCAGTTGTTCTACTGTCGCGAACTGTTTATTCAAAATTGTGGAAAAATGAGTTGCGAACTGTTCGAAATTGTGAAAAAATGAGACATGCACTGTACCAATATTTGAAAAAATGAGTCGCGCACTGTTCAAAATTGTGGGAAACATTAGTTGCCCACTGTTCATTCTGTTTTCAAAATTGTGGAAAAATGAGTCCCACACTTTTCATAAATTAAATTTTGAAAAAATGAGTCACGCGCTGTACAAAATTTGTAAAATGAGTTGCTCACTGTTCAAATTTTTGCAAAAAAATAAGTCATGCACTGACAGTCTGTTCATTAAAAAATTGTGGAAAAATGAGTTGCGCACTGCTCAAAATTGTGAAAAAATCATGTCACGCGCTGTACAAAATTTGGAACAATCATTTGCGCACTGTTCAAAAATGGGGGACAATTTTGTGGGGCACTGTTCATTCAAAATTACAAAAAATAAGTCACAAACTCTTCAAATTGTGAAAACACATAAGTTGCGCACTGTTCAAAATTTGTTAAAATGAGTCGCGCACTGTTCAAAATTTGGAAAAAAATGAGTCGCGCACTGTTAATTCAACATGGTGGAAAAATGAGTCATGCACTGTACACAATTTTAAA
Organism: Dreissena polymorpha; assembly: GCF_020536995.1. Taxonomy (NCBI): domain Eukaryota; kingdom Metazoa; phylum Mollusca; class Bivalvia; order Myida; family Dreissenidae; genus Dreissena; species Dreissena polymorpha. The sequence goes on from NC_068367.1 coordinate 41,316,969, forward strand.
AAATGAGTTGCACACTGTTCAAAATTGTGAACAAATTGAGTCACGCACTGTTCATAAAAAAATCACTGTTGAAAACTGTGAACAAATGAGTTGCGCGCTGTGCAACTTTTTTGAAAACATGTGTCGAAAACTGTTCAAAATTGTGTCGGCCACAGATCAACATTGTGAAAAAATGAGTTGCAAACTTTTCTTAATTTGTGAAAATTTGAGTCACGAACTTCTTTAAATTGTAAAAATTTGACTCGCAAATTTCTCAAATTAGGAAAACAAACACCTATTCCCTTAATAAGCAAAAAAAGCCCCGAGTCCATAATAAAAATATTTTAAGTTAGAAGAAATTCTAAATTATTTTTATATAAAGTGGAGTTTATACATTTTCATTTTGTATTAATAATATTGTGTCTATTAAAGTTGTAATTTGTTCAAGTTGTGCCATAAAAATGTTATTAAAACACTCTATTTTGAAATGTTATCTCCTGTTGGATTTGTTTTCTTTTATTATAATATGAAATGTTTTTCTTTTAATGGCAGAAAGTTGCGACAACACATTCCATGGGTGATGATATCTACCAAAATTCTTGGCGGCACAGTTCTACCCTCGTCAGTTGCACTTGTCCGAGTCTTTCTCTGCCTCTCAACCAACTCGAGATATTCCCCCCCCCCAACTGCATGCCGGCACAGCTTCACATCAACCCATCTAATTAATTTGTCGGAAAGGTAATACTTTTTGTCGACAAATTTATTTTTGAGAGTATTTATGTAATTGTTTTATCTGAACATGTTATAAATCTATATGTCACTATATTTATAAAGTTTAAATTTTAATACAAATTATATATCTGGATTTTTATTTTTTTACCCTTTGCATGCTGGGAAATTTGTCGTCTGCTAAAATGTCGTCTGCTGAATTTGTAAAATAAGCATTTTCTTCATTTTTTTTAAAGATTACTATCAGAATAGCAAACAAAATGTGGCGTCTCATCTGGATCCAAACTGTTTGCAAAGGCTTTCAAAATTCGGTTCCAGCACTGAAAGGGTTATAGCAGTTATGCAATGAATGTTTGATGATGTTTTTTTTTCTTAAGGATTCTTTATTTTATTTTCAGGTTGACTACACAAATTTCCTGTTTGGTTGTGGAGATAGAATCATTTTTGTGTGAAAGTTTGATTTCAGACATTTAAAAATTGAAATTGTCATGTATTATTAGGCATGTCAGGCATCAGCAAAGCATCTCAATCAAGTATTAATTATTTTACTTTGTCAATGTCAATTCATTGTGTATGCTATTCATCTGTTTGCCTTGCATTTTATAAGAATGACACAAACAAGGAAAGCATTTGTTATTTGTAAAGTATTAGTTAATTTTTTTTATATATTATCTTAGACGAGATGTTTAGTGAATATTTGTCATAAATTCTTCTTTAACTTGATCAAATCTGTCATATTTTATTTAAAACGTGTTAAGTATATTTGTGTTACGTTTTAAATGTTTATCATTACTGTTTTACATTGTGTTCATCTGCAGCCAGTGAATGGTAGCGGCGCACATTTGTATTTGTTTAATTTTTTTCCATTGATTAATGCTCATTTAATTTATATTTCCCTATATATATATATATATATATATATATATATATATATATATATATATATATATATATATATACTTAATAAGGTGTTAGTTTTGTTTAAAAAACAACTTCTTGTTTATTCATGTTCTAACTTCTGAATAAAATATGAATCGCTGTTTGTTTCCATTTAAATTAAAGAAGCGACATACCACGCCTACAAAAAAGTAGTTCTCAGAATGGGCGGGGCTAAAACATGGAACGCTAAAAAAATTCATTGAGTAAACCAAATATGGGCGGAGTTTTAAAACGGATATTGATGGGCGGAGCTTAAAACTGTTATCGGATGGGTATCCGATAACACTTTAAAATATCATGTCAGCGTCTCCAACGTAAAAGCGCTGTCGTGACATAATAAAAATAAATATCGTTAAACATATGCTGATTTTGTGCATGTTAAACAGAATATTTTACTTGAATAAATGGGAATACAAAAAAGGATTGCAAGACAATATCTATAGGCGTAATGAGGCAGCATAGCCTTAATGCTTCTTATTGAATTAAAAGGCACAATTGCCGGTATCCGGGAAAACAGGGCTTAATACTTGTTCGTATCGTCCAAGATCACTGGAAGGTCACTCTCCACCAAGACTGGATTTTCGCGTGTCTGTACACACATGCATTAAGTCCGGTTTTCCAGAGACCTATATTTTGTTTTAGCTCCACTGGCCAAAGGCCAGCGGGATATGTCATGGTCCTGTGTCCGTCGAGCGTGCGTCCGTCCGTGCGTTAACTTTTTCTTTAAACATCGTCTTCTCTTAAACTACTGTTCCAATTCTGATGAAATTTTTCAAGAATATTCCTGGGGTGAACTTCTTTCAAACTAGTTCAAATTATGCTCCTTGGGTCAAATTTGACCCTGCCCCGGGGCTCACAAAATTGAAAATTTGCTTATAAAGACCTATTTTGTAAAAACTTTAAAAAAACCTTCTCGTTCATAATCATTGCGCATAGGGCTATCAAATTTGGCATAAAGAGACATCTAATAGTCCTCTATCAAATTTGCTCAAGTTATGCACCTGAGGTCAAATTTGACCCTGCCACGGGGGTCACAAAATTGAACATATGCTTATATAGGGTCTATTTTGTGAAAAATTAAAAAACTTCTCGTCCATAACCATTGGGCTTATGGCTACCAAATTAAGCATGTAGTGGAATCTTATAGTCCTCTACCAAGTTTGTTGAAACTATGCCCCTGGGGTCAAGTTTAATTCTGCCCCGAGGGTCACAAAATTGAACACATGCTTATATAAGGCATTTTTGTGAAAACTTCAAAATCTTTTCGTCCATAATCATTGGGCTTAGGGCTACCAAATTTAGCATGTAGTGGCATCTTATAGTCCTCTACCAAGTTTGTTGAAACTATGCCCCTAAGAGTCAAGTTTGACCCTGCCCCAAGGGTCACAAAATTGAACATATGCTTATACAAGGCCTTTTGTGAAAACTTTAAAACTCTTCGAGTCCATAACAGTATGGCATAGGGCTACCAAATTTGGTATGTAGTGACATGTAATAGCCCTCTTGTTAGTTTGTTCAAATTATGCCCCTGGGGTCAAATTTGAAACTGCCCCGGGGGTCACAAAATTGAACATATGCTGATAAAGTGCTTATTTTGTTTAAACTTTAAAAACGTCTTGTCCATATCCATTGGGCCTAACGCTACCAAATTTGGTATGTAGTGACATCTTATAACCCTCTACCAAGTTTGTTCAAATTATGCCCCTTGGATCAAGCTTGACCCTGCCCCGAGGGTCACAAAATTGAACATAGGCTTAAATAAGGCATTTATGTGAAACCTCAAAATATTCTTGTCCATAACTGTATGGCATAGGGTTACCAAAAGTGGTATGTATTGACATGTAATAGTTCTCTTGTTAGTTTGTTCAAATTATGCCCCTGGGGTCAAATTTGAAACTTCCCCGGGGGTAACAAAATTTAATATATGCTAATAAAGGGCCTATTTTGTGAAAACTTAAAAAAATATTCTTGCTTCTTGCCCATAACCGTTGGGCTTTGGCTACCAAATTTGGTATGTAGTGACATCTTATAGTCTTCTACCAAGTTTGTTCAAATTATGCCCCTGGGGTCAAGTTTGATCCTGCCCCGAGGGTCACAAAATTGAACATATGCTTATATAAGGCCTATTGTGGGAAACGTTTAAAAACTTCTTGTCCATAACCGTATGGCATAGGGCTACCAAATTTGGTATGAAGTGACATGTAATAGTTCTCTTCTTAATTTGTTCAAATTATGCCCCTGGGGTCAAATTTGAAACTGCCCCGGGGATAACAAAATTGAATATATGCTTATAACGGGCTTATTTTATGAACACTTTAAAGACTTATTGTCCATATCCATTGGGCCTTGGCCTACCAAATTTGGTATGTAGTGACATCTTAAAGTCCTCTACCAAGTTTGTTCAAATTATGCCCCTGAGGTCAAATTTGACCCTGCCCTAGGGGTCACAAAATTGAACAAACGCTTATATGGAGCCTATTTTGTGAAAACTTAAAAAAAACTACTTGTCCATAAACATTGGGCCTAGGGCTACCAAATTTGGTATGTAGTGACATCTAATAGTTCTCTACCAAGTTTGTTCAAATTATGCCCCTGTGGTCAAATTTGACCCTGCCCCTGGGGGTCACAAAATTGAACATATGCTTATATAAGGTCTATTTTGTGAAAACTGCAAAAACTTTTTGTCCATAACCATCCGGCCTAGGGTCAAATTTGGTATATAGTGACATCTAATAGTCCTCTACCGAATTTGTTCAAATAATGGCTCTGGGGTCAACTTTGACCCTGCTTAGGGGGTCACACAATTGAATAAACGCTTATAAAGCGCCTATTTTGTGAAATCTTAAAAAAATCTTCTTGTCGAAAACCATTCGGACTATGGCTACCAAATTTGGTATGCAGTAACATCTTATAGTCCTCTACCAAGTGTGTTCAAATTATGCCCTTTGGGTCAAATTTGACCCTGACCCTTGGGTCACAAAATTGAACATTATATAAGCTTATATCTCGCGTATTTTGTGAAAACTTTAAACATATTATTGTCCTTTACTTTAGGGCCTAGGGCTACCACATTTTGTATGCAGTGAGATATAGTAGTCCTCTACAAAGTTTGCTCAAATTATGCCCCTGGGGTTAAATTTGACCTAGCCCAAAGGGTCGCAAAAGTGTACATGTGCTTAAATAGGGCCTATATTTAAGTATTTGCACATGCCGATAATATTTGTTTCAGCTTTTTCAGCAGTGGAGCGATACAGGGCCATTATGGTCCTCTTGTATTTTTATAAATCTGATATATCATATTTGCTACATACTGGATATTAGGACTAGCGTTATTTTTTTCGTCACGAAAATATTTTGCAGACTTAAAAAGAATTTAAACATTATATGAAAGCTCATTTGAGAGCTTCCTTATTAGAAATGTCATAATGTATATAAACCTCATAACGGATCAAGCATCGACATTTCATAATGTTCTTACACCGCCAAAACGAAACGGAAGAAAATTCGCGCACACATTTACTTTGTGCAGTACGATTACTCTTGCCTTGAGCACATACATTTTGCAACCGTTTGATTTGGAAAGTACAGTCAAGTTACGCCGGAATATTTACCGATTAATATTTAAATAGGACCGTTATATTTTTTTCAATCAAAATATAATGATTTGTTTCTATGCAGTGCATATGTGTCGTGTACACAGGGATATTGTCATGTACACATGGATAAGGTCGTGTATACAGGGAAAATGTCGTGTACACAGTGATAATGTCGTGTACACATGGATAATGTCTTGTACATATGGATAGTGTCGTGTTCACAGGGATAATGTCGTGTACACAGGGATAATGTCGTGTACAAAGGAATAATTTCTCATATATGCCCAAAGACTTCAGCTTCATCGGAAAAAATAAAATTTATGATTCAATGTGGTCTTTTATGGATAGAAAATCACTGAGAAACAACATAATTTTTAAAGACAATATAAAAAGTACGCAAAAAGAAAATGATCATATAATACAAGTGGGGTCATCGCATACGAACAACATTTTGCGTTTAAAAAGATTAAACCCATTTATGCCTAGCGTGTAAAAAAGTCATTGGCAAACAACATAGACCCAGATGAGACACCGCATGATGCGGCGTCTCATCTGGGCCTGCGCTGTTTGCTTAAATGAATTTCTGTAAGAAATATTATTAATATATAAATAAATATACTAGACATCCCTAATTTTGGAAATAAATTGATCCAATTTAGAATGATGGGAGAGTCCACTAAGCAAAAATGGGTTAATTATATGACCATCGCGCCAAAAGTTTTGTTGGGTTAATTGAAATAAAACACGGCACATAAGGTGTCTCGTTTTAGAGTGATGTCCTCCCGATTGTAACACATTCAGAAATCCAATACCACGTTCAAGTAGGTGTTAAGAGGGGTGTGAAGGCAAAGTTATAGGTCGGTTCACTAATCGCAGTCCACAAGTATTGTACAAACTTGCAAGCGTTGTAAACATAATTCAAGTATTAACAAGATCATAACTGGGTTAACCTTTAGAGTTTACCTTTTCTTTAAACATATTTTATTATTGTACTAATATATTCATTGGTCCATACATACATAATGGAAAAAGGGTTAGACCTGAAGTTCTTCAACATTATCGGGGGTCTTTCCCTTGCGATAGTTTTAACATGTTGTAATGGTGACAGACTTACATAAAATATTAATCATGTCATTTACACAGTATAAAATTTAGAACATTAATCTCCATAATTATATTTATTATATGATGACAACAGTACTACTAATAATAACAGTAGTTACCAAGAATAGCTATACTAATAGTAATAATAATAATAAAACAAAATAATAATAATGATTTTTATAGAAAATATAGTGATATCTTATACAATGAAGGTATTAATAATGATAGTACTAAAGATAGTAATATAGTAGTAAGTAATAAGTCCTGTCCAGCAAAATGTAAAAAAAAGAGTTAGCTAAGTAATGAATCGCTTTGTCGTAGTAATATATTTTTTAACTTCGTTAAAAATGATGGTGTTGTTTTAATTATTAAGAGAAGGCTTACCATAAAGGAGCATCTCACAATTTATATATATATAGGGGATGAAACGATCTTAGCGCAGTAAATAGAACTATTCGCTGCAAATGGTATGTATTTCAACGAAAAAAGTTATGCTCAACATTTTCAACATCATTTCCGAACGCACATAGGGGAATGTTTTTTAATAGATTATTGAATAAGTCTGAGTTAAGGTTGCTGCAGTTATTTCTTAAACGGGCATGTAAAATTGATGAGTGTCTATCCCCAGTGTAAAAGTATTGGGGATTATCTTCCCATAAATTAAATAAATGTTTCAATGAAGTTTTTAAATTCGAAATAGTTTCAATGTTTCGTATATCAATAGGTAACGAATTCGATAGACTTATTGAAGATGGTAAAAACGAGCGCGAATAAAGTACCGTAATTACTCTATGTTTTCGGACACTTAAAAATAATAATTTTTTTTCGTGTCCGAAAACTTAGATACTAAAAATATTCACAAAATACAGGTGTCCGAAAACTTAGAGTCGAACATTTGAGAGTCCGAAAATAGCGTCAATTGTATCAACGACTACCGGTTATAGCAATCTCTTGTAAAATACCATGCCGTATAGTATAAATTACTGTAATATATGTTTGCACTGCATTTTAAATAATTTTAAATGCTTATTTAATTTGACAGAACGTTACTACAAGGTTGTACTTTGACCAACGAATTCAAAGATGAGCATGTGATGTACCGATACTCGCTAGTATGAACCTGCAATTAATGCAACAAGAAAAGCAATGAATTATTTATTTGTTCATTTCCGATAGTTGTTGTCTAACAACTTCCACCTCGTAAAACTTGCAATAGGGTGTATCACACGTTGAAGGTTTGTTATTTGTCACCGTTATTTTACTAAGAAGGGGTAGTACCATTGCGGTAGATAATTGAACTTTTAATTGGCGCTACCCCTGGTCATAACGCCTAAGCTATCGGGCGAAACCATTGTTTAATACCGGTTTACAAGGTTATTTACCCAATGCACATGTAACGCAAAGGTAATGGTCCGCTGCCCTTAGGCATGCACCTGTCATGTTTTATTATGTTAATCTGGTTGTAAAACCCCATGATCGAAGTGTCATCATCTTCCGGTCGCCATCTTGTAGAGAGGTAAACAGAGCTTATACCCCCATTGAAAAAGAAAAGTGAAAACTGACGTAAAGAGAAGAAGGACCTTCCACTTCTATACCATTAGCATCAAGCCACCGCTACATTATTGTTCCTTGCCCGTCCATTGATCCTTTTTTTCTTTTTTCGTAATTTTCCAAAACTTACAGTATTTCGGACGTCATTTGGTATTCGGAAATTATTATTTTTGGCTCTTTCATTATAACAAATAAATTACCAAATGACCTAATTAACTATCTCCATTAACATATATACTTTATTAGGTTGTTTACCGGTGCGGTGCTCACATTCAATGCTGTACTTTGTAGTGTGATAAAATTACTGTGATAATTGACACTATATTGGTTGACACACTGCACACTTTACCTAGGATTACCATCTATATCATTATTATTCCTTTTTGGTGACCAACTTTCTCCAATCCACTACAATGGTCTCTTATAACAAACCATCCAACGGGCAGAGTTAAAACCTGACTCCTTAACTAGGGGAGGCACTTTCGGGGTTGGATAGCCACAACCTGTCCCACAATACCATGCCCTTTAAGTGCCTCCTCCAGTCAGTTGGAAGTGTAGGCCCTGGATTTACACCCCCCCCCCTGTATCGCCTGTACGTACAGGGGGATTCACCCACTCAGAGACGCCCTCCTGTGGCTACCAGGGGGTCCTCCCCGTCCACCACGTTGACCGACGGTGCTAGCGACACCACCTGTAGTGGCCCTACATTGTCGGACGACTTCATGTTTGATGTGACGGGGAGAGACTCTATGGTGTCGGTGCATTCCAGTATATTGGAGAATCTTACTATCTCTGGTGTCTGCGAAATAGAGGAGGAGCCCCGAGTTAGTGTCCCTCCTAACCGTCCCAAAATGGTCGACTCCCAGACATCCCCAATGAGCTCCCCTGCTGACAACACCAGCAGACGTAACTCGTTTGCTGGGGATTCATTTATTTAAATCAAGAATCCGCCAGCAACATGTCCCACATATAGGAAAATATATCTCAGCGAGCTGGCGGATCTGGTTGCTGAGATACTAAAGGACAATACAAGGCCAACTGGGAGTCGTGCTATCTCTTACATTTATAACAAAACTGATTCTCGGTTCAAAAATTGCAAAGTATCACTAACAAAGGTCATCCCCCTGATAAATCCCTAACTAATAAAATCAATTCTGGAACTGGGGATCCTCCTAAAATAGCATATCCAGGATGCCCTCCCCCGGCCGGCGGCCCCCTCTGCGTAAACAAGAAACCTGTTCGGCTTGCCAGGACCCCCGCGAAACTCATAGGGGCCTGTGCTGGCCATAAACTAGGAGTTAAATCTCCGCATCATAATATTAATCAGTATAAACGCAAGTTAATGTCACACCACTATGGACAGTAATCTGCAAATCATTTCTTTCAATGTCGGTGGTCTTACCGCCAACACACTTACAGAGTTAAAGTACTTTACTGATAATAACCCTAATATTCATATCCTATGCTTACAGGAAACCAAATTTCCCAATAGCACAGTAAAATATATACCTGGGTACAATTGTGAATTTAAAAATTTTGGTATTTTAAACCATAATCTTGCTGGTGGTCTTGCCATATATATTAAAAACTCAATTAATTATGAACACCTGGGGTTGAACAACCAATTTAAATCTGATGGTAGCACTGCTATTGAAGCATTAGCAATTAAATTGGTTATTGACAAGAACCGGCCTCTTCTCCTGGTCAATTTATATTCAAGAGGATGTGATCTTGAAATTCTGAACGGCATCTGTAAGGAATTAAGGACCATTAAAGGACCCTATGACGTAATATTCACAGGGGACTTTAATGCACATCACCCTGCTTGGGGTTCCAACAATTCAGATGCAGAAGGTCGGGCGGTTATAGAATGATTGGACGAGCAAGACCTTATACTGCTCAATGACGGTTCTCCAACCAGACTTAACCCCACTGGTTTAAACTCCCACAATGACGCTACTGCTGTTAATGCCAGGAAAGCAAGTGCGTCTGCATGGGCAACCGTTAATGATACCATGGGATCTGATCACCTCCCACAACAGGTAACCCTGCTCAACTATATTGCACAGGGAACTGAGGCTCAATGCTCAGGAGAGCAAACGTTTTTATTGGAAAAAGCTAATTGGGCCCAGTTTAGGGACCTCTGCTCAGATCTCTCCATTGCAGATGTTCACTCCCAGGACCCAAATCTGTTTTGTAACATCTTAACCAGCAAGATACTGTCCATAGCGGAATGTAGCATACCGGTCTCCTCCGGCAAGGTTAAGGCCAGAAATAGGGTCCCGTGGTGCAGTGAGGCGTGCTCCACGGCGGAACAACCCGTAAAAAAGCTATAACAATTCTTCAAAAGAACCCCGCTGAGCATAATCTTCGTAATTATAGGTCCCTCGAAAATCAGGAAAAGTGGGCTATATTGGACGCAAAAACTCAAAATCGGAAAGAATTCTGTGATTCAACAATTATTTATAACAAAAATACTAGAGATGTTTGGCAAAAAATTCACAGAAGTAAAGGAAAATCATTCACCCCTGTACCGCTACTTAAATACAAAGGCAAAATTGCCACTAAACCAAGGGAAAAGGCTCAATTTTTTGTACGACACTTCCAATCTGTTTCCAGTGACTCAAACCTTTCCGTTGAAACTTTGAATTATCAAAAGCGGTTTGAGACTGAGCACCAACATATTTTAAATGAGCTTGGGGACAACAGCACGCCTCTCAGTTTACCATTAACTATAACAGAATTATTAAGTGTCATTAACACCAAGAGCAACACCGCCGCGGGGCCTGACAGAAAAGCATATTTAATGTTTAAAAATATGCCAGCCATAACTCTAAAAATTTGGCTTAACCTATTCAATCAAGTATATAGACAGGCACGGTACCACCCGAGTGGAAGCAGGCCACAGTGATTCCAATTCCTGAACCCGGTAAGGACAAAAATGATCCAAACTCATATCGTCCAATATGTTTAACATTACACGCAGGTAAATTATTAGAAGTAATGGTCAAAAATAGATAGAACACTTATTGGAATGAAATAACATACTAAACCCCTTCCAATCTGGCTTTAGGAAGGAGCGAACCACTCTAGATCAGCTAGCTAGATTACAGCATGATATTGTTTCTGCAAAAAATCAAGGACAATCAGTATTAGCAATTGTTTTGGACCTTCAGGCCGCCTTTGAATTAACATGGACCTTTGGCATATTAAAAAAGCTAGCTGACTATGGAATCACTGGATACTATTTCCGTTACCTCGGAGCTTTCCTAGAGGGCCGTAAAATCCAGGTCAGGGTCGATGGGGAGTTATCAGAGGTAGCCATAAATGACCGCAGACCCCCCCCCCCAGGGGTCCGTACTATCCCCAACTCTGTTCTCTCTCATCGTAAACGGTCTACTTGATGCCGTAAAAGACGCAGGAATGGTTATCTCCCAGTTTGCCGATGATTCAGACACTTGGTTAAAGGGGTCTAACATGTTACGCCTGCAAAAGACGGCTCAAGCAGGCTTAAACTCCATATGGAAATGGGCAATTGAATGGGGATTCAAAATTTCTCCAACCAAAACAGTAGGAGTACTATTTGGCGACCAAATTCAGCACTCTTTGGACTTAAATTAAGGCGGCAACAAAATTATTTTTGAAAAGTGGTGAAATTTCTAGGTATGTACTTAGATAAACAGTTAACTTTTACTCACCACTTCAAATATTCGGCAGAAAGGGGCGAAATGGACCTAAATTTAATGAGAATGTTAAGAGGCACAGGTTTCGGATCAGATAAAAATGGCATCTTAACTTTCTACAAGTCCCTTATACGTCCAAAGCTAGATTATGGAGCCCAGATCTATGCATGTGCATAGCCAAACGCCCTAAAAATGGTTGATGCCATTCAACACAAGGCCCTTAGGTTAGCTCTGAGAGCCCTAAACTGTCCACCGGGTGCACTGCTTTAGGAGGAGGCCGGTGTGCTGCCTCTTGACTTGCGCAGAAAACAACAGTTCCTTAACTTCTGGGCCAGAGCTAAGTCTCGGCATGGTTCAAACCCCGTTAACAAACTTGTCGGGACTGGCACCTTCATCAGGGGGAAAATACTTAAGCGTAAGCACGTCGCCCTACCATTTGGTGCGAGTATTAGGGCCCTTGTTGAAGATGCCGGCCTCGACAAGGTACCTGTAGCAGACCTGAGGCCCTCCAGGCCCCCCCCCCCTGAACGCTTAGACCCATTGATGTTGACCCATCACTCTCTAATAAAATAACGAAAACTGACTTGCCACAACTCATCAAGTCAGAAGCTCTCTCCCTTATAAATAATATGTATGCTGAGCATCTAAAAATCTACACTGACGGCTCCAAATCCCTAACTCTGGTTTGGTAGCCAACTCTTTTGTAATTCCTTAAAAAAATATTACCAAAACAACGCACAGGCTCAGCAACAATCTCTCTATTTTTACAGCAGAACTTTTGGCAATTAAATACTCTTTGTGCTGGATATTGGTCAATAAACCTACTAAAACTGCTATTTTATCAGACTCAATGTCATCTCTTGAGTCAATAAAAACAGAAATAGCAGATCTAGGCCTGATACTTTAGCTAGCATTTTGGAACTTTATCAACAGTGCCTAGATAAATCTTTAAAGGTCACATTAGTATGGTGTCCAGCGCATGTCAACGTCAGAGGGAATGAGCAGGCCGACAGGGAAGCCAAGGAGGGCCTCTTGAGGGGGGCCGAAGATACTGGGGAACCCCTGGCACCTACTGAGATCAACTCCCTGACAAAGAAATTTGTCGTGGGTGAGTGGAATCTCCGGACCGACAATTTGTCTTCCCGTCGACATTCTTTTACCAGACCCGCGAAAACCCTAAAGCCGCCTGACAGATACTCAGCAAGCATTGTGCTTGACAGAGCCATCACGCGCCTGAGGATGGGAACCACCCTATTACCCGATGGCGCGGGAAAGTATGTCCTCGGTGTAGACCCTGCATGTCCTGGGTGCCAGGAACCCCTCACTGCGCCCCACATGCTGCTGCACTGTCCTAACCATAAGACTCAGAGGGACCACCTCGAAGCTGCATTGCACTCCCATGGATTAGTTTTAAACCTTTCCAACGTGCTAGACCCCAAGGGAGCAGCTAGGGGCCCGGTCTTCTCTGCCTTCGCCAAATACCTTCTGGATTGTCAGATAACTGACAAAATCTAGATCATTGGGGGAGGGATAGCAGCCAACACCAACCAATTATTCAGTCTTGTGACTGTTTTCTTTTAAAAACTGTGTAATCGTTGCGCAAATCTGACGTAATCTAGTAATTGTGTTTGATTTGTGTCACTTTTACACACTTTTGTTTTAGTTTTTAATGGGTTTATTGTTCCACCCCGCCTTTTCTAATCAGGCCAATGATTGACCTGGTTTTCTTTGTTTTAAAACATTGTTTATGAGAGTATGACGTTAGGCCACCACTTACATTTTTCAGTATCTTAATATGTTATGGCATTTCATAATATAAGAAAGGACGAGGCTGTCCAATAAACTGGGATTGTTGGCTGCATTGCACCCCCTCTCTCCCCCTTTGAAACCTCACCCTTTCCCCTTCAAACCCGAAGAGCCATGTCGGACTGGAGTGCACGGTGCAGGGCCTTAAACCATGGAAAACCCTAATTTAGCCCTATCCAGGGTAATACTAATTCCTTGGTATTATTGCCGATTATGTTGATGTTGCTAATTTTCGATCATATTGTATCATTTTGTCCCTTGTATCTCACTAAATCTTGTTAAAATGCTATTTTGTGTAGCAAATTTCCTTATTTTTGTGTGAAACTGCTTTCTTATATAGCAAATTGCCTTATTTTTTTTCTTATTACTGCTATTCCTACATCATAGCAAACTTTATACTCTGTATTACACTAATTCTTGTTAAAATTGCTATTTTATATAGCAAATTTTATTAATTTTATGTTAAATTGCTATGTTATATAGCAAATTGCTTCAATGTTTCTGTTTAATTGCCATTTAACATACCAGACAAGGTACTTTTGTACTATTTCCTCCCTTGTTATCCCCAATATATAAATAATGTTGGTTTGATTAGAGCTTTTTGTGTTTCTTTTATTGCATCTAGGTAATATCTGGACTTTTTACCATTTTACATCATACTTTTTTCAAGTTTTCTTCAATTGTTTTCAAACTATTTTTCATCTACCGTGCACTCCCTCTGGTCCTGGGGAAACAACCTTTGTAGACTCCATCCCCACAATTGCCTCCCTTAGTTCAACCGAGTGACATCACCCCTGCTGGCTTGTCCCCAACTCACACCGGCCTACACTTCCAAAATCTTTTCTTCTACTTTCAACCCTCCAGGGTGGCAACTTGTATTTTCAATATATAAATGCAAATAGTACTGTACATATTGTAAATAAAGTACTTTTTGTACAAATTTAGTTGTTTTTTCTCAGTTTTTACTGTAAAGCACATTGTTTTACCCATTATTTTTATGAGGCCCCATAAAGGTGACCGTTTGGGGACACGTAAGTCATTACCCTTATTATATAAGGGTTTTTACTAATCTCACTTTTAAATATTGTTTTAACGCCACTCTGGTGGGACTTCTCTTCTCCATAGCCCAATCCTCTTTAAGTTCCAAACAGACAGGGTCTCACGTTGGAGCTTTACGGCTATATTCCCTGTCTGAGAGTGTTTAACATTGAGCCATACACATAAATTTATACACATTACAATTCTTAATAACTTTAAAAACTCAATTGCAACATAAATATAGATTTGAGAGTTATACTCCCTATGTGTTATATATTATCTTTTTTTTCTTTTTTTTCTTTTTTCTTCTTTTTTTCTCCATATAATTGTATGTCTACATGCAAATTCACTTTACATATGAGAACTATTAAATCCGGCTCTAACATTCCTACTTATTAATTTTCGCAAATAAGCATATTTTCCCATCGATTAGATCTTGTTGTATGACATTTCATTTTAACCTTAAAATATACACCTAATTCCGGTACTTAATTATGTATGTAAATATAAAGTAGCAATGTTAAACCACTTTGTGATCTGGAAAATCCTTAAATATTATTATTGTGTTTTTGTTTCTCAAACATATTACACACCAGTGTATTCTTTTACTTTTGTATAGGCATTATACAAAAAGTAATCCTATTTGGATTTTAACATTTAAAACACAGATCACAAAGTTTTAAGACTCCAACAACCCATTGCAGTAAATACTGAACAATGGGTCTAGTAATGATGATACCGCATATAATAGTATGTGTTTTTACCATCAATACTTATAAAAATTGGGCTATTCTCCTCCTCTCTCTTTTCAACACAAACATCATACATATAATTATAATAATAATAACAATAGTAACAATAATATTAATATAGCTTCATCATAATAGTTTAAATAACATATACCAATCAAACAGATACAAGTAGTAATAGATGTAATTATTCCTTCTTATTTCATATGCTTTGTTTACATTTTAAAAGTGCAAAAGAGCAGACGCAAACAGTATGATTGGTTATCTCTGTCACGTCCGTGCAAGAGCAGACGCCATGTCAAGGTCGTTCTTTGTGTGAATTTGTGTGAATTTTTTCATCCCAAAACGGATTGACCTGCTTGCGTTTGCGCGGACGTGAGAGAGATAACCAATCAGAGCCATGCTTTTAAATACTGTCAACCAATAAAAACACCGCTTTCTTACAGCTTTAGACAAGACATTGCTTATTAATTTTATTAAGTACTGCGTTTTTAACGCTTTTGAATAAGTAAAGTATATATATTTTTAAGCCAATAGATTTTTATTAAAGCAACGCACCAACACTGCAAAGTTTTCTATTTGTATCAATGGTACAGCCCATTAAAATTGGGCTGTCCATTTTATGGCAGTTTTCGACCTTTTAATGCAGAGTTTTATATGTTAAGCAGTGTGCTCGGGCAATGGTTTATTAACCGAAGTCCCGAAGGTAAACAACCCCATTAGTCAGTCAGTGATCGAAGTGTCATTAGAGATCGAAAACAGGACCGAAATTTGGTAAAATAGCGCTGTAAAATGTACTGTTCGAAAACTTAGAGACATTAATTATGGACGAAAACTCGTGTGTCCGAAAATTAAGAGTCACGAAAAATAATTATTTTTGCTAAAAAAAAGGTAGTCCGAAAACTTCGAGTGTCCGAAAACATTGAGTTATTACGGTAAAGTTCTTCTTGATAAAATAGTAAAGTCTTCCGCTTTTCTAAGATTACGAGAGGATTGTTCATGAACTGTTGGTGGGAGAAGGTTAGTAAGGTAATTGGGACACTGGCCGTTATGCATTTTGTAGATATTAATTAGTTGTAGATAATTTCGTCGTTTTTCTAGACTTGGTCATTTAACTTCAGTGTATAGGTTTTTAAGTGAGACGGATCTGGTTAGGCCTGAGACAATACGCGCGGCTTTATTTTGGATTTTTTCAAGTAATTCCTTGTCGTACAATGTACAGCCGTCCCATACAATACACGCGTATTCTAATAATGGCCGCAAATGTGTAAAGTATATTTGATTTAGACATTTTCTTGATAGTTTGTACTTAACTTTACGCATAACGCCGATGGTTTTTCGACGCGGATGTCAGTATATTATTTATGTGGTTGTTCCATTTACCATCGCTGCTAAGCGTAAGACCGAGATGTTTGTGTTCATCAACAAATGTTACGGGTACGTTACCAAACATTAACTTGGGAAAAGGAATATTCTTTTGTGTTGTGAATATAATAGCTTCGGTTTTTTGGGGATTAAAATCAACAAGCCAACGCTTTGCCCATACGTTAATTAGGCATAGATCATGATTTAAAATACCCTCGAGATCAGCTAATACAGTTGTGGAACATGATAATGAAGTATCATCCGCAAACAGTCGGGTAATACTTAAAAGGTTTTCTACAATATCATTAACGTTAATCAAGAAAAACAACGGTCCTAATACTGAGCCATGGGGTACACCGCATTTACTTCTAATGACTGCGACTTTGCTGAGCCGACAAATACTTTTTGGGTACGGTTAGACAAGTAACTCTCTATCCTTTGTAGTATATCTCCACTTATGCCATTTTGTTTAAGTTTGAATAAACGACCTCGATGCCAAACACGGTCGAACGCCTTAGATATATATAAGAATATCATAAAATTAAGTTTCTTGTCATCAATAGATCAAGCTATTTGATCAAATATATCAATGAGTTGGTAGAATGTTGAGTGCCCTCTAAGAAATCCTGATTCTTTGCAATAAATCCAATTGTGTGCAATAAAATGGTTATGCAAGTGTTTATATACAGCACGCTCCATAAGTTTTCCTAAACAGCTTAATAAACAGATTGGGCGCTAGTTTGAAGGTATGCTCGAGTCACCCTTTTTGAATAAGGGCATCACAATTGCATTTTTCCATAATGAAGGAAATGTGCATTCTTGTAGTGATTTATTAAACAAAAGGCATGACGGTTTTGAAATAGACTCGCAAGTACGCTTTAGAACAAGATGACTGATTAAATCTTCACAAACAGCTTTGTTGGTTATTAAAATTTTGAATAAATCGATTATTTCAGTTTCAGTAATAGACACATTTTGCAAACTGGTCTGTAAGTGCCCGCATTGTAGTGCATGGTACACTGAACGTCTTAACCTATTTATGCCTAGTGGACTCTTCCATCCTTCTAAATTGGATAAATTTATTTCCAAAAGTAGGGATGTCTAGTATATGTATTTCTATATATAGAATATTTCTTACAGAAATTCCTAAATTAAGCAAACCGCGCAGCGCAGCGCATCATGCGGCGTCTCATCTGGGTCTACGCTGTTTACCAAGGCCTTTTTTTCTAGACGCTTGGCATAAATGGGTTAAGAAAGACCAGATTTAGTAGGTTAGGCTTGAGCGAGCCTGTCGCCAATATAGGGCAACTAGACCACACGTTAGGTGTTTGAACGTTGTTATTGCGTATTTATAATTATGAATTATCTACACGAGCCCACATCGGATGGTTGTTGACCGCAATGATAAAGTAGTGTAACACTATTGATTAAAAAAACACCGTATATTTTATACTAACCCATGTGTATGTAAATTCCACCAGTAATGAGTGTCATATAAAAAATCGTAAATTACTAATGTATGTTAATACATGCAAGTTGATTTTGTTATTAGAAATACTCTCCTTAATAGACGTGTTCTTGTCGTCGACTGTGTTTATTTGTATTCATATTCTTAAATGACAATTATATGGTGTATATTGCTATGTTGTTATACTTGTTTGCGTGAAATAAAATATTATTTTAGTATGGAAACTGATTACTGTTGTAAATAACACAATAAAACATGTGTCCGTCCGTCTATGTTTTTGTTTTTCAGTTTTTCTGTATGCCCTAAGTAAGCAAACAAAATATGGTTTAAATACACTTCGTCTAGCGCGATTACTGCCTTCCGCCAAGCATACACTGCGTCTAGCGCGATTTCTGCCTTCCGCCAGGCATCACCGTGATTCAGCCAAGCGTGACAAATACTTTCAGAAATCGCGCTAGACGTAGTGTAGCGCAGCAAAAGTACTCATTTAAATAAACATCGGTTAGATTTAATGAGATAACTCTAGCACAGTCTGGAAAACGGTACGTTTTATGTTAGAATTAAAACACCTTAACCACTAGACTTATTGTATGCTTCATGTTTCCGCGCCGAGCAAACGCACTTATTATGATCATTCACATGTTGATTGTTTATCGATTAATAAACTTTTGATGATGAATATGACATGTGAATGTATTCGTGCAAATAAGCCGCAATCGATTTGTAACAATAAATAACTTTAGACAAGAGTATATGAAAGCACTTCAAATAACGCGTTTTATGGTCATTGTATCTCATTCGGTTATAACTGGAAATCACTACATGCATCATAATTATTTGTGTTTGTTTCGTTCTGACCACAACAATTTCTGACCACAATAGGAATTTGGTCGATTTTAAAAAGGCTGTATCTTATTCCGAAGTTCTAAGTTCATACATCAGTTTTGCACTCAACATTCGAAACAATACTTACGCCCACAGTTGTCCCCCTTAGCACACGACTGAGTCTCCTGTGTGTTACCAAGGGTGACACACCCACCGACAACGGTGCATTTTCGTGTTCTAGTGCGCCGAATCTTCGGGCTACACTCCACTGAACAGTCCGACCAGCTACTCCACGTGGTGAATGACTCGCCTGTGACAGATATCAACAACTAAATTTGCATTTCCGTTCAAAGTTTTTAGAGTTTCTAGTATATCATGCATGTTCATGGTTGCGGAGACTGTTATTGATATGTCTTGAACGTCGTCCCTGTGTTTTTATAATAATTATTTATTAATTATTTCGTTTTCTTATAAACAAACTAAACACGCACACATTGGATCACACAAATTAAAGGGACCTTTTCACAGATTTTGGCATGTTTTGAAGTTTGTCATTTAATGCTTTATATTGAAAAATGTAAACATTAAATTTTAAAAGCTCCAGTAAAAAAGAAAAAAGAAAATTTAAAAAAGGAAGGAAAAAAAGGAGCCCGCAGCTGGGCTCGAACCAGTGACCCCCAGAATTCTGAAGTAAAAACGCATTAGCCAACTGAGCTATCCTGCCAAGCACATTTTGTACGTTATATAAGCAATCTTCGTAGTTTCACAAATTTAAAAGACAACTACATAACTCCCAAACAACCAAATTATTCAATCGATTCGCGTTGCAAGGCTTTATAATTTTTAGGTTTTTAAATCGTAAAATGATGCATATAATGGCTTTATTAGACCATGGCAAATGTTCAGTAATACTGTTTCCTCACAAATATCATAACTAAACCGAACATTTGCGAATATGAAACATTTTTTTTCAATTTTGTCAATTTACCAAACCGTGAAAAGATCCCTTTAAACTCTAGACTGAAATATTGTCTTAAAAGACATACACTTTATGCAAATAATTACAATTGTGCCATATCTTTTAAGCCAAAATAGCGAAAGGAAAAAAATAATGAGAAGTATGAATATGTCAGTAAGTGCATCGAAAATTGTCATCTATAAGAGACGCCCGACTATGTTTCTTTTTAATTATTCTACTTGCTCACATATTTTATAACAGCAATAGTTTGCAATTACAACACCAAAGACATTTACAAGTACAATACAAGCGCAATATAAGTCGTGTATGATGCCTACATGCACCGTTACAGCGCTAATTATAAAATTATTCTCATTACAACGATTTTTAACCAACTGACGTTACCTGAGACAGAAATGTCGTATGACTGATTTATACATTCCAATGTAGTCAATGATGATGTCGCGAGTTTATATTTCCCCGCATCTTGTAACGTCAAGTTACGCAACATAAACCGGAAACCATCCGACGTCGGTTCAATCTTCACCCTGTTTGCGTAGGACTCGATGGGGTTGGCAACGCTTCCGCTTTCCAATACTACCACTGGACGAAGAAGAGGGTCCAGAAGCGTGTACTGGCCACACAATTCTATACGTGGAAGGGAGAGAACAGCGTCGTCGCCTTGCTTTACAGATACAGTGTAGCCTAAAGCAAATCGAAAGTAAAGGTTACAGTATACAAAATAATTGAGTCATGTAGGGCTGTACTCTCTTAAAAAATACCATAGTGTTCTCGAAGGCAAGTTTAACACTTTATACTATTGTTCTGGTTTTATCTGATGGAGACAGAGATAGGGCATTATTAGTTGTTCACTTCTAAATCGCTGAAATATGAAAAGGTTAGAGGCTATAGGAGAAAATTGCACTGAAAAAAGTTTCATTCCACAAACAAACGGCCGGAAAAAAGAAGGTGCAAAAACAGTCGATTTTGATTTGTGTCAAATTCTTTCATAGTTTGTACATGACATATAGTTTGTATTGCTTAAATCGATTCAGCTTAGAATGCCCTTTAATAAAGAATACGGGTATAGAGGTTTGTTTGTGCAAAAAGTTTCATTTATTTTTGACGTTGGAAATTATTGATTGTGTTTGTTCACTAAATTTATATTTATTTCGGGTTAATTACTTCTTAAATAAAATGCATCTTAGGTATAGCTTTTAAAAAGTCGAAAATAATAAATAACCGAGTCGGCGCAAAACGACGACAACTTTGTGAATTATATACATCATTCGAATTAACTCAGTTTAATACAAAACATGTTACCAGCTATGTGTTTACCCTCTCGTTTTTATTTAACTAAGTTTTCAGAATATGAAATATTCTGAAATATAGAAGTATGAAATAAAAAATGAAATTGTTTGTATTGTTATATGAAACAAATCTCCACTAATTGCAGTAGTTTCACTTTGCATTGTTTGATGAAACAATCTCCACTACTTGCAGTAGTTTCAGTTTGTATTGTTTGATGAATCAAATCTCCACTACTTGCAGTAGTTTCAGTTTGTATTGTTTGATGAAACATATCTCAACTACTTGCAGTAGTTTCAGTTTGTTTTGTTTGATGAAACAAATCTCCACTACTTGCAGAAGTTTCAGTGTGTATTGTTTGATGAAACAAATCTCCGCTACTTGCAGTAGATTCAGTTTGTATTGTTTGATGAAAAAAATCTCCACTACTTGTAGTAGTTTCAGTTTGTATTGATTGAAGAAAAAAATCTCCACTACTTGCAGTAGTTTCAGTTTTTATTGTTTTATGAAACAAATCTCCACTACTTGCAGTAGTTTCAGTTTGTATTGTTGGATGAAACAAATCTCCACTACTTGCAGTAGTTTCAGTTTGTATTGTTTGATGAAACAAATCTCCACTACTTGCAGTAGTTTTAGTACTTGCAGTACTTGCAGTGGTTTCAGTTTGGATCTTAATATATGAGGTAAAACATCTATATCTTAATTCACCTTTAAAAAGTGTGTATAAACAAGAAGCTGAAACACAGATAAAAGTGTAGGTTGTCATTAATAATTTTACAAGAAAAAGGAAACCTTAAGTCCTTGAAACCTCCTTTTTATTTTATAAATATTATATCTCGTCGATAATAAACCGTAGGTCGGGCTATTGTCCCAATCTGGGGCTCGTGAGTTCGAATCAAACTTGCCATATGATATGTGTAGTAATCGTACACGAACTTATTTCTACAGAAATCACATTACCTCGGACTTATGTAAGGTTGTTATTATTATATGAGCATTGATAACTTGTTCAGAAAGAGATAGTATGAGTTATTTAAAGCGGTCTTATACATTTTGTTTTCAAAATGCACAACACGTAGATGAATGAAACATTACAATAAGAGTGAAGAAAAAGTAGTTCTAGAAAAAAAATACGACATAATATTTGTATTAAAATGCAAATAATTGTCAAATGTACTCATCGGCGTAAACTTGTTCTTTAGAAAATAAAGAGAAACAACAACAATATGTTGTTGATGCTATCAAATTAAGATGTATAATTGTTATATAATTGTTAAATAATTAGTTCTGGAAGTTCTGGAAGTATTGCTAAAAGATTAAACAAGAATATCAGTGAAACTGATGTATACTCCCCGATGATGCGCTTTGTCAATCTATGTGTTAATAACTACCTAAAATATATTATTAGCCTCTGTGACCTTCCCCTTTACCCCAGTGACCTCAAATCTCATTAAAAGGTAGAGGTCCATACAAGGTACCTACATGGCAAATATGAAAGAGATCAGTAAAGAATTGAAGGTGCTATGAGAAACTGTAACACACTTGTGACGGAAAAATCTATTATAAGCCTCGGTGACCTTGACCCCAGTGACCTCAAACATCATCAAAAGATGGAGGTCCATGCAATGTACCTACAAGCCAAATATGAAAGAGATCGGTAAAGTATTTGAAGGTTCTATGAGAAACTGTAACACAATTGTGACGGAAGGAAGGAAGGAAGGAAGGAAGGAAGGAAGGAAGGAAGGAAGGAAGGAAGGAAGGAAGGAAGGAAGGAAGGAAGGAAGGAAGGAAGGAAGGAAGGAAGGAAGGAAGGAAGGAAGGAAGGAAGGAAGGAAGGAAGGAAGGAAGGAAGGAAGGAAGGAGGAAGGAAGGAAGGAAGGAAGGAAGGAAGGAAGGAAGGAAGGAAGGAAGGAAGGAAGGAAGGAAGGAAGGAAGGAAGGAAGGAAGGAAGGAAGGAAGGAAGGAAGGAAGGAGTAACTACAAACTGGCAATTATATGTTCCACCGAAAATATTTCGGGGAGCATAAAAAATATATCAACAAGCTCATTGATTATGGTCAAACTGGTTTTATTAAAGGCAGGTGCATAAGTGAAAATACTAGACATAAGTGATAATACTAGACTAATCTATGACATTTTGCATTACACTTAGGAAAATAATATTCCTACTAATAGATTTTGAAAAGGCATTCTATTCCTTGTCATGGACGTTCGTTAACAAAACACTCTCATTAAAAGTGATATTATGGGCATCTAACAGTTTATAGGTGTCTATCGCAACCGTTGGTTATTTTTGGTGTTTTCACTTCATATACACTTAAATTTGTTAATGCAGCATCAACATTATAAAACAATATCCCGGAAAGAGAAAAACAATGCATTTGAATATCAACCGTACTTTCGTTTGACAACTGATCTTGCATGTACGATTTGAACCTAAATTTAGTTTTAGTGCAGATTCGTTCATACGACACAAAGACACATTTTTTACGGATCATTTTGGCTTACAGGACTGGGTTGCTCACGTAAGAATATTGAATATAAAATATATTATTATAAACAACTGGTAGCAAGATGAGTTGCAGATAATTGATCAGTAACCACAGTTTAACTAACTCTTTTGACCTGTTAATTCTTTTCAGCTCAGTACAACAGTGCAAAATGCCCCTATTATCACTTTAATTTTGGTCCTGACATTGGAAAATGGTTTAATGTTCTATATGAGGATGGCCTCTCAGCCAAACGCAATGCGGGTCGTTTGTCTGAGGTTTATTTCAAATACAACGTGGCTGTCGTCAGGGTGATCCCCTCAGTTTTGATATTTGTATTTTATGTGCAGAAATCTTGTCCCTAAGAGTCAGGGCAAATCCGAAAATAAAGGGAATAACAATCAATAATACTGAACATAAGCTATCGCAATTTGCTGATGACACATGTATTCTCATGGATGGCTCTGCAGAATCCCTTAACTAAACCTTAAACGAATTGTCACTTTTCACATTGTGCTTTGGTTTGAAGGTAAACATCGACTAAACAAAAGTAGTTTGGATAGGAAAAATAAATTTTGTAGTGAAAGTATCAAAACTAGATGAACATTAATATGGAATCAGCAGACTATCGATATAATTGGCTTAACTTTCCATGTTGATCTCAACAAGATGATCAGCCTTAATTACAATGATAAAGTGTCTAGAGTTAAAGCACTTCTAAAAAGCCGGTAAAGAAGAATATTAACTCCAAATGGTAGGTTACTAGTAATTTAATCCATTGTGTTGCTAGTCCTTACCCGCTTGTTTGTTTCACTTCCCAATCCACCACATAGAATGTTGATAGGATATAAGGATGTTATAAAACTTTGTGTGAAATGGGATTTCGAAAATTAACAAACATATACTTATTAAAGAATATTCTGAAGGGGGTCTTAATATGATTGACATCTGGGGTCGTATTCCAGAAGCAACTTAAGTTACATTTTATTCTTATCCTTAAATTGGGAAATTTTCTTAAGTGTTTCATTTCATTTTGCAATAGATTGACATCAAGATATACAATTAAATGACATCATTGTGCTAATGTTATTTTAGGAATACCAAAAAAATACACGTGTTTCCTTATTTAGTAAAGAAAGACACAACATTGTAATTTTGAACTTAAGTGAAATTATTTAAGAAATGACTTAAGATGTTTCTGGAATACCACCCCTGTTTGTTACAATTGCTCTGCAATGTTCCTGGATACGACGGTTCATTACGGGAAATAGAAAATGGATAAACATTGCAAAAATGAAAATACAAAATGTATATACCCAAAAACTTTACAAGTGTGGTGTTCACTATCCGGAAAATCTAATACAAAACAAACAATACTTTTTGGAAGGACACTGTAAAATGATTAGTTTATTTTCGCAAAGCGGAATCATTTTATATAAAGTTTATAATATTACAAACCCATTATTTTATAATCCAGATATAACGATGGGTAATAAAAGTGTTTTCCTGAACACATGGTTTGAAAATGGTGTACATTTTATTTGTGATTTGATAAAAAACCAAGAAGGATTTAACTTTTATGGCTATGAAGATATGTGTAAAAAATACAATTTTTATCCAAACCACTTGCATTATATTGGTATTGCTACTTGAAGAATAATGGTTTGTTTGAGAAAACCTCCGCTCTAAATACGATTGTGGATTTAAACAATCTTGACCTTGTTAAGCCTTTCATTCCCCTACAAGTGATATTTATTTTAAAATATCAAAAAGGAACTCAGCCCATGTATAATATTGGTAAAACAAACGACACATAACCTTTATGTATTTTAAAATTGACGAGCACCTTTAAAACAATTGAATCAAACAAATGGATCCATATTTTCGGAATGCCTTTTTCTATAACCAAAGATTCATCACTACAATGGTTTCAGTATAAAATTATACACACAATTATTGGTACAAACTATGTTTTGAATAGAATCAATTATCTAGCATCTGCAGAATGCTCTTTCTGTCATAATATGCCGGAAACATTCGAGAATATTTGTGTGGTATTTGAGGTATTCACCGACCTTTTAAATGCGCCATCGTTTATGTGAGGATAAATAAACCTAGGGTTCCTCTCAATCTTACATTCCTTCTCACTAAGTTTGTTTATATTTAATTGTAAAATGAATAAAAAAAACACCGTTATCGCAACAAAAAACATATTTTGCAATCCAGTATAATATTTAAAATGAAATGAATGTATTCTGCGATCAAGATTGTAACGTTTTAACCTCAAATAAAGATTGGAGTGCTTTGCTAAGTCTGTATCGTAATAAAATTGTGACGTGCATAAGTTATCCCTATATTGTTAATTTCACTACATGTAGCAAATAGTATGTTGCTTTTTTGAAATTATTTTATTACTCTAAGTATGTAACTGCGAGCACTAGGCTATTAAGCAATACCGTAAAATTTGCATTGTATACATGTAATGCTTCTATGACAACATTTTAGTGTACAGTTATTAGTACGTGTTTGCCATGCAAAATTGTTAATCATGCATGGTCATCTACTATATATATATATAATCTCTTGATGTACGGTATGGAGGGGGATGCCCTCGACCCCCACATAATTATTGACGAGGTCAATAAAATGTATAGAACGAAACAAAAATATTTATAATTTGTTTATTATAACAGTCATGTTGGGATTACGCGGATAAAATGTTGAAAGTAAAATCGTGTATAGTTTCTAAAACGCCCGGTGTTATATGACTTAACTACTGCCGTAGTAAAATAATTGCAAAACAAACGAGCAACCCACCTGTGACATGCGCGATGGTGGCGAGCAGGGCCCCTGTCTTAAGGTATTGTAGAGCAGACATGGCACTTCCGGTCTGCCACGTGGCACTAACACTGAGAATAAATATTGAAACTAATTAATAATATAGATTGTAACTCTATATCTTAATTAAAAATTCGCCGACATTGCAATCGCGCGTTTAATAAATTTGTCTCGCTCTTTATTCTTTAAATTAAACGTGTATTTGCTTGACTTTGGTTTATTTACTTGAATAAACGTTTAAGGATATTGCCTATATGTTTTCAATGTCGTTAAAATGTGAACTATGTAAGTCAGTTTTTTTTTAATGAGCAAAATGAATAAATACACGACAAAACGGCATATCTGAAACACACACATACTTAAAGCGAGATTATACGCATATTTCATATGTGTTAAATTGTAAAATGTTGATACAAATATGTTACAATAACACAAAATAGGCAAAAAACACTATACATTGAAGACGAATTTCATAAAATGCAAAAACAAATAAGCGTCCCGAGCCGATTGTGACGAATATATTTAGTACATACAATAACCGAAACATTCGTCTTGTATTAGGATCAGACGTAGTGTTCGTGTGTAATAATATTGATTGTTACTCTATATCTTAATTAAAACTATATATCGTATGAATATATATCGTTGCAGTAATTTTAAATGAACCGTTAAACTAAATTTAGATTCACATCGTAAATGCATGATTTACATGCTGGCAAATTCGACTGTACATACATTTTCGATTTCAGAATTAAAAATCTGGCTTATTTCGCATTTTTCGACACATGTTCCCCTAAACTTTCGTTTTAATTTATATTGAAATACATGTTTAAGAAGTTTGTTTTACAAATTTTGTATCTATTCATAAATATTTGACAAAATCGTATACTCTCGCTTTAAGATACGCATATCATACATTTTTGCGACTAATATTTGTTAATTGTTACGAAAAATTTACATCACTTTTAGGAATTGTATTATGCTCTTTAACGACTTCAATTAAACACGTTTAGGACATCAAACCGTTTTACAAATTATATCATGCGTGCGTATATTGGTTTAAAAGTGGTAACTAGGCTGTGTCGCTGGAGTGTTAGTTGGTAAACACAAACTTTTAGATTCATATACCAGGGTACAAAAATAATGACGTTACTAACAAAGCTGATATTGAACTATGTTTATTAGTTTAATAGAATTTCATTCGTTTAACAAATGCCGCAATGGTCTCAAACAAACACAATCTTCAAATATCCGTACACCAATTGTCGTTGGGATACAATATTATCGACTGTGTGTAATATAGTGAATTGTATGCACTGAATTTCGTATTGCATACACATAATAAAATGCACTTCACGAACAAAACTAATTATATGTTATTATACAAAACTTCGACAATAAACATATCTTTAAAACGCGTAAGTAACGGTAGATAGTTTGATGTACTCTTTCCTGACCTTAATCGACATACTTTTGACCGATGCAAAACCACTTACGAAGAATGAGTAATAATTCCGCGCTGAAATTGCGACATTATGTGTGTTTTTTTACTCCGATAAATGTCATTTGCCAGTCAGTGAAATCAAGTACATTTCTGTAACGATCGACCGTGTCATGACCAATATATTTGTGATCATGAATCGATGGACGAACTCGTTTCAACTAGACAAGCATCACAGTTAAAGATTCACGACCTTAATAATTGCTTGTATCAAGAATGCAAAAACTGTGTTCAGATACAAATAGATTTTCCGTAAAACAAGAAACACGTATTCAATAAGTTGATACAACATATCTCGTTTAGAGTAACTATTATTTCTATCGTTTAGAGTTGTTTTGCGTGTTCTGTCCACTATTATAATGGTTACTGGACACTGACCTTGAATTAATGACTGTTTTAAAGAGACATTCATATATACATACTTGTATATCAAACTATTATGTCTATAATGTAGTTCTACGTATCTAAAGCGATGCACAAAGTGATGTTTTTAAAGTAGTAGACATATTCGAATTGAAATATTTCAAAATACCTCTATTCTACCTTAGTTTAGATTTCATAATAAAGAGACCATGCGATACATACATGAACACTGTGCTGGTCCGCTTGGTATTCCCTCTGTTTGAAATGTAAATTTTATCGGTGACTGGAATTAAAATTTATGTTTGGCGCACGGTGTGCTATGCACTGAGTAATATTTCCACGTGTAATGCCTGCATTTGACAATATGTTTTCTAAATTATATGACTAAATAAAATAATACAATCAAATGCAAAAATGCGTTGTGCAAAAATGAGTATTCTCCCACATTCGGCCAGCTTAACCCAATAGCACATGTGCATTCAATCAGTTAATTGAGGGGCTATAAAGTCCGCTTTAAAGACCACACAATCTTGCGTTACTTAAATGGGGTATAAGGTAGCTCCGGACCAGACAGTCGGAATGCTTTTGGCATGAGAACCGTTTTCGCATGACGCAACTTATTTGGGTTTAATATCCATTTGCGCCGTGTCAGCACTAAGTAACCGGAATTACTTCATCACTACTGACAAATATACCTAATTAAGATAGATAATAATTATTATTGAAATACAAGATTAAGTAATACCTATTCATTTATAAATATTTGTAAATATATTTGTAAATAAAATGGTGTATTTGATGCCGGTACTATGATATATTTTAAATAACCGGTGTCAATTACAACCTATTATTAACCAAACAGTTTGGTTTAATTTCATCGAACACAATTATCAACTGTGAATATGCATTGGTCACAATACTGTTCATGTTAAATATATATTAAACTCGTTTTTTTAAATATTTTTTTCTGTAACGGCGATGCATTTACATACAGGACAATATATTCAGTCTGCGCGACTTCATACTACCAGCAGCAAGCAAGTAATACATATATTGCAAAGCACTACGCTGAAACCGTTTAACTAAAACATATTAAGTAATAATAGGAAACGTACCAATCAAAGGAATTCAACCAATTTGAAGTTTTCGAGAGAACAGCTTTATAATAAATATCAGCAACTGTCCTATTAATAAGCTGATGTATATCGTTTCGTTGTAAATCACCTTGCATACAAACAACAACACGTTTATTGTTGTTTATTCTTCATTACAATTGAAAGTAAAACGTCCATAGTAAGATTCATCACAGTCAAAGCATTACGCGTTTATGTTTAAAACATGATATACACCTTATGTTGAGTCCGTTGATCTCTATAGTAAAATATTACTGTTAAACTATGTGCATAGTGGCAGATCAGCATTAAAGGGATAGTATTGAATGTTGAAAAGAACACACACTACAAATTTTACACAATACTTCGATGAAGTTTAATTATAAACTTACAACAATTTGAGTTTGACTGGAATGAGCATAACAAAGCACACATTAACATTAACACAGGTAATAAAGGTAAAATGTGTGTATAAAATAGACTTACGAGATATTTTTGCACGTTACAAGCTGGTATAAAATAAGGTACTCTCCTCGATTATGTTTTTAAGCACGAGAGACACAATCTTCTAGAGGAAGATGTCACTATATACTATGGGGACTAACTAATCTGCAGTATATTTACACACAGAAATGAACGATACGTAGATATTCCTCTATCGATTTTAAATATTTCTTTAATATAACTCATCTTTAATTCCTCTAACAATTTAAATCCGCTTAAATTTGAATATGCTATTTCAATTATATATCGTTATTCCGCTATATGATATTTAAATTTGGGGAAGCAAGTCATTATGCATGTTCATATGACATTACAGGTATTACGCTGCTCCGTTATGTAGTTAAGTACGATACAAATTAAATAAGAACTTGTTATTCCGTTATTTGTTAAATACAATTTCTGAACGGGATCTGCATATTCAATTCCGTTGTTTATCTGGAAATAATTAAATGTTTAACAATGAATGGAAACACACCATTCCGCTTTATATTTTAATATATAAAAAAACAATCAGAATTTAATATTCGAAACACACCAACTGTCGTCAAGTCATTACGATAAATTTTTAAAACAATTATTTATGACTCAGTGAATTTATATCTCGCCTTAGAATTGTTAAACTGAAAATATTTTTTACTCGGTTAAAAACATATTGTAATAAAGTAGGCCGCGAGTGTAAAATGTTCATATCGCAATAAAACTACGCGAAAATGCACACGGTATGTCCTTTTAAGTTCCATAAAATCACTTACACAATTGATGTAAATATTATTGATACGCTACATTTTTGATGCATAGTGGTCATATGTCTTTATTTCTAACGTTATGCACGGCCGCTGACAGCTTTGTCGGAATAATTAATTAACATCGTTAATTGTACATAAACGCCGTGTCGAACACTGACCATGCGGCAGTATAACGTTGACGCGTTGAGATGAATAACATGTTTATTAATGCGGTTTGACGTGACACATGGTCATTCGAGTGTTTTTTGTGTGAATTTACAGTGTAAATAATAAACGATATATTGACTAGGAATTAGCGATTATTTATTATAAAATTTTCGAATCGCTGAAAAACAACATAACACAGCGTTTTAATATAAAATTTATAAAAAGCAGAAATAATCACATATACAAGGAAGTGTTAGAATATATGTATTAACAGTATGTTATACACACCGTGTAAAGAGTACAATGTATACATCTTCAAACAATAATCCATGTTTGTGTATGCACAGTACATACTGCTACAAGAAACATGTATACACAGGATGGTGCAATGTGATCCAATATAAAACATTATTAACATAGGCCTGATGGTAATTTTCGGCGGGCTTGTGTTTTTTTGTCAATTTCAAGGCTAAAAATTATGCGATTAATTAGCTAAGAATAACCAATACATTACACCAAACGGCCTTCTAGGCGTCTTGTATCGTTGAGAAGCAGAAATAATCACGCAATGAAATAATTGAAAGTCTAAGCGTTAGAATACATATTCAAAGTACGAGATAAATACCATATCTACAACGCAATACATGCATCGTAAAACAAACTTATTGGTAACTATGCAAAAATATATGAAACTACACGAATCACGTATGAACAAGATGGTGTTATGTGATTCAATGTAAAACAGAATTTACAGAGTTCTATGTGTACTTGTATACAGGATACATTTGTGAACAATACGTTTCTGAAATAACTAATGGCTAAGATAAAGATCATACCTTTGTTGTTGTTTATAAATGTGTTCTTATCAGTTCGGAAGTCTTCAAAAAAGAAAGTTGAGTAAAGTCACTTAAAGTTCATCGTATATCTTTCTTATTCTTCGCGCATGTCTTGATATAATTTTACTGTACTGAAAAAATGATATATTGTAATCAAGTTGTTAAATGGTTGATTTAAAGAATCAAATATTATGTCGATCATAAGAACACTAGGTTTTTGCAGGAAAAAAAGCAGGTGCTTTCAATTCGGATAGCGACGTTCTTTCTAGCCCGATACAAATGTTGACGAATTTTGTTTAATGAATGGTACTTATTATTGAGTAGTTCATTAACTTCCTCCTAAAGAATATCGATCGTTGTTATAGTACATATTTTTAGACATACAGAAGATTTTATTTTGTTCAAAGATATACCGTAAATGTTTACCATTTCCAATTGTTATTTCCGATATTTATAAATGTATCTTTGTTTATCTGTTTAAAAGTTACTCTTTTTACAACCAAACATATGTAACATTAAGTGTTAATGTATAAGGATTATTACAATATTACATGTAAAAAACATGAACCACACTTATACTCGTAATTCTATTGAGACTGAGAAAAAATAGGTTCAGTTTAAAAATACGTTTGTGTGTGTGAAAAACACAAACGTCAATAGTGTTTTAATAACATAATGTAATATTTACGAAGAAATGAATATACAAGATACCAATACCAAGGTCGGATAAAAATCTAATTTTATGTTAACTTAAAAAAAATAAAAACCCTTTTTTGAAATGAGAGCAATGTTGTATTTTAGATACTCCCGCACTTCTACAAGTGATATAACACAGTTCCCCGTTTACGGACGGTAGAACTCCATTTGTGACTAAATAATACCGGAAATTAAGGTCAATCCTTAAAGACAAAAGTTAACAACATTGAATGTCTTTGATACCATATGTTTGAACAATTTATTATAGGTTCACGCAAACAATTTTATTTCAAATATTTGTATTCATTATTTCAATATAATAAGATGATGTTTTTTTAGATTTCACTAAACTGTTATTCAAACCGTTTACACAAAAAACATCACCATTTCATTAAAATATATTGGTCTCATATAATAAAACTTAATAAATTCTCACCCGAACTACCTAAAATACAGTTCTTGTTTACTCTGTATTTAAAGTTAACACATCAAACAC
The DNA here is from genome assembly GCF_020536995.1 of Dreissena polymorpha. Taxonomy (NCBI): domain Eukaryota; kingdom Metazoa; phylum Mollusca; class Bivalvia; order Myida; family Dreissenidae; genus Dreissena; species Dreissena polymorpha. The sequence goes on from NC_068367.1 coordinate 41,349,795, forward strand.
ATGAATCAATTATATTTAATATGGTAAAATTTTTATTCAAAAACATGTATGATTATCCTATTAAATCTGACCTATGAAATATAAAAAGCGATCTTGGCAAAACATGTATTCTCCAACCCTTCCAGTTTGTACAAATCGTAAATGGTTTCAATCGTATGCAAATAGTCATTAGCATGGCATAATATATTAATATCGCATCCAACGAAGCTTATACAACTATTGTCAACCCGAGAATACGTTTGCCAATCGAGGCGTTCACCCTTTTATGTTTGTAATATTTATATTTGATTATACCAAACAAATATACAACCGGTATTTGTTCAGCAATATTTATAAAACAGCCATGTCGGCATTACGCACTTTTCAATTTCGGCATGACGTGCACAGCTATATAAAGACGAGTCATGTTGTAAAAAAAGATAGTGTGTGGTGGAGTATGAAGATTAACACCCCGTTGGTTTTAAATCACTATTAAACAAGACGTAATAAATACGAAACTTATCGTGTGACACCGAATGTGTTAAACTAGCTTAGATACAAACTGTGCATTTTAATTAAGAACAAATATAGTTATGTGCGTGCAAGTTATTATAAAAAAAACACAACAAGCGGTTGCGTATTCATCCTTTTCACTACATTGGCATCTTTAAATAAGTGTGTCAGTGTGTCGCGTTAGTTTGTTAGTACCTTTAAAATCATTTTATCAGCAGTGTTTTAAATAAGTTATGATAGCAATATAGATAAACGATACAATCATGTTTGAAGAACAAGTTGAAGGATACGTTTAAATCAGTTATTGTGATTTTGAAAGCAACTTGTGTTTCTGGTTAAAAACGTTTTAAATGAAATGTAATGTTTCGCTAAGCATATGCAAATGGAACTACATATGTTACTTACAATAAAGAATGGGACTAATTTCTTCGCGGTGCATATGATAAAGCAGTTAATGACTCTTAACATTAAAATGAATAATTACTGACAGTGATGACTCAAAATAATGCTTTTTTTATGCTACTCATTTGAATAATACTAATAAAATCTAAATTATACGAGTAAACGGGGTGAAATTAATAACAACGTATTAATTATATAAATCAAACGGAATACACATACTAAAACATATAAATCATGCAAATAAATTGAATTACATTAATCACGCAATACACACATACAATAAGACTGCATTCAAATATTAATAAAATCCACATTATACATTTAAATTCGATTAATAGAAAATACAATATATTTTATATATTAAATAAAATGATGATTATACAATATAAATGTAACGATACAATGAACTAGATCACATTTTTCAGAAACGCTTGTAAATGAGTTTACTCACAATACATACTATTTGAAATATTATTCATAATAATATTAGAAAAAAAAATGAATATAACAGTTTGTCTTTTCAGTTATTGGATGGCGGGACCTTTAAAAATTACAGCTTATTGAATACCACTGGACAACTTTTGCATTTTACATTACTCTTATTTTAAACGATTTCTTAGTTATGCACTTATTATCGACGTAAAACGTAAAGCAGTTAAATTACGGATTTCATTGATGATTATCCATAAATGTATCGATATTTTTTAAACATTGTTCTGACTCAGGAGGGTAAAGTTCGTTGTTTGAATGGATAAATCAATTCACGTTTGTATAAATTCTATGACATATGTTTGTAAAGTAAGCATTTTGCAAATCCGTCAAGTGCATTTAATTCATAAACTAACAAATAGAACACCTCACACAAATATATATACCTCTACCAATACATTTTTGTGTCCCTATGGTAAAGTGTTATATTATATAACCCATACCTTCGTATGTCTCTATGGTAATATCAGTTACACCGTAAGTAACTGACGGTGTATGGGATATACACCCTGTGGATAAGGGCACACAATGTTTGCAATGTTAACATGAATAAGTTCAAAAGTTTATGTAAAGGACAGACCAACTGCACACTGCCGGACAGACTGGCATTGCGATTCTATTGAACCCCTGTCTGCTACGCGCTGGTAGTATAATAACTATACAAATCGCACAAACATGTTGCTATTTGTAATGTCAGCGAGAAATATTTTCAATTGATTTGATCAATTCGTTTGCATTAGTTTATCCGGTTTGTTCAACAATAATAAGAAGAGTTGTTTATACTCTACTTCAACTGGATGCCAATATCATGAATGAATTTTCAGCATCTTAAGGTGTATAAATCAGAATAATACTAATCGTGAATGAACTTACCCGAGATATTAAGAAATAAATATAAAAGGTAAATAAGCACTGGTATGGAATACATAATAAACGCAAACCCCTCAATACGTAATGCAGCTTCCTCCACTTTCTGTGCAACTTTGGTTGAAATTTTTGAATTAGAACCTTTAGTCATCATGCTGCGTTCTGTTTTATCAGAGTTTGCAGCTCTAGATTGTATGCCCTCACTCCTGCTGCTAACAATGGTGATCATCATTAGTTGTGCCTTGGGCAGTCGTATTGCTTTCTGTATTTCTAGACGTTGCTGCAGTAGTTTTTTGTGTCTCATTACTGCTACTTGCCAAGGCGCTAGGTAACGGGTCGATTGAGTTTTTCAACGCGTTGCGCATCTTGTCACATAATGCACAGCACCAAACTAATTGTGCTATTTTCACAAAAGTTTTTGCAGATTTTCGATTTTTTGATTTTATGATTTTGGTTTGAAACAAATATATCCCCACAGTGATTACTATAACCTAATAAGCAAACATCATTGACCAAAAAGGAAGGCTTTCTGAAACGATAAAATCAAAAACAAAATTACATACATAAATTAATTTCAAATGAAGGTGGTAATTTCATACAGTAGTTTATGGTAAACATGAAGAGCTACATGAAGAGATGCACACGGGCGGCATGTAATATTGGCCAATATTTTACAAATAAATGTATATTAAAGCAATGAATATCTCATAATCTTGTATGATCAACTTATCAGTACGTATTACATAATCACTGTATCTGCAAAATACAAATACATCTCACATAATTGACACTTTTTCATTAATTAGTAAATCATTAACGGAATTTTAAATGATGCTAACATTTACATCAACATGTTTAAAAAAGCAATTTCGTATACGATTACCATTACACCAACTACACAGATGAAATCGTATCAAACTAGGTGTTTGTATTTGGAATGGAAACAAAATATGTATGCTCATTAAATATAAACCTCGCAATGTTGTACGCAAGGAATATTCAGATTGCTGGCAATACAAATTGTCTAAATAACCAAGTGCCACCATTATACCATGAATATGGTAAGCGATTCGTTCAACAAAAGCTTGATTTAAGACATTTTCTTGAACGCTTTACATATGAATGCACTTTAATACAAATATTTTTGAAATTCCACTACATGTAAGTCTTCATCAACTCTTGCTGTATCAACATTTGTATCAATATTGGTTCATGAAAACGCACTTTGCTGACCAAACACCGCATGTGATACGCCTAACTGTCAACAAGTGTATTAGGAAAGCCCTTCTTAAACTAGACTTTGTTATTTGTTAGTTGCGGTCGTTTATGTCAGATTTAATACACTGGGGAAATTTTGGTAGGTTGTGTTAGCAAAAATATCAACTGCTGTTCGCAAATGACATTACTTCATGTTCAGTACGTACTGCAATATATGACAGATGCGGATGGTTTGTTTGTGATTATTTTCAATGACTAAATAACATTCAACATACCGTATTTCAATAAATGCGACCTTTTGCAGAGTTTGTTATAAGCTTTACAATCCAAGTATTGATAAGCTGAGATGTGATTGAAGTTCATCACTTGCAAAATCATACCTTAGCCCTAGGTTATAATTGGAGAATGTTGTTTAAGTTGCACGTATAAAGGCAAGAAATCGGTTATGGTTTAAATTAGATTTAACGCAATCTTTAGATGTCTGATGTGCCACGTGACGTCCTTTACTTCAGAAGGTGTTTATGCTTTTAGTCTCTTTGAAGTAATACATAAAAGAGGGAGCAACTGAAAGCAAAAGATTGCGAATTTTCTTCATTCCCTTACATTAAAGGCGTTTCATATGGATGTTGCAGATATGACGAGTGTTGAATATATAAAAGCCTTGCGTGGGTGCATTTCTATCTCTGCTCCTGTTTAAGGCCAGATCTTTGCACTAATTGCATTTGTGCAGCCAAAGAAATGGAAATGAACTGCAATGTATTTGAAATCTGACCTGCTCAGAATTTGCTGAGTATTTAAGACATGGTCCAGATGTTTAACCCATGCCATGCGATAACAAAAAAATTTCGAGACGATGTTTCGAATAAACAATTGTTACAAGATACATTGGTAACTTATACGTTTTGCGAAGCATCTACACTCATTTATTTTCGACCGATTGCACCCTTTTGAACTAACCCAGAAGCACCAATTGTTTAAAGCCCGTCTATGATACTAACCAAAAGAAGGTTTATTTTACTACTCTGCTGACGAATTCGCTTGTTTGCATCATTCGGGTCAAGGACGCGAATGTCTTTTTATTTCGATGATATTTATTGCAACAAGCGTGTGTATGTTTATGATGGACTATAATAATATATAGAACATAACTTTGTTGGAATATATTACAAAAAAATAATAGGTGAACATGCATTTTTCATTTCTTTAAATTGCGGAATATATTTAAATAACGCGATGTTTTATGAACGGATTGAGAACATTATCAGTGAATTGTTCTTTTACTTATCGAAGGAAATCGATATTGAATTTAAAAAGTAATTTCTTTGATGAATTAATCGTTCCAGTGTTAATCGAGAATGTCTACTTATGAAGAATTGCCTGCTTAAAACAAGTGCTTGAAATGGAAAAGATGAATTGCAATAAACACATTTATATTTTATGTTGTGTGCAAATTTTCAAGTATTCTTTGAAGTAATAATTAAACATGGTTAGTAAACAACTTTAGAGTAAAACAAGAGCCAATAGACGTTTGACTTGTTATGCAAGTTGGTAAAAAGTTTGTACAAAGAAGAGCTGTTTATATATTAAAAATAACAATATTGGCGGGTAAAAATGCTTAATCATACGTAGGGGCACACATTTTGTAACTTCAAAATGACAACCTTTTTATAGTTTTTTTTTGGCAGTGGTGAAACTCATATTTAAGTTGGAACAAAACCGTCTGTATTCTATTTGAGTGTGAAACATTTGAAATGTTGATTCAATTTGAATCGAGGAATATAGCGATATTTTGTCTTGTTACTCTACTTTTGCGTGAAATTCCTAAGGACAATATCGAGCGACGTAAACAGGAAAACACACAAACAATTGAATATTACTTCGCAAGTTTAGATTAAGTTCATTTGGTCTTTTTTTCTCTTGTTAAAAGCAATTAAAAAGTACTATTTTGATTCCATCAGGAACAAACTAATTTAATTTTTTTGAGTTATTGGTTAATAATGTGTAATTGTGGGGCTAATGCTTAGAAAGGAGGAGAACAAGTGTCTAATAGAATGGGAGCCAATCAACAAGAGATCGTTGACAGCTCTGTTTAAGTCGAAATTCCATAATGTCACACTGATACAGTGCTACGCTCCTACAAACCAAGCAGAACAAGCCACCATAGACGAGTTCTATGAACAGCTTTAAGGAGTACTTGACAGAGCACCAAGAAGAGACATAGTCATTGTCAGCGGAGACATGAATGCAAAAGTCGGCACAGACAACACAGGAAAAGAGATGGTGATGGGAAGAGAAGGCTTGGGCACTATGAATGAGAATGGTGAACTATACACGGACTACTGCGCCAACAATGATCTGGTCATTGGGGGTACCATTTTCTCACACAGAGATATCCACAAGAAGACCTGGAGATCACCAGACATGGCAACAGAGAACCAAATTGACCTCATTGCCATATCAAGAAGATGGAGAAGAACCCTAGCTGATGTAAGAGCTTAAAGAGGTGCAGACATAGGCTCCGACCACAACCTGGTGATAGCCAAACTCAGATCGCCAGCGTGAAGAAATCGGATCAGCAAAGACAGCTTTTTTTCAATACCTCTAAACTAAAAGAAGGGCCAGTGCGTCAAGACTTCACCATTGCCCTATCTAATAGGTTCCAAGCCCTCACCAATCTCAAAGCAGCTACTGTGGACGACAAATGGGACACTGTCAAGGAAGTCTTCAAGAGCACATGCAAGGAAGTACTAGGGTGCAGGAAGAAGACACACAAGTGCTGGCTGTCTGAAGGAATTATCAGCTTGATAGAACAGAAGAAAGAAATTAGACACAGGCTACTACAAGCCAAGACCAGGGCAAGAACACAGACCCTGTAAGAGGAATACAGAGAGAAAGGGAAGGAAGTCAAGAAAAGTGCAAGAAGAGATAAAAGCAAACAGGTAGACCAGATGGCTGAACCAGCAAAAAAAGCAGCAGAAAAAGGTGACATGAGGACGGTATACAACATTTCAAGGAAACTGTCAGGAAGAAGCATGTGCTCTGGCAAACCAGTGAAATCCCTAAATGGAGATACACTGACTAGTCCAAAAGAACAACTGGAGAAATGGGGCGAACACTTCAAAATACTCCTAAATGGCACACCCGTTAAAGTAATTGAGGCAAAGGAAGACCTTAATATATACATGGGGCCCATCAGTAGAGACGAGATCATCAAGGCAGTACAGAAACTGAAGAACAACAAAGCACCTGGCCTAGACAGCTTTCCATATGAAGCCCCGAAAGCAGATCCAGAGACAACAGTAGACATCCTGCAAGGTCTCATCGCTAATATATGGGAACAAGAACAGGTACCATCAGAATGGCGTAGAGGACTTATTGTTAAGCTGCCAAAGAACGGGGATCTGTGAGACTGCCAAAATTGGCGAGGAATCCAGCTACTGTCTCTGCCAAGCAAAGTGCTTACAAGAGTAATCCTGGAAAGGATTAAAGCAGCAGTCAACAAAGTGATGAGGGACGAGCAAGCGGGTTTTTGAGTCGGGCGATCGTGTATTGACCAGTTAGCTACACTGCGAGTCATCGTTGAGCAATCACTGGAATGGCAGACACCTTTATACATGACCTTCATTGATTTCAAAAAGCGTTCGATATGGTAGATCGAGCTACAATGTGGAAGATATTGAAGTTCTATGGCCTTCCAGACAAAATCATTAACATACTCCGCAGCCTTAACGAAATCACCACCTGCAATGATATCCACAATGGCGAACTGTCCCCATCCTTTAAAGTGACAACCGGCGTACGACAGGGCTGTTTGATTTCCCCTCTAATCTTCTCGCTTGTCGTCGACTGGATAATAACCACCACAACTAGTCAACCACGTGGGATACAGTGGACCATTACCAAACGGCTAGAAGAGTTTGACTTTGCAGATGACATAAGCCTGCTGTCCCATACTCATCAACACATGCAGGAGAAGATTCAAAACCTAGTCGACACAGCTAGAGATACAGGGCTATCCATCAACTCCAGCAAGACGAAGACAATGCGCATCAATGCTACTAGCACAGTGCCCATTCTGCTGGAAGACCAGCCGCTGGAGGAAGTAGACAGCTTTGTATACTTGGGAAGTGTCGTCTGCAAGACAGGAGGTGCTGATGAGGATGTTAAAGTCCGAATTGGTAAGGCCCAGTGTGCCTTCAACATGCTAAGGAACACCTGGAGAAACAGGCACTTAAGGCTTACCACAAAGCTGACCCTCTTCAACTCGAACGTGAAGTCTGTCCTGCTGTATGGATCGGAGACCTAGAAACACACCAAAGCGCTAGATCACAAACTACAGGTGTTCATCAACAGATGCCTTCGCAACATCCTTCGAATCAGATGGCCAGACAAAATTTCCAACCAAGATCTATGGAAGAGGACGAGACAGAAACCAATCACCACCACATTTAAAGAGAGGAAGTGGAAATGGATTGGCCATATCCTACGAAGAGACCAACCAAACATCACCAGACATGTTCTGGACTGGAATCCACAAGGCCAGAGAAAGAGAGGAAGACCAGCAACCACCTGGAGGAGAACTCTTGAGACAGAGCTAAAGCCTCGCCACCTATCATGGGGTGAAGCAAAGCGCATGGCTCAGGACCGTACCCAATAGCGGACAGTAGTCAAGGCCCTATGCCCAGAAGTGGGCGAAGAGGACTAAGTAAAGTAAGTAAGTATGTGTAATTCAATAATTAGTTATAGAAATATTACATTGACCTTTGAAAAAATAAGGGTCATTAATTATCGTGTCACCACTTATACACATTGTGTAATCATAGCTGATATATCTTGTAAAATCACAAAAGATTAAGTACCAATATTGTATATATTTTCTTGTTCGATGTGTTGCTCTTTTAATGACTCGAATGTATATAATGAACATTCAGCTAGCATAAAGTGTTTTTATCTTGAACATGACATTTCTCTGCTGTTGTTATTTCATAATTTATTACATTTTCCTTCGGGCTGCTATCTTATCTTTCATGCAATATCAAGGACTTTGTATTACCATATCATACAGTTGCAAGTAGAACAACAGATCAAAAGCGGGCTTACATGTAAGTTGATTAATAGGTAAGCATACCTTAAAATCCTTCAACAAATATGTAAAACCGGTAAGTCGGTTTACATCTTTTCACAATGTAATTAAACAGGTTGCTTTGTATTTTGACGCTTATACGAGGATGGCCTGTAAATATCCAGGTGTTCAAGAAAGGCGTCCGCCAAAGTTGAATTATATCATACACAAAACGTTTAAATATCCCGAAAACGTACAATCCGATTAAATTCGTTACTAATCTAAGTATGGCGCATACAGTATTTACTAACTTTATTTACCAACATTATTGCTGCATGATGTATGTCAAAGATCCTTAATAACTTGCGATTTGCATTTAGTGTGAGAATACAAATATACTCAATTTCTAATACTTACCTAAATGGTTGCGTCTGATATAGTCGTGCGGCATAGCATCTGACATCATGTCCACCACAAATATTTGAGAGAGGTATAAGGTCAAGACATACGTAAGTTTCTCGCCAACGTTCATCGGAATAACGAAGGTTATTCCCATCAACACCGTAGTAAAAAACAATGGGAGAAAATGTACATATAAACACTCAGCGTTGCCTCGTTCTGAAATGTATTGAGAAATATCTATTTTAATCCTGCAATTTTTGGTGTTCAGTTATGACGTTTTAATATTTCGCTACGCAAAGAGTTAATATTTTTTCGTTCATTTTTTTTGTTATAAGAGTATCAAGTAACATGAATATTAAAAATAAACGAATTTTTCGCAAAATAAAGTTAAACCATAAACAATATGTTTTCCTTAAACAGAGGGGGTAAACACTTGATAGTCAAGATGGCGACATCAATGCCGAGACTGTTATTTTTCGCCGGTTTATACCCTTTTTTTCTTTTGTTTATTTTGTAAATGACGCTCACTTTCCAGCCATGTCAGTCAAACGGCGATTGGCGTTCATTTCGTATTTAAATTTGCTTTATATTTCGACTTTACTGCCCGCAAATTTTCTTGGTGGAGCCCTAATAAAGTCATCCCGCTAAGAAAGTTTTTCAGCGAGTAATGTGGATATGTAGAGCTAATATAACAATGAAAAACGCCAGTTTCTTTCTTGCTAATATGTCTGGATAGTGAGCGGAATTTAAAAAAAAAAACAGTTATGAAGGGTATAAAACGGCGGAAAATACCTGCCTCGGCATGAACGTCGTCATCTTGATAATCACGTGATTACCCCGTCTGTTATAGCAAAAGCAATAATTTCAAAGCTAGATGTGGCATGGTAACATAGATTTAACGAGATATAAATGCTCTTTTTTATATTTTTTGCGGCGAAAGTTATTCCATTTTAATTTCCCACAACGATATTTATTCACACGACACACGAACATTAATATGGTACCTGAATATGTTTTGAATTAATTGTTACACAGAAAAAAAGTAGAGCATTGTATATCTTGTTAAATCTATGTTACCAGACAACATCTAGCGTTGAAATGTTGGCTATTGCTATAAATAAAATGATTTTCTAATTTGTTTACTTTATTTGTTCGAAATATTGCACGACATATTCGTTGGTTGTGAAAAGTTATGGACTTGCTTTTAATTGTACGTGTTATTTCTTTAAAAGGGCCTTTTCACGATTTGGTAAATTAAAAAACTTACAAAAAAATGTTTAACATTCGCAAATTTTCGTTTTTGTTAAGATATTTGTGAGGAAACAGTAATACTGAACATTAACCATGCTCTAAAATATATATTATATGCATCTTTTGACAATTTAAAAAAAAACATGAAAATTATAAAGCGTTGCAACGCAAAACGATCGAATAATATGGAGAACTCTGTCGCCATATTAAGGGATACAACGATGATTGTTTATATATTAAGGTATAACATACATGACTAACTGTATTAGCACTGATAGCCGAGTGGTCTATGCGATAGACTTTTATTCCGGAGGTCAATTGTTCGAACTTATTTGAGGGTTACATGTTTTTCTTTCTTTAATGTAATTCTTGATTTTCACTGGAGCTTTATAGATCCAATGTTTACATGTATCAATATTAAACATTTTATGACAAACTTCATTACATGCCAAATTCTGTGAAAATGCCCCTTTAAATCTGTCTGGTGAGTACTATCATTGTATTTAAATAAACATATGTTTATATGTTGTCATGATGACACGTGATCTGATCATCGATTCAGAAAAAGAATCAGCTACGCTCAAATTTATTGACACTTAGTTTAAGGTAACGATCGAACGGTATAAATACAAATTGTGTAGTATTATAAAAATTAAGTAACATTAACTATTATTAAATATATAAAAGGTTATTTTGCTTTGTGTCGCGTATTTTGCAATATGTTCGTAATTTGAAAATTAAATGGTATTTTAGAAGAAACTGTATATTTGAATTATGCTTAAAACTTGTAAACTTTTATTTACATACAGTCGAAACTCGATGGCGCGAACTCACTTGACTCCAATATCCGGTTGGGACGGAATTCCGCTCTAAGTACCATTATTGTATTGAAATATCTCATGTACATTTCTGTCGTATGGCTCGAACTCGTGAGGGTCGACTGCTCACAGAGAAATATTCTGCATGAAAGTATTGGTTTCTTACTTGCCTAGTTGATTTGTCAACTGCTTGTATAGACGTGTGTTTTGTATTATAAATTACAAACCATTTACATGATACATGATAACAAACCAAATATTTACATTATGTTGAGTTTGAATGTTATTTATTATGACGTCTTAATTTAAAGGGTATAAGTTTTGTGAATACATTTAAGATATAAAACTAACATAAATCCATATCTACCCTATGAGACTGATCGTGTTTCAAATGATAGAAACTGGTTCATTTTTATGGAAGGTTTCATCCGCCAGTACATGATTGTTGCTAAATGACTATTTCATATTTCTAAATGACAAATGTTATTGTTGATTGATAACTCCACTTTGACATATTACAACTTGCATTTTAATTCTGTCACATTATAATTGAATGTTTGCTTCTTTCATTTGCTGTAGAGATAATTCATCGTTCATGCGCCTGACGGCTTATGTTAAGTCCCTTTATGAATACCGTTTGGTTTTGGTGTAATAGAATTTGCGTTCAGCTTTGCAATTATATTGAAATGTATAGTTCTACTGCTGCTATTTACTTTTGTGTTTGCATACGTGCAATTTACTGTGTTGCTGCTTTGATGATCTTTCTATACATGTACAGCGTTATTTTATTACATGGAAACAAATTATAAAGCGCAAATTATTATACAGAGAGACAACTCTGACCGGTGCACGATAATTTTCGGCGTAAAGACTTCTTTTGTCGAAACAATTAGATTGGCGTCCGAGCTTGTTTTGCTGATAAAACATACCGCAAAGAGATGTATTTGTTCAGAAAAGTTCATTCTAAAGAATATGATATATTTGCAGATTTCAATACATACGAATGGATACTTGGACGTAAGACCACGTGGTAAGTGCCCGATACTATCGTTTGTGAATGTCAATCTCTTGCACGACGGTTACATTACATTCACCTCTGTGTTGGGCTCAGAACGGACTATTGTTATGAAAGCGTCTCATTCATGTCATGATAAGTCCAAGCGTTCATCATTGAAGTTACAGTATACTAAACAATCTCTTGCACGACGGTTACATTGCATTCACTGCCTTAAAGAAAACCATATCATACCATGATATCTTATATCAGTCTTAATTCATTATTATACAATTGCTATGTTTTATTTGATGTTAAGAAACCAACATACATACACACGTCGAAGCAATGTCTAACGTCACTCAATAAAAATTATGTTCAATTGTTTACATTTGTGAAGTGCGTGGAATGATTCCATCTGCGTAAATGGGCAATAAAATAGTTTCAAAGAGTTGCATTAAAACTCGCAAGTTTTTGCACGTTTTATCGTACATTTAAAAGTCATATTTCTTAATTTAATGCATGCGATCTTAAATATCCAATCAAATATACATTGAATGCGTTTGTTCGGTTTTACCTATTTTATAGGTAAAATGGCAAGCTGAGCATTTCGCAGAGTAGTATGTGAGAGCAAGGAACGACAACTCTTCGTGAAGATTGTGTGAATGTGTGCATACGCATGTTTGTGTGTGCGCGCGTGTGTGTGTGTGTGTGTGTGTGTGCGTGTGTACGAGTATTAATAAAATATACATGTAGTTTATAATGCGCACAAATTTATAACAGCGTGCTTGCCCAGTGGTACCCCTCTTGCTTCCACAGTACCCGGGTTTGAATCCCGGGGAAACGTATTAAATGGGATTATTGAATACTAGAAGTGGCGCGGCAGAGGCCGACACGTAACCCCACGCCGCATAGATGTTATATTAAAATGCAATTTTGGGTGGGCAATGCCTATGGTGGTGGGGCCACGGGGTGGGTAATGTGGACATGGATGATCGAGATAGACCGTGTTGTCATAATGGATGTTCAGTATTAATTTGAAGTAAATTTGTGATTAAAAGAAGAAGTTATGTAAAAACAAAATTTTTGGTGGGCATGTTCGGCCAGTATATCCTCCTACACTATTAGCACTAGAACCTGGAAACTTACACTCATGGTAGCTAGGCACATATGTGCGACAGTGCACTATTTGCAAATTTGATCTGAACCCTTGGTCAAAAGTTATTATCATGTGCGTCGCATGTTGTTAATAAAAGCATTGAAAATGTCCTCATTTTACCCCATTTTAACACCATAACTTTTGACCCAGGGGTCAGATCAAAATTCCAAATAGTGAACCGTCGCACATATGCTCATAGCTACCATGTTTGTAAGTTTCAATGTTGTAGTGCTTATAGTGTAGGAGGAGATAGTGGCCAGGACAGGCGGAAAGACAGCGGAGATCAAAACAATATCCCCACGCTTTTAAAAGCGAAAGTCTGTGAACAAGGCCCTTAAAATAATTTCTAAGATTTATGAAAAATGAAAATGACTTGCAAATCTTAGGAATTATCTAACTGCGTAAGGTTAACAAAAATATCTATTGATGATTTTAAAGTGCGCATCTGTGTTAATAATTAACTTTCTGTAAGACAGTCACACACAAAAGGATGTACGAAAGTACTGGCAATCAAACGTTTTAATTCTATAACTGATGTTTTAGTTAAGAGTAAGGGTGTCAACTTTACAGATTTTTCTAAACGTTTAAACGAAATGAAATAAACGAAACGTTACCGTTTAAACGGTATCCCTATGTCCGTTTTAAAATCATCACGCATCAGTGCCATCACTTCTTCAAACTGAAAGTAGTACTTATTTCCGGATATTATATTTAGTGCATATCCCATTCGCACATGATGTCATACTAAAACCAACTGTTCTCATAGATGTCTAACCAATGGGTTACAATTTGTCTACTTACATGCCGTAATATTTTGACACGAATGTGAATTATTTACCAACATTCCTTAAACAAGAGTAAACCAGTTTTAAATTTTGTAACGTTCTAGTTATACCACGATGTATATCAAAAGACGCATACTAAAATTTTAGTATAATGTTCCTATACGGAGATTGTTCGCCATATCTCGAGAAATGAATGGCGATGAATAAACGTCGTGAATATTTCCTCGGGCCGACGCGCGTTGAATGTTCAAGAGGATTCGGGGCATTCTCATGCAACAAAAGCCGGGAATTTCATGATGATGCGCGTTAAATATTCAAGAGGTCTAGTCCGTACATGGTGTATTGTTATGCTTACGGTATTGTGAATAAGGGCCATCTGGCGCACAGGAGACAAATAGTTTTTAATACGAGTCTTTTTCAGCAGCAAGGGCCCTCTCTAGACTTTGGGGATTGGGGCCGGGGCCCTTAGAGAAGGGAATTTTGTATCGTTTTGGGCGAAAATGGGAATTTTAGAAGATCTTTTCAACAACCATTGAGCACTTAAAATTGCGATATTTTAATATGATTTATATAAATAAACAACATATCAAAGTTAGTAGCACCATACCAGCAGGCAACATAGGTATAACATTAAAAAAAATGGAGGGGGGATTTATAGCCGAAATAGGGGAAAAAAGTATACTTTTTTCATGGGGGAAGCCGCCGATATTCTGCAGTAAAAAATGCCAAACGAGGGCCCTGGCAGCTGTTAAAAAGCTTTGAAACGTCACAACGTAATGAACTAAAACGAATTTTATTGATATAGACTGGCATTTAAAGGTTAACTGTTTTTGTAAAGGTTTTTGAGCAAACCACGAAACGCGGCCGTTCAAACGTTTAAACGTGACACCCTTAGTTAAGAGTAGTAATGTTTTGATTAAATAAATAAGTGGCGATAACAAAAAAAGTAAATGATATATATGTTTCTTCTAACTCGTGTCATTTTTAATATGAAAATATAAAGCATATTGAAGGCTGGTGACCTAAAATACAAATAAAGCATGTGTTTTTTCTTACTCTTGTCATTTTGCATGCGAATAAATGAAGTATATTGACTTTCCCTGGACCCAACCTGCCACCCCCATTTATCCCAGGGGTTCCAGATTGTTAAATGTACACATATTGGGAATGGTTTGACTTTTCAACAAGGAATATTGACAAAAATACACAGTTTGAAAAAAGAACCTGTGTTAATGTATTATATAAACACAAAGTATAAAACGCACTATGTGCCTATTGACGAAAGATTGAGGAACACTGAACAAGACCATTTTCATCGAGAACACTCGAGTTGCCATGCCTGTTTATAATACCTATACAAGATTTTTTAACTGCAAATTTTTGTCATTATTTGTTGTCGAAAAGACAAACCAAACACAATAGGTGTACATTTAACAATCTGGAAACCAAGGGGTAAGCTGGGGTGGGGGTATGGTCCTGGGGAAGGTTGGGTGGGGGAATTAATTATACTGCTGCTTTATCAGTGAATTATGCAATATTCTATCTTAATATCCGCAGTATTTTGATAAATTATTAATATTAATAGGATTTCGGTATATCTACACACCGATTTAAACACACGTAACGCACATGGTTAAACAAATCCTAGTCATTTTTCATATTAATAATGTATTTTGACTGCTGGTGACCTACCGGTACTTCTTTTGCCAAAGCCTTTGCTGCTGTAGCCAACAGCATACCTCGTATTAGTTTGTATTTCGTGGTCACGAAGGCTTTTTACGCATTCTTCATGTGACCCAAAAAGCACGGTCACATCCTCGGCCATTTTGTAGTGAAACACTTTTCGGTAACTCGCAAGACAGAGAACGATTTGTGGTACACACATAACTCTTGTCATCTACCGTTCTAACTCTTTACAAATAGGGTCTACGTATTTGTGTAGGGAGGCATTGGACGTTTCGTCCCACTGATAATATATAGACTGATAGGTTTAGGTCCAGAAAGGCCGAAAACTAAAAAGGCCGCATACCAAAAAGGCCGAATACCAAAAAGGCCTTACCAAAAAGGCCACAAAGCGAACCAAAAAGGCCAAAAAATGAACCAAAAAGGCCTTAAACCAATTATTGTTATTATATGTTTCAAATTGTGTTTTCAAACAAAAACACGTGTATGCATCAAAATGGAATAAGTTATATGAAGTTTATCATTTTCTTTATTTGTTGTTTATGCTTAAATATACATTTACGATATATACACTCAATGTACAAGCAGAGTCACACAATTTATATAACAAAATATACAGTTACAAGCAAACATTTACATACGATATACATGTTCTGTCACACTGACAAAATACAACATAATTACATAATAATATTGTAAAACATATGAACTCTTTTTTTTTATTAAATCAAAATTGTCGAGGGCATCTGCGTCTCTGCATGGGCGACACACAGACGTGACTTCACCGAGACGCATCGCCTCCCTGTATGCTGTCTGGGTTATGCCTGTGTATGGACAATACCCGCTATTAATAATACGCAATATATTCTGTGATATTCAATGTTGCACAACAAAACATCACATATAACCATCGAAATTGTGCATCACACATAGAAAAACACTTTTGACAAGCTTGGGTTAAGCAATATATGGGCGGATCAAACAACTATCATAAATCAAACATTCATCAACAATACATTTAAACAACGTTAATTAGATAACTTCAAGCAAAGCTGGTATTGTGAGATATATAATTCCCCTAGACTCATGAGCTATTGTAGATTTAAAACACATTTGAGTTAGAACCATTTCATCATTTTATAACAAATAAGAAATACAAAAAAAATCACTAACACGATTTCGCTTATCGTCACATAAATAAGAGATCGAAAGTAGTCGTTATAATAAGATACTACGTGAAAATAGAAAATGTAAGTTTTGCAATGGACGCGCTATATAGAAAACGAGTATCACTTTTAACTTTTAACTTGTTTGTCCTCTTTATAGAAAAAATAGAAAGGAACATTTAAAACCATATTTTCAATGGTGGCCAACGTTAAATAAATATGACATTCTTATGCAGTCGGCTAATAAAAAAGACATTATAAACTTTGCTAAATTTATTGTAAATGCTTATGAAATGCGTAAAAATATTGACAATCAGTGATAATTTTTAATAATATTACATAGAATAAAGCATTTTTAATTTCTTTCGGTTTAAGTCTTCGGAATTGAATGTAGCTAGTCTTCGGAATTGAATGTAGCTAGTTTTATATCGTTTAAAGTTAAGAAACTATTTTAAAATGCGCAAGTAATCATCAATAGGTGCCAATAAGTGTCATTTTACACCACATGTGGGCTTTCTACTAATCCGTTATCAAAACAGATGCCGAAAACTGTGAATGGCCCTTGACACTTGAATACCCGGTCTGATTAGAGTTTTTTTTGTACAGGCGCATTCTTTTAACTTCTTATATTTTAAACATTGCAAAAATAGTTAAAGAGGAAATTAACAATATATAATAATATGTTATGTGCTTAATTAAATATTTGTCTTTTAGCAGTCACTAATCCATATGCGTATATTTTATTTAATTCATTGTATTGTTGTACATAGTAATTAAGAATAACGTTGTACACTATATATTGTGTATGTTACTTTTTTTACGACATTGTCTATGCTATACAATTATAACAATGTTCATGGGTCATTTTGACCTAACATATTGTAGATATGATTTTTAGCGGATTTGAATAAAACGCTTTTCGTCTTCTTATATAATTAATTTACTTTTAGATGCAAACAGAAAGTTCAGAGAAAAATATAATTTCCTTAAACAGATACTTCCTTCGTGATAAATGGCGATAATTATGCCGACTTTGATTACATAATTAACGGCTTTTAATTAAAAAAACTGAAACATCTATTACTAAAGGAAAAATAATGTGACTAACGAACAATTCATACTGTATGCGATAATTTGCGATAATTTTGCCGACTTTGAATATAAAATTAACGGCTTTTAAGTAGACTTATGAAAAAAGTAATGACTATTTAATAGATATGATAATTATATTCAGCATTACTATTGAATGATAATATTAAATATTGTATGGCCTTTCTGGTATACCATGAGGCCTTTTTGGTTCACTTATGCGGCCTTTTTGGTGCGGCCTTTTTCGGCCTTTTTGGTGCGGCCTTTTTGGTAAACGGCCTTTCTGGTACTATACCGACTGATAGGTGTGAATAATACCGTATGGATGTGAATCATAACGGGACGTATATTTAGTATTTATTGTTAATTACAACCGTATTTTAATTATTAATATGATAATTTTCGATAAGGTCCCACACAAAAGATTAATATACAAAAATTGAAAAATATAGCATCAGCAAACAAACATGTAAATGGGTACAGAACTTCTTAACCAATTGTAAACAAAGGGTACAAGTCTATGGGAGCTATTCACACTGGCACGATGTCACCAGCGGCATTCCTCAGGGTTCCGTACTAGGACCTATCCTTTTTGTGGTGTTCATAAATGACTTACCAAAATGTGTGAACTCTAGTGTTTTTATTTTTCGCTGACGATACAAAAATATACCGTGAGATTTCCTCCAAAAATGATCAGTTAATTCTCCAAGATGATTTGAATAAACTTTTTGAATGGAGCAACAAATGGCTGTTAAAGTTTCACCCAGACAAGTGCAAAATATTACAAATTTCAACAAAACCCCCAGAAATAAGATCATATACTATGCCACAGTATGAAGGAGGCCTCGTTTCTCTAGAAAGAGTTGAAAATGAAAAAGATGTTGGTGTAACAATAAACACAAAATTAAAATTTGATGAACACATACAAAACCAAGTAAATAAAGCCAACAAAATGATGGGATTAATAAGACGTTCATTTAAATTTCTAGATATTAGAAGCTTCAGATTATTATTCCAGTCCATTGTAAGACCACATCTGAAATATGCGAGCAGTGTATGGAGTCCATCAAAAATTAAAGACATTGATAGCATTGAAAACGTCCAACGTAGAGCAACCAAAATGTTACCCAAACTTAAGGATAAGTCATACGAGTAAAGACTTAAATTGATTAAACTACCCACTTTGAAATTTCGCAGACTACGGGGGGATATGATTGAAACGTACAAGATCTTGGACAATATCTATGACAAAAGAACAATAGTTGGAATTTTTACTCTGAACACAATTACAAATAGAGGTCATCCATTGAAACTTTTAAAACAAAGATGTGCACGCTACATTCGCATGAACTTTTTCTCCAACCGCATTGTAAGCATATGGAATAATTTACCAAGTGCTGTCGTCACATCCAAGAACACGGATACTTTTAAAAGACGCCTAGATAAATATTGGATCAACCACCCAATGATGTATGATCATAAATGTGACTATAATGAAATAACCGGAAGCAAAACACTGAGACTACTAAATAGTGAGGACGAAGAAGAGGCCACTACAGAGGTCCCAAAGACCTGCGGTGGTAAACCACCTAAGGTAACCTAAGGTAATAGGTGCTACCTTATTTACGGGCAAAAGCTTTTTTGATTACCATGTATTTTTTTATATAAGTTAATGGACATTATTGTGTTAAAAATATTATAGTTGTTTCAATAATAAAGTAGTGCATCCAAATAATTCAATCTTCAAATGAGTAACATGTTCCTAGCTTTGAGTCCGAGATCTACCATCTTATAATTATGTCAGGCTGTCAAGCGGTCATACTTTTTCCTACTTTTCCTACTATTTCCTACTTTTTCATCATGATCCTACTTTTTCCTATATTTTTACCAAATCTTCCTACTATTCCAACTTTTTCATTTTCAATGGAGAATTATTATTTTTTTAGAGTTTATTTAGTAAACTTGCAGGATGAATGAATCTATGGCATGACTGTATCCCTGTTAATGTGCATTCATCTAGATGAGACCTGACAACCCATGCTGACTGTCTGCTAGCACCTCTTCAGGAAGCATAAATATTTATTTATAATGTAACTTTTGAAATTATTGACAAAAGTTTTATTTAAAGTGACAATAGTGCCTTGTTTACTTCCTGAGCATTTGTACACTGCAGACTTCACTACCTTTCACAGTTCCCAGTGATGCAAGAGCTGAGGGAACCCATTGTTTATGCCAGTTTTATTTTGTTTCCATTGACAACAATCTGACCAAACCTTATGCATGTTTACATGATATTGCTGTTTGGAATGTAGAGATTTAGAGAAACATGTATTGTATGAGTGGTTATGTAATATGGTATTTATTACACAAGTTATTTGAAATAGATAAAACTGATGCTTTGCCGAGTTTTCATCATTTACAAATATAATGTAATAAATTCCGTATTACATGACAACAGATACGATGTTCTATTGATATCATAGGTACATCATGTGTAGTAATTGAAGATAAATGCACAGAGCCTAAATGCCCTGATACATTTGTAGTCTCCCGGTAGGGTGGCATATAGCAGTTGTGCTGTCAGTCCGTTTGTCTGTCTGTCTATCTGTCTGTCTGGTTGTCTGTCTGACTTTTGTCTGTCTGTCTGTCTGTGTGTCCGTCCGAAAACTTTTACATGGGCCATCACTTTTGCAATATTGAAGATAGCAACTTGATATTTGGCATGCATGTGTATCTCATGATGAAGCTGCACATTTTGAGTGGTGAAAGGTCAAGGTCATCCTACAAAGTCAAAAGTAAAAAAATACAATCCAAGGGAAGTTATAAGCTTTAAAAGGGCAAAATTTCTAATCCTGCCAAATGATATTTTGAAATTGTATTTCAAAGCGCTGCAATAGTGGGCATTGTGTTTCTGACAAACACATCTCTTGTCTAATGATGCCTTGGCTAGTAAGGTAACTTCAAGGTGTTACAGCGTAGTATTAAAAATATCAAACGGCATTATTACACTCCCGCGACGTCATCAATAATGTAAAAACCATTATTTGAAACTGAAATAAACTATGTAGTGCAACTGTTTCATTGATCAATCAATGATGTCATAAAAGATGTCAGGTGATAAGGTCCTATCTCCAGTTGCATAATGTGCTCTGCAATGACCAGTCATTTTAATGTAACTTAAGTCATTATAACTGCACCCTATTGTCAATTTAAAGGTTTCAAAATGTAGCTGTAGCAGAGCATTGACACTGCTTTATATACTAGTATTAATCTTGTACAAAAAGTTGGTGTTTCACCAAATAAATTTTGTCTTCTGCTTTAGGATATAACATGCATAGTATATTACCATTTTTATATCCATACACAGAAGACCTCTAACCACTTATTTGATGATACACCAAAATGAGCAGCATCTAATTATACTTTTTTATCAGAGTAGCTTTGCTTGAAACTTAATTATCATAGATACACTATAAGTGCTAAAATGCCTAGTGGGAGAACAAAGTTTAACCCATCATGGATGGAGAAGTTGGAAAACAGTGGAAAAACACTTGGATCGTGGTGCAAGAGAGTTACCGGCAATTAGTTTGCAGGATAGTGTACTGTCCGAATGAAGTCCATCTTGTGTAGTACATGTAATTCTGGTGCTAATCAACTGATAAGTCATGCAGATGGACAACAACACAAGGAAAACATGAAATACATGCACGATAATTCACAAAAGCGTTTGTTTGGAAGTGCTACAAAGCCAAGCAGCTCTCAGTGGGGTGGGGATAAATCTATCTGTATGCAAGTACATCCATCACACAAGGAACAGATACAAAAGGCTGAAATCCTCTGGGCCCTTAAAGCGGGTATATACGATTTTGTATATGTGTTTAATTGTAATATACTGATAAAATATGTTACAAAAACACAAAATAGGTAAGACAAATTATACATTAAAGCCGAATTTCATAAAATGCAGCAAAGACAAATAAGCGCCCCGAGCAGATTGTGACGTACATATTTTCCTTAAATAACCGAAGCATTCGTCTCTGTATTAGGATCGGAGTTTTTTACACATTTTATATAAATTCATAAATATTTGACAAAATCGTATATACCCGCTTTAAGGTAGCTTCAAGAGGGAATCCATACAGAACATGTGATGGCACTCCTGCTCTGTTTCAAGCTATGTTTCCTGGACCTGTGTCTAAAAAATTTGTATTATGTATTCCTACTTTTGAGGGAAAAGTTCCTACTTTTTCCTACTTTTTTGCAAAAGTAGTTCCTATTTTTTCCTACTTTTTGAAAAAAGGTCACTTGACAGCCTGTTATGTGTGTTGTTTAGCCGCAGGAATTTAAAGCTGGTTCGATGGCTGCGGTAAAGTGGATATGGTGTCTGCTTAGTCACTGGGAGGTCTCTGTATTGATCCCTTAAGTGGGAGCGTTCTTTAGATCACCCTAAAGACACTAAGTACTGGTCCTACCCAGGAAACAGTTTTTTTCAGCAAATGTCTCAATTAAACTTAAGCTTGCTAAAGCAGTTGAATTTAGCATACACTGATTTAACATAATCCAAATAATGTGATGTGTCAAATCAATTTTGATTGACAGACAGTTTTTTATTTTCAATGTATAAGTATGTGAAACAGAAAGACAGCATACTTGTTTTGCAATTAAAATAGTGCATAAATACAGGTATCTTGCAGGGCTCTAATTTTCTTTTGCAAAATATTGTCGAAAAATTAAAATTGTGTCGCCACTAAAAAACTTGCCATTTTGTAGCAATTCATAAATCACAGTCTAAACTGCATATACTTAGTTTGTACATGTAGCTGTATAGTTACAATTTGAATGCAAATAAACATAATGTTATATCATCCATATTTTTTATTTAAAAATTCAAATAACACATACAATAAATCATAGATTATCAATAATCATATGAGCTTATTTATATGTCAGTCATTGTCTTTTTTGGCTAAGCCGCTAGCAGAAGCATGTAAATGATGTTAGTATATATATATATATATATATATATATTCGATACATATATAAAAAGGTATGAAGTATTGTGTGGAGATAAAAACACTTTACACCATTTATTTGCACATAAAATAATAGTTACACAATAAGTAATACTAAAACACTGTCATCAACTTTCAAGAATATTTATGTTTATGAAATTACAAAGTGATTTTATCTTTTGAAAAACTGTGGAATCAATGCTGATTTTTAACTAGCGCAAAAACATTTATCATGGAACAACAAGTAACAACAAATGTATTAATTTCACAATAGAAAGGAAATCATATTAATGTCAGTATGCATTATCTAAACAAGCTATTTTCTACTATTTAGAATAACACTATCTTACTAAAAGTGATCACAACAGGTATTTAGTGCTTTAATATACTTGTGGTAAGTTTTGTATTACTAGTTTGATATTTATTTGCAGGCACTTGTCTATATACAGACTAAATTTGCATGGGAACCTTCATATTTCTTCAGCATAATTGCATTCAAATTGTTAATTTAACAACCCGTTGACAATGTTTGCACATCTGATCGTATAATGCCTAAGCTGATTTTTGTTTATAGACAGATATAGACTTTTCAAAATTCTATAAAAGTTCACACATGTTCCATCCAAGTAAAACCACAGAACCAATAAATAAGATCACCGCAGTTAATGACTGTGTGTATAGCTTGGAAACTTTCAAAGTTCCCTCCTTTGTTGATTTCTGGAAACCAAAACTGTCAGTGTTGCTGGATAGAATGGCTTGGAATATGCCCAGCTCTTGCCTTGGCAGAACAGGTTCTAAAAATGGAAAACCAACAAATATCTTAAAAGTTTATAAAATTAAATGTCCTGTTTTTGTCGTTGATTTCCAATCTGGGAGATTTGTTACGAAAGATTTTGGTACGAAAATCCAACGGTATCAGATTTTGTGGTTTAAGGCCTAAACTTTACATAGTGGTATGTAACCTTTCGGGATATCGGCAAATTGCAAGCAGACGAAGTGTAAATACGTTTAAAATAAGCTTAAAGACGAAACAGTTAAATCTGAATATCGTTACATTTTGTGAATAAAAGTGTTTCTGATGGATAACAACCACAACTCACCAGAATATTGGCCATGATCACACGTAAAAATGCTTTCTGAGAGCGAATGGAAAATGCGTCACGAATTCTGACAAGTAAACACCGGACGCTATTTGCGCAGTGGTTAGCTCTCCTTAAAAAATTGTGAGCTTGAAATCGAAGGCGATGTTCATGAATTCAGCGAATCACTTTTTTAAACAGTTTTATTTATTGATTTGTGAGGATAAAAATGGCATTGAGATATTGAATTAATCGGATGAAGTAAATTCGCAACTAAACAAACGGAGGCAGAACATGGATAATTGCATCACGAAAATATATGTCGCGTGTTGAAAAATTTTGAGATGCATCCCTGGTCAATTTTTTGTATAACTTTCCATTTGTATGAACAGTCAACGCCCGCTACGCTGGCTTTTGCCCGTATTAGAAAGAAAGAATAAATGAAGTATGAAATTTACCTTTAGCTTTAGAAAGCTTATGCATTACTAGCAACTCGCAAACTATCAATTAGCAAAATCAGTGGGACGAAACGTCTACGCCTTTTCAACACAAATATCTGTGGCACGAACTGGTAGTGGCGCTATTCTATATAAACGTACTCCCAGAGCCTTTGATGCTTTTGCTATGGCGGCTCTGGGAGTCCATATGCAGTCATTCATAAAGAGAATCGCAAATCTGCGCACATATTTCGTACGCATCAATAAACAGGCGTTGTTTGTTACAAATTAAGGAATGCAATGAAAAAAACTTCATAAACAAATTTAGTTTACCTGAATTGCAGCCTACGTACATTGTCCTTTGCATGCAACCTAAAAAACACGTCGATGTTTCTACAAACCACTTGCTGACATTTTCATTTTTAAATCTGGAACAGTGAAATTTTTAATATCGTTATCGACTTAAAGTTACATCACACTTAGTTCGTGTAACAACCAACGAAGCTCTCTATATGTAAATATTCTTAGCTTGAGTTCTACATCACGAAATGACGCTAATAAAATATTTCACGATATAATGTTTTTAGTTCACATTTTTATTGATAATACAAGCACACTACAAGAGCGCCAGAGCGTTGTACTTTAAGGCGGTGTTCTCATATCAAGTTATTACTACCGCATTTTTAGCAAGCGTATATTTTAGATCATCTCAGTATTGTTGTTTCCTATTATTATATACTCTTTGGCGAAAATACTTTTGTTTTCAATTTTGACCGTTAAGCATGTAAATGTATAAAGCTTAAATCAAGCGGTCGTTCAGCAGTGGAATAGTTTTCTCACTTTAATGCATTCCATTCAAAGCCGCCAGGTATCAAGGTCAGTTCGCGGTTAGTACCAGAAATGGTATGAAAACGCTATCGCTATTTATGATCTCATTGGTATAAAGCTTTTGATCTGCCTCAACACCTACCATTATCGACGCCGTATATATATATTTTTAAAGATAATTGTTGTTTGTCATTCCATTGTTTATTTGTATTGTATATAAAACATGATATACTTTGCATATAAAATAGTATTTTAAAAATATACAAAAAGAGTATTTATGTTTAATATTTTCCCGATATAAGGTATGGTACATATAATCTAAAAAGACTGTGGTAAGTGTGAGTAAAATATGTTTACAATATTGTCAATATTTGTAATTATATTGTGTATGTCCATCATTAACCTTTATATATTTTGTATATAACATATTAGTTTTAAAGTACATGAAAGAGTATATATGTTTAATTTTCCGACATTTGTTATGGTAGTGACAATGTCAATAGGTTCATTTGTACTAAAAGGCCTCCGGCCAAAAAAACAAACATATATGCAGTTATCATAACTAGTGACATTGTTTACAACATAAAGAATAGGGAGACGTGTAAAGATTAAGTAAAACAAAGAAAAACGAAACAAACAAAAGAAACATGCATAAATATATACAAATGTGTATACAACATATAAGCGTAAGTCAAATGTATGTGAACAAATTTCGCCGGCGGATGTTATCAAATGCTTGAGTAGAACATTAACGAATGAAACGGTTTCGCATGAAATATACACAATGTGCGAGTTTTACTTCAGTTACAGTATGTAGAACAGCATTTGTTACGTAATACATGGATTATAACGGGTCAACCTTTACGACGTACATGTATATTTCAAATGTAAAACATTGTTGTATAATATACTTCAAATGTAACGACAGTTTTGCATGATTAAATGGAACCTAGATCATTGTTATATAACACACTTCAATGGTAAGACAATTTTGCATAATGAAATTGAATCCCATTCTCAGAATCTCAAATATCAGACATAACAGCGGTCAACAACACAAAGTGGACCAATTGCATCTTAACATGTTAAGATATTGTAGGCCATATTCATGATAGACATGTGTGTGGTACCTTCTAGATCCATAGGACATCATTTATAGTATAAATAGAGAATCAGATTTTGTATTGGACAGATTCGGCAAGCGACGACATCGGAATCATTTGAGTTATTGATCGCGGGACAGGCCCGTAAAAATATGGCCGCCCGCCGTATTTTTAATTATTGGACTTCAATATTATATTATAATTATAATATATATAATTATAACCATGTAATATGTAACAAACTATAAAGCCAAAAAGGGACTCGCGCCCATTGCCTCTAGAGCTATTTGCCTCCTGTTACACCGTTTGTCTCCCAGACTAACAACATGGCGTCACAAGAGGAAAATGGCTCTAGTGTCAAGTAGATCTCCAATTGCCTATTGTCTCTGCGTACAAAATTAAATCACGATGATAACATATTAAATAACAACTTTTTTATATGTAATAATATCACTAATTAATTTCTTAACAATATGTTCCAATTATTGTTGCAAAACAAACATTTTTATTTAATGCTCGAAATAAAGTAAAAACGAGGACAGATTTTTACCCTGTCAATTTTGTTAAGATTTTTTTATTCATGTTAATCCTAAGAAACAAACATGCAGATTATAAAGTTAAGTTCAAGTTTTAACACTTCCATGTTTGTTTCTTATGATTTAAATGAATAACAAATCTTAACAAAATTGAGCGGGTAAAAATGTGTCCTTGTGATATTGTGATATTGTTCAATATTTGTCCAAATAACGCTTATCTTCTGAGGGGAATAAAATGTCATTTCAGGATAATTTTGTAATGTTTTTATAGCAGAGACAGGCTTAATCATCACTGGATATTCTTGTTGGGGCTATAAGATTTAGACCTGGACATGTATCAAAAGTTGTTAGTCCTGCTGGGCAACTAGCTTTTAATTGGTGAGTTTCTCTTCTAGCAATTTGCTGTTTACAAACTGACGCGCTAACCTAGCAGGTACTAGACAATCTTGAAAGTTACGTTATGCAGAATAGTTAAAAAACAAGATGGCATGTCAAAGTTGAAGCACAAACAAAAGATGATTTATTTCCTTAATGGCCCACAACATGACTGCCAACAATTCCATGACCATTCTTTTAAAATAAAATGCATTAAGTTAGTTTCCCTATTCAGCTGTATGGTTTGAACCTAAATTTTCACAATTTAAGGGTTTTTAGCGCTCAGTATCCCCAATTGGGCTGGTACCGTACTTTTCCCAATTGGGCAAACAAATTGCTGTGTTTATTCATTCGTTAATAAGGATTTACATTACTTTTCAATGTGGGTGTGATTCTTTGTATAAAATCTGTACGATAAATTTATGTCATATAAAATTTAAATTTAAGCTTGTAATTGTTAGGAAATTGCGAATAACATTTGATTCTTAAAAAAAATGAAATGGCTTTGTCTACTGAGTGTTGTTAGTTTCATATGAAATATGTGCTCTGTTTGGTCAGATATATTGAAATGTTCCTGTCTATTGAGTGTTCTTAGTGTCATATAAAAGCTGTGCTCTGATTGGTCAGATATATTGAAATGTTCCTGTCTATTGAGTGTTCTTAGTGTCATATAAAAGCTGTGCTCTGATTGGTCAGATATATTGAAATGTTCCTGTCTATTGAGTGTTCTTAGTGTCATATAAAAGCTGTGCTCTGATTGGTCAGATACATTGAAATGTTCCTGTCTATTGAGTGTTCTTAGTATCATATAAAAGCTGTGCTCTGATTGGTCAGATAAATTGAATTGTTCCTGTCTATTGAGTGTTCTTCGTGTCATATAAAAGCTGTTCTCTGATTGGTCAGATAAATTGAAACAAAATATTTCACTTGTTATCAAGTTGGCCTCCAATCTCAATTTGCTAATAAGCTGCAAAAACAGCGTCACTGAAATCTATTTGTAACGAAACTACAATGATATTTTATAACATATCTAAATGAGGAGAGGGCATGTGCAAACATGAGCTGCAGTTTATATAACAGAGGTAAATTGGAACTTATTGAAAACATGACAATGTTTTCATATTTTTCCTAAAAATGTCGGGCATTTTTTCACCTGTTAAGCCGCTTTGTATTTATTTTTCTTTTAAATGAATGCTCCCTTTGACCTTTCTGATATACAGTGTTTTTGCTGCCCTCCTGTTTTTTGTTTCAAGATCAAAGAGGTAGAAATAAAAAAGTTATTGAAGAAAAACTGTCAACAAATCTTTTGTTTACTTAATGATGATCTTTGAAAAATTCGATGTCCACATAGGATTTTCTCTTATTATACATGTATTTACTTGGCATGTGTACAGTAAAATATACAAAAAAACATTGTTATTATATTTTCCTAACGCGGTTTTATCTTCATAAATGTAAATCTATTTTTTTTTATCCCCAACAGATATGGGTAGATTTAGAGTCATTCTGGCCATTTTCAGTTGTTGATGGTACAAACGTCGTTCACATCCTCAAGCAATTACATTTTAAAATGAAATATTTCATGACCATGAAGTGAAGATGTTCAAGAAACCTTGTTCTGCCCCAGTGATTTATACAGTTCTGAATTATTCACTCTTGGAAATGTCAGAGAAAATGGTTTCCATTATTAGTCATGTTTGTGAGACAGGGCCCTCAATCTGTCAAATCCACGGCCAAAATTCGGCCGCATCCCCCCCCCTGAAAAGAATACTTTTTTCCCTTTTTTGGTGGAAAAATTCCCCCTAAAAAGAAAAAATATGTCTCATGATTACTATATCTCAATTCTATTTTAATTTAATCTTGTCAAACATACTAAATTATGAAATAACAAATGAATATAGTGCAAACATGTACAAATGTAATAATTAGAGAGTAAGTAAAAAATCCCCCAAAAAGGGAAACGCCACGAAATTTCCCCCTGCTATGGGTAGCGACCCGCATCCCCTAAAATGGATTGAGGGCCCTGTGCGATTAGTATCTTGATGTGAAAAACATATAAAAAGGGGATACCAAGTAAATGAGTTGTTTTCATGCTCTGCTGGTGTGTTTTTATAGAAAATATCATAATAATTAAAGAAAATGCGCAGCTGATATTTACATGTAATCTCCAGACATGACATGTACAGAAGTAATAAGCAATGAATCATGTACAGTGCATACATTTAAATGGATTGTAGTACAGACTTTGTCAAGTTTTTGAAGAAAAAAACAAAATAATTATATCACTGCACACACTGCAGTTCTCGTTTCACGAATAATGTGTAACAATTCAACACAACTGTCTGGCCATAACATTTTCAGACTACACTGTGAATCTAATATAACGGGCTCCGTAAAAATGATGAATCCAATATAACGCGGCTGGGGGTTGGCTCTTGTATTTTCTCAAACCTTCCATTTTGGTCTATAGCGTTTTCATGACATTTAATTATGGGGGTGGCCTATGTGCTGATTGTATAAATTATAATTGCTCAATTTTAATTGATAAGAGACTAACCATTACTGGGGAATATGACAGGGTGATTATCTATAATTATATGTTTGGTGCATTACAGGTGTGGAAATAGCATATTTTTCATTTATGTTCCATCGATCTTTTGAATCATTGACAGCTTTGAAAAGTTTTACGATACATGTTTCACTTCATTGTAGACAGTATGAATTTTAATATTGTTTGCTAATATGCTATTGAAAACATTGCAGGCAAAGAGAAATTAAATAAGCAATAAAGAATATTAGTTCCATCCGTACGTAGGGTAATTGTTTACAGCAAAGCACTATCATTTTTGGGGGATTTTAAGGAAATCCCAGGGAAGCAGTTTTTTTTGCATTACTGAGTATGGCGCACTGAAACATTGCTTTGTATTCTATTGCATTCAATCTCATTTAAACTCACTCGTTCATTGGTTGTTACAATTAAATCTGAACAGTGCCCTATAAAATGGCGGTCCCATAATGCACTGTTCATTTTACACTTCCGAAAAATGGCATATGTTTGTGTTTATGAAATTTTTAAGCACATTTATCATTTTAAATAGCCAGAATAATTTATTTATTTTGATGTAGTAATTATATACTATGATACTCGGATAAACCGGTATATGCACATTAGAAAAGCTATATGTACAGTGTATACATTTATTGCTACGGTAGGGTTTATATGCATGTATTGGCCATGACAACACAACCTGGTTGCAATAATTCATCTCTCAGCTGTATAACCTAAAGGGTTGCTTAGCTGTCACAGCAAAAATTATCAAAGGCTCTGGGGGTCCGTTTATATGGACTACACACAACCTTTTCATAATGTATGAATGCTCAGAACATATAATGAGAATATGTTTATAACTCTGGCTTTGACTTGGACGCCGTCATCTTCGTTATATTGTAACAGTGTATTAACACGTGGTCCTGTAGACTATGACTAAAAACAATAATGTGGCTAATAACTTAATGAGTTTAAGATCATGTTGTTACGAATAAAAATGTGAACATTGGTGTGGAAATTTAATACAATTTTGCAAATGTACGATGGGTAATAAGTAGTGTGTGCTTTAAAACCTTATATCTTTAGGGGAACACCCTGTACCTTTTGTATTCCAGATTTTGTCTTAGATTTAAAGTCCGCAATATAAATTTCACAATTGCTTAATGTGCTTATGCACGGCGTTACTATTCACTTAAACATTTGCTGAGTAATTTTATATTAAGTATGTGATGTATGTCATTTCCAAACAAGCATCGAAAAATGTTACGAGAGCTTTATGCAAACCTGTTGATCCATTTCAATTTTAATGTACTTTTTAGCTCGGCTGTTTTCAAAGAAAACCCGAGTTATTGTCATAGCCAGCTCGTCTTCCGGTGTCGTGCTAAAACCTTTACCTTTTGTTAACCTTTTGAACATTGGCTCTAAAATCAAAGTGCTTCCACCTACAACTTTGAAACTTCATATGTAGATGCACCTTGATGAGTTCTACATACCACACCCATTTTGGGGTTACTAGGTCAAAGGTCAAGCTCATTGTGACCTCTAAAAAAATAAAATCTGACAAGCTTTCATTTATTTAAAACTGCCCTGCAGCGGAGCGTTCGCACCCGTTGTGGTGCTCTTGTTCTTTTTTGTGATCTAATGAAAATAAAAATGTCTTTTTGCCAATCCGTGGAGCTGTGCATTTAAAGTAACATTATTACTTATGTACATATTACTAATTGAAATGATTTAATTGAGTAGATTTTTAAAGCATCAGTTCACCAAATATAATTAAA
Organism: Dreissena polymorpha; assembly: GCF_020536995.1. NCBI lineage: Eukaryota > Metazoa > Mollusca > Bivalvia > Myida > Dreissenidae > Dreissena > Dreissena polymorpha. The sequence continues at coordinate 41,381,368 of NC_068367.1, forward strand.
TGCTAAGTGAAAGTTGTTATGCAAAACAATTATGTTCATTTCACTGGAAACTATTGCATTGTGAGAGGTGCCTTTAATTATGTTGGTATTCCAAAACTATTTATGCAGTTAGAATATTGACTTTGTACTTGGTTTAAATGCATTGTACTTCGATTTGTGTAATTATAATATTATAATAGTTTTTCTGATTGCTGAATACCCCCCAAAGTAATTTATGTTATACCCTCCGCCCCAGTAAAAAGTTGACTGGGTACATTAAATCACAATTGACCTCTTTCCGTCTGTCTGTCTGTAGACTCACATTTGTGCTGAGAAGTTCTCTTACACCTTACAACATATAACATTCATTAATTGTTCCTGGGTGTATGAAGTTTTTCATGTTTGATTTTTATTGTGGTATGTTAAAAATTACAAAAGTCATGCCCCATTTTCTGTTATTTCAGTAACATGATAATGAAATAAATGTTTAGCAAAACGTACATCTCTGGAACCACACATATTATGTATTGTAGCATTGTTTAGCGGCTGTTTACTATGTTTCAATAAATCATGACCTTGGGGCTTATGTAACATTGTTTAGTGGCTGTCTATTAATTATGTTTCAATAAATTTTGATCGGGTCTTATGTAACATTGTTTAGCGGCTGTCTACTATGTATCAATAAAGCATGACCGTAATGCGTATGTAACATGGTTTAGTGGCTGTCTACAAATAATTGTTTCAATAAATCATTATCCTGGGGCTTATGTAATGTGGTTTAGCGGCTAATTACTATGTATCAATAAATCAATACCCTGGGGTGTTTTTAACATGGTTTAGCGGCTATCTTCTATGTTTCAATAAATCATAACCCTGGGGTGTATGTTAAGGGTTTAGTGGCTTTTGGTCGAAAATCAAAATCGATTTTGATTTGTGTCAAGTTCTTTCTTGGTTTGAACTTGACATATCTTTTTTTAATGCTTAAATTGTGAAATAAGTGTTGTTGTTAGCTATAAAATAAAAAAATGCTTCAAATTAGGAATAGAAGTGTTTTCAGTATTATTTTACAAAGGTTCAAATGAATTATATGGCTGGATGGGAGACGAGCAAGATGTTGAAATAAAAAAAACATGTTTTTTATGTCCCCCACTATAGTGGTGGGGGACATTTTGTTTTTGCCCTTTCTGTTGGTCTGTTGGTCTGTCTGTTGGTCTGTTTGCGCCAACTTTAACATTTTGCAATAACTTTTGCTATATTGAAGATAGCAACTTCATATTTGGCATGCATGTGTATCTCATGAAGCTGCACATTTTGAGTGGTGACAGTTAAGGTCAAGGTCATCCTTCAAGGTCAGAAGTCAAATATATGTGGCCAAAATTGCTCATTTTATGAATACTTTTGCAATATTGAAGATAGCAACTTGATATTTGGCATGCATGTGTATCTCATGGAGTTGCACATTTTGAGTGGTGAAAGGTCAATGTCATCCTTCAAGGTTAGAGGTCAAATATATGTGGCCCAAATCACTTATTTTATAAATACTTTTGCAATATTGAAGATAGCACCTTGATATTTGGCATGCATGTGCATCTCATAGCGCTGCACATTTTGAGTGGTGAAAGGTCAAGGTTAAGGTCATCCTTCAAGGTCAGAGGTCAAATATATGTGGCCCAAATCACTTATTTTATGAATACTTTTGCAATATTGAAGATAGCAACTTGATATTTAGCATGCATGTGTATCGCATGGAGCTGCACATTTTCAGTGGTGAAAGGTCAAGGTAAAGGTCATCCTTCACAAGGTCAAGGTCATCCTTCAAGGTCAAACATCATATAGGGGGACATTATGTTTCACAAACACATCTTGTTTGAAACCTTCATTTGGGAATTTGTAGGTCCCCTTTTTTGGGAAAAATACATACTTGTTATGCACCCGGATCGAATGATTGGGGGTATATTGTTTTTGGTCTGTCTGTCTATCATTGAATGTGTGTTTCTGTCCCAAAACTTTAAGGCTGGTCATAACTTTTGCAATATTGGAGATAGCAATTTGATATTTGGCATGCATGTGTTACTCATAGAGCTGCACATTTTGAGTGTTGAAACGTCAAGGTCAACCTTCCAGGTCAAATGTCATTTTTTTTCTAAAATAGCTGCCGTGCGGCTTTAAACCCCAGTAGGGGGCATGGTGTTTCACAAACACAGCTCTTGTTCCATTCGGAATGGGGCCAAATACCAGACCCGATTCTTAAAAGTACGTCCTCCATCCAGCCTTAACCATTTATAAAGAATATCTCAAAATCTTTTTATTTAAAAAATGCCTATTGTTAAAACTTTAAAAAATTCCCATTGAGCATTGATATTTTTTACAACTTAATAACAAGTGGACCTCTGCCATGATTGCTGTAATTTGGGTTCTGAGATAATTCAGTGACAAGGCATAATTTTATTATTTAAACAATGGATCATATCTCTTTAAACTGATTGAATGTAAGAGCCATTATTAAATAACAAAAGCACTTGTTACCAACACTGGTCTATTATAATACTGGTCTTCGGTTTATCTTTAGCATCTTTGACCCTGTCTGTTGAAATTAATTCAAGCAGTGACAAATACATCTTTATAAATGTTCTATTGTTCTATGATAATATATAAAGATTCAAAAGGTTTGAAACGAATCGGCAGACATCAGTGTGTACAAGAAGATTTAAGGCTCCATTATAAAACCTCTCCTATTTCAATCAAAGTTTGTTAATTGATTGAATGATCGTATCAGAAAATCCAAAATGTTTAAAGGGGCATATGAAAAGAATTCCCCCATAACAATGCATATTCTTTGTTTTCAAAAAGGTATTTATCTAAAAAAGATGTTTTATTTTTTGTTTTACATACATGCCTTAAGTGCGATTCGAACTTTTGCCTACACAAAACCTACTTTCACAGGGGTCTCGCTAGTGGGCGAAGTGGTCGATTTGCTCGCCAAGGGAATATTTATGTCGCTAATTAATTTCATGAAGGCGACATAACTTCTCCACCTTTTAATTATTTGTTTGTGCCACACATTAAAATCAATTTGATGTGGAGAACTGGACACAGGAGAAATCTCAGCCAGAAGTTGCCTCAGCAAAGTTAAATGGCCCATTAAAACAATACAAAGGAATGATCAAATGGGAAGAGTTAACCTAGCACTAACAATAAATATAGGGCTCATTCACAGGGAAGATTTGGAATATGTGCTGTAAAATGAGATTTTAAATGAATTTTTATTTTTTGAAAAATTGTAGTACAATATAAATTCGATTTAATATTGATTTTCTTAAAATTTACAAGGAAGTAAGAAGATTATGAATATTACTGGTTTTGTTAAAATTGAAGTTTTATTTGATACACCTGTACAGGAAAAATAAAATAAAAAGTACCAGAATAAGTTACAATCAATTAAAAATAAGAAGAATGTAGGTTTTAAACACTTGACATCTCTTATTATAAATGAATTGCAGACTTTTGAATTCCATCACCCATTTCAGCCTCTATTATTGAAATAGCTTATCAGTTATCACATAAATAGCATGTTAAGTGTTAAATATATTACTTAAAGTCAGTTAAATACATCAATAACAAAAATAAACACTTAAGTGTGTGTTTGTATTTGTAAATGTTGTCCCCCAAAGTGTGAAATATGAGTTGTTTCTGATTTATGATAATTGGCACGGTTTAATGAGGGGTATAAGACAAGTAAAGAGTTGATTGAATGCTGAATGGAAATACTTCTCCTTTAATTTGCCGCAAAATACATGTAAACTGTACAGAAGTGACATCTCCTGAAATTTTCAGCTAAGCTTGACCCCTGGATGCAAAAGTACCATTTCTCCCTGAAAAGTTGCCACTTCTCCCTATATTGGTCTTTGGGAGATGACTTCTCCCTAAATTTTGAACCTAGCTATACCCCTGCTTTCATGAAATTTTAATTTCACTAAAGTCCTCTTATTAATAGTGTGCATGTGTATAGTGGAACTTAATGTACATTATATATTATTAGTATACTACTACCAATTGTCTAATGCATACTAAAATTCCCATGGCAACAATTTTTAGCTCGACTATTATATATGAAATATATATAGTGGAGCTATCCTACTCACCCACTGAACACGCGATTTACGCCTGACGTGATGTTCATTTATTTATGCAACACAAAATACACCAAAACTTTCCAAACGACGTTCTACATGTCTGCATAATTTTCGCGGGCTTTTTATGAAACAAAGGATATTTTAGCACTGTTTATTTGACGCTAGAATTTGCTGAATGTCGCGTTAGCATTAAAATTCGGAAGTATGTTTCGGATAACAAATTTAATAATGATAATTGAACGAAACATTAACAGTTGCGCGTAATTAATTCTACGCTACACATACATGTATGCACGGATCGATGCCGAGTGCCACGGTTATACGCCGCGTCAACACACGATTCGGCCGCCGCGTACTAATAATCTGGCCGTGGCGAAGCAGCGGATTATGGTTGTGCCACTTTGGCTGTACTGTAGAATATGCATATTATAGATAAATCTATGTAAAAGTGTGCATACCAGCTCAAATATTTTCTATGTTCCTTGACATATTGCTTTTATATTTTGCATACTTCTTAACCAACATGACCCCAATCTATAAACAAGAGCAGATAATTATATCAAGCATTTTATAAGAATCATGTCCCTTTTTCGGCTAAGAATATGCATATTATTGATTAATCTATGTTAAATTTTGCCTATCACCTCAACTATTTTTATGTCCCTTGACATATTGCTTTCATATTTTGCATACTTCTTTACCAACATGACCCCAATCTTTAAACAAGAGCAGATAACTGTGTCAAGCATTTTGTAATAATTATGTTCCTTTTCCCACTTAGAATATGCATATTATTAATAAATCTATGTTAAAGGTTGCCTACCACCTTAAATATTATCTTTGTCCCTTTACATATTGCTTATTTAGTTTGCATACTTCTTTACCAACATGTCCAAATATATTAACAAATGCAGACAACTGTATCAAGCATTTTGTAAGAATTCTGTTCCTTTTTATACTTAGACAATTGAAAATTTGGTTAAGATTTTTGTTTAGGTTTGCTTTATTCCTTAAGTATCAAAGCTATTGCTTTCATACTTGCAACACTTACTAACTATCATAAGGGGACTGTACAGGCAAAGTTATGTAACTCTGACTGGCATTTTGACAGAATTATGGCCCCTTTTATACTTATAAAATTGAGCATTTGGTTAAGTTTTATGTTGTGGTCCATTTTACTCCTAAAGTATCATAGCTATGGCTTTTAGACTTGGAATACTCGCTAACTATCATAAGGGGACTGTACAGGGCAATATGAATAACTCTGGTTGGCATTTTAATGGACTTATGGCCTTATTTTGTCTTAATGACTTTGAATATTTTGTTAAATTTTGTTTTTCGATCCACTTTTCTTCTTAAGTATCAAGGGCTCAAGGCTATTGCTTTCAAACTTCAAATACTTTCACAAGGATACTGTACCTGGCAAGTTGAATTTGACCTTGACCTTTGAATGACCTTGACTTTTTAGGTCAATTATTAAATTTTGCTAGAATTGCCATATCTTCTTTATATATGATCTGATTTCATTCATTTTTTTACAAAACAAAACTTACCTGACATGCTACAATAGACTCCACCCAAACCATTACCCACGTCCCATCCCAGAACCCCCCCCCCACCAAACAAAAAATAAAAACACTTTTTTCCTTTTGTTTTCTTATTATTTTTGAAAGATCATCTAATAAATGACCACATCACCTCATTATACCCCATCTCCACCTTACCCCAGCCCCCCACCCACCCAAAAATATATATTTTTTTAAACATGGAAAAAAAAACACAAATATTTATATTTTTTATTTTTTAAGGACCCTCCAACCATCCCACCCAAGTTTTTGCTATCAAACTTGAAATAAAACCGTGTAAGTTTGTTTTATGTCTTTACAAATTTTCAATAGATTGTGGAAAATATACCTGAACTCAGAATCGTCTATAAAGTACAACTTGTTTAAAACATAAGCGATCAATATGTTTCAATTATGGTCCTCTTCCACTTAGAATATGACTAAATTACCTTGACCTTATTAAAAATGAACAATTTCCCCATGATGGCTTACCAGGGGTGTAAAATAACGGTCATCCGTCACCCAACAGTGCTTTGATTAGGTAACAGGTGCTAGTCTGGTTGCCATGTTAAAATTCTGTGCGGTCGTTTAATAACGATAGAAATGCACTCTGGATCAGCAGACGATTTATTTCATAAATCAATCTCTGGGTTAATAGTCGCCATCTTTCGAACTACTTTCAAAAGTACAACAACAACAATAACAGTAGAAAACAATTTTAATTGCGAAAAGTTGAAAAATTGAGTACATGTGTCACGGTTGTTGAGTGGAATAATGTTATTTTCAACTGTGTACGAAGCATGTGAACTGGTAGTGGAATAAGCGAATTGTTGGTGGAAATGGAATTTAGAAATATATCTAATAATTCATCATCGTGTAGAATTATCATCAGCATCATTTCTGTGGAACATTGCAATATTCAAGTGTTTCATAGCTATGGTGCTTTTGAAATAGTTCACTAACCATCAATACTGAAATGATTCATGCACACAGGTAAAGTAAATAATTGAATTTGTGCAGAATGTTTATTTTTTACAAATTATTATTTAATTTAACCAATTTATTTTAGATAGATTGCACTGAAACTCAAAGTCTAAAGCTTAGTAAGACACTTAAGCCAGTTTTCTGAGAAGAAACAATACTTGTTCAGAGTATAGCAGGCTCATGCGGCCTCTGGTTTATTTATTTTGCCTCGGCCTTTAACCTGGGTCGCTTTGATTTCAGGTGTTTAGCCCCCATATCAACAAGGCTTTCTCGACCCTATATGTACTTATTCATATTGTTTAAAGATTTTGAGAACCCTCGCTCAGTGCCAGTAGGGATAAAACAGGGACCTTCTTATAGCTAGATGAATGCATCCAATATGCCAGCAACACTTTATAATCAATAACTTTAAAATTGATGATTCTGTTCTTTTAACTACATTACAAATTTACCAAAACAATGTGAAACACATTTTTATGCTCCCAAAGGAGGGCATATAGTGATCGCACTGTCCGTCTGCAGTGATTTTTTTTGCTTTAATTTGTTACAGCCTGTGCCTTTTGAATTGGGAAAATTAGCACGATAAACCGTGAAATTGGGAAAAATAGCGCGATAAACCATAAAATTGGAAAAAATGAAGCATTATAAATAGGATTATAAGTAACAGAAGTGATATTGTTTTAAAGTGCATGTTCAGGGAGTTTTTTAGAAAAGGAGTCTGGTCAAATTGTTTTTTTTTTAATCAATAAAAGTGGCAAGTTTGGGAATGATTTATGGACAAAAAAGACTAAATTCAAGTTATATATTTTGTAAGATGTTTAAAAAATAAAGTTGAGACCTAGATTTAAGAAATTATAATTAATTATAATTAAGTTATATGAGACTTCTTTCTAAAAAACAAAAAAAACATTTTTTTTTTTTTTTTTTTTTTTGGAAGTTGGGCTTTTTTTGGGAAATTTTGGTCAGAATTTTGGGAAATTGTGTATTTTTGCGATTGGGAAGCAGCCGAAATTCGGCTGTAAATTTGAGCAAAAAAAATCACTGGTCTGTCTATCTGTCACACTTTGCATTTAGGTTTCGAAAAAATGCTCATAACTTCTATGTCGCTTCAGATGTAACATTCATATTTGGTATGCATGTTTATATGGACAAGGCCTTCCCATACACTCACAAATTTTGACCCCTTTGACCTTGAACTTAGGGTTGGCGTTTAGGTTTTGAAAAATGCTCATAACTTCTATCAAAGCGTTTATCGGGGGCGTATGTCATCCTACGGAGACAGCTCTTGTTTTTGCTACTGTTCTCTGCACAAACCATGATAAATCTGCATATATGCATCCAACCAAATCAGTAAAACTATTTGTCACTTAATTACAGTAAACTTATTGCATGTTAACTTTTCAACAATATATATATATATATATATATATATATATATATATATATATATATATATATATATATATATATATATATATATATATATATATATAATTATATATAACAGATCTTGAAAAAACACACATCAAACTTCAAATTGTTTTAGTAAATTATAGGCTTTAATTGGTATTGTGACATTGACAACACTCATGCATGCGCTTTACAATTAAACAACTATGGAACACATTATTTATGAGAAATTCCGATACATCAACATAACGTCTCAGATTTAAGGCAGATAATCTTGTGCTTTTTTGCTGCCATTTTTACTATTACACATTTTTTCATTTTATGTTATGATGCATTGATCTTGTTTCTAAATTAACAAAGCAATCATGTTAAACTTTTGAAGAAAGATGTTGTCTGATAAATATTGAAAATAGAATCACTACAACGTGAACAAAATTCAGTTGAATACTGTGACCAACAAAGATTTGCCAAAGAGCAATTCAGATCATGATTTAAATTAAATACAAGTAATATGAAATTCTGCCTATTGGATCCCAGTTATGACTTATTTGTCAAATCTGCACATTAATTTGCCCTTGGCCATGTAGAATTGGGGACTAAATACCACCAAGTCATGTAAAAAGGAGCAGGGTATAGCACGCTGCTATTGATCTCTTGAGCTTTCACAAATGATATTATATAGTGTAATGATAAAGCATTATGAGCACAAATTATATTTTTTACTAGTGGTGCAAAAATCATTTAAGTGTCACATTTCCAAAGAAAATTTATATAAAAAGGTATTATTAATTGTTAAAACGTTATAAAAGGTTATTTCAATTCACTTAAGCATTTAATTACAAGAACAAGTGCATTTTATTTCCATTACAATACATGTAACAGTATTGGCATTGTATTTATCTGCATTTGATGTGCATTTAATACACTTAAAAATGCAGACAAGACACACTTCTAACAGAAACAAATGTATTTTTCTGCATTTTTCCAGCATTAATACTCTTCAAGTGTATTTTTTTATCATCCCAAATTCACTTTACCAGGAGGAAAAACTTTACCAGGAAAAAGGTATGTTAAAATGCATTTTTAGTTTGTTGTAAGTATATTTTCAAATACATTAAGACACTCTTTTGCAAAAAATGTTTAACAAAAACTTAAATATTTAATATACTAAAGTGTAGTAATAATTAAAGTTTTGTATGAGCATCAAAAACAGTGTCAAATTCATACCAGTGCCTATTTAGTAGCAGTAGGCCTTTATTATGGTCTACTTGTAGTAGAAATAATGCATTTTGTATAATACAACATACATAAATTAAAAAATATAGCTGCCCATACCGTTCAATACAATGTTCAATTAACTACACTATGCAAAGTTGAAATATGACATCAAGCTTGGAATAATCTTTTCAATAATGTATAATATGCTGTTTAAATTTATAAGTGAAATAACACTTGCATATAAAAACTGATTTTACATCAAAACTAAATGTTTAATTTGATTTTTAGCTCCACTGGCCAGGGTTGGCATAAAACCCGGGTTTTATAGTATTGACCGGCCCGGGCGGGTAATACTGGGAAAACCCGGGTTTTACTGGGCAATAGTGGGCAATACTGGGTAATAAAGATATTGCAATATTGTATAACTTGTACAACAATAATGAGTTTGTAGATATTAAAAGAACATATCTATTAACAATTTTTTACTATTAGTTACATTGTCAACTTCTAATGCATGTGAAAAGATATTCATAATTCCTTCTCATTTTCATGAAAATGGAAATTCTTTTTCTTTGTCTCTTTGGATGGGCATTACTTGGGTATCGAAGATATTACACAATTATACAACAGCACAACTTGCATAATGATAATATTTATGATCATAAATTAGTACATAACACAAAATAACTATTAATTTTAGCAATTCTATTCTATTATTTACACTGTTAACTTCTACTTCATGTGGATGCATATTAATAATTACTTTTTTTCTGCAAAAAAAGCGCAATTCATTTTGTGTTTGTTTTGGATGGTTTGGATGGGCTTTACTGGGTAATAAAGATATTACACAATTATATAACTTATTTAATTATTAGTCTCTATAAAAACATATCCATTAATTATTAATAATTATAAACTATTTGTAACATTTTAAGTAACTACATCATGTGGAAAGTTTGAAATCATAATAATTTTTTCTTATTTTTACATAAATGAAATTCAATTAAATGGTCTTTATGGACAATACTGGGTATAACTTGGTATCTGTGTTTTATCTGATTTAGATTTTATTAACTCACTTACATTATTTTTCTAAAAATATGAAATGATATGTAACAGAATGGTATTTATGCAGGAAAAGGGAAATGGGTAGAGACATGAGGGATTATACATGTAATATATATTTTTGTTATCATTCAAATAATTAAGTTGATCTTACATGTATGTTGCATTAAGACTCATGCCCCAATTTAGTGTTTTAAATCATTGACACAGTTTTGTGTCATCATTTATGAAACACAGTTTGTACAACTAACAGTAACACTGGGCCACTTGGATAAACATTGGTCCTATTTGGGCCACATAAAGGCCCTATTAGGGCCAGACAAAGGCCCTCCAACTGTTTATTAGGGGCCATAAAAGATACACAGACTAGTCCCAATTAGGGCCCTCCCATAAACTGTGAAAACATGCTTTGATTGCTACAGTATTAGTGACAGATTCCTGTTGTGTTTCAATATAAAAAAAAGTATTTCTTCAATGATCCCTCATTATCAATTCTGACTTTAAAGTTTAAAGATATTGTAATTAACAAAACAACAGTCACTTTGAAGTCTGCAGTAAAATTGTATATATCATACAGTGACAATATGTTACTTCTATTTCAATATTATTGCCAACAGCATTTGCTAACTCTTTTTTCTTTACAATAGAGGCTAGCAGAAATGTAAGGATGATAAAAAACAATTACAACTGCATGTTTAATGAAGAAAAAATAGTATTGCCCAGTATTGCCCACTTTTAGAGTATTGCCTGGGGCGGGAAAAACCGGGTTTTCCCACCGGGTTTTCCCGGGGGCGTGTTTTTCGTGACAACCCAGGCTTTTTCCGCTCCATTTTGGGAAAACGCCACACTGGAATTTTGGGAATTTCGCGTCGTGAAAACCCCAATTTTGGGGAAAAAAATAATCGCAAAATTGGCTCAATTGGGAAAAATTATCGCATGTAAATAGTGTTTCTTATATTTCAAAGAAGCCGTTAACTGGTAAATAACGACTTTTTTGATAACTTATTATTAAAATTTTACAAAATATTATGAACATGTGTAATAAGTGCAGGTTTTTTAATCTGAATTTGGGGAAAAGGCTTGGCCTTTTTTTAGTTGAAAAAAATCGCGCGAAAGCCGGATTTTGAGGAAAATAAGGAAAGTCTTAAATAATCATTAACATATTTTACAGTTTTTAAAACAAATTTAAGGCAACAGATAATTTAATTATGCAATACTTTCTATTTTCTACACCGGATCAGGTTAACTTATATATTTTAAGGTTAAAAACATTAACTTTTCCTTTAAACATCTTCTCCTAAACTACTGGTCCAATTCTGATGAAATTTTTTAGGAATATTACTGGGGTGAACCTCTTTCAAATTTGTTCAAATTATGCCCCTGGGGTCAAATTTGACTCTGCCCCGGGGTTCACAAAATTGAAAATTTGCTTATATAAGGCCTATTTTGTGAAAACTTTCAAAATCTCCCGTCCATAACCATTGGGCCTAGGGCTATTAAATTTGGTATGTAGAGACATCTAATATTCCTCTACCAAATTTGTTCAAACTATGCCCCTGGGGTCAAATTTGACCCTGCCCCGGGGGTCACAAAATTGAACATATGCTTATATAGGGTATATTTTGTGAAAACTTTACAAATCTTCTCGTCCAAAACCATTGGGCTTAGGGCTAACAAATTTGGTATGTAGTGGCATCTTATAGTCCTCTACCAAGTTTTTTCAAATTATGCTCCTTGGGTCAAGTTTGACCCTGCCTAGGGCTATCAAATTTAGTATATAGTGACATCTAATAGTCCTCTACCAAATTTGTTCAAATTTAACCTCTAGGGTCAAATTTGACCCTGCCCCGGGGGTCACAAAATTGAACATATGCTTATATAATGCCTATTTTGTGAAAACTTAAAAAAAAATCTTGTCCATAACCATTAGGCCTAGGGCTACACAATTTGTTATGTAGTGACATTGTATAGTCCTCTATTTAGTTTGTTCAAAATATGCCCAAGTGGTCAAATTTGACCCTGCCCCGGGGGCCACAAAATCAATTATATGCTTATATAGTGCCTATTTTGTGAAAATTTTAAAACTCTTCTTGTCCTTAACCATAAGGCATAGGGCTACCAAATTTGGCATATACGGTAGTGACATGTAATAGTTCTCTACCAAGTTTGTTCAATTTATGCCCCTTGGGTCAAATTTGACCCTGCCCGGGGTCACAAAACTGAACATACGCTTATATGGGGCCTATTTTGTGAAAACTTTAAAAATCTTGTCCATAACCATTGGGCCTAGGGCTTCCAAATTTGGTATGTAGTGACATCTTATAAACCTCTATGTTCAAATAATGCCTCTGGGGTCAACTTTGACCCTGCCCCGGCCCCCGGGGAATCACAAAATTGAATAAACGCTTATAAAGCGCCTATTTTGTGAAATCTTTCAAAATTTTCTTGTCGAAAACCATTCGGACTATGGCTATCAAATTTGGTATGCAGTAACATCTTATAGTCCTCTACCAAGTTTGTTCAAATTATGCCCTTTGGGTCAAATTTGATCCTGACCCGCGGGTCACAAAATTGAACATTATATACGCTTATATCTTGCTTATTTTGTGAAAACTTTAAAAATATTCTTGTCCTTAACTCTAGAACCTAGGGCTACCACATTTTGTATGTAGTGAGATATAGTAGTCCTCTACAAAGTTTGCTCAAATTATGCCCCTGGGGTTAAATTTGACCCAGCCCAGAAGGTCACAAAAGTGTACATGTGCTTAAATAGGGCCTATATTTAAGTATTTGCACCTGCAGAGAAATTTGTTTTAGCCTTTTTTTCAGCAGTGGAGCGATACAGGGCCATCATGGCCCTCTTGTTTAAATACTCAAAAAATGAAACCGTGTTCATGCTTGCATGAACACAGTTTATAAATGCTGTCAGAATGATAAAATATGCAACTACTATAAATACACATGCCAGGGAAAAGTGCTTTTTGTACTAAAAAATTTGAATGAATATTACAATAATACATTTTGAATACTTTAGTATGTAATTAACAGTTTTGTCTGAGAAAATCACTAAATTTTATATATTTATTCAAATTCACATAAATCATATTTCAAAAACACATAATTACTTCAAATCCTTTGACACAATACTGAAAAAAAGCACAGTTTCTGATTGTTATTGATTCTTTATTAATTTATACATGTACCATTTTTAAATCTTGATGCATCCTCAATTGTATTATGCACATCTTAATCTGTTTTAACAATTATAACATAAAGATTAAGGCTGACTCAGTAAAATAATAATCCATGATTTCTGCAGTACTTGCAGACAAACTAGGAATACTGCTGTGATATTATCTATCTATCTAATGGGATATTAATTTGGCTTCAATAGAAAAAAATCAAAGCATACACATGTATAAAATGTGTATGTATATATTAGTTAAACTTTAATTGATTGACCATCGATAAAAAGTTATTATAATATATGTATATATATACATATCCTTGTAAAACTAAAAATTAAATATGTATGTTTCTATAACATCATTTAGGACTTTTATTTTCAGACAAAGTAGAGTGAAGCTTAAAACAGTATCCAATTGTAACAGTCAATTTTGGGAAAATCAACCTTATAATTATTTTCTGTGTTGGTCAATGTCATAATTGGTATAAAATGTATATTGAACTGGAAGTTTTCCTTATTTTAAATGATAACATTTGCTTGGTCAGCCATAATTGTCACAATCAAGTGGTCTTTTTACACTGTAGTTTTCTCACTGACTATGGGTTTGTTCTGAGAATGAGCCACACAAAGTATCGTTGGGGAGATGAGTTGTCAATTTTATGTTTATCAGTCTTTCATAATCCAGTATACCTGTAAAAAGTGAATTTGTAACTAATAATCACACAATATACACAATTAAAATTGTATGCATTTAGATTTATTTAGTACTGCAAATTAATCATTTTCCAAAAATATGTAGCAACATTATATAATATAATGCAGCAATACTAAAGTAATTTACTAATTAAAGGTCGCTGATGTGTAATGGATGTGGTGTACACCTTATGATCTGGAGGTCACTGGTTTGATCCCCAGTGTGGGAGCATTCTTAAGAAATCTCCAAGAGACACCCAAGTACTGGTTCTAGGCCCAGGAAACGAACTCAAGAGCATTTCACATACATGTATGTAGTTAGTACTTTAAATTTAATCGAACTACAAATTGGATAAAAAATAAAAACTGAAACCCTTATTAATACATTTTATTTTGAATCAAGCAAATGTGGAAATTCATTAAAAATAATGAGAAAAATTTAAAAATTCTACTTTAAAGTAATCATGATAATTTAGATTATTTTCAGAATATTTAATGATGATAATGATACAATTATATATTACCTAAATGATAAAAATAAAACATGTAATGTTAATTTATGAAAAAACGTTTTAATTTTATCAATATCATGGTAATTACAACTAGATACAGGCAATTAGATCAGAAACGTGCATTGATTATATTAATGACCAACCCAGACATTTGTAGTGATTTATGGTCACTATTTTGATTAACGTTTTATACATGACCTGTCATAAAAGGTATTTTTTAGCCAGTACTACAATCGGCAATGATAGTCTGTATTGCATACATATTCCACCGTCTATTATCGATTCGCTTCCTCAAACTGAACAAATATTTAATGTTTACATCGCGAAACGTAATGCATCCAGTTTCACTTTCGGTTTGGTTGGTTTTGTAAACACCGTAATTTCATCTTAAAAATTGGATGATAGGGTGATTAAATAATAATGGAAAAGTAAATCACTTGGATAATAGGTCAAAATGCAACACAAATGAACGTTAATAGTGCTCTTAATATCAAAGTTTCGGTAAAAAGTTTGGCGCTAGTTCAACGCGCATCGTATACAGCCTCATAACAATAGACTGACAACCTTTTGGGTAGTAAAGTAGTAATACAAGGCAATATGGCGACCGTTAGCCACGAGGCCTATCTTACGGAGGAATCCGAGATAGCCGATGTATCACGATTGGATAGAAATGCTGCGCTTAATGCTGTAACTGTAACCTTAGTCTGCAGAGCGTTTGGGGTAATGTTTATCGCGACACCGTTTATATTCCCGCATTATGTCGTCGTCGAAACAAATCAACATTCGTAACTGTTTGGAGCGAATAATTGTAAAGATAATTAAGATAGTAATACACTAAAATCTGACTAAATAAACAAACGAAAGCTATAACAAAGGAATTACGAGCAGTCAAAAAGAATACGCCAGGTATACGTATCAAACTGGATAGTTTTATTGAAAATAAAAGTGACAATTTTGACTTAGCGAATTTAATAGTTGGTCAATGTGTTGGATAATATGTAAGACTGGTATATTTATTAGGCACATTACTGAAAGACTAACACCAGGCATTAATATGTTTGTATTTCAAACCGTATTTGCTAGATCGTAAATGGTATACATATATCATTCTTTTAATTGAGGTGAAAAAGGTGAAAAAGATATTAATTTTACATATTTGCTGTGAAAATGCAAGGCGACCACAAAATCAGTATGGGCGACCTGCTTTTATAAGCTGGTTGCCCTGCAGGGCGAGTTGCTTTTAGCAAAAGTTTACACCCCTGCTTACGTTATACTGTCAAGCACTCGAACAGTCGAGCGCGCTGTCTTCTGGTAGCTCTTGTTTATTTAGGTACATGTATTCAAATGTTTAATGAGCGTTTATAAAAGCGAGACATTATACAAAAAAATGTGTCAAGCAACCATTCAATCCATTCTTGTTTAAAGTAAATAGTATTTTTCAAAATATAATAAGGTATTAACCGTCATTCTGCACCTTTAATTATGTATATTTAAAAATAAGATCATTAAAATTTTGACAATTCAAAAGCCTATTTAAGTTTTTTACTCACCAAAATTTTCATTGTTCATAACTAATCATTTGTATACATATACCACTTTGATTACTGTTGTAAATAAACTTTACAGTGACTGGCATATACGATGCAATAGAGATAACGCATTGTTTGATTAATTGCTAAGGAGCCAATATTTGTACATGCAGGTAACTGATGGCTTGAAACATAACAAATGCTAATGAATTTTAGTATAATCTACTTCATAAATATTAAAAGCTTGAGCATTCAAGCCAAAATCACTGATGAAGGCTAATTGTTTATGTTTTATGTATATTTTGTTGTTTTTCAATATCAATTTAACAAGTTTTTTAAATTGGTAATTCTAAAATGTCTTACAATTACTTAATTCAAATAGAATTCAAAATTGCAGTAGCAGAAAATAAAAACACCTATTGCAATGTACAAACTCAGATACTTGCACATAGTTTGCCTCAAAAGACAATTAATATAAACCCACTTGGAATAGGTGTGTAGGGGGAGAAACCAAAATCACTTAGTCAATTCGTCTGTCCGTTAGTATGTAATACTTAACATTTCCTGAAAACATTTCTTTAAATCATACGGTTCCAAATACATCAGTTTCTGTTATATATCATACAAATGTAAAATGAATTTAAATGAACAAATGGACAAATGGAAAAAATGAATTTATATAAATAATGACTGATTGAAAACGCTGTTATTATTTCACTGGCAAAATAAGTAAATTTAATCAATCTGAGAAATACAATTATCAAATAATGAAGCACTACAAATAAAAGCGCTCTTTTACTATTAAAGATTGCATGTATTCAAATAATTGCCCCACAATTATTTGTATTAAACATGTAAACTTTTGGATGTGTGCAAAAACAAGGCATACTTTTGCCATACTTTCATGACTACAAGTAGATTAGCCTTGCTCTAAATTAGCCACAAAGGCTATAGAGCTTAGAAGTTTGAAACATGAACAAGTAGAACTATTTCACGATTGATTGGTTTATGGATACCAGATAATTGACAGTTACAAAGCATATTTAAACAATGGACCATATCTATTCAAACTGACTGAATATGATAGCCATTATAAAATAACAAAAGCATTATCATAGGCCTATAAACATACTGCTCTGTGAAATGTATTTGGCTCTCTTTTAATGCTTCTTTGATCTTTTCTGCTAGAAACAATGTAAGCGGTGATAAATATGCCTTAACAGATGTTCTATGATATAATCAAACTTGACAAACTTTGAAATAAATCAGCAGACATCAGTCTGCACGAAATAATTTGAGGCAACAGAAAAACCCTCGTCTGTGAATCTAATTTTTGTCATTGATAAATGATCCTGATCAAATATCCACTGTATTACCTAAAAGTCCAAGATGTTTAAAAGGGCATATTGATGGTATTTCCTGCCAAATACAATGTATATACACTTATTCTACATACAAACATACATATTCCCACTTTTTAAGCAAGTTTGTGTCTATTTACAATGTTATATTGATGAGATCATTATGAAAAACCTTATGCAATGCAAACAATTTGTTTTTATATTCATGACAGTAGGAATAAACTAATACCTATGAAAATAGCTTACCTACATGTTAATGAAAAGTTATACTGCAGTAAAGTACCCTTGTTAAAAGTCTGCATGTGTACAGTACCAATAAGTGTAACATTTCGTTCATAATGATTTTTACTTGTACCACATGTTGGCCCTTACTTTTAAGTTTCCTTTGGAATTTTTGCATGAGCTGTTGTGACAAAACTGAGACTTAATAATAGTGAAAACAATATGTGTCAAGCTTCCATTTAATCCATTCCTGACATATTAATAATATTTTTCTTGAATAAATAATAATACGTGTAACACATTATTATTAAAGTTGGAATAAAACCTCACTCTTAAAATAAACTGTAATTCTTAAATATGAAGTTATATCTATTGTATTTATTAATTTTGACAAAATGTAAGTAAAATATAAACGTGGATAATATACATGTCAAAGCATCATATGAGTTGATTTTACTTCAAAACTGAATGTTTACGTTGACGTTGTTTAATCCTCAAAAATGAAACGGTGTCCATGTGTGCATATAATACAGTGAAAATGATAAAACAAAAACATCACTGGTAATGGCTCTTTATATAAAAAGTACAGACAGATTATTACAGGGTTCGCGCAGGGCTTGAAAAGTGCTTGAAAACGAGACCTAGGCTTCAAAAGCCATTGAACAAAGGTTGGTCTTGAAAAAGTGCTTGAAAAGTGCTTATTTCATGTAAAAAAGCCTTGAAAATGTTTATTTCTGCTCAAAATTACTTTAATCATCGCTTTAATTATAAACTTAAATCGCTCTTAAGGCAAAAAGTTGAGTACGAAATATAAGTTTCGTATACAATTGAGTACGAAACATTATGTGTACACGTCACAGATTATGTGTACTACGTTAGAGGTTCTCTATTGTGATCGATTTTCGCGAGTGAAAACACAGTCATGGGGAAGTGTTGTTTCAAACCAGGGTGGTTAACTGAATCAGGGTCTTCCCCAGGCCATTTAAGCGCCCCTTGCCGGGGCGCTTTAATTTCGAAATCAGAGTCCCCGGGCCGCTTGAAAATTTCCGATCAGTGTATTCTTCAGTAAAAAAAAGTGGAGATTGTCCAAAAAAATCAAGGTTTCCCTATCAGTGTATCAATATTCCCTGTTTTAAAAGAGCATTCGGTACCTACTTTTACAAGTAATCGCCATAAACACCACATGGGGTAATGGATAATCCACTGATGAGAGAATAGCATGACGCGCGTATCGATTATTCTAGCCACATTACACGGTCATTTAAATGCTGACAAGGATGTATCTGGTAACTTTCCAGTCGTCAAACTGTGAAGTTCATCGTCCAATCGGTTACGCGAATGCTTATGAGGGCGGGGTAAACTATCGACCATTATTTTTGATTGACGTCGGGCATGAAGTAAGAGTTTATCGCAGCTTGATTAGCAAGAAGTTGTACCATTTGAGTAATATAAAACCGGTTATTAGTACAGTACAGTACAGAACAGTAAAGACGGTTTCGGGCATCATCATCACACCTTTTTACTGCAAAACAAGTGTTACCTATGACTCATAATTAATACGAGAAATTAATTGCAAGATGTAGACAATTAATTATTATAGCGAGTAAGTTGTGCAAATGACTCCCGGTTACAATTATGTAATAACAATTTATTTAACTCCAGTACATGTATATTTCAACATGTCCATTTATAGAACTGATTCACCTCGTTTTCTGACATTTATTCGACACGTAATGCGCTTTCACAAATTTTCGTTGAATTAATTACGCACACTTGTAAATGTTTCGTCCGATAATCGATAGTTAGAAGACTGCTGATGGCAACCCGCCGTGATCCTCGTGGACAACGTGAATTTCATGCATTATTCCGTCAAAACATTTATTCGACTCGTAAAGTGTGTAAACAAATTATCGTTGAATTTATAACGCAACGATTAATATTTGTTGAAATCTCAAATGGGAATAATTTAATTTGTAATCCGAAACCCATTACCGTAAGTCGATGTTAACGCGTTTTTAATCCGAAACACACTTCCGAATGTAAATGTTACTGCAACGTTAAATATTTTTGCTTCAAATTAGCAGTGCAAATTTATTTTGTGTCGAATCTTTTTCTCAATTAAAAAGAGCGCGAAAATTATGCAGCATGTACAACGTCGCGTCAATTGCATACAAATGGCGTGTATTGAGCGTTTTAACAAGCACACAACAGGTCAGGGGATTGACGCATATTCAGAGGCAATATTTCATCAAATCTATAAATAGTCACTTAAAAAATGACAAGGTTTGTGTTAAAGAAATAACTGAAAGCTTTTATCGAAAATATTTACCAGAGATTGATAAAAACGGAATAAACGAGATTATCGGGAAATAAATAGAAACTTGAAAAATAGTAAGTATTCAGTAATAGAGTCGGGTTGAAACGGATGTATTGGGGAATCGTTCGATTCGGGATTTTACTATCTGTGCGGAAAAATTTAAAACAATTAAACAATAAAAAAAATATATATATTTTTAAATGACTGGGGGAATTTTTTGAAGAGTCATAGCGCACAAAATGACGTCTTTTGACACTGTTTTTCTTTGAGTTATAACGCACCACAAACGTGAATTGACACGTTAAATTTAAAAAAAATCAACGGTCGGTCCCGGGGCGCCTGAACAAATTTCTGGGGAAGGCACTGAACTGAATATTACTGGGTACAGAAAACAAAGGACATTCGAAAAGCACATTGTCGGGTCTGTATGAAGACCATTGGTGTCGGGGGATGGGGGAAAGCGCTTTGAAAAGCCACGAAAATGCGAAAACCCCAAAAGAAAACATGAAATTGAGAAGCAATGTGTTTGCTTGTAATAACTTTAAAAAGTAAATACATACAGTCATTCAACCAGTTTAGAATCACCCGGCAAAAACGTTTATTCTATTGACCACAATAAAATATTTCGGGATTTAGTGTCAATGTGAGATGTAAAAATAAAGGGTAACATTTCAGGGTTTTTTTGCCTGATCTTATAGCCGAAATTCGGCTATGTTCCCAATCCCAAAAACAGGGGTTCTGAAATATTTGAAGAGTCTAATTGTCCACGGACAAGTTGGACCCACAAATTCACTTGTCCGTACCAAAGAAGTACTTGTCCGTACTTTTAAGATAGATAAAGGAAAAGGTCATTACTAATTAAGCAAATAATACAAGCATACACTTGTGTTAACTTCTATTTTAAATTATAAACATAGTTAACTAGAAAATTGAACAAAAAATACAAGCAAGATGTGCATATAATAAGATCACGTTTAAGTCACACATGATACTAGTCTTATTTATAAGACGCGCAAAGAATTTAGAGATACTTTTTATGTGGGCTTAATTCTTTATAACTCCAAATATTACCAATATAAAAAGTAGATTAATATTTGAGAGCGTCAACAAGTTCGACTAACATGATACCATCTCGGATATTTAATAATCTCAACATGACTAGACAATTCACTTGAAATAAAATAATCTCCGTTTATTATAAGTATATAATTATCCGCTAATAAAGGAAACTCCTTACGAAGTTTACATTTACACACATCGGCAACGTTTCAAGCCAAGGAAAATCAATTAGCCAAGACTCAAAAAATTCTCGTTTCCGCTTGGCGTCGTGTGTTTATCATATTCATACTTGGCTTTTCTCTTCTTTTCCGACGCCGAACTGATTTTATCATTGGTCTGATTAGCGTCATGGCTAGACGTTGAAGTGGTTTTATTATATAAAACTCGAATGCAGGTCGTTAGAACATGTATGCAGCCATTTGCAATGTACGAAAAGTGTTATCTTAAAATTCTTATGCGTGATTGGCTGTTGCTATAGACGTGTGTGCTGGTTTCTCTATTAAAACAGGGACATAGGTCCCTGATTAATATTGTTTTCTTATGCGTGATTGGCTGTTGCTATATATACTCGTGGACTGGTTTACCACATTAAATAATTATTATCGGAAAATAACATACCTCCAGTTAAAAAAGTGTGCTAGTCCGCAAGTTAATCATTGGCTATTTATATAAACTTCGTTTTTTATTTTCGAAAAATATTGAAGTTCGTTCTCAAAACAAATTTTACCACGGAAATTTTACTTGTCCCCGGACAAGCCAGCTTTCAAAAACTGCTTGCCCGGAAGGGTAAGTTAACGACTTGGACAACTCGGACAGCATATTTCAGAACCCCTGCCCAAAAGTATACTTTTTTTCCCAAAATGTGGCAAAAAATTCCCAATTCCCCCCCACCCAAAATTTTTTATTTTATTTTTTTTGGAAAGAAGTCTTATGTGTATTTTATCTCAATTTTAATTCAATTACATCTAACAAAGCATTATATGATTTTGTTCTTTTAATTTGAATGATTATAAAGGGTTTTATCAAATTTAGTATTTCTCTTATCATTGGACTTTTCTTCATCTTGTGGAAAAAAAGGCTTATGAATTTATTTTCCCAATTTCATGAAAATGCCGATAAAATTCCCAATTCCAAAGCCATGGACTATCTCCCTAAAAAGTGGGAAAAAAAAACCTGAGACGGACTTACCGACAGTTCAACTGCTTTATGCCACCCTACATTTTGAGTGGTGAAGGGTCAAAGTCAAGGTCATCCTACAAGGTCAAACATCATATAGGGGGACATTGTGTTTCACAAACACATCTTGTAAACAATTAAATGAACTATTGTTATTGACTTATTAAACCAACATGCTGATTAAAATGGAATATTTTCTAAATTATTTGCATGTTATATTAAATGCCTAATCAGTGCCTTAATGTTTTTCAAACTATAATTATATAAAATTGATGACTTTTATCCGAAAAAACCCAAACATTATTATAAAAAAAGTTTCAAGATAAAAAGTACCGTTATACAAGTTTTATCAGATATTGGTCATAATTTCCAAAATAATTAAGTGTCTAAGCTATGGGAATTGATGAACATATCAGATAGAAAGATTAACTGAAATATGATGCATTTTTCTATATTTTATGCACTGAAGTTGAGCCTTAAGGCGTATTTATAACATTTATAGACAGTGTTTCTCACCAAATTCAAGGAACTGCTACTTGTTATTCATTTGTGTAATGGTATACAACAATTTTGTGATTTGTGGTTGAATATTTCAGGAAAACATAACAAACGAAAACTTGTCAGCTGAAATGTTTCATGTGGTAACGGAAATTACCATTCGTCGGTTTCCGAAAAACAATATGTGGTGGTTTCCGAAAAACACGATGGTTGCGCCCAAAGATTTTGGTGTTAGTGAAATTTACTGGTTGATAAATTAATGTTGTTGATTCTCATTTGATACATTGGTGATTTCAAGGCTGATAAACTTGAAAAATAAAAGCTATTCTGTCGTTTGGCATATGTCTGTCGATAGATCGGTCCAATCAGTAATTTCCATAACCATTCGTTTAATTGTAGCAAATTAAAATTCTTATGTTTTACACAAATATTATACCACTTTTTTTCTAAATACTAATTCATAAATGATTTAAAAGTAATATTTCATAGTTTTCAGCCAGGAACACTGTCTATGACTCGAACAAAAAATATACTTCTTGGTTTACGATATTTATTTCTAAATAGCTTGCATGCTGGCATGGCATTGAAAGTTCTGCAAAAACAATATAAATAACCCTACCTATTGAATACCTGTAAATTGAAATGTATACATTAGATACAACTGCTCCTCAAATCTCTGTGTGCAGTGTTTGCATTATTATTTGAAACAACAGATATTTTTAATAAAGCAACAGATTAGGCCGGGGATCAAGGGGGCAGCCAACGCCCTGGTAGGGGGTTCAGGGGGGGGGGGGGCGGAGAAAAAAATGAATATGCAGCAAGTATTTTATCTGAATTTTGGGAAAGAGCCTTGCCTTTTTTGAGGGAAAAAAAATTGTGCGAAATTCCGGATTTTGGTGAAAAAATCACGCTAAATTCCAGATTTTGGGGAAAATAATTCTGTCTGTCATTCTGTCATCAAAACTTCAACCTAAAACTTTCACCTTGGTTAAAGTTTTGCGATAACTTTTGAAATATTGAAGATAGCAACTTGATACTTGGCATGCATGTGTATCTCACGCAGCTGCACATTTTGAGTGGTGAAAGGTCAAGGTCAAGGTTATTCTTCAAGGTCAAAGGTTAAATATATGGCTTCAAAGCGGCGCTATAGGAGCGATTGTGTTTCTGACAAACACATCTCTTGTTAAAACCTTCTTTGAAACTGTGATGTCTACAGCTTTGACATTTGGTATATGACATCAGATAGTAATCCTCTAAAGATATTGTTACAGTTATTACTCCATGTTGCAGTTGTTAAATTGCCAAATTTTGACACATCCCATCACACAGGGGAGTGATCAAGGGCATTCTTGGTTCTCTTGTCTCAACCATTTAATCAATTGAATATTGTTGTCAACGATAAATTTCTGCTTGAAAAGAGGTAATATGTATTGCTTAAATAGTGTCTATATTTAGAGGGAAATTATATCCTTATGCTGCTGCGATCCTTTCAGTTGACAAAAATGCAAATAACATTATAGAAAAGAAAATACAGGTTCTATGGCCCAACAAGTTTAAATGATGTTTGAAAACATGATTCAATACACATGACAAGATTTTGAATAGCTGAGCAAATAAGATTTTCCTCTCCCGCAAATTCCTTTATTTGAAATAGAAATGTTCAATAACATTAAACCTTGGTATACAAGGTTATGCGTTTTAAGTCCACAGTGGTTGAAGTTTTTTTCAATAAGAAAATTTTCCAATTGTCTTCTTAAACCACTCAAATAAGAAATGTAACCTTTTCAACGTAATAATGTTTCTTGATGAGCGATTTGCAAATCATATTGTTGTGAAATGTAGTTTTGACAAAGAAATTCTTGAACTGCATCTTATTGAAATTAATAGTTATAAAAACTTTAAAATCAACTCAAGGCTGTTAATTGCTTAAGATATTGTCCTTTTAAAGACTGTTCTGTTGGAAGACCTTTAATAGTGCCTGAAGGATATTTAGAGAATGCTTTGACCTAAACCACATAAATCGGTATGACATTTTTTGTGAGAACAATAATGCTCCGATACATTTTGAGGTCAAAGGTCAAAGGTCAAGGTCGCTCGAGATTGTCATATTAAAATTTGTCTCAGCATATCTTGAGAATTTCTCGAGAATTCATAAAAATGGCACTTCTTCTTTAAATACGGATCGCTAATAACATGCATAAAAACGTAAGCGTGAGCCGAGATAAATTGTGTATGAAAAAGTGGTTTCTTTGATTCCAAATGCAGCACCTTGTTTTGAGTATTTAGGAATGTTGTTGCTGTTTTAACGTTTTTTTACAGAGTTGATCAGATGTGATGTGTGTTTAACAAAATTGAAGGTTAACAGTAAAATTAATGTTATAATCACTGAGACTTTCAATACAGGTAGGTTTGAGTACATTTTAAATGAGCAATGTTTACTTGGCATTAAATAGGTCTTCAAATATATAGTCTACCTAAATTGTTACTTCATTATGGTCCATAATTATCTTTCATATATTGAAATACAGTCCTTCCTAACATTATAATGTATTGCCGGCCAGGAAGTCCTATAATCATGCAGCCATTGCCGATTGGGACTGATCATTTCAAGCCCAAAAAGGGAAAGTGATGATTATATTTTTTATCAATATTATAATATTATTATAATTATAATTAATTTTATATCGATATTCACTAATGTCACTGATAAATAAATCAACTCAACTATTCCTAATCTAATAATGTACTTCTGAGAGCTTAACTTTATTTATTCCATTAAGAGCAAGTTCGTAATGTAATTAAATAGATGTTTTTGTGTTTATTTATTATGCTCCCCTTCGAAGAAGTCGGGGTATATTGTTTTGCACGTGTCGGTCGCTTGGTCCGTCCGTTAGTCCGTACACCAGATGACCCCTATTGATTTTCAGGTCACTAGGTCAAAGGTCAAGGTCACAGAAGCTAAGATTGTAACATGGTTTCCGGATGATAACTCAAGAATGCTTACACCTAGGATCATAAAACTTCATAGGTACATTGATCATGACTGGCAGATGACCCCTATTGATTTTCAGGTCACAAGGGCAAAGGTCAATGTCACAGTAACTCGAAATAGTAAAATGGTTTCCAGATGATAACTCAAGAATGCTTATGCCTAGGATCATGAAACTTCATAGGTACATTGATCATGACTGCAAAATGACCCCTAATGATTTTCAGGTCACTAGGTCAAAGGTCAAGGTCACAGTGACTTAAAATAGTAAAATGGTTTCCGGATGATAACTCAATAATGCTTATGCCTAGGATCATGAAACTTCGTAGGTACATTGATCATGATTGACAGATGACCTCTATTAATTTTCAGGTCACTAGATCAAAGGTCAAGGTCACAGTAACTGGAAACAGTAAAATGGTTTTTTGATGATAACTCAAGAATAATTAGGCCTAGGATCACTTAACTTCATAGGTACATTGATCATGACTGGCAAATGACCCCTATTGATATTTCAGGTCACTAGGTCAAAGGTCAAGGTCACAGTGACAAAAAACGTATTCACACAATTGCTGCCACTACAACTTACAGCCCATATGGGGAGCATGCATGTTTTACAAACAGGCCTTGTTGATGTTGGGTAACTGTAAAGCTTGTGTTGTTGTTGACAGTTTTCGGGAATTTCACAAATTCCTGTGTCAGTGCTCTGCCAAGAATCTTTACTGTTGGGGACAGGGATCCTTTAAGGTTAAAAACGTGGGGATAAAAGAGAAAATCTGGGGATACATAAATATATTTGTAGCTAAGCAGATTTAAATTTTCAGAAACTAGTAATAACCTATTACTTGAAATCTTAAACTTGATTTATTTCTTTTAACAGCCAGTCCACAAGATGTAACATTCTAATTCAAACTTGAACATTTTAAAAATGTTTTAAAACTTTCAAACAATTGTCAACATATTTACAGAACTTTAAACAGATTAATGGTCATTGGACTCAGCATGGCGTGTCAAAGTACTTGTTTGATAATTATATGTATACTTACGGATAGTAAAGGCGTTTTCTTTTTTGTTCTTTGTGCACAAACTGCATGTCATATTGTTGTTGTCAAACAGTGACCAAGAAAATTCTTGAAGCAAATTTGCTTGGAATGTACGTTTAGGAGCAGACTATTTGTCGTCATTGCTAAACGATGTTGCAACTTGGTAAGACTCTGTTGTGGTGTTTTAATTTTACTTGCTGGAGGAAAAAACTCAAAACGGATTTTGTTTTCTTTGGCCGGTTACTTTCCGCCATTTTGATAGGTGTGGACATTTCCTTGATATCTGATTGGTTTTTATAATCTCAACTTACCAATGAAATAAAGTGCTATGAAAGTAAATAAACCATTGGCTGCGTAATGACGTCACGTCCAATGAAATAATTCGTTCTAGTTACGCATTCACTCGATTATTTTACCGACTTACAAAATGAATCGATTAGTTTTTATTCCTAATTCCTGTTCGCCCGCGGGCCCATATACGGAAAACGGTGTGGACAAATCTTTTTTTGCGCAAATTACGCAAGGGTGCATCCTCAACAGAACACTGCTGTGTTTTATAACGCTCTGCTTACTTACAAATCAATCTGATAAAACGGGCACCAAACGCATATGGTTGTAACTTTGAAAAGTGCTTATATAATAATGACGTAGAGTGTTATTTTTATTGATGACACGGCAGCTGAATAAGTATTTATGTCTTTTATTTGTTATATTCATGCCCTTCTCCAAAGAAGAGGAGGTATATACTTTTGCACGTGGCGGTTGGTCAGTCCGTCTGTGGGTCGGTCCGTCCACCAAATGGTTTCCGGATGATAATTCAAGAACGCATTGGCCTAGCATCATGAAACTTCATAGGTACATTGATAATGACTGGCAAATGACCCCTATTGATGTGCAGTTCACTGGGTCAAAGGTCAAGGTCACAGTGACATGAAGCAGTAAAATGGTTTCTACTGTTTTTACACAATGGCTGCCACTACAACTGAAAGCCCATTTAGGTGGCATAGGTGTTTTACAAACAGCCCTTGTAAGATTAGAGCCATTCCCTGGCAATATAATACAAACAATGCTTTAAGAGATCTATCTTACAGTCAAATTTAAATAGTTGAATTAACTGCATAAAAAAACAGATGAGATTTTAATAGCGTAAGGCTACTATATGTTTTTTTAATCTTGATTGTATAGAAAGCCTAAGGCTGATTATTAAAGCTCTCTAGTCTGTTTCCATAATACAATCAGTACTTGGTGCCTGTGTGGCTGATCGTAAGAACACTCCCACAATAAAAGTCACACTCAGGACCTCCAGCTTGCTAAGCAGACACAATATCCGTCACTTTTCAGTGCCCAATTATATACAATCAGTACTTGGTGCCTGTGTGGCTG
Organism: Dreissena polymorpha; assembly: GCF_020536995.1. Lineage (NCBI taxonomy): Eukaryota > Metazoa > Mollusca > Bivalvia > Myida > Dreissenidae > Dreissena > Dreissena polymorpha. The sequence goes on from NC_068367.1 coordinate 41,409,691, forward strand.
ATCGTAAGAACACTCCCACAATAAAAGTCACACTTAGGACCTCCAGCTTGCTAAGCAGACACAATATCCGTCAACTTTCAGTGCCCAATTATATACAATCAGTACTTGGTGCCTGTGTGGCTGATCGTAAGAACACCCCAACAATAGGGATCACACTCAGGACCTCCAGCTTGCTAAGCAGACACAATATTTTCTGTCAACTTTCAGTGTCCAATTATATACAATCAGTACTTGTTGCCTTTGTGGCTGATCGTAAGAACACTCCAACAATAGGGATCACACTCAGTACCTTCAGCTTGCTAAGCAGACACAATATCCTCTGTCAACTTTCAGTGTCCAATTATATACAATCAGTACTTGTTGCCTTTGTGGCTGATCGTAAGAACACTCCAACAATAGGGATCACACTCAGGACCTCCAGCTTGCTAAGCAGACACAATATCCTCCGTCAACTTTCAGTGTCCAATTAAATAGACATCTTGTATTTCAACCAAATGCTCTTTATTTAATTATGTTTATATGTTTGATTCTAAAATATTTAATAAACATAGCTGGTTTTATATGCAATTCAATTTTACAGTACTGCCCCTTTAATATTTTTATTTTTTTATTTTTCAGTACTGTCCCTTTAATTATATTTGATTTGTTGACGTCATTGTGTCATCTCTTCTAAATTACATCATCACACAAACTTTCACTGTTTTGGGCTACATACATAGGCCATCAGGTTTATTGTGGTAAACTTTATTAATATTTTCTCTCTGACGGGCGTTTCTAGTTTAATTTATTTTTTAGCAGTCACATAAACAACCATTATATATGCAATATGGATCTTTTTCACCCATTTTTGCTGCACATTTCTGTATTTGCACCATGATGATTTGAAATATTATCTGTATGAGGCTTAATTTTTTAATATTTTTCTAAAAAGAAGGGATATACTAGACATTTGTTCTTAGCTTCATTTCATTGTTCCTCAAAAGTTGTAACTCTGTCGCTCTGGTCTCCTTCCTACCATTGAGTAATTAAATGGTAATTAAATTGAATAAGTTTTAATTCCCTTTTATTATTGTTTAATTTGAGTTGCAATGCTAAGAGGTTAAATTTTAATTACACGTATATGAATCATGAATATTGCCGGGCCAAGTGTGAGGTTGAGGGCTCTAAAACCGGTTTCAACACCTAATGCTTTGCATTGACCGTTCCAAGGTGGTGACCCCAGCTTTATTCTTCTATGTTGTGTATGTTGTTTCGTATTGTGCTGTTTCGTACTGTTTGGGCAATTGGTCATGTGCACTTTCCTTAAATAAAGGACCAACTAATTGTTTATAATGAGAATGTACATGTAAGTGGAGTGAGCATTGTTATCATAATATTTCAGAAGACTTTCTTAAGAAGATACCTATATGTACTGTATGACTGGAACTTTGAAGGAAAGACCTTTGATACACAAGGTTTGTTGAATATCATGATTACGAATATGAGCATGAACTAGAATGGTGTAGTTTTTTTAATCATTACTAAAGTTCTGTTGCAATGAAAAATATAAAACGTTTTACTATTAGTTGTCGCATTGGTATCAAGCAATTTATTAATATATATATTATAATATTACTGCCTCAAAGTAGAAAACAGACAAATGCTGATAGTTTTTTTTTACATTTAAATTTCCTCAAATCTTTAATTGTATTGTTCACTACCTACAAGTAGGCTGGGTTTAATGTGTCCCTTTAAGAGCTGTTAATGATAATGGAATACAATTGACTGACTTCATCTCATTCAAGTCCCTTTATTATTCAACTTTCAAGATTCAATATCACATTATTAAAAACAAGTTTTAGACAAGGTTTTCTTTAAATCAAAAGTCTACCTGATACACAGACAAGTCTGAATACATCCCTTTAAACCTTAATGACTCTCCATATTGACCAATCATTGTGTCAGGTGATACAGCAGGTATAAAGTTTTCAGAGCCTATCTAGAGGTAGTTTAATGTTGGAAGTCAATTGTAGATTGTGTGTGTTACATTGAGGTTAAAATACTTCTGTTGTTGCACTGTGGACACTAGGCTATGACAGTGACAACACATCTATCTTATATCATTAAGGGAGTATAGATTTATTTTTAAGCAAAATACATGTGCTCTATATTACTTTATTGAAAGTTTGTTAACAAAATGGCGACACAGTCTGATAGAGTTTTCTTCTTCTGTTTTGTATCATGCAAGAAAAACAAGAATATCGAAGAATATGCAGTGTATTACTGTGAAAAATGTCAACAGTGTTTTTGTAGAGAGTGCTGTGAGCTACATCATGACTATTTGTTTAGTGAACATGTAAAGTACAACCGACTAAATATGAGGAACTGGCCAGTCTCAAAGGAGTTGGAGGCTGTTATACTAATGTGTGAAATACACACTCATAAACAACTAGAGACGTTCTGCAAAGATCACAGTCAGCTGTGCTGCTCAAAATGTGTTTCCTTAAGTCACAGGTATTTTAACATTAAAAATCCTTAAAACAACATAATTTGAGGTATTTCTTATTTGTCAGACTAGTTATCTTTTGCTCGGGTCCATTTATTCGTCAGGAATTAATCAAAGCGCTGAAGGCACTAAATGTTCGCTATTGCATAATTTAACACGCAATTCATTTTTCAAAATCAATCGCAAGTTTGAAATGAACACACGTCATTCAACTTTATAAAGTGTGTGTCATAGCGCAGTGGTCGAGTTTTGTGTGCACTTTTTATCATCCTTATTATTTCATAGAAATAACTTAGACAAAATAAAAACAACATGCTTTTTCGACGTTCTGAAAGCATAGAAAGTATGATGAAAATGGTAATGAGAACTTAATATAAAGAAAATTTGCAGTCACCATCATATTAAAGGAATATATTTTCTAATATCAAATAACTATCTCACCAAGAATATAAATTCATAATGAAAGTTCCGTGTACAAAACTTTTGATTTTTGACACCATATACAAATTCAAAATACACAAGTATATAAACATTGCTGTTTATGCTTTATTTGTTACCTGAGCAGTTCACACAGTGTCAACAACGCTGACATTAACATAGGTATAAAGCACTAATGCGCTTTAAGGCGTAGCTGTTTTACTCAGTTTTCATCTTAGTGACTTTTAGATAAGGCCAACAGACACGCATGAATATTTTCGAATATTTTATAAGCTGATTCGAGATACAACCTCTGAATTTTTGTTACATCACTGCGTATGTGCTCAATTCAGAGGATGTAGCACTGTACAGTGTAAGGATTTCCGGACTACTCTCTGTATGGTCAAAAAACACAAATTGTGGCCCTGTTACAATTACGCGTAACAATCCATCTCGCAGAATTTCACTTTCGCCTCCAAGATGAGAAAACAATCATTAGCGAAATAGTATAGTGTCATAATAAGAGAAAATTGTTTAATTATCATACCACAATGTCTGCCGTACTTGGTCAGCACAACTGGAAATCATTCCTTAATGTGTGGATAGGCTGCCATTATTAACAAGTTTGCTATTTTGAATTCAATTTTGTATCAGAAAGCATTGTTCTTAAAATTGGCATTTTCAATTTGCAATTAGATTTGTAATGACCCTCTTCATGCGAAAATGGGTCTGATTCCATAAGCGCCCATCATATAAATAGCCCACTCAGCTATCTCTCCTTCTGGTAAGGAGAAACAAAACATATTGAGTGATTTTATAGCGAACAGCATCGCCTATGGCCTGACTGTGCAAAAGCACATGTTGGGTTTAACAAACGCTTGCCGAAACGCATAAGACCCATTTTCACATGATGGCATTATTGACATGTGATTTAAATGTGTCGAAAGAAAACTGCGTTTAAATCAAATATCAACATACGATATATTTCAAAAGTAAAGAAAGATACTCATAACAAGGCATATGAGGACACATATGAAGTGCTCTCCCGTAGTATATTTATGCCCCCCTTCGAAGAAGAGGGGGTATATTGCTTTGCACATGTCGGTCTGTCTGTCGGTCGGTCCGTCCACCAGGTGGTTTCCGGATGATAACTCAAGAATGCTTGGGCCTAGGATCATGAAACTTCATAGGTACATTGATCATGACTCGCAGATAACCCCTATTGATTTTGAGGTCACTAGGTCATAGGTCACGGTGACCAGAAATAGTAAAATGGGTTTTGGATGATAACTTAACAACGCATACGCAGCCAACAAGATGCATACGCGGCCAACAGGGCTTACTCTGAACAATATAACTGAAGCAACTGGTCTGTAATCCTAAATCTATAAATATCAGTCCAAAGAAACATCATCATTTGAGTAAAATAAAGTGTGTCAGTAAAACTATTCTCAGAATATGAGATTTTTTTTGTATATTTTGTATATTAAATATTGTGTTAATGTTTAATTTTGTTGATTAATATAAATATAAGCAGGACAGGGGAGGTAATACACTTTTATATCTTTCTTATATACAGGGGAAACAAATGCAATAAGTTTAAATTTTATGTTTAATAAATAGATATTTGTAAATGTCAGTCTGAGATCATCTGTTAATTTGTCATTGTCACTTGACATATTGCTTTTATATTTAGCATACTTGTTTACCAACATCACCCCAACCTATATTCCCCACCCCAAACCTCACCCCTCCATTTTTTTTAAACATCATCTAATAAATTACCCCACCCCACATTATACCCCCCTTTCACCCCCATCCCCCTTACCCCCCATTTTTTTTTTAAACATGTAATAAATTACCACACCCCACATTATACCCCCCTCCCACCCCTCTACCACCCCCCCCCCCAATTTATTTTTTTTCATTTTTTTAATTTTGAAGGATTGTCTAATAAATTATTGAATATGAACAATTTCCCCATGATGGCTTACGTTATACTGTCAAGCACTCGAATAGTCGAGCGTGCTGTCCTCTGACACCTCTTGTTAGGTCACAAGGTAAAAGGTCAAGGTCACAGTGACTCAAAATAGTAAAATGGTTTCCGGATGATAACTCAAGAATGCTTATGCCTAGGATCATGAAACTTCATAGGTACATTGATCATGACTGGCAGATGTCCCCTATTGATTTTCAGGTCACTAGGTCAAAGGTCAAGGTCACAGTGACTCGAAAGAGTACAATGGTTTCCTGTTGATATCTTACATTAGGTCAAAGGTCAAGGTCACAGTGACAAAAAACGTATTCACACAATGGCTGCCACTACAACTGACAGTCCATATGGGGGGCATGCATGTTTTACAAACAGCCCTTGTTTTTATCTACTCACACTAATGCGTGGTTTGACAATGCTAACACACATTTCATGCAGTGAATATGCAACTTACAAGTGAAAAACACAACACAATAGTTTAATAGTTTTGTTTAATTGTATTTATTTATTAAGAAAAGTAAATTGCAAACTGTATTTCAAAGTCACCGTATACACCGACTACATTTTAAAAAGATATTTATGCCCCTCTTCGAAGAAGAGAGGGTATATTGCTTTGCACATGTCGGTCGGTCTGTCGGTCTGTCCACCAGGTGGTTTCCGGATGATAACTCAAGAACGCTTGGGCATAGGATCATGAATCTTCATAGGTGATCACGACTCACAGATGACCCCTATCGATTTTGAGGTCACTAGGTCAAAGGTCAAGTTCACGGTGACCAGAAATAGTAAAATTGTTCCCGGATGATAACTGAAGAACGCTTATTCCTAGGAACATGAAACTTGATAGGTAGATTGATCTTGACTCTCAGATGACCCCTTTATATTTTCAGGTCACTAGGTCAAAGGTCAAGGTCACGCTGACTCGAAATAGTAAAATGGTTTCCGGATGATAACTCATGAGCGCTTATTGCTAGGATCATGAAACTTCATAGGTACATTGATCATGACTGGCAGATGACCACTATTGATTTTCAGGTCACAAGGTCAAAGGTCAAGGTCACAGTGACAAAAAACATTCACACAATGGCTGTCACTACAACATTGAGCCCTTATGGGGGGCATGCATGTTTTTCAAACAGCCCTTGTTATTGTTATAAATATATTTAATATAATATATTTAGTTATTTTCGGTTTTAGCGATTATAAAGCATTTTCGAGGTTGCCTATAGTAGGCCTGTAGTAATTGATGAACTCATAGCCAACTGTCTGTGTATTGAGAACTATGAATATAAACAAGCTAAAACTTCTTCTAATCTTCTACTATTGCGTTGCTAGCAACCGTAAATACAAAAGATCGCCGCTATCTGTTGAGAACCAAAGAACGTTTTCCAGAAATACCCGCTGTAGTAGCATGAACGAGGTTACGAAACAGGTCATTCGTATTATTATTATAAATTGTTTGTTATATTTGGGTTTAGCAATTATGAAACATTTTTTTTGCTTTTGTCTATCGTATCGCTGAAGTTATTGTTGAACCTATGTTCAAAGTTTTATAAATTGAGAATATAAATTAGCGTTCACTTTTTCCCGAATCTATTAATAGCCTCAATTTACGACCTGTACTACGTCATTGAGGTGTATGTGAGAGTGTAACCTATTGCGTTGTTATCGCCCGTGGACTTTCCTTTGTTTATCAAAAGGCGCATCTATTAATAACCTCATAATATGAATGGACTGAGCAAAAATACTACGTCATGAAGACGCTGCAGAAAGTGGACTATTTTATTCATTCATAAACAATCTCCTCTGCAACATGTACAATACGATCATTGTTTATTGATTCTTTTCTATAAAAGCATTGTCTAAACTATTGCATTTAACACGATATTAATATCATGTTTCCATTTGTGAATGAATATAACTGGAGAACTCATACCTCTTGCATAAATTATACAACTCTTTCTCGCGCGGATACGCGTAGTAAGCGGGTATTGGGCTCCTAGTAGCTAAGGCGTATCGACCTGAATTTTAGACTAACCACCTTAGACGGTCGCTAAGCGACCATCTAAAAATGGTCCTATGGTTTATACAGGCGTTAATAGTCAAATTACTAACAATGTACTCCTCTGTGAAACTGCAAGGGTGTGTTGTATTGTGTTTACATAAACTCTGCTAATGACGCATCTTGGTTTAAATTTGCTATGTACAGTAGTCTTATGGTTTTATAATAATAATAGATATGTGGCCAGGCATCAAATTATGACAATCAGTTCATACAACGTAGGTAGTATGGCACATTGTAGGTTGACTCTGTAGGATTATTAAAATAAAGAAGACTGAGTGTTTTTTCCAGGCCCTCATTGCGTGGCTCTTCGCCATTCCACCGTTTTGAAGCGCCGCTTTGCGCTTTTTAAAGGCTAAAACCACCATTCATCCTGATTGATAACATCTTAAATGCCTCAGAGTTCAACTATGACGCTCCGACTGTGATTGATTTTATTCATAGGTGTGCACGTCTAATCGAGTATTTCGATTGAGTAAATCCATTTTTGTCTTGATTTTTTGTTTAATCTTCGTAAAGTAAAATAACTGGTTCATTAGTGACTTATCTAAAGGACCGTTACTATAGTCTATAATAGCAAGTGTGTAAATTGAACTTAATGAAGGAAATGTCAATTTTCAAATCATTCGTGATATAATTTTTTAATTAAATGCACTCAAAAAAACATGTTTCCCATGCTCAAGACAAGACGTTATAAATGACCAACATATAAAGTTTTGCTTTTTATCTTGACAAAGGACACACAAAGTAGCTTCAAAATTTCAGCTACAATTATCTTGTTACCATCGCGTTAACATAAATCGCGTGTTTTCGATTACAAATTTTAGTATGCTCATTTGAGAACTCATAACAAAATACAGTTTTGTGCAATGGATTCAATTATAATTTTTATGTCCCCCACTATAGTAGTGGGGGACATATTGTTTTTGCCCTGTCTGTTGGTCTGTCTGTTGGTCTGTTACGTCAACTCTAACATTTTGCAATAACTTTTGCTATATTGAAAATAGAAACTTCATATTTGGCATGCATGTGTATCTCATGAAGCTGCACATTTTGAGTGATGAAAGGTCAAGGTTAAGGTCATCCTTCAAGGTCAGAGGTCAAATATGTGGCCAAAATCGCTCATTTTATGAATACTTTTGCAAAATTGAAGATAGCAACTTGATATTTGGCATGCATGTGTATCTCATAGAGCTGCACATTTTGAGTGGTGAAAGGTCAAGGTCAATGTCATCCTTCAAGGTCAGAGGTCAAATATATGTGGCCCAAATCGCTTATTTTATAAATACTTTTGCAATATTGAAGATAGCAACTTGATATTTGGCATGCATGTGCATCTCATGGAGCTGCACATTTTGAGTGGTGAATGGTCAAGGTCAAGGTCATCCTTCAAGGTCAGGGGTCAAATATATATGGCCCAAATCGCTTATTTTATGAATACTTTTGCAATATTGAAGATAGCAACTTGATATTTGGCATGCATGTGTATCTCATGGAGCTGCACATTTTGAGTGGTGAAAGATCAAGGTCAAAGTCATCCTTCACAAGGTCAAGGTCATCCTTCAAGGTCAAACGTCATATAGGGAGACATTGTGTTTCACAAACGCATCTTGTTATTTGCTAAAACACGTTTCGTGTCAAAATAAATGTTTTTATGATATTATGCACAATTTCCACGAGGATAACACCCGTTGGTTATCATCAGTCTCCGAAGTAAGGGGCCGTCCATAAAGTCTGTCACGCTTTTCTTGACCATTTTTAATCCCACCTCCCCCCATGTCACAAACTGTCACAAAATCTTGGACCCCCCTCAAGTTCGTCACAAACTCACACTTTCGAACATATTTTTTTAAATTAATAACTTTTACAGATTTTATCTAAAACACAATTCACTATAAAACAATATAAAAATTTCACTTAAAAGACTTTCACATTATCAAAGTTACTTTTATTACTAGAATAGTTGATTGTCAACAGTTGTCACAGTTATTTATTGAATAACATGTTAAATCAAAAATGTTCACTTTGGACATCATCCATACATGGTGAAGTGAAGTGTTCATTTATAGTTATGACTGGCATCTATTCAATGAATATTTATCCGAATGTAAACCTCTAATAAAAACGAAAATATAATTGAATTTTTCTTTCAACCCTTTACTATCTAAAAAATTGAAAAGTCCAATAATTTATTTTGTCATTTACTTATTAGATCTGCGTGGATGTTGTGCTAAGGTGCCTTTTAAAATTCGAACAACACATTCAGTAGATACGCAATTCGTCTAATTTTCACATAAAACTAATTCAAATTCAAATTATTTTTTTTGAAAATTATTTTAAAATTCTACTTAAGAAATATAAATATATTTTTTTAATAAATGTGTGACATCACAAATGGCCTTACCCACCCCATCCCCATGTCACAAACTGTCACACTTTCTAACACCCCCTCCCTCCACCTGGAGCTTGACATACTTTATGGACGGCCCCAAACTGGTCACGATTTTATCATGGACGATACATACCATATACATATAGCATAGCCAACAAACCTCCACAAAATCCCTGAAATTATTGATTTTCTTTCAGAAAATGCAAAAAGGTAACACTTAACTCAGCCAAGAAGCAGGCAGCAGAAGTACAAGAAATGTTTGAGAAGCTCCTGATCAATATGAGAAAACTGAGGAAACTGCAGAGTTGCTGTGAGTCTGGAATCCACGATCTGAAGAGTTCATACCAGGGGCAAGAACTCATGGTACACAAAATGAATGACAAAATTAAATCCACTATGGCCAAAATTGCGAGGAGAACTTTAAAGAAAATACCTAAAGTTGAGCAAAACAAAATCTATGAATTATTGCATTCCACTTTGTTTCATATAGAAAATATTATTTTGAATGAAGCAAAAATTACACTATCAAGTCTTGAAGATTCTCTCAAAACTGGTGTTGAAACCTGCATCCGTCATCATCATGAATTAAAAGCACTCCATGAACTCCTTCTATACAGCAGTGACAACAAGAAGAAGAAACTCTGCATGATAGCGAGTGAGAAATGCATGGACAAAATACAAAAAGTTGAATCGTAACTGGGTGAGTACAGTGTTAGACTTGAATGTTCGGTATTAAACCAGACTATACAAGGCACTAAGCAGTACATTGTCAGATTATCAGGTCTGGGGAGGCTGATAGAGAGTATGAAAGCTAACACTGACATTGAACAGTACTTGTCTAAACTGTCAGGTCTTGCGAGAGTATTGCATAACCATGTGTTAACTGTCCATGGAAAGTCTGAGCACACTGTGAGAATAACAAATGATTCAAAGAAATGCGATATCACAGCCATCTGTGTTCTTCCTGATGGACAGGTCCTAGTTGCAGACAGAGATAATAAGAGAGTCAAGCTTCTAAACCAGCAGTACCAGGTGGTAAGTCACTGGGATGTGAATGATGGTAAATGGGACATTTGTCAGATCACACCCAGTGAGGTTGCAGTGCCTATGAATAATGAGGTCCAGTTTATCACAGTAAGCCAGAGCCAACTCGCCATAGGCAGGAAGCTTGAGTTACAACATAGTTGTATAAGTGTTGCCCACCATCGGGGAGACCTGTTTATTGCATCTGGTACTGCTCTGTTCAAGTACAAACTGAATGGCAAACTAGTCTGCAGACTTTATGAAGATAAATCAGATAATGATACAGGTAAGAATCGTGGTGGATTCATCATTATAACATTTGTATTATGTACAGGGGTTTTCTAGCCATTTTAAGAAAAGGATTGTCTGGTTAAATTGGGATTTGTTAAAGAGATAAAATGGCAAATTTGGGATGTTTTATTGACTTTATGGACAGAATCAGATTTGTTTATCAACAAATATTGACACATCAGGCTTTTCCTTTAGACACTTCTTTCTACAAATAAAAAAAATATTTATTTTTTATAAATTGGGAATATTTTTTTACAATATTGGTTTGGGATCAGGTCCATTTTAAGGCCATTTTTACATATTAGAAAACCCCCTGATGTATTATAAATTAATTATTTTATAATTCATATGTGCCCGTTCAATGCTACAGTAGCTAAAAGAAGATTCAGAATTATTGATTTATAAACATGAGTAATGAAGTATTTTGACTGTCACTACATGGCATGTCTATAAATAGAAACTGAGTTCCTGGGAAAGAGACACTTTCTGACCTGGTGTTCATTTTTGTGGCTGTCAACTTACTGTACATGTACAATATGTTTTATACATTGAACAATCTATTTACATCGTATTAAATAGGTACTCTTTAAATTGTTGTTGTTTTAATGTTAAGAAGTGTTTAAATATATGTATTATTTATAATAAGTCATTAACAAAATTTTGCTGTTTTAAGGGGTTTGGAAATAAACTAGATTGAAAAACGTCAATATTTGTTGTTTGAAATATTAGTTTACTTGTTATAAACACTTTAAATCACAAATAAAAAATAAATACACTGTACATATATGAAATATGTCTGCTTTTGTCAATTTCACTTGTGTCAGTACATTGCTATCACATGTATACATGTGTGGAGAAGCTATAATTACTGCATATAGAAACATTTAAAATATACAAGAATTGATTGAACTGTGTAATTGTTTTGATGTATGTTATTGTTTCCATCTGTTTACTTGTTTCCATCTGTGTAATTTTGCTTCAATTCATAGCTACTCACCAGTCGCATTTAAACATGTCAAACGTTAACACAATAGCTCTGCTACTGAAGTTTAATGCCACACTTAACTTTTGAATCATTGAAATGTATGCATATATTTTAGATGTGTAAAGGCCTCTTTATAGCAACATATGCGTAATACAATATCACTGCAGTATATTTAATAAGATTATTTAACATTGACAGTAATTCAATATCTTGATGTTACTCTGTTTTGCAGTAAGGAAGTGTGCTGTGAGTCCCACAGGAGACAGGCTGTACATCACCAGCTACGGGCCGCACAAGCTTCTCACCCTGGCCAGGGATGGCACACTCCTGGCTACATACTCAGACACAGCACTAGGTGTCCCAACTGGTCTACATGTGACCCCTGCAGGCCAGGTGCTGGTTTGTAGATTCTGGTCCCACACTGTACAACAGGTGGGCTGGGAGGGAGAGAGTAAGCTGGCTACTCTTGCTACTCAGAAGGATGGCATGAGGTGGCCATGGTCAGTCTGCTACAGCAGCACAACATCCTCCATCATTGTGGGACAGGACTGTGACGACAACATCCTGGTGTTCAGAGTGGAATAGTGTGTACATGTATGTATTAGTTGTTGAAATTAGTGATTAGTATTTTAATTACAATGTGTTGTTTAGCATTCGAACATAGTAGTGTGTGATGTTACAATACAACATTGTTTGTGTAGTTAAAGATACAAATAATTTATGTGCACATATTGTTATCTGATTATACAATGTGAGGGTTTTTGTTGGAACATTAGATTTAATGCATATTATGTTATTGTTGTCATAACATTTGTGTAATTATGGTCCTAAAATTTAATTCTTGTAAACTTCGCATGAAAAAAACAAAGCATTTCAACTGAAAATTTAATATTTGTACAAAGATGCACATGTACATAGCAACTGAGGCTATTTTTAGACTTTCATTTCTATAAAACATGCCATGTAAGAAATGTATATGGATGAATATTTTTTAAATAAAATATGAAATTGTTTAAGTAATCTTTGGAGGAGTATATATTGATATTTTACGCAATGTTTACAGAAAGGTAACACTTGATGTGAGATTTATTAATTTGCCATATTTTATGATGTTGAACATGTCTTATTGATTTTTATTACATTTACATAAATGTGTGTGAGTCCTAAATATACATACAAGAAATAAATCAAGCTATTCTGCTGCTCCAGTTGCTGCTGAGTCGGGACAACGATGCCGAGGATGTGGGGGACAAGCATGACGCAGAAGGTAAAAGAGACGCTTTGTCAGGCCTTTTCTTGGTCACTTTGGGAAAAAATGCAATTTTGGGATTTTTTATTTGTTTCGTGCTAAAAGTCCATTGATTTGGGAAAACACATTTAATATAAGTATTTATAATACTTCAAATTATAGGAATAAAATCCTATTATAATAGTTATAAACTTTGTTAGATCTAATTGAAACATAATTGAGATAAGATTTTCATAAGGAACAGCATATAACAGCAGACCCATAAATACTCAAGGAAAAGCCCTGCTTGTGTATTTCCTGTTTATTAAGATGAGGTGGAAAAGAATGATATGAATTAACAAAAGGTAAAATATCCTTTTAAATTGTTTGTTTATTGTAAAATCATATATATTCGTCCGCATGTTATTTCGTGGTTAAAAAAAGACTTTCATGGACGTGGTAGTTAATGCATGACTTTCTCAGTTTGAAAACAATAAATATGGAATTTGTGTAAGTTATTTTCCAGTGTGTTTGTATTTAATTTGTGGATCGTTTAACCGTTAAAATCAATAAAAAATAATGTCCCGCGAATAATTGTGTTTTTGCAGTGTATAAATAAGTGAAGTGGACGAGAATGATATGATATGATTTCACAGAAGGTAAAATGGCGTCTATTCTTGTGTATATCGTGTTTTCAGTACAACTTATTTTACTTGATGATCAATAACTCAAACCCTTCTCCAGCTCTATGCTTTCCAACTTACCGATACAGACACCTCAGAAACACAACACCGCAATAATTTCTGTCATCCCTATGCAGGCCTTGAGTTTTTGTAAAGCTGTGAGATATTTAATTAAACCTATTTGATTGGCATCTATTCCATCTAATGCCGTATAGAGTCTGTTTGCGAGGAGGTGTTAAGTTTTCATTGTGTATACAGTGTTGTTTTTTTAGTCATAACAGGCCCAATCACAAAGGAGCATGATTTACATAAAACCACCATTTTTCACGGGATATTATGCGTTCTTGTTAGTTTCATGGAATAAATGCGTTTTGCTTCATGGAGTTAACGAGTGTTGAAAAGTGTAAAGAAAAATAATTAAATTGGAAAATTTGTATGGGAAAATAATAAAAACAAGCAAATCCGTTGAATTGATAGCACACGCCAATATGTTTCTGGACACAAAAGTATTATATTTGACACTCAAAACAACAATGTTTCAAGATACAAAGGGCCAAAACTCCTTTATTAACAGATGGTGTACACTGCCATTTGGCGTGCATCATCCTCTTATCCATATATATTCATGTTTCAATAAAATCTGCCGAAGCACTTCAAAAAAATGGCTCCGGACACACAAAAAGCATTTTCAAGATACAAAGGGCCATAACTCTATTATTAACTGATGGTGTACAATGCCATTTGGCGTGGATCATCCTCTTATCCATATGCATACTCATACCAAGTTTAAATGAAATCCGCCAAAGCACTTACAAGATATGGCTCCGGACAGACGGGCGGACGGACGGAAAGACACAAAACAGTATCCCTCCGCCTATGGCAGGGGATAATAAAAAGTACAGAATCTCGTATTGAGCAACTCTAAACTCACAAATTCGCACTGAAAGAAACTTAAACACGTTTAAATAATATTATATTTCTTCTACGATATAGCATATAAGATGTTTACAGTATATTTACTGTATTCTGTTATATAAGTTAATATTATTTGCTCTTGAAAGCCCTTTATAAATCTAAGCACCGACAATGGAAGCCATATGTCTTATCAGGCATTATTATAATAATTTTCATTGTTCAAACATTTCTACGTAAAAGATCAATCTGAAGTTTGGCATACACATTGAGGATAGATGAAAAATGATAAGGAAGTGCATATTTTTTGCGTTTTAAACAGTTCAGGTTGTCTTATAGGTTACATTATACTAAATAATAGTTTCATGTAGGGCTGTACTCTCTAAAAAAAATCATATTTTACTCGAAGCCATGTTTTACACTTTAGACTGGTGTTCTGGCTTTATCTCTTGGATATATTGGAAGGGAAAGAAAAGGTGCTCACTGCTTAATCCCTGACATATGATAAAGTTAGAGACTTAAGTACAAGTCTGACCTGAAAACAGTTACATTGCACTAGAAAATGACCGGAAATTTTAAGGTGCAAAAGAAGTAGAGTTTGATTTGAGTAAAGTTAATGTTTGGTTTTAACATGACATATCTTTTTTATTGCTTAAATTGATTCAGCTTAGAATGAACTTTCAGAAAAAGTATGGTTATGGTGGTCTCTATGTTCTAAATGTTGCATTTATTTTCTCTTAAATTTGTCGCTTTTACATTGAATTATATAGGGAAATCATTTAGTATATTGTGGCTTTTAATTAATTTAGCTTACACTAACAAGGGAGAGAACTGTCAATATGTACCAGCAGTGAGTTGTTGCCATTAAATTGTTTCATATTTTATTAATTTGTAATATTTCTTACAACTTTTATGACATGATGGCTTACTTTGGAACTGTTGTCTAGTGTGAATTTAAACAGAGTTTAACACCAAAGACCTGTAAAGGCATGGTAAAAATGGTGTGTGTGTTTTTGTAACTTTGGGAATACATTACTATGAAGTTGTTGCCTCCCATTTATTATTATCCCCCGCCATAGGTGGATAGATATTGTTTTGGCGGTGTCTGTCCGTCTGTCTTTCCGTCCGTCCATTCGTTCGGAGCCATATCTTGGAAGTGCTTTAGCGGATTGCATTGAAACTTGGTATGAGTATATATATTGATAAGAGAATGATGCACGCCAAACGGCATTGTACACCATATGCAAATAACAGAGTTATGGCCCTTTGTATTTCGAAAAAATGCTTTTTTGAGTGATAAATATAACACTTTTGTGTCCAGAAGCATATTCGCCGGGATATCAATTGGACGAATTTGCTTGTTGAAACTTGTATTAACAGTAAAACCTCTGTTAAACAATTGTAAAAGTTAACCGATAATGATTATGAGTACAATAAACAATTTATTATTTTTAACTAGATGATTGTCATTTCTTTTTTGCTGTTATGCAGGAAAAAAACTGGCTAAAAACATCAATGAGCCACACTGTGAAATAATAGGGCTTAATGCATGTGCTTAGATTGTAGTCCCAGATTAGCCTGTGCAGTCTGCACAGGCTACTTAGGGACAACACTTACCTCTTTAAAGGTATGTTTTGTTGAAAATAAGTATCTTCTTTTGTGAAAATCCAGTATCGTCAGAAAGTGTCCTCCATGATTTGCTTATGTGGATTTCACATGCTAATCTGGGACGAAAGTTTCTAGTATTGATGAGCGACAATTTGGCTTATTCAATTACACTGAAAGTAAAGTAAGAATAATAATTATGAATTTACAGGTTATTAAAGCATTAGCCAACACTTTTAATGTTTTAATACGAAATGATTTAATTGCATTAATTTTCATTAATTGCTATTTAGGACAAGGCACCAATGAAATGCCAAATTAGAAATTCAGATAATTATGTTTTGCTGTTGAAAACCTTCACATGCAATCAAGAGGCATATATGTAGTGTATTATACATTGTAATATAAAAATGTATTACAAGTTCATATCCCCCACTCTAGTGTTGTTGTTTTCAGGAGAGCACCAGCATTGATATCAAGTTTGCCAAGCAACAGCACAAGTCCGGCCTGCAGGAGCCCAAATACAGATCCATCCTTTCCCTCCCCTGATCCCTAGCTCCTCCCACTGGACCTCCGGCCTCAAAGGGTCAGCATCATAAAACAAGTCTGTTCTGCAATAAATCCTCAGCACGTAAAGTTTTCAAGCGCTGTTATGAACAACCAAAATGTCCGTGTCGAGATTTCCCCAAGCAAGCCCGAGTAGTTTTGTTAAGCTCTAGTGCCCGAGTGGGATGAGTGTTACAGAAGCGAAACGTTATAGCAGTACTTATGGTAACGCTAATAGTGAACGCTAACAGTTAGTTCTCGCTGTGGACATCACGAAGAATCTCACGAAGAATTAAACGTTGAATAATTTGTTTCATTCTTTATAAGACAGCTATATATTCAGCGAGGAACGAGAGCAAATCAAGGAACAATCGAAACGATTCATTCAGAAGTGTATCTGCTGTAGATAGTTAGGACAGTAGTAGCGTTACGGACTGTCCTCAGTGCACAATATATTCATGTGGTGCGCCTCAGCGGCGAATTTCGCCCATTATTGAAAACAAGTTGCTAAAAGTAAACACGTCCGGTTTTGTTATGAGCACTTTGCACTCCGAGCCCAAAGGGCATTGCATTAAATTGAGACTAAAGAAGGCTAAAAAACATGACACCAGTTTTGTTGTATGAACCAGTACGCCCTTCGACTCTCAACTCGAAGTTAATCCGAACTCAAACTCGGCCCTTAACAATATCCGCGAGGCCAGCATATCAGCTCAGCTTCTGAGCTTCAGGTAAGACCTTACAGTGTTATTAACTTTGTCAAAGATTGGGCCTAAATTCAGCCCCATTCCTCAAAAAGTCTATTTTTATGTCCCCCACTATAGTTGTGGGGGACAAATTGTTTTTGCCCTGTCTGTTGGTCTGTCTGTTGGTCTGTCTGTTTGCGCCAACTTGAACATTTTGCAATAACTTTTGCTATTTTGAAGATAGCAACTTCATATTTGGCATGCATGTGTATCTCATGAAGCTGCACATTTTGAGTGGTGAAAGGTCAAGGTCATCCTTCAAGGTCAGAGGTCAAATATATATGGCCAAAATCGCTCATTATATGAATAATTTTGCAATATTGAAGATAGCAACTTGATATGTGGCATGCATGTGTATCTCATCGAGCTTCACATTTTGAGTGGTGCAAGGTCAAGGTCATCCTTCAAGGTCAGAGGTCAAATATATGTGGCCCAAATCGCTTATTTTATAAATACTTTTGCAATATTGAAGATAGCAACTTGATATTTGGCATGCATGTGCATCTCATGGAGCTGCACATTTTGAGTGGTGAAAGGTTAAGGTCAAGGTCATCCTTCAAGGTCAGAGGTCAAATATATATGGCCAAAATCGCTCATTATATGAATAATTTTGCAATATTGAAGATAGCAACTTGATATTTGGCATGCATGTGTATCTCATCGAGCTTCACATTTTGAGTGGTGAAAGGTCAAGGTCATCCTTCAAGGTCAGAGGTCAAATATATGTGGCCCAAATCGCTTATTTTATAAATACTTTTGCAATATTGAAGATAGCAACTTGATATTTGGCATGCATGTGTATCTCATGGAGCTGCACATTTTGAGTGGTGAAAGGTCAAGGTCATCCTTCACATGGTCAAGGTCTGTCATCCTTCAAAGTCAAACGTTATATAGGGGGGCATTGTGTTTCACAAACACATCTTGTTTTATAAATATTTACTGGTTAAAATTTACAATGCAATAGTTGCCATGAAAAGTGTTTGACATGTTGCAACAATGAGTTGCTTGCCTTATTAAGCTGTATAAGTTGAAACTTAGTACAATTAAAATACAAATAAAAAATTCTTAATTGTTAAGTATTTGTGTTCACGTATAACTGATTATGATTTTTATTTAAATTAGAAACCGGATGTTTGCAAAGACAAAATCACTATACTGCTTTCATATCCTTATGCACACACATTCAACGCCAGTGACTTAACTTTACATCTAAGGTCTGTCTTACAAAAACAATGGCATAAAATGTAGACATCAACTAGTTTCGGTTCAATATCACGTACATATAATAGATTTAATCAGAATAGGTTATAATTACTAGTATAATGGCCCCTGGTGGCAAGACATTATTGTGGATTATGACTTGTTCAGGCTGTCAAGCGGTCATACTTTTTCCTACTTTTTCCTACTATTTCCTACTTTTTCATCAGGATCCTACTTTTTCCTATTTTTTTAACAAATCTTCCTACTATTCCTACTTTTTCATTTTCAATGGAGATTTTTTTATAAGTGTTTTTTTAGTAAACTTGCAGGATGAATGAGTCTATGGCATGACTGTATCCCTGTTAATGTGCATTTATCTAGATGAGACCTGACAACCCATGCTGACTGTCTGCTAGCACCTCTTCAGGAGCATATATATTCATTTCTTATGTAACTTTTAAAATTATTGACAAGTTTTTTTTTGAAGTAACAATAGTGCCTTGTTCACTTCCTTAGCATTTGTACACTGCAGACTTCACTACCTTACACAGTTCCCAGTGATGCAAGAGCTGAGGGAACCCATTGTTTATTCCAGTTTTATTTTGTTTCCATTGACAACAATTTGACCAAACCTTATGCATGTTTACATGATATTGCTGTTTGGAATGTAGAGAAATAGAGATACATGTATTGTATGAGTGGTTATGTAATATGGAATTTATTACACAAGTTATTGGAAAAAAGATAAAACTGATGCTTTGCCGAGTTTTCATCATTTACAAATATAATGTAATAAATTCTGTATTACATGACAACGGATATGATGTTATATTGATATCATAGGTACATCATGTTTAGTAATTAAAGATAAATGCACAGAGCCTAAATGACCTGATACATTTTTATGCTCCCGGTAGGGTGGCATATTGCAGTTGTACTGTCAGTCCGTTTATCTGTTTGTCTGTGTGTATGTGTCCGTCCGAAAACTTTAATATGGGCCATAACTTTTGCAATATTGAAGATAGCAACTTGATATTTGGCATGCATGTGTATCTCATGAAGCTGCACATTTGAGTGGGGAAAGGTGAAGGTCATCCTTCAAGGTCAAAAGTTAAAAAATACAATCCAAGGGAAGTAATAAGCTTTAATAGGGAGATAATTTCTAAACCTGCCAAATGATATATTGAAATTTTATTTCAAAGCTGCGCAATAGTGGGCATTGTGTTTCGGACAAACACAATTCTTGTCTAATGATGCCATAGCTAGTGAGGTAACTTCAAGGTGTTAAAGCGAAGTATTAAAATTATTGAACGGCATTATTACACTCCCGCAAAGTCATCAATAATGTAAAAGCCATTATTTGAAACTGGAATAAACAATGTAGTGCAACTGTTTCATTGCCCAATCAATGCTGTCATAAAAGATGTCAGGTGATAAGGTCCTATCTCCGGTTGCATAATCTGCTCTGCAATGACCAGTCATTTTGAATGTAACTTAAGTCATTATAACTGCACCCTATTGTCAATTTAAAGTTTCACAATGTAGCTGTAGCAGAGCATTTACACTGCTTTATATACTAGTATTAATCTTGTACAACAAGTTGGTGTATCACTAAATAAATTTGGTCTTCTGCTTAAGGATATAACATGCACAATATAATTACCATTTTTATATCGATACACAGAAGACCTCTAACCACTTATTTGATGATACACCAAAATGAACAGCGTCTAATTACATGTATGCTTCTTTATCAGGGTAGCTTTGCTTGAAACTTAATTATCATAGATACACTATAAGTGCTAAAATTCCTAGTGGGAAAACAAAGTTTAACCCTTCATGGAAGGAGAAGTTGGACAACAGTGGAAAAACACTGGGATCATGGTGTAAGAGAGATACCGGCAATGAGTTTGCAAGATATTGTACTGTCTGAATGAAGTCCATCTTGTAGTAATTATGGTGCTTATCAACTTATAAGTCATACAGATGGATAAAAACACAAGGAAAACATGAAATACATGCATGATAATTCACAAAAGCGTTTGTTTGGAAGTGCCCAAAAGCCAAGCAGCTCTCAGGGTTGTGGGGATAAATCTATCTGTATGCAAGCACATCCATCACACAAGGAACAGGTACAAAAGGCTGAAATCTTCTGGGCCCTTAAGGTAGCTTCAAGTGGTATCCATACAGAACATGTGATGGCACTCCTGCTCTGTTTCAAGCTATGTTTTCTGGACCTGTGTCTAAAAAAATAAGTATTATGTATTCCTACTTTTGAGGGAAAAGTTCCTACTTTTTCCTACTTTTTTCCTACTTTTCTTGCAAAGTAGTTCCTATTTTTTCCTACTTTTTGAAAAAAGGTCACTTGACAGCCTGCTTGTTGTATTGTCTAATATTTAAAGTTGTTTAGTCACCCGTTATAAGTTGTGCACATTTAAATGTGTACATTCTCATATTTTAAGTTGTTTAGTGTCATGTTAAAAGTTGTATTGTTTTTACAGTCAAAATTGCCGAGTATCACATTTAAAATTATGTAGTCTTACATTTAAGTTGTTAATTCTCACATTTAAAGTTGTAAAGTTTCAAAATGAAAGTTTTTGTAGTCAAAACTATTAAGGGAGAAAGTCTCGCACTTAAAATTACTGAAGCCATGCCTGTTTTTTTTAAATTTATTTTTATGCCGCTGGTAGGGTGGCAAAATAGCAGTTGAACTGTCTGTGAGTTCTTCCGTCTGAAAACTTTAATATAGGCCATAACTTTTGCAATATTGAAAATCACAATTTGATATTTGGCATGCATGTGTATCTCATGGAGTCGAAAAATTTAAGTGGTGAAAGGTCAAAGTCATCCTTGAAGATAAAAGGTAAAAACTAACAAATCCAATGGAAGTAACACGCTTAAAAGGGAGATTTATGATTTATATTTATCATTTGGCAGGTAAAGATCATGTTAACAAGGGTAGTAATATTTTTATCCTGTCACATGCCTTTAAAACAGCCCGATAACCAGGTAACCTTATATCCCAAAAGATATTAGGCTAGATGACCACGTGACCTCGAATATCCGGCAGTTTCCGTCCGCGCATGCGCACGCCTGTACTATTTTCTATTTGTAAAATGTACTTGTTTTCAATTAAATAAATTACAACATACGTGTAAAGTACTGTTTGTTAAAAAATTATTATTTTAACAGCATAATTTCGTCTACGTGTATTGAATTAATAACGATTGACTCGATTTCTGTGTTGTTTAACAAGACGGAAGCTAGCCTAAGCATTTGCATGACGTGACGTCACAATGTTTTTGCTGTGGCGTGTTTTTTCCCATATTAAATATTTAAACACAACATGCTGGAAAACTATATATTTAAGAAACATTTCAACGAATGTTGTAAATGTGACAGGATAAATAGCCGATAACTTCCTCCGACTTGCCAGATAACCATTCTCCATCCACGTCACCAACCTTTTATTCTCTATGTAAAGGGGTGTAATCAAAAACAAAAATATATAATCAAAGCGGCGCAGTAGGGGCATTGTGTTTCTGACAAACACATCTCTTGTTAAAAAAAGTATTACACATTACTATGAACTGTACTTTACAATGTTTTTTTCGCGGTTTAAATCCCAAACAATTCAATATTAAGTTTTTTGGGCATAGCATATTGATGCAACGCTATTCTGAGTTCTTATTGGTGAAACATAAATTGCGATATTTTAAATATCAATGATAGACACAATGTTTGTCATTAAAAAGCAGGTGTGTAAAGTGTTTTGTTGCAGGGCAAATTCATTTGTCACTTAGTCTAAACCAATCGGGTTTTAGTTTACTTTATTATTTTTTTTCAGCAAACACTATAAGCTGCCAAGATAAAAACATCGTTGAAGTCTAAGTCGATGACAATCCTGATCCCTTCGCTTAAGTAATTGAGCACAAAAACGTCTTGCGTCAGAGTAGCAAGCCTCCAAACATCTTCTCCCATGTTGGCTACATCAACACTTCTTACAGTGGAGCCTTGGCGAGTTTGACTTCCATCCCAGCATCGATGTTGCTTAGTAACAATTCAATGCTGGGAATCGACAAATTGTTCCAGACGAGTCGCTTAAACAGAAACTATCTGATCCAACAGATAGAGCAGGCGTTGCGTGACTTATCCCTTATTGCGACTGACCTCGATAAGTTGCCCTGGAATAATTTGAACCTTATGCCAGTATGCAGTTGACACCATTTAACAACAGTTGTTGTTGAGAATTCCCGGGTTTGAGGTGGCAACTTTGGTGTCGGGACTCCATCTCTGTCTATGGCCCGGTCAAAGCAGCAGCAGCAGCAGCAATAAGGAAAACAAGTAGTATCTGAGCGGTGCTCTGGGATACGGGGTTTCATGTATGTGCTTAAAGTGTCATCCCAGATTAGCCTGTGCAGACTGCACATACATTAAGACATATTAAAGTGTCATCCCATATTAGCCTATGCAGACTGCACCTACATCAAGTCCTATTAAAGTGTCATCCCAGATTAGCCTGTGCAGACTGCACATACATTAAGTCCTATTAAAGTGTCATCCCAGATTAGCCTGTGCAGACTGCACATACATTAAGTCCTATTAAAGTGTCATCCCAGATTAGCCTGTACAGACTGCACATACATTAAGTCCTATTAAAGTGTCATCCAAGATTAGCCAGTGCAGACTGCACATACATTAAGTCCTATTAAAGTGTCATCCCAGATTAGCCTTTGCAGACTGCACATACATTAAGCCCAATTTTCCCAGAATGAGACTCGTATACTTCACTTTACATCAGTATTTTATGTGCCTGAAAAGTTCCTAGCATAAAATGGGAATTATGTGCTTTTGCATTGATCACACTTAATAAATGAAATGCAAATAGCACTTGATCTGATATCATTTTTAATCATAAAAGGTAAGGGCATTAAGTTTTGTATAATTTCAACCAAAATTCAGCCCCTGAACCAAAAGTTTATCCTTGCATAAAAATCTGCTTTAATAGAATTGTTAAATTATATTTAATTTTAGTAAAATAATTATGTAAAAGCCTGCAGCTCATTTTAAAAGTCTTTTCATCATTTATTTTCAATGTTTATTTAAATTCTTGGATTTTGTTTTAAGAGCCTGTTCCTACAGGAACCCATGCAATCATAGATCGGTACCTAGCTGAACAACAGGCTGTCTAGTCAGCTGGGCCCAGACGCCCAGTGACACTTCCTGGCCCAGGACCTTGGGGCAAATGCTCAACTATACCTACCCGCAGGGTGGAGCCACTCTGAACCTGGGGCTCCATACTTCTTGGCCAGGGGCCAAGATTACCTTGTCAATAAGGTACATGTAGGTTGGTAATGTACATGCAATTAACTATTTATAATGTGCAGTGTTTCACTCCAAATTTTAATTCAAACAGTTTGTGTTAAATATTGATAAAACTCTATCCTGGCTGCTAACTTAAACAAATCATTTATGTAAGTGTTAAATATTTATAATAGCCGCCATTTGTATTGCCTTGAAAGGGCTCAGTGGGGGGGAGGCGTACACATGTGTACTTGTATGTAATTCTCCCCGTCCTTTCTTTCATCCTTATGTCCGTCCCACCTTTCTAGTGTTGCACATAACTTATTATAATAATAAATATTGGTTCCAGAGGGACACAAAATGTTTGTGTCAAGTGTACAATATATAGAAGGCTATGTTTGTATCAAGTGTTTAGTTTAAAGCCCATTTGTACCAAGATCCTTCAAACATAATTTGTTTCTTAAATATTGTTTTCACTCAAACAACGTTGATTTACTTCTTATATAACTGATGCCATTTCAGAATGCAATTAAATTAATTTGTTTACAAGGACACATTCCTGGGTTGCCCTAAGGTCTTTCTATCTGTTCACAGAGGTCTTATGCTCACAAGTTCAAGCCCAGTAGCGATGTTCACATTATCAAACTCAGCATCTCAATAGGTAAGTCACCTTGCCATTGCAAAAGGGGCCACTTAGGCAAAGCATTCAGGAGACCCAGTCTTAATAGCCTAAACCTTGGATGCAATAAAGCTTTCACAAATACCTAATAGGTATAACCCACTACAAACTGGGGTTTCTGCTCTTCAATAATTTTACCAGTTTATCTAATCTTAGTTTAATGTTCAGCCACAAACTACAGCAAACAATTTCTCAGCAGGTACCAACATATCTGATTCTTTCACTCTTTACAAAATCAGTTTCCATATCAACTATTAATATGGTTCTTAAACTAACATTTAATTACAAAGAGGGATCAGTAATGTTCGTACCTTTTAGTTTCGGGG
The DNA here is from genome assembly GCF_020536995.1 of Dreissena polymorpha. Lineage (NCBI taxonomy): Eukaryota > Metazoa > Mollusca > Bivalvia > Myida > Dreissenidae > Dreissena > Dreissena polymorpha. The sequence goes on from NC_068367.1 coordinate 41,434,565, forward strand.
GGTATATAGGAGTGAACTTGTAGGTCTGTCTGTCCGTCTGTTTGTCGGTCTGTCTGTATTAAGTGTACGCTCTCTAATACAAGTTGTTGTCATCCAATCTTCACCAAACTTAGTCAGAAGTTGTATCTAGATGATCTCTAGGCCAAGTTTGAACATTGGCCATGAGGGCCAAAAACAAGGTCACGGAGTCACTTAGTGCGTTTTACACATTCAGTTTGGTGTCCGCTCTCTATTTCGATTACTTATCATCCGCTCTTCACCACACTTGGTCAGACGTTTTATATAGATGATCTCTAGGCCATGATCTAACATGGACCATGCCGGTCCAAAAACTAGGTCATGGGGTCACTTTACACATTCAGTTTGGTCTCCGCTCTCCATTTCAAGCACTTATCATCCGCTCTTCAACAAACTTGGGCGGAAGTTTTATTTAGATGATCTCTAGGCCATGTTTGAACATGGGCCATGCTGTGCGAAAAACTAGGTCACGGGGTCATGGGTGCGTTTTACACATTCAGCATGGTGTTCCCTATTTCAAGTTATTTTTATCCGCTCTTCAGGTGGGGGTGTTCGTAACGTCTGTGACAAAGCTCTAGTTTTTTTAAAGTTAATATCTTATTGAGAGAGTATTAATTGTGTTGCCAGGGTTGAACCTACATTTTGATGCTTGATAATTTTTATGAAATGCTAGTTAATTCTCAAAAATAGTTGTCTTAATTGACACATGACATACTTAATTGCAGAAACCCTGATATCAAAGCGTTGAGCTTGTTCTTGAAGCATTTGCACCAGCAACAGTCATCATATCGAGTTACTGGCTTCTCTATGGTGTGGAACCCTCCGTCTATGAACATCATAACAGAACATGAACCAGTGGCAGTCATCATCTCAAGATTCTGGTGTATCCATGGTGCAGGACCCTCGTTCTGTAAAGGTCATGCAGAGCGAACCTCAGGTGAGTGTTCAAGTCGTGTGCATGTTTTTACCATGCCTCCAAGTTCACAGATGTGTAGGTGCATGTAGATTTACCTGTGTCCGTCCATATGTGCATCCAGCTGTTGAATTTTTATGTCAAGTCTAAACTCGAAAAGTATTGCTTCTAGTGTGAATAAAACAAAGATATTGCCAAACTGTGAACTTGCCTACTTGTGTATTTTGGTGCTTTTTCTTTTACATAAGTGGAATTTTGAGACAAAAGTAAAATGTGGGTGCATGGTGGCAAACCCTTTTTACTACTTCTCAAAAGATATTTGAGTCCAATCGCAAAATGTATCTTCATCAAATGTTAATCCAAATTGTTTGGTAATAAAATGGTCATACTTCAATATAAATATGTATTATCAATTATTATTTTATAAATAGTCTCAGGACCTTCATTTCCTCTATGGATTCAAATCAGATTAGTTGTAAAACATTGAAATACCAAGTCATGTGCTTGTTCTTGTTTTTTTTCATCGGTATCAAAAATAAAATGAAATACTGGCGTTTACAGTAACAAGTATTTCTTGTTTTCAGATGCCATTTGATAAAATCAAACCATTCAATCAGAAACACAGCCTGTTGCAGCAGTTGTTACCATATTGACCCCAGTCAAACCTAAGAAGTCCATAGATAAATACTTTCTTAGATGTGCTAGTCTTTACGTACCTCCTGGTTTGTTCAGCACTTACTCTGACTCTTTGAATTTAATGACGGATGAAAATGAATGACCTTGTTCAGTTCGAAATGACACATCACAACAATTCAAGTGGAAAGCCAGAAAGTCATGTCAACAGCCACATTTAATATGTGTAACAGCCAAGTTGTTTTCAAAGAAAAACAATATTTTACATTTTATTTTTTATTTGACCAATGTTTCATGGGAATTATGATGCTGTCAGTCTCTTTATGTTGAAAGTTTTGGTTAAAAATAGCATGTTAATTTTTTTTTTAAAGCACACATATTGCATTTATATCCAATGTATTTGTCTGTATAATGAATTTTTCACTACATATTTTGATCCTTATAATGGTAAATGTATGGGAAAAACAATTTTATCAAAGATATTCTAAGATTGTCAAGTCTGTTTAAATGATGCTGGTAACTTTGACAAAATTGAAAAAAGGAGTATTTTCATATTATAAGATATGTTTCAGTTGTCTGTTTTTACCCGTAATATAGATAAGCTAATTTAATGAATTGTTCACAAAGGTTTATAACTTTTACGCTTCAGCTTTTTCTGTCTTTTAATCCTTCCGAAAACAATACTAGTAAATTTGCTGATTTGGGTCGGTATTCGATCATGAATCTTGTTTAGTAGCATACTATTTCATTGGAATAATAATACATTCTGGGAAAAATTATTTAATCTAACTAAAATTATTGATTCTGTAAATACCACTTTGTTGATTTCAATGGATATTGTTTGTAAAATTAATATAGTATGACTATTGCGTGTTTGGGAAAGCTTTTAATGAAACTGAGTATTATAAAAAACAAAAAAACAAATAAAGAGTTTTATGAAAATTGTCAAAACTTATTATTGTTAATTTGTGTTGTTAGATCATAGATGTGTATGCTCACAATTGTTAAACTTTGTTTTTGGACACAATAGTTTATTATGCGTATCCTCTTTAATAAGTGAGTAACTTAATCAAGATTTATTGATCACTGTATATATTCTGTAGGTATATTTTGCCATTTATACATAAAGCAACTGTAGAACAATTGTATTTTAAATGTAAATTATTCTTGTATTGTTGCCATTTGTATAATATAAACTAACTGTTTACCTTAGTTTGTAAAAACCTTTGTAAAAAAACATTTCCTGTGTGAATGCTCATATATATATTAAACTGTTAAAATAATGCACAGTACCAGAAAAAATAGTCAATTACACAGTAAGGGAAAGTGTTGTCATATGCTAACAATTGTATAAAATTGCAATTGTCTCTATTTGTAATAATAGAGAGCAATATTATTTGCTTAAAAAATAAAGATGTCTGCTTTGTCAATTAATAATTGTGTTTACATCTCAACATAACACGTAAATACATTAAAGTCTAAAAGGATTTTTTGGAATAAACACTTAAATAAATATATGTGCGTGTATACGCTGATAAAAAAAATTTACATTTCATTTAGTTTTGTAACAGCGCATTTGACCTTTCACGTTGACTTGCTGTCAGTGCAGTGCCTTCATTAGGGTCATTTTTATGCTCCTGGTAGGGTGGCATATAGCAGTTGAACTGTCCGTCAGTATTTCAGTCTGTCCTTTTGTCCGAAAAAAACTTAAACATTGGCCATTACTTTTTGAATATTGAAGATAGCAACTTGATATTTGGCATGCATGTGCATCTCATGAAGCTGATCATATTGAGTGGTGAAAGGTGATGGTCAAGGTCATCCTTCAAAGTCAAATGTCAAATTTATGGCGTCTGTCCGTCCGTCCAAAACTTTAACATTGGCCATAACTTGTTCAATATTAAAGATAGCAACTTGATATTTGGCAGCCATGTGTATCTCATGGAGCTACACCTTTTGAGTGGTAAAAGGTCAAGGTCATCCTTGAAGGTCAAAAGTCAAAAAAATAATCAAAGTGGCGTTCCTATGAAGCTGCACATTGTGAGTGGTTCAAGGTCAAGGTCATCAGTCAAGGTCATCCTTCAAGGTCAAAGGTCAAAAAAATAATCCAAAGCGGCGTTCTCATGAAGCTGCACATTGTGAGTGGTGTGAGTTCAAGGTCAAGGCCAACCGTCAAGGTCATCCTTCAAGGTCAAAAGTAAAAAAAATTCAAAGCGGCGTCCTCATGAAGCTGCACATTTTGAGTGGTGGACGTTCAAGGTCATGGTCATTCTTCAATGTCAAAGGTAAAAAAAAATCAAAGCGGCGCAATAGGGGGCATACTGTGTTTCTGACGAACACATCTCTTGTTTGTAAATATCCCACTGTTTAAGATCAGCAAATGTTTTAAGACCAGATTTCCTTAAACTTGGGGGTGTTATTATTTTACTTTTATTGAATGCATGAAACATGTGTGTTCCGTTGCTGAATAGCTCAACATAGCTTGATGTGTGTAGATTGTGTGACAAATGTTGATCAAATTGTTACATAGAAAAAAACACAATCTTAGTTAACTTGTATGTGTTAATTACCAAACACAAATATAAGTATTTTGTAACAATATAAGTATTGTCTTTATTTGAAATACAGAATGAAATGCAATTTTAAAATCATGTCTTTATATGTTCATCTTCTCCAAATAAGCATTTTGAATAAGCAAATATAATATCTCTATGGAAAGTATCCGTAGGCCCCATGCAATCGCTTGTGTACCTCATATTGATCAGGGTCTTTCTAAATTACTTCATGATTGTTTATCCCTGTCTGAATTGTGTAAATAGCTTCAACATCGTGAGATAACTGTTAAGAGGATTTCAATATTAAAAGTTAAATAGTATCTTAGCTGTAACCGTACATATGTAACCGTACATCTGTTGAATTTATTTTAACATGTTTATATGTTGTGGCTCACTGAGTTTTATATTGTTTATAATCTTGCGTACTTTAATTGTGTTTTATAAGACAAACATCATTATACTGATTATGTTGTTTTTGTCCAACATTTCTATGTATACAAGTTGTATGTAAATAATTAAATATGTTTATGTTGATGATATGTATTTCCCAATCTAAGTTTGATGTTGAACTCTCAATAAACGACATGTTTTGCCAATTAAATCCCGAATGATTGTCTTGTCACTTATATATATAACTTTCCTCTATTGAACCTGGGGAGCTCATTTTGTTTTATTTTGACTGTCATTCCGTCTGTTAGTCTGTTAGTCCTCCAGCACACTTTTATCTCATGCGTAATTTACTATATCATTCATTGACAACAATACAAAGTATAAAATCTCCATAGGAATAATGAAACTCCGGAGGCGGTATCCGAAAAAACAGTACTTACACCCGCTTATCTCTTACCTAAGACAAGCGACTAATTGCCTATACGACACAGAGAAATTCCAACGACATACCATGAACCATTAACATAATTAATACTAAAACACAGTTTTGGAAATGTCTATATCAATCATGTGGGATTTCCATTGTTTTTAAGTTTGTTCATGTAACTACATGTAAAATATAACAGTAAACAAATGAGAAATGTATGGGAAAACACTGTCATGCCAAGATGTAAGCTTTCAGTATATAAATACCCTTATGCTGCTTAATTTATGCTTTTTATTGTACTATTGGTGAAATAACTCGCTTAATAATGGTTATTTAATGAATATGTTAAATCAGTGGGAACGTTCTTAAAACTATACTCATTCAATTCTATTAATATTTGATTTAATACTGTCTATAGTACACTTGCTATACAGGTAAAAGTAAATAAGTTAACAACCTTGAAAATAAAGAGGGCAGCTACCACAACTTACAAATATCTTTTTAAAAAATCTTATTACAAGGATTATTACTGTTCAACAAATAGGTCTGTTTAGGCTGTATTATACATTTTCTAACACGGTTTTATGCTATTTGTATATGACCCGGAACCTACCCACATATACATAACATCAATATAAACTGCCTTATTTATTTTCAAGTGTAAGCACACAAGCTAAAAATATTTTAATATTTTAATACATTTTAATAACCCACTTAAAATGAACATGGCCCGTGTTTCAGACTGACAAAACACACATGCACAATCTTATAAACTCACGTAAAGCCGTCAGATATAACTTTGAGGAGACTTAAGTTAGCAAAACATTGACACCACTTGCAGAAAGATAAGCATAATATGTCGAACTGACTTCTTACAACACAACATCTGTATTGACTGGCAGTTTGTATAGGACCATATGACCACTTCCGGGTGAAATAATGGGCTTAATAATGTTCAATATAGGCTCATCGTACTTCATGTATAGCGATTTTGTATTTAAAGGGACTTTTACAACTTTGTGGTATAGGTTGAAACATATTTACAAGTACACTGTAAATCAGATAGCGAAATAACACAATTGACACATGATCATAATGAACAAACATATGCGTGTATGAGAAATAATTATAATAAATTGATAAAACAAGAAAAAGTAACACGGCAAAGCATTATGATTATTTGAAGGGCTTCTGTTTCTTTATGTTATGAATACAATGTTTTATTTTTTGTAAAAGTTCGGATGAACAAGCTTTTACAGTAACAGTCTGTTTTAATCTAAAGGTAAGGGGTTCAAGCCCAGGTAGGAATAACGATTATGTCGGTGTTTTTGTTAAATTAAAATTTGTCTTTTAGCTCCACTGGCAAAAGCTCCGAGGGGCTTATGTCATGGTCCTGTGTCCGTCATGCGTGCGTCCGTGCGTTCACTTTTCCTTTAAACATCTACTCCTAAACTATTGGTCCAATTCTGATAAAATTTCTCAGGAATGTTCCTGGGGTGAACCTCTTTCAAATTTGTTCAAATCTTGCCCCTGAGGTTAAATTTGACCCTGGCGCGGGGGTCACAAAATTAAAAATTTGCTTATATAAGGCCTATTTTGTGAAAATTTTCAAATCTTTCGTCCATATCCATTGGGCTTAGGGCTCTCAAATTTGGTATGTAAAGACATCTAATAGTCCCTACCAAATTTGTTCAAATTATGCCCATGGGATCAAATTTGACCCTGCCCCGGGGGTCTCAAAATTAAACATATGCTTATATTGGGTCTATTTTGTGAAAACTTAACAAATCTTATCGTCCATAACCATTGGGCCTAGGGCTATCAAACGGCTGCACAAGAACGGAAACGGCTGCAATAGAGCGGGAACGGCTGCAATAGAACGGTAACGGCTGCACCAGAACGGAACGGCTGCATAAGAACGGGAACGGCTGCACTAGAACGGAAAAGGCTGCACTAGAACGGGAACGGCTGCAATAGAACGGGAACGGCTGCACTAGAACGGAACGTCGGCACCAGAACGGAACGGCAGGGACGTTAAAAGACAGAAACAGAAGTAGATGCTCGTTTCCTAACTGCTTGTTGTGTAAATTTATATGATTTATGTTTTCAAAAATAAAGAAATGAAAACAGTGAGATCTAAAATTATTTAAACTTTTAAAACCTTTAATAATAATAATAACAAGAAAGAACTGGGATGTCGGACAAAATGTAACTATATTATATTCTTATACATTTGTTGTTTCATGTTGGTATATTTTGAGAAGTATACATAAATTAAGTCTCACTGTTTTCATTTCTTTATTTTTGAAGACATCTATTCACAGACTAATAACATTTTAATAAACTAATAACTACCTGGTTGATAGAAAGGACACAGTATTTACCGACGGCACGAAACCGTTACATTGGTGTCAGAAGTGGGATGCTAATATACTTTTAGCATCTCAGAACTTTTATTTTTCGTCACCACGGGGAAAACAGCAAGGGACAGAAACGGGAACGGCCTGACGAGAACGGGAACGGCCTGACAAAAACGGGAACGGCCTGACGAAAACGGGAACGGCCTGACGAAAACGGATACAATATGACCCAGAAAAGACACTGATTTTCGAAAGAATTTGCATTTGGAAGGATTCAGTTTGAGATGAGCCTTTCTTAACCGTTCGAAAACGTTTTCACAGCTACTTATATGGACAGAAAATACTTGTCAGGACTGACAACGCTGCCGTGAGCTGGTTAAGATCGTTAAAATCACCAACTGGACAAGTCACACGATGGCTTCAAGAACTCAATACATATGACTTAACAGTAGAACATAGAGCCGGAACAAGCCACAACAATGCCGATGCTTTGTCCAGAAGACCATGCAAGTCATGCAAGCACCAACAAGATAATCAAGAAGCGATGATAGATAAAATTGAATCGACTGATGAAATAATTAGAGCTGTTACAAGAAGTAACGTGGCTGCACAGTCAACAGAACTTAAGAGAGCAGCATATCTCATTGATGGTTGGACACATGCAGACATCGCTTACAGTCAACTGAGTATGGACTGGTTGAAAGATTTAACAGAACACTTCTTGCTATGCTGCGGTCATATTGTCAAGACGAACCAGCCTGTTGGGACGTCTATCTGCAACACGTATGTATGGCATATCGCTCTTCCCCTCAAAGTAGCACATCCGTCACCCCTAACAAGATGGTATTTGGCAAGGATATTCGTCTTCCGTTGCAAGCAGTAGTAGGTGTACCAGAAGAGGACACACCGGAAACAAGTGTAGATGACTATGTTAGTCTGCTGAAAAAAGAAAATTAAAGGTTGTCATGAAATTGCAAGAAGTCACCTGAAGGTTGCAGCTCTATATCAAAAGAAGCACTATGACAGCAATGTAAAGAAGAAGAAGTTTTTCCCAGGACAGGTTGTGTGGTTGCATGATCCATCAAGAAAAGTTGGTATAAGCACTAAACTAGCCGTGAAATGGAAAGGACCATTTCTTGTCACAAGGATGATAGACGAACTCATTTGCAAAGTAAAGCAGTCGTCAAGAAAGGCTCCAAAAGCATATCATGTTGACAGATTATATCCTTATACAGGGACTTGCATTCCAAGTTGGATAAAGAAGGTCCAGCTGCAAAATTTAATTGAAAATAATTAACATTGTTAACACAACTGACCTGAACTGTTTATACTGTAAATGTATGAATAAACTTTTAAAAAAAAATGTGTTAAACTTTTAACTATGGTGGAGACCCTGTGCGTCTGGTATCGATATGTGCCTGTCTATCAAACTATTTACAAATTAATATGTTGTATACAAAAAAAAAAGGCTGTGCATGGATTGTCAAAGATAAATTTAACATTTTAAATATTGTTACATTGGATTGTTGGTTACCATGTGTCTATTGTTCAAGTCGGTATTTCAGGGAAAAATGCTGGTTGTGTGAAGCCTACTTTCCCGACAGGAAGTCACTAAATGTCCACCTGATCTCTTCAGCCCATCGACGACTTTCTGTGATGTGCGCTTGGTGTGAGGGGAAAGAGAACGTTTACACCCGTATAGCGGATCTGGAATCACATGTGAAAAAAGTCCACCGAGAGGTAACAATAAGCAAGGACCAGTTCACCAGGGCGAATGGGTTTTACTTCGCCAAGTATCCTGAGGACTACGCTAAAGTAGTTGACAACATCAACCCTTACGACTCCAAGGCGGCCTATGAAGCGAGAAAAGCCATGAGAAGTTGGAGCGATACATTTTCGGACAAGCAAGCTAGGGGAGATCAATGGACGGCCGGTTGGAGGAAAGGATTGGAGATTTTAAGAGGTATGGCAAAGAAGAGGGAATCCAGGGAGCGAAGCGTGTCGCGAGACAAGAGGACTGTGGTTGAGAAATCGGCAAGAACTGAAAGACAAGTGGAACGGGAAGATAGAAGTTCGGTTGCTCAGTTGGAACAAGGCACAAGCTCGAAAGTAGCAGCTGAAGAAGACAGGCCAAAAGAAACTGAAAAGGGACTAAAACGTAGGAGGCAAGAGTCGGAAGGGGATCAAGACTTTGATCACAGGGACAACATAGAGTTGGGTGAAGAAGCGGTTTCGGAGAGAAATATGGGCCCAGATCGAGACAGGGTTGTTTCTCCAAGTGGTGAGATATCTTCCTCCTCCTCCTCCTCCTCATCTTCCTCTTCAGCATCGTCCTGTAGCTCATCCGTGCTGGGTTCAAGCAGCAGCTTAAAGGACAGAGCCTTCCGGATTCTAAAGAAGGGCTGTATGCCCATGTGTCCGCCTGCAAAAAGGGATTGGTCATTGGTCAATGAATTCTCCATGGAAGCGAACAACCAACAGATTGTATGGCCGCCAGCAAATTGGAAGAAGATGACCCCTGATCAGAAACTCATGGCCCATGAGTATGTGGCCATCTTTCTTGAGCGTGTGGAGAGCACCAACTTCCCAACCTTGTCCAGGAGAGCCCTCTTGGACAAGTACAACTTCATGTCCCTCGAAGCTGAGGGTAAGCCGACAGTGGAAGAAGGAGAGGCAGAGAAGATGGACTCAAAAATTAGGTATTATAACTTTAATTACCTCAAGGCCATCGTAAATGGGGAAGTGGAGGAGAGTCGCGTGGCAGAGGGTATTGTTCGGGGACTTGAACTTGCTGATAGGTGGAAGGACACAGATATTATAACTGAAAAACTGGATGAGGCAAACATTAAAATACGTGTGGGTGCATAAGAGTTGTCTGATGTGTGTTATTTGCAGACTGAGAATAGTTACATTGTTTTTCAATTGTTCATGTTGCTATGCAATTTGTCTGATGTGTGTTATTTGCAGACTGAGAATAGTTACATTGTTTTTCAATTGTTCATGTTGCTATGCAATTTGTCCGATGTGTGTTATTTGCAGACTGAGAATAGTTACATTGTTTTTCAATTGTTCATGTTGCTATGCAATTTGTCTGATGTGTGTTATTTGCAGACTGAGAATAGTTACATTGTTTTTCAATTGTTCATGTTGCTATGCAATCTGTATGATCTCGTTGCATAAATGTTTAAAGTGCTCATTTGTTATTTTATTGGACATAATCCAGGAGGATTATTTTAATAAAGTGGGGGGAAGTGTAATATAATGGACTACAAGTAATCCTAAGCAAAACTAATAATAAGGTTTCATAACATGTTTCATTATCTAGGATATGGGCAAAGACCTACTCACCGAATGTTGACAGATTCTGACAGTTCGTTGAATTACATGACATATGCATGTTGAACAGTTTACTGAGGTTTCATGCATATATCATTTTATCTACATCTTAATCCTTATAATCCTTAAATGTTACTCACAACTTTAGTTATTAATCCTCGTTCCTATGATTGTAATTCCATAAAGAATAACACTTCCTTGTCACTCATAAACAGTGTCGACCATGCTTGTGACGTCATAAAAAGATATTTGTGATTTTAGCAAAAGACTGCGCCATATAGTTTATGGTTACAGTAAACTATGTCTTATTGTATTAATGTTAACGATTTGCTACTGTTTTATATCAAGTTATTGTCATTTGATTGATAAGCATAGATATAACATTTGGAACTATTTCCTGATGTGCGGAAGCGTTTTGAAGAGTTCATTTGGCGCGCATATTTGATTGGATGACAGTGGTTCAAATCGGCGATTCAAGCATTCTGATTGGTCGGAGCTGTCGCATAACCGTTTACGGAGTCTGAGGAATTGTATCAAGGGGCATCCATATAAAAGACGCGCCGCAGACGACTTAGGACACATTCAACTTTTCGGCCACACAAGATCTAAAATTATTTAAACTTTTAAAACCTTTAATAATAATAATAACAAGAAAGAACTGGGGTGTCGGACAAAATGTAACTATATTATATTCTTATACATTTGTTGTTTCATGTTGGTATATTTTGAGAAGTATAAATAAATTAATTCTCACTGTTTTCATTTCTTTATTCTTGAAGACATCTATTCACAGACTAATAACATTTTAATAAACTAATAACTACCTGGTTGATAGAAAGGACACAGTATTTACCGACGGCACGAAACCGTTACATTGACGTCATTACACTTCTGACACCAATGTAACGGTTTCGTGCCGTCGGTAAATACTGTTTCCTTTCTATCAACCAGGTAGTTATAGTTTATTAAAATATTATTAGTCTGTGAATAGATGTCTTCAAGAATAAAGAAATGAAAACAGTGAGACTTAATTTATTTATACTTCTCAAAATATACCAACACGAAACAACAAATGTATAAGAATATAATATAGTTACATTTTGTCCGACATCCCAGTTCTTTCTTGATTGTATTATTAATATTAAAGTTTAAATAATTTTAGATGTTGTGTGGCCGAAAAGTTGAATGTTGAATGTCCTAAGTCGTCTGCGGCGCGTCTTTTATATGGATGCCCCTTGATACAATTCCTCAGACTCCGTAAACGGTTATGCGACAGCTCCGACCAATCAGAATGCTTGAATCGCCGATTTGAACCACTGTCATCCAATCAAATATGCGCGCCAAATGAACTCTTCAAAACGCTTCCGCACATCAGGAAATAGTTCCAAATGTTATATCTATGCTTATCAATCAAATGACAATAACTTGATATAAAACAGTAGCAAATCGTTAACATTAATACAATAAGACATAGTTTACTGTAACCATTAACTATATGGCGCAGTCTTTTGCTAAAATCACAAAGATAAAGTTATGACGTCACAAGCATGGTCGACACTGTTTATGAGTGACAAGGAAGTGTTATTGTTTATGGAATTACAATCAAAGGAACGAGGATTAATAACTTAAGTTGTGAGTAACATTTAAGGATTATAAGGATTAAGATGTAGATAAAATGATATATGCATGAAACCTCAGTAAACTGTTCAACATGCATATGTCATGTAATTCAACGAACTGTCAGAATCTGTCAACATTCGGTGAGTAGGTCTTTGCCCATATCCTAGATAATGAAACATGTTATGAAACCTTATTATTAGTTTTGCTTAGGATTACTTGTAGTCCATTATATTACACTAATGTAACGGTTTCGTGCCGTCGGTAAATACTGTTTCCTTTCTATCAACCAGTTAGTTATAGTTTATTAAAATATTATTAGTCTGTGAATAGATGTCTTCAAGAATAAAGAAATGAAAACAGTGAGACTTAATTTATTTATACTTCTCAAAATATACCAACACGAAACAACAAATGTATAAGAATATAATATAGTTACATTTTGTCCGACATCCCAATTCTTTCTTGATTGTATTATTAATATTAAAGTTTAAATAATTTTAGATGTTGTGTGGCCGAAAAGTTGAATGTTGAATGTCCTAAGTCGTCTGCGGCGCGTCTTTTATATGGATGCCCCTTGATACAATTCCTCAGACTCCGTAAACGGTTATGCGACAGCTCCGACCAATCAGAATGCTTGAATCGCATTATATAGTTATATATAGTTATAATGATGACAGTGGTTCAAATCGGCGATTCAAGCATTCTGATTGGTCGGAGCTGTCGCATAACCGTTTACGGAGTCTGAGGAATTGTATCAAGGGGCATCCATATAAAAGACGCGCCGCAGACGACTTAGGACATTCAACATTCATCTTTTCGGCCACACAAGATCTAAAATTATTTAAACTTTTAAAACCTTTAATAATAATAATAACAAGAAAGAACTGGGATGTCGGACAAAATGTAACTATATTATATTCTTATACATTTGTTGTTTCATGTTGGTATATTTTGAGAAGTATAAATAAATTAATTCTCACTGTTTTCATGTCTTTATTCTTGAAGACATCTATTCACAGACTAATAACATTTTAATAAACTAATAACTACCTGGTTGATAGAAAGGACACAGTATTAACCGACGGCACGAAACCGTTACATTGGTGTCAGAAGTGGGATGCTAATATACTTTTAGCATCTCAGAACTTTTATTTTTCGTCACCACGTGACGTCATTGTAATTATATAATGGACTACAAGTAATCCTAAGCAAAACTAATAATAAGGTTTCATAACATGTTTCATTATCTAGGATATGGGCAAAGACCTACTCACCGAATGTTGACAGATTCTGACAGTTCGTTGAATTACATGACATATGCATGTTGAACAGTTTACTGAGGTTTCATGCATATATCATTTTATCTACATCTTAATCCTTATAATCCTTAAATGTTACTCACAACTTAAGTTATAAATCCTCGTTCCTATGATTGTAATTCCATAAACAATAACACTTCCTTGTCACTCATAAACAGTGTCGACCATGCTTGTGACGTCATAACTTTATCTTTGTGATTTAGCAAAAGACTGCGCCATATAGTTAATGGTTACAGTAAACTATGTCTTATTGTATTAATGTTAACGATTTGCTACTGTTTTATATCAAGTTATTGTCATTTGATTGATAAGCATAGATATAACATTTGGAACTATTTCCTGATGTGCGGAAGCGTTTTGAAGAGTTCATTTGGCGCGCATATTTGATTGGATGACAGTGGTTCAAATCGGCGATTCAAGCATTCTGATTGGTCGGAGCTGTCGCATAACCGTTTACGGAGTCTGAGGAATTGTATCAAGGGGCATCCATATAAAAGACGCGCCGCAGACGACTTAGGACATTCAACATTCAACTTTTCGGCCACACAAGATCTAAAATTATTTAAACTTTTAAAACCTTTAATAATAATAATAACAAGAAAGAACTGGGATGTCGGACAAAATGTAATTATATTATATTCTTATACATTTGTTGTTTCATGTTGGTATATTTTGAGAAGTATAAATAAATTAAGTCTCACTGTTTTCATTTCTTTATTTTTGAAGACATCTATTCACAGACTAATAACATTTTAATAAACTAATAACTACCTGGTTGATAGAAAGGACACAGTATTTACCGACGGCACGAAACCGTTACATTGGTGTCAGAAGTGGGATGCTAATATACTTTTAGCATCTCAGAACTTTTATTTTTCGTCACCACGGGGAAAACAGCAAGGGACAGAAACGGGAACGGCCTGACGAGAACGGGAACGGCCTGACAAAAACGGGAACGGCCTGACGAAAACGGGAACGGCCTGACGAAAACGGGAACGGCCTGACGAGAACGGGAACGGGCTGACGAAAACGGGAACGGCCTGAAGAAAACGGGAACGGCCTTACGAGAACGGGAACGGCCTGACGAAAACGGGAACGGCCTGACGGGAACGGGAACGGCCTGACGAAAACGGGAACGGCCTGACGAAAACGGGAACGGCCGGACGAGAACGGGAACGGCCTGACGAAAACGGGAACTGCTTTACCAGAACGGAACGGCTGCACAAGAACGGAAACGGCTGCAATAGAGCGGGAACGGCTGCAATAGAACGGTAACGGCTGCACCAGAACGGAACGGCTGCATAAGAACGGGAACGGCTGCAATAGAACGGAAAAGGCTGCACTAGAACGGGAACGGCTGCAATAGAACGGGAACGGCTGCACTAGAACGGAACGTCGGCACCAGAACGGAACGGCAGGGACGTTAAAAGACAGAAACAGAAGTAGATGCTCGTTTCCTAACTGCTTGTTGTGTAAATTTATATGATTTATGTTTTATTGTGAATAATAAAGTGCAAATTTTCAAGTTCTTTTTCTTTGTGCCATTACCATCACATTAGTCGTACAATGGCGGACAACAATGACCAGTCCGACTCCGAGGTTGACTTCAATGTCAACGAGAACGGAAGAGGGGAAGGTCAAGAGTACCAAGAGGGCCAATTTGACGAGGCATATGGTGGCTTTTACAGACGTGGACCGCGTCCAAACATTAAACCAGACCCTTATTCCGGAGATGAAGATTGGGACCAGTACATCGCATACTTCGAAGATTGTGCAGAGCTTGCACAATGGAACGAAAAGGAGAAGTTACTTTACCTTGCTACATCTCTTAAGCAGCAGGCTCGCATGCATTACAGTTCGTTACCTGTTGCAGAGAAACGGTCTTACAAACTCCTGACAAACAGATTAGAACAGAGGTTTGGAAGTAAAAGACAACAGAACCGATGGCTTTCAAAGATGCAAAACAGAATGAGGGGAAAAACAGAAACAATTGCTGCTTTTGGGGATGAAATTCGACTACTGTCTCAGAAAGCCTATTCAACACTTGATCAAGAGGCCCAAGAAATGCTTGCATTACAACATTTTAATAAGAATGTTTCAGCCGAGATGAGATGCCGTTTAATGGATAAAAATTGCCAGACAATTAGTGAAGCTGTGGAGGTGGTTGAGCGTTATGAAGAGGTGTTGGGACGTCCGGGGCAAGGTGTAGGTGCGCAGATTAGGGGTGTTACAAACACAAGCAGCAGAGAGAGATCTTTTGAAACCAACCCGGTGCATGAGGGAACTTATGATCAGTTTACCAGTGCCATTAAGCGTATTGAGCAACGATTGGACAAACTTGAATCTACCACGGGAGGCAGAATCTCTGGAAGATCGTGCTACAGATGTGGGTCTACAAATCATTTCATCAGAGATTGTCCGATAAAAGACAACAGACGAGGACTGCAGCAGGAAAACTTCAGACCGTCACGTCAATAGGTCGTGATGCGACGGTTCAAGTGAAAAATCGACCTAAACAAATAGAGGTGCCATGCAGACCAGATGAAAAGGCATTGCGGGTTGGTCACTGCAGCGATCTGATGAAAACGAAAGACAATGGTGTCTATATTGAAGGATTAATAGACGGAACTGCGGTAACCTTGCTATTAGATAGTGGAGCAACAACCACTTTAATATCTAAAGACACCCTTGAGGCTATAGGAAAGAAGACAGATGATTTGCGTGAGCATAATCGTACAGTTTGTTCCGTAGACGGCACACCTTTAAACGTTAAAGGTTCTGTAGAGTTAAAGTTGAAGGTCGGGAGTTTCACGACTGCAATTGACGCCACCGTTTGCGATATACCAAATATTCAAGGAATTATGGGACAAGATTTTATGGCAAACCACATTAAATCCTGGTGGAGAATCATGTGCGTCTGGATCGATATGTGATTGTCTATACGAAGGGATTTACAAAGTGTATGCAGGGTGTATGAAAAAGAAAGTCTGTACCACCTAGGAGCTTTCAGATGTTACCTGTAGAAGTAAAATTTGTGCCAGAGGTATTGTTACATTGGATTCAAGGCTTGCAGGACATGTTGTCGAGTTGTGGCAGGCATTGTTGAAACTCAGGGAGAAGATGTGTCCGTGTTGTTGTGAACGACTTTGATGACAGGAAGTCACTAAATGTCCACCTGATCTCTTCAGCCCATCGACGACTTTCTGTGATGTGCGCTTGGTGTGAGGGGAAAGAGAACGTTTACACCCGTATAGCGGATCTGGAATCACATGTGAAAAAAGTCCACCGAGAGGTAACAATAAGCAAGGACCAGTTCACCAGGGCGAATGGGTTTTACTTCGCCAAGTATCCTGAGGACTACGCTAAAGTAGTTGACAACATCAACCCTTACGACTCCAAGGCGGCCTATGAAGCGAGAAAAGCCATGAGAAGTTGGAGCGATACATTTTCGGACAAGCAAGCTAGGGGAGATCAATGGACGGCCGGTTGGAGGAAAGGATTGGAGATTTTAAGAGGTATGGCAAAGAAGAGGGAATCCAGGGAGCGAAGCGTGTCGCGAGACAAGAGGACTGTGGTTGAGAAATCCGCAAGAACTGAAAGACAAGTGGAACGGGAAGATAGAAGTTCGGGTGCTCAGTTGGAACAAGGCACAAGCTCGAAAGTAGCAGCTGAAGAAGACAGGCCAAAAGAAACTGAAAAGGGACTAAAATGTAGGAGGCAAGAGTCGGAAGGGGATCAAGACTTTGATCACAGGGACAACATAGAGTTGGGTGAAGAAGCGGTTTCGGAGAGAAATATGGGCCCAGATCGAGACAGGGTTGTTTCTCCAAGTGGTGAGATATCTTCCTCCTCCTCCTCCTCCTCAGCTTCCTCTTCAGCATCGTCCTGTAGCTCATCCGTGCTGGGTTCAAACAGCAGCTTTAAGGACAGAGCCTTCTGGATTCTGAAGAAGGGCTGTATGCCCATGTGTCCGCCTGCGAAAAGGGACTGGTCATTGGTCAATGAATTCTCAATGGAAGCAAACAACCAACAGATTGTATGGCCGCCAGCAAATTGGAAGAAGATGACCCCTGATCAGAAACTCATGGCCCATGAGTATGTGGCCATCTTTCTTGAGCGTGTGGAGAGCACCAACTTCCCAACCTTGTCCAGGAGAGCCCTCTTGGACAAGTACAACTTCATGTCCCTCGAAGCTGAGGGTAAGCCGACAGTGGAAGAAGGAGAGGCAGAGAAGATGGACTCAAAAATTAGGTATTATAACTTTAATTACCTCAAGGCCATCGTAAATGGGGAAGTGGAGGAGAGTCGCGTGGCAGAGGGTATTGTTCGGGGACTTGAACTTGCTGATAGGTGGAAGGACACAGATATTATAACTGAAAAACTGGATGAGGCAAACATTAAAATACGTGTGGGTGCATAAGAGTTGTCTGATGTGTGTTATTTGCAGACTGAGAATAGTTACATTGTTTTTCAATTGTTCATGTTGCTATGCAATCTGTATGATCTCGTTGCATAAATGTTTAAAGTGCTCATTTGTTATTTTATTGGACATAATCCAGGAGGATTATTTTAATAAAGTGGGGGGAAGTGTAATATAATGGACTACAAGTAATCCTAAGCAAAACTAATAATAAGGTTTCATACCATGTTTCATTATCTAGGATATGGGCAAAGACCTACTCACCGAATGTTGACAGATTCTGACAGTTCGTTGAATTACATGACATATGCATGTTGAACAGTTTACTGAGGTTTCATGCATATATCATTTTATCTACATCTTAATCCTTATAATCCTTAAATGTTACTCACAACTTAAGTTATTAATCCTCGTTCCTATGATTGTAATTCCATAAACAATAACACTTCCTTGTCACTCATAAACAGTGTCGACCATGCTTGTGACGTCATAACTTTATCTTTGTGATTTTAGCAAAAGACTGCGCCATATAGTTAATGGTTACAGTAAACTATGTCTTATTGTATTAATGTTAACGATTTGCTACTGTTTTATATCAAGTTATTGTCATTTGATTGATAAGCATAGATATAACATTTGGAACTATTTCCTGATGTGCGGAAGCGTTTTGAAGAGTTCATTTGGCGCGCATATTTGATTGGATGACAGTGGTTCAAATCGGCGATTCAAGCATTCTGATTGGTCGGAGCTGTCGCATAACCGTTTACGGAGTCTGAGGAATTGTATCAAGGGGCATCCATATAAAAGACGCGCCGCAGACGACTTAGGACATTCAACATTCAACTTTTCGGCCACACAAGATCTAAAATTATTTAAACTTTTAAAACCTTTAATAATAATAATAACAAGAAAGAACTGGGATGTCGGACAAAATGTAACTATATTATATTCTTATACATTTGTTGTTTCATGTTGGTATATTTTGAGAAGTATAAATAAATTAAGTCTCACTGTTTTCATTTCTTTATTTTTGAAGACATCTATTCACAGACTAATAACATTTTAATAAACTAATAACTACCTGGTTGATAGAAAGGACACAGTATTTACCGACGGCACGAAACCGTTACATTAAATTAATGTAACGGTTTCGTGCCGTCGGTAAATACTGTGTCCTTTCTATCAACCAGGTAGTTATTAGTTTATTAAAATGTTATTAGTCTGTGAATAGATGTCTTCAAGAATAAAGAAATGAAAACAGTGAGAATTAATTTATTTATACTTCTCAAAATATACCAACATGAAACAACAAATGTATAAGAATATAATATAGTTACATTTTGTCCGACATCCCAGTTCTTTCTTGTTATTATTATTATTAAAGGTTTTAAAAGTTTAAATAATTTTAGATCTTGTGTGGCCGAAAAGTTGAATGTTGAATGTCCTAAGTCGTCTGCGGCGCGTCTTTTATATGGATGCCCCTTGATACAATTCCTCAGACTCCGTAAACGGTTATGCGACAGCTCCGACCAATCAGAATGCTTGAATCGCCGATTTGAACCACTGTCATCCAATCAAATATGCGCGCCAAATGAACTCTTCAAAACGCTTCCGCACATCAGGAAATAGTTCCAAATGTTATATCTATGCTTATCAATCAAATGACAATAACTTGATATAAAACAGTAGCAAATCGTTAACATTAATACAATAAGACATAGTTTACTGTAACCATTAACTATATGGCGCAGTCTTTTGCTAAAATCACAAAGATAAAGTTATGACGTCACAAGCATGGTCGACACTGTTTATGAGTGACAAGGAAGTGTTATTGTTTATGGAATTACAATCATAGGAACGAGGATTAATAACTTAAGTTGTGAGTAACATTTAAGGATTATAAGGATTAAGATGTAGATAAAATGATATATGCATGAAACCTCAGTAAACTGTTCAACATGCATATGTCATGTAATTCAACGAACTGTCAGAATCTGTCAACATTCGGTGAGTAGGTCTTTGCCCATATCCTAGATAATGAAACATGTTATGAAACCTTATTATTAGTTTTGCTTAGGATTACTTGTAGTCCATTATATTACACTTCCCCCCACTTTATTAAAATAATCCTCCTGGATTATGTCCAATAAAATAACAAATGAGCACTTTAAACATTTATGCAACGAGATCATACAGATTGCATAGCAACATGAACAATTGAAAAACAATGTAACTATTCTCAGTCTGCAAATAACACACATCAGACAACTCTTATGCACCCACACGTATTTTAATGTTTGCCTCATCCAGTTTTTCAGTTATAATATCTGTGTCCTTCCACCTATCAGCAAGTTCAAGTCCCCGAACAATACCCTCTGCCACGCGACTCTCCTCCACTTCCCCATTTACGATGGCCTTGAGGTAATTAAAGTTATAATAACTAATTTTTGAGTCCATCTTCTCTGCCTCTCCTTCTTCCACTGTCGGCTTACCCTCAGCTTCGAGGGACATGAAGTTGTACTTGTCCAAGAGGGCTCTCCTGGACAAGGTTGGGAAGTTGGTGCTCTCCACACGCTCAAGAAAGATGGCCACATACTCATGGGCCATGAGTTTCTGATCAGGGGTCATCTTCTTCCAATTTGCTGGCGGCCATACAATCTGTTGGTTGTTTGCTTCCATTGAGAATTCATTGACCAATGACCAGTCCCTTTTCGCAGGCGGACACATGGGCATACAGCCCTTCTTCAGAATCCAGAAGGCTCTGTCCTTTAAGCTGCTGTTTGAACCCAGCACGGATGAGCTACAGGACGATGCTGAAGAGGAAGCTGAGGAGGAGGAGGAGGAGGAAGATATCTCACCACTTGGAGAAACAACCCTGTCTCGATCTGGGCCCATATTTCTCTCCGAAACCGCTTCTTCACCCAACTCTATGTTGTCCCTGTGATCAAAGTCTTGATCCCCTTCCGACTCTTGCCTCCTACATTTTAGTCCCTTTTCAGTTTCTTTTGGCCTGTCTTCTTCAGCTGCTACTTTCGAGCTTGTGCCTTGTTCCAACTGAGCACCCGAACTTCTATCTTCCCGTTCCACTTGTCTTTCAGTTCTTGCGGATTTCTCAACCACAGTCCTCTTGTCTCACGACACGCTTCGCTCCCTGGATTCCCTCTTCTTTGCCATACCTCTTAAAATCTCCAATCCTTTCCTCCAACCGGCCGTCCATTGATCTCCCCTAGCTTGCTTGTCCGAAAATGTATCGCTCCAACTTCTCATGGCTTTTCTCGCTTCATAGGCCGCCTTGGAGTCGTAAGGGTTGATGTTGTCAACTACTTTAGCGTAGTCCTCAGGATACTTGGCGAAGTAAAACCCATTCGCCCTGGTGAACTGGTCCTTGCTTATTGTTACCTCTCGGTGGACTTTTTTCACATGTGATTCCAGATCCGCTATACGGGTGTAAACGTTCTCTTTCCCCTCACACCAAGCGCACATCACAGAAAGTCGTCGATGGGCTGAAGAGATCAGGTGGACATTTAGTGACTTCCTGTCGGGAAAGTAGGCTTCACACAACCAGCATTTTTTCCTAGAAATACCGACTTGAACAATAGACACATGGTAACCAACAATCCAATGTAACAATATTTAAAATGTTAAATTTGTCTTTGACAATCCATGCACAGACTTTTTTTTTGTATACAACATATTAATTTGTAAATAGTTCGATAGACAGGCACATATCGATACCAGACGCACAGGGTCTCCACCATAGTTAAAAGTTTAACACATTTTTTTAAAAAGTTTATTCATACATTTACAGTATAAACAGTTCAGGTCAGTTGTGTTAACAATGTTAATTATTTTCCATTAAATTTTGCAGCTTGACCTTCTTTATCCAACTTGGAATGCAAGTCCCTGTATAAGGATATAATCTGTCAACATGATATGCTTTTGGAGCCTTTCTTGACGACTGCTTTACTTTGCAAATGAGATCGTCTATCATCCTTGTGACAAGAAATGGTCCTTTCCATTTCACGGCTAGTTTAGTGCTTATACCAACTTTTCTTGATGGATCATGCAACCACACAACCTGTCCTGGGAAAAACTTCTTCTTCTTTACATTGCTGTCATAGTGCTTCTTTTGATATAGAGCTGCAACCTTCAGGTGACTTCTTG
Source organism: Dreissena polymorpha (assembly GCF_020536995.1). NCBI lineage: Eukaryota > Metazoa > Mollusca > Bivalvia > Myida > Dreissenidae > Dreissena > Dreissena polymorpha. The sequence continues at coordinate 41,456,720 of NC_068367.1, forward strand.
CAATTTCATGACAACCTTTAATTTTCTTTTTCAGCAGACTAACATAGTCATCTACACTTGTTTCCGGTGTGTCCTCTTCTGGTACACCTACTACTGCTTGCAACGGAAGACGAATATCCTTGCCAAATACCATCTTGTTAGGGGTGACGGATGTGCTACTTTGAGGGGAAGAGCGATATGCCATACATACTTGTTGCAGATAGACGTCCCAACAGGCTGGTTCGTCTTGACAATATGACCGCAGCATAGCAAGAAGTGTTCTGTTAAATCTTTCAACCAGTCCATTTGCCTGAGGTCGTCTAGACGTGGAGTGCGTCTTTTGAATCCCAAGGAAATCACAAAGATCTTCAAGAAGTTTAGATTCAAAACTACGGCCTTGATCTGTGTACACCTGTAGGGGAATTCCAAATCGACATACAAAATTATCCAAAAACGCTTTTGCAACAGTTCTCGACTCTAAATCAGATATAGCGACACATTCTGTCCATTTGGTGAACCAATCGATGATAACAAGTATGTAGCGATTGCCATTATCTGTAACTGGAAGTGGTCCGAGTATGTCCATTTGCACACGCTCCATTGGTTCGCCAACTAAATAACAACCAAGTGGTGCTTTGTTTGACTGTCGTGAAAGCTTGTTAATTGCACACACATCACATGTTGAACAATACTCTTTCACATTATCTGCCATACCAGGCCAATAGAATGCTTTTCTGATTTTGTACAGAGTCTTTTCCACCCCAAGATGACCGCCACTTGCAACATCATGATGTAATTTCAAAACAACATCACGTCGATCAGGAGGCGTTACCAGCTGGTGTAAAATGTCACCATTGTTTTCCTCGTACTTCCGAAACAGCAACCCTCCAACAATTACTAGGCGATCCCACTGTCTCCACAAAGTTTTTATTTCAGCTTTTGAATCTGAAATGTCTTTCCATTCTGGTCTGGTTTCATTTCCCTCTTTTGCAAGCTTAACTACACCTATTGCACTGTCACTAAGTTGACTGTAAGCGATGTCTGCATGTGTCCAACCATCAATGAGATATGCTGCTCTCTTAAGTTCTGTTGACTGTGCAGCCACGTTACTTCGTGTAACAGCTCTAATAATTTCATCAGTCGATTCAATTTTATCTATCATCGCTTCTTGATTATCTTGTTGGTGCTTGCATGACTTGCATGGTCTTCTGGACAAAGCATCGGCATTTTTGTGGCTTGTTCCGGCTCTATGTTCTACTGTTAAGTCATATGTATTGAGTTCTTGAAGCCATCGTGTGACTTGTCCGGTTGGTGCTTTTAACGATCTTAACCAGCTCACGGCAGCGTTGTCAGTCCTGACAAGTATTTTCTGTCCATATAAGTAGCTGTGGAAATGTTTCAGAGCGGTTACAACTGCCAGAAGTTCCTTCCTTGTTACGCAATAAGACCGCTCATGCACATTCATTGTTTTGCTCATGTAAGAAATAACTCTTTCATACTCGTCTTGAATTTGAGACAAAACGGCTCCAACACCTACATCTGAAGCATCTGTGTCTAGAATGAACTGAGAACCCAGTTGAGGGTACGCTAGCACCGGTGCTGATGTAAGCATCTCTTTGAGGAAATCAAAAGCTTCTTGGCACATCTGATTCCAAATAAATTTCGCATTTTTCTCACACAATTTGTGAAGTGGCTTGGCAATGTCAGCAAATCCCTTTACGAATCTTCTGTAATACGATGCTAGGCCAAGAAAGCTCCGAACCTCCTTACTTGACTCTGGAACTGGCCATTCTTTAATTGTTCTGACCTTTTCTGGGTCTGTTTCAACACCTTCTGCGGATACAATATGACCAAGAAAAGACACTGATTTTCGAAAGAATTTGCATTTGGAAGGATTCAGTTTGAGATGAGCCTTTCTTAACCGTTCGAAAACGTTTTCAAGCCGTGTCAAGCTTTCATCGACTGTTTTACCAGGGGTTATGATGTCATCCATATACAGCAATGACTCTATCCACTGTAGACCCCGCAAAACATCCTCCATAACACGTTCGAAAGTAGAGGGAGCATTTACAAGTCCAAACGGCATAACTTTGAAGTGGTAGAGGCCATGACTCGTTGAAAAAGCTGTCTTAAGTTTGTCCTTCTCATCCATCTTCACTTGCCAAAACCCTGAACAAAGATCCATTGAGCTAAACCATTTTGATCCAGAGAGTGCATCTAAGCAGTCATCTACCCTGGGAATAGGGTAGGCGTCCTTGACTGTCACATCGTTAAGTTTTCGATAATCCACGCAAAACCTTGTGGAGCCATCCTTTTTGGACACCAGGACTATTGGCGAAGACCATGGACTGTTTGACGGTTCTATAATACCCTTTTGAAGCATCTTCTCAACTTCAGCCCGTTCCACTTCTCTTTTTCCATATGGCTGTCGTCTAGGTTGCTGCCTGATGGGGTTAGCACATCCAGTGTTTATCTTGTGTTTCACGACGTTTGTGCACCCGAGATCGTCGGACGACTTTGCAAACACATCTTGGTACTTATACAACAATTTTGCAAACTTGTTTTTCTGTTCGGGATCCAAATATTCAACACCATCGTCAAACACCTTTTTCACATGTTCTGGCAAAATGACCTCTTCAGACTGCAAACCCGTGTCACTTTTGACTGTCGCGCACGTATCTGTTTGAAATTCTTTACAAATTATGGGGTCCTCAACTGGGAAACACTCGCCAACAAGATATCCTGCTTCCAAGCTAACTGTTTCATCAAAATCGTTCACAACACACACGGACACATCTTCTCCCTGAGTTTCAACAATGCCTGCCACAACTCGACAACTTATGTCCTGCAAGCCTTGAATCCCATCAAAAAACACTACCTCTGGCACAAAGCCTTTTACTTCTACAGGTAACATCTGAAAGCTCCTAGGTGGTATTTCAACCTTCTCTTTCACGAGCACCCTGCATACACTCAGCCCAGTCCCTTCTGTAACACAATCAATTGTATTACCATCCAGTGTGTGAAGTTTATGATTTTGAATGTCCCAGGATTTAATGTGGTTTGCCATAAAATCTTGTCCCAGAATTCCTTGAATATTTGGTATATCGCAAACGGTGGCGTCAATTGCAGTCGTGAAACTCCCGACCTTCAACTTTAACTCTACAGAACCTTTAACGTTTAAAGGTGTGCCGTCTACGGAACAAACTGTACGATTATGCTCACGCAAATCATCTGTCTTCTTTCCTATAGCCTCAAGGGTGTCTTTAGATATTAAAGTGGTTGTTGCTCCACTATCTAATAGCAAGGTTACCGCAGTTCCGTCTATTAATCCTTCAATATAGACACCATTGTCTTTCGTTTTCATCAGATCGCTGCAGTGACCAACCCGCAATGCCTTTTCATCTGGTCTGCATGGCACCTCTATTTGTTTAGGTCGATTTTTCACTTGAACCGTCGCATCACGACCTATTGACGTGACGGTCTGAAGTTTTCCTGCTGCAGTCCTCGTCTGTTGTCTTTTATCGGACAATCTCTGATGAAATGATTTGTAGACCCACATCTGTAGCACGATCTTCCAGAGATTCTGCCTCCCGTGGTAGATTCAAGTTTGTCCAATCGTTGCTCAATACGCTTAATGGCACTGGTAAACTGATCATAAGTTCCCTCATGCACCGGGTTGGTTTCAAAAGATCTCTCTCTGCTGCTTGTGTTTGTAACACCCCTAATCTGCGCACCTACACCTTGCCCCGGACGTCCCAACACCTCTTCATAACGCTCAACCACCTCCACAGCTTCACTAATTGTCTGGCAATTTTTATCCATTAAACGGCATCTCATCTCGGCTGAAACATTCTTATTAAAATGTTGTAATGCAAGCATTTCTTGGGCCTCTTGATCAAGTGTTGAATAGGCTTTCTGAGACAGTAGTCGAATTTCATCCCCAAAAGCAGCAATTGTTTCTGTTTTTCCCCTCATTCTGTTTTGCATCTTTGAAAGCCATCGGTTCTGTTGTCTTTTACTTCCAAACCTCTGTTCTAATCTGTTTGTCAGGAGTTTGTAAGACCGTTTCTCTGCAACAGGTAACGAACTGTAATGCATGCGAGCCTGCTGCTTAAGAGATGTAGCAAGGTAAAGTAACTTCTCCTTTTCGTTCCATTGTGCAAGCTCTGCACAATCTTCGAAGTATGCGATGTACTGGTCCCAATCTTCATCTCCGGAATAAGGGTCTGGTTTAATGTTTGGACGCGGTCCACGTCTGTAAAAGCCACCATATGCCTCGTCAAATTGGCCCTCTTGGTACTCTTGACCTTCCCCTCTTCCGTTCTCGTTGACATTGAAGTCAACCTCGGAGTCGGACTGGTCATTGTTGTCCGCCATTGTACGACTAATGTGATGGTAATGGCACAAAGAAAAAGAACTTGAAAATTTGCACTTTATTATTCACAATAAAACATAAATCATATAAATTTACACAACAAGCAGTTAGGAAACGAGCATCTACTTCTGTTTCTGTCTTTTAACGTCCCTGCCGTTCCGTTCTGGTGCCGACGTTCCGTTCTAGTGCAGCCGTTCCCGTTCTATTGCAGCCGTTCCCGTTCTAGTGCAGCCTTTTCCGTTCTATTGCAGCCGTTCCCGTTCTTATGCAGCCGTTCCGTTCTGGTGCAGCCGTTACCGTTCTATTGCAGCCGTTCCCGCTCTATTGCAGCCGTTTCCGTTCTTGTGCAGCCGTTCCGTTCTGGTAAAGCAGTTCCCGTTTTCGTCAGGCCGTTCCCGTTCTCGTCCGGCCGTTCCCGTTTTCGTCAGGCCGTTCCCGTTTTCGTCAGGCCGTTCCCGTTCCCGTCAGGCCGTTCCCGTTTTCGTCAGGCCGTTCCCGTTCTCGTAAGGCCGTTCCCGTTTTCTTCAGGCCGTTCCCGTTTTCGTCAGCCCGTTCCCGTTCTCGTCAGGCCGTTCCCGTTTTCGTCAGGCCGTTCCCGTTTTCGTCAGGCCGTTCCCGTTTTTGTCAGGCCGTTCCCGTTCTCGTCAGGCCGTTCCCGTTTCTGTCCCTTGCTGTTTTCCCCGTGGTGACGAAAAATAAAAGTTCTGAGATGCTAAAAGTATATTAGCATCCCACTTCTGACACCAATGTAACGGTTTCGTGCCGTCGGTAAATACTGTGTCCTTTCTATCAACCAGGTAGTTATTAGTTTATTAAAATGTTATTAGTCTGTGAATAGATGTCTTCAAGAATAAAGAAATGAAAACAGTGAGAATTAATTTATTTATACTTCTCAAAATATACCAACATGAAACAACAAATGTATAAGAATATAATATAGTTACATTTTGTCCGACATCCCAGTTCTTAATGTAACGGTTTCGTGCCGTCGGTAAATACTGTGTCCTTTCTATCAACCAGGTAGTTATTAGTTTATTAAAATGTTATTAGTCTGTGAATAGATGTCTTCAAAAATAAAGAAATGAAAACAGTGAGACTTAATTTATTTATACTTCTCAAAATATACCAACATGAAACAACAAATGTATAAGAATATAATATAGTTACATTTTGTCCGACATCCCAGTTCTTTCTTGTTATTATTATTATTAAAGGTTTTAAAAGTTTAAATAATTTTAGATCTTGTGTGGCCGAAAAGTTGAATGTTGAATGTGTCCTAAGTCGTCTGCGGCGCGTCTTTTATATGGATGCCCCTTGATACAATTCCTCAGACTCCGTAAACGGTTATGCGACAGCTCCGACCAATCAGAATGCTTGAATCGCCGATTTGAACCACTGTCATCCAATCAAATATGCGCGCCAAATGAACTCTTCAAAACGCTTCCGCACATCAGGAAATAGTTCCAAATGTTATATCTATGCTTATCAATCAAATGACAATAACTTGATATAAAACAGTAGCAAATCGTTAACATTAATACAATAAGACATAGTTTACTGTAACCATAAACTATATGGCGCAGTCTTTTGCTAAAATCACAAATATCTTTTTATGACGTCACAAGCATGGTCGACACTGTTTATGAGTGACAAGGAAGTGTTATTCTTTATGGAATTACAATCATAGGAACGAGGATTAATAACTAAAGTTGTGAGTAACATTTAAGGATTATAAGGATTAAGATGTAGATAAAATGATATATGCATGAAACCTCAGTAATCTGTTCAACATGCATATGTCATGTAATTCAACGAACTGTCAGAATCTGTCAACATTCGGTGAGTAGGTCTTTGCCCATATCCTAGATAATGAAACATGTTATGAAACCTTATTATTAGTTTTGCTTAGGATTACTTGTAGTCCATTATATTACACTTCCCCCCACTTTATTAAAATAATCCTCCTGGATTATGTCCAATAAAATAACAAATGAGCACTTTAAACATTTATGCAACGAGATCATACAGATTGCATAGCAACATGAACAATTGAAAAACAATGTAACTATTCTCAGTCTGCAAATAACACACATCAGACAAATTGCATAGCAACATGAACAATTGAAAAACAATGTAACTATTCTCAGTCTGCAAATAACACACATCGGACAAATTGCATAGCAACATGAACAATTGAAAAACAATGTAACTATTCTCAGTCTGCAAATAACACACATCAGACAAATTGCATAGCAACATGAACAATTGAAAAACAATGTAACTATTCTCAGTCTGCAAATAACACACATCAGACAACTCTTATGCACCCACACGTATTTTAATGTTTGCCTCATCCAGTTTTTCAGTTATAATATCTGTGTCCTTCCACCTATCAGCAAGTTCAAGTCCCCGAACAATACCCTCTGCCACGCGACTCTCCTCCACTTCCCCATTTACGATGGCCTTGAGGTAATTAAAGTTATAATACCTAATTTTTGAGTCCATCTTCTCTGCCTCTCCTTCTTCCACTGTCGGCTTACCCTCAGCTTCGAGGGACATGAAGTTGTACTTGTCCAAGAGGGCTCTCCTGGACAAGGTTGGGAAGTTGGTGCTCTCCACACGCTCAAGAAAGATGGCCACATACTCATGGGCCATGAGTTTCTGATCAGGGGTCATCTTCTTCCAATTTGCTGGCGGCCATACAATCTGTTGGTTGTTCGCTTCCATGGAGAATTCATTGACCAATGACCAATCCCTTTTTGCAGGCGGACACATGGGCATACAGCCCTTCTTTAGAATCCGGAAGGCTCTGTCCTTTAAGCTGCTGCTTGAACCCAGCACGGATGAGCTACAGGACGATGCTGAAGAGGAAGATGAGGAGGAGGAGGAGGAGGAAGATATCTCACCACTTGGAGAAACAACCCTGTCTCGATCTGGGCCCATATTTCTCTCCGAAACCGCTTCTTCACCCAACTCTATGTTGTCCCTGTGATCAAAGTCTTGATCCCCTTCCGACTCTTGCCTCCTACGTTTTAGTCCCTTTTCAGTTTCTTTTGGCCTGTCTTCTTCAGCTGCTACTTTCGAGCTTGTGCCTTGTTCCAACTGAGCAACCGAACTTCTATCTTCCCGTTCCACTTGTCTTTCAGTTCTTGCCGATTTCTCAACCACAGTCCTCTTGTCTCGCGACACGCTTCGCTCCCTGGATTCCCTCTTCTTTGCCATACCTCTTAAAATCTCCAATCCTTTCCTCCAACCGGCCGTCCATTGATCTCCCCTAGCTTGCTTGTCCGAAAATGTATCGCTCCAACTTCTCATGGCTTTTCTCGCTTCATAGGCCGCCTTGGAGTCGTAAGGGTTGATGTTGTCAACTACTTTAGCGTAGTCCTCAGGATACTTGGCGAAGTAAAACCCATTCGCCCTGGTGAACTGGTCCTTGCTTATTGTTACCTCTCGGTGGACTTTTTTCACATGTGATTCCAGATCCGCTATACGGGTGTAAACGTTCTCTTTCCCCTCACACCAAGCGCACATCACAGAAAGTCGTCGATGGGCTGAAGAGATCAGGTGGACATTTAGTGACTTCCTGTCGGGAAAGTAGGCTTCACACAACCAGCATTTTTCCCTGAAATACCGACTTGAACAATAGACACATGGTAACCAACAATCCAATGTAACAATATTTAAAATGTTAAATTTATCTTTGACAATCCATGCACAGCCTTTTTTTTTTGTATACAACATATTAATTTGTAAATAGTTTGATAGACAGGCACATATCGATACCAGACGCACAGGGTCTCCACCATAGTTAAAAGTTTAACACATTTTTTTTTAAAAGTTTATTCATACATTTACAGTATAAACAGTTCAGGTCAGTTGTGTTAACAATGTTAATTATTTTCCATTAAATTTTGCAGCTGGACCTTCTTTATCCAACTTGGAATGCAAGTCCCTGTATAAGGATATAATCTGTCAACATGATATGCTTTTGGAGCCTTTCTTGACGACTGCTTTACTTTGCAAATGAGATCGTCTATCATCCTTGTGACAAGAAATGGTCCTTTCCATTTCACGGCTAGTTTAGTGCTTATACCAACTTTTCTTGATGGATCATGCAACCACACAACCTGTCCTGGGAAAAACTTCTTCTTCTTTACATTGCTGTCATAGTGCTTCTTTTGATATAGAGCTGCAACCTTCAGGTGACTTCTTGCAATTTCATGACAACCTTTAATTTTCTTTTTCAGCAGACTAACATAGTCATCTACACTTGTTTCCGGTGTGTCCTCTTCTGGTACACCTACTACTGCTTGCAACGGAAGACGAATATCCTTGCCAAATACCATCTTGTTAGGGGTGACGGATGTGCTACTTTGAGGGGAAGAGCGATATGCCATACATACTTGTTGCAGATAGACGTCCCAACAGGCTGGTTCGTCTTGACAATATGACCGCAGCATAGCAAGAAGTGTTCTGTTAAATCTTTCAACCAGTCCATTTGCCTGAGGTCGTCTAGACGTGGAGTGCGTCTTTTGAATCCCAAGGAAATCACAAAGATCTTCAAGAAGTTTAGATTCAAAACTACGGCCTTGATCTGTGTACACCTGTAGGGGAATTCCAAATCGACATACAAAATTATCCAAAAACGCTTTTGCAACAGTTCTCGACTCTAAATCAGATATAGCGACACATTCTGTCCATTTGGTGAACCAAATCGATGATAACAAGTATGTAGCGATTGCCATTATCTGTAACTGGAAGTGGTCCGAGTATGTCCATTTGCACACGCTCCATTGGTTCGCCAACTAAATAACAACCAAGTGGTGCTTTGTTTGACTGTCGTGAAAGCTTGTTAATTGCACACACATCACATGTTGAACAATACTCTTTCACATTATCTGCCATACCAGGCCAATAGAATGCTTTTCTGATTTTGTACAGAGTCTTTTCCACCCCAAGATGACCGCCACTAGCAACATCATGATGTAATTTCAAAACAACACCACGTCGATCAGCCGGCGTTACCAGCTGGTGTAAAATGTCACCATTGTTTTCCTCGTACTTCCGAAACAGCAACCCTCCAACAATTACTAGGCGATCCCACTGTCTCCACAAAGTTTTTATTTCAGCTTTTGAATCTGAAATGTCTTTCCATTCCGGTCTGGTTTCATTTCCCTCTTTTGCAAGCTTAATTACACCTATTGCACTGTCACTCAGTTGACTGTAAGCGATAGTCTGCATGTGTCCAACCATCAATGAGATATGCTGCTCTCTTAAGTTCTGTTGACTGTGCAGCCACGTTACTTCTTGTAACAGCTCTAATTATTTCATCAGTCGATTCAATTTTATCTATCATCGCTTCTTGATTATCTTGTTGGTGCTTGCATGACTTGCATGGTCTTCTGGACAAAGCATCGGCATTGTTGTGGCTTGTTCCGGCTCTATGTTCTACTGTTAAGTCATATGTATTGAGTTCTTGAAGCCATCGTGTGACTTGTCCAGTTGGTGATTTTAACGATCTTAACCAGCTCACGGCAGCGTTGTCAGTCCTGACAAGTATTTTCTGTCCATATAAGTAGCTGTGAAAATGTTTCAGAGCGGTTACAACTGCCAGAAGTTCCTTCCTTGTTACGCAATAAGACCGCTCATGCACATTCATTGTTTTGCTAATGTAAGCAATAACTCTTTCATGCTCGTCTTGAACTTGAGACAAAACGGCTCCAACACCTACATCTGAAGCATCTGTGTCTAGAATGAACTGAGAACCCAGTTGAGGGTACGCTAGCACCGGTGCTGATGTAAGCATCTCTTTGAGGAAATCAAAAGCTTCTTGGCACATCTGATTCCAAATAAATTTCGCATTTTTCTCACACAATTTGTGAAGTGGCTTGGCAATGTCAGCAAATCCCTTTACGAATCTTCTGTAATACGATGCTAGGCCAAGAAAGCTCCGAACCTCCTTACTTGACTCTGGAACTGGCCATTCTTTAATTGTTCTGACCTTTTCTGGGTCTGTTTCAACACCCTCTTCGGATACAATATGACCCAGAAAAGACACTGATTTTCGAAAGAATTTGCATTTGGAAGGATTCAGTTTGAGATGAGCCTTTCTTAACCGTTCGAAAACGTTTTCAAGCCGTGTCAAGCTTTCATCGACTGTTTTACCAGGGGTTATGATGTCATCCATATACAGCAATGACTCTATCCACTGTAGACCCCGCAAAACATCCTCCATAACACGTTCGAAAGTAGAGGGAGCATTTACAAGTCCAAACGGCATAACTTTGAAGTGGTACAGGCCATGACTCGTTGAAAAAGCTGTCTTAAGTTTGTCCTTCTCATCCATCTTCACTTGCCAAAACCCTGAACAAAGATCCATTGAGCTAAACCATTTTGATCCAGAGAGTGCATCTAAGCAGTCATCTACCCTGGGAATAGGGTAGGCGTCCTTGACTGTCACATCGTTCAGTTTTCGATAATCCACGCAAAACCTTGTGGAGCCATCCTTTTTGGACACCAGGACTATTGGCGAAGACCATGGACTGTTTGACGGTTCTATAATACCCTTTTGAAGCATCTTTTCAACTTCAGCCCGTTCCACTTCTCTTTTTCCATATGGCTGTCGTCTAGGTTGCTGCCTGATGGGGTTAGCACTTCCAGTGTTTATCTTGTGTTTCACGACGTTTGTGCACCCGAGATCGTCGGACGACTTTGCAAACACATCTTGGTACTTATACAACAATTTTGCAAACTTGTTTTTCTGTTCGGGATCCAAATATTCAACACCATCGTCAAACATCTTTTTCACATGTTCTGGCAAAATGACCTCTTCAGACTGCAAACCCGTGTCACTTTTGACTGTGGCACACGTATCTGTTTGAATTTCTTTAGAAATTATGGGGTCCTCAACTGGGAAACACTCGCCAACAAGATATCCTGCTTCCAAACTTACTGTTTCATCAAAATCGTTCACAACACACACGGACACATCTTCTCCCTGAGTTTCAACAATGCCTGCCACAACTCGACAACTTATGTCCTGCAAGCCTTGAATCCCATCAACAAACACTACCTCTCGCACAAAGCCTTTTACTTCTACAGGTAACATCTGAAAGCTCCTAGGTGGTATTTCAACCTTCTCTTTCACGAGCACCCTGCATACACTCAGCCCAGTCCCTTCTGTAACACAATCAATTGTATTACCATCCAGTGTGTGAAGTTTATGATTTTGAATGTCCCAGGATTGAATGTGGTTTGCCATAAAATCTTGTCCCAGAATTCCTTGAATATTTGGTATATCGCAAACGGTGGCGTCAATTGCAGTCGTGAAACTCCCGACCTTCAACTTTAACTCTACAGAACCTTGAACGTTTAAAGGTGTGCCGTCTACGGAACAAACTGTACGATTATGCTCACGCAAATCCTCTGTCTTCTTTCCTAAAGCCTCAAGGGTGTCTTTAGATATTAAAGTGGTTGTTGCTCCACTATCTAATAGCAAGGTTACCGCAGTTCCGTCTATTAATGCTTCAATATAGACACCATTGTCTTTCGTTTTCATCAGATCGCTGCAGTGACCAACCCGCAATGCCTTTTCATCTGGTCTGCATGGCACCTCTATTTGTTTAGGTCGATTTTTCACTTGAACCGTCGCATCACGACCTATTGACGTGACGGTCTGAAGTTTTCCTGCTGCAGTCCTCGTCTGTTGTCTTTTATCGGACAATCTCTGATGAAATGATTTGTAGAACCACATCTGTAGCACGATCTTCCAGAGATTCTGCCTCCCATGGTAGATTCAAGTTTGTCCAATCGTTGCTCAATACGCTTAATGGCACTGGTAAACTGATCATAAGTTCCCTCATGCACCGGGTTGGTTTCAAAAGATCTCTCTCTGCTGCTTGTGTTTGTAACACCCCTAATCTGCGCTCCTACACCTTGCCCCGGACGTCCCAACACCTCTTCATAACGCTCAACCACCTCCACAGCTTCACTTATTGTCTGGCAATTTTTATCCATTAAACGGCATCTCATCTCGGCTGAAACATTCTTATTAAAATGTTGTAATGCAAGCATTTCTTGGGCCTCTTGATCAAGTGTTGAATAGGCTTTCTGAGACAGTAGTCGAATTTCATCCCCAAAAGCAGCAATTGTTTCTGTTTTTCCCCTCATTCTGTTTTGCATCTTTGAAAGCCATCGGTTCTGTTGTCTTTTACTTCCAAACCTCTGTTCTAATCTGTTTGTCAGGAGTTTGTAAGACCGTTTCTCTGCAACAGGTAACGAACTGTAATGCATGCGAGCCTGCTGCTTAAGAGATGTAGCAAGGTAAAGTAACTTCTCCTTTTCGTTCCATTGTGCAAGCTCTGCACAATCTTCGAAGTATGCGATGTACTGGTCCCAATCTTCATCTCCGGAATAAGGGTCTGGTTTAATGTTTGGACGCGGTCCACGTCTGTAAAAGCCACCATATGCCCCGTCAAATTGGCCCTCTTGGTAATCTTGACCTTCCCCTCTTCCGTTCTCGTTGACATTGAAGTCAACCTCGGAGTCGGACTGGTCATTGTTGTCCGCCATTGTACGACTAATGTGATGGTAATGGCACAAAGAAAAAGAACTTGAAAATTTGCACTTTATTATTCACAATAAAACGTAAATCATATAAATTTACACAACAAGCAGTTAGGAAACGATCATCTACTTTTGTTTCTGTCTTTTAACGTCCCTGCCGTTCCGTTCTGGTGCCGACGTTCCGTTCTAGTGCAGCCGTTCCCGTTCTATTGCAGCCGTTCCCGTTCTAGTGCAGCCTTTTCCGTTGCAGCCGTTCCCGTTCTTATGCAGCCGTTCCGTTCTGGTGCAGCCGTTACCGTTCTATTGCAGCCGTTCCCGCTCTATTGCAGCCGTTTCCGTTCTTGTGCAGCCGTTCCGTTCTGGTAAAGCAGTTCCCGTTTTCGTCAGCCCGTTCCCGTTCTCGTCCGGCCGTTCCCGTTTTCGTCAGGCCGTTCCCGTTCTCGTAAGGCCGTTCCCGTTTTCTTCAGGCCGTTCCCGTTTTCGTCAGCCCGTTCCCGTTCTCGTCAGGCCGTTCCCGTTTTCGTCAGGCCGTTCCCGTTTTCGTCAGGCCGTTCCCGTTTTTGTCAGGCCGTTCCCGTTCTCGTCAGGCCGTTCCCGTTTCTGTCCCTTGCTGTTTTCCCCGTGGTGACGAAAAATAAAAGTTCTGAGATGCTAAAAGTATATTAGCATCCCACTTCTGACACCAATGTAACGGTTTCGTGCCGTCGGTAAATACTGTGTCCTTTCTATCAACCAGGTAGTTATTAGTTTATTAAAATGTTATTAGTCTGTGAATAGATGTCTTCAAAAATAAAGAAATGAAAACAGTGAGACTTAATTTATTTATACTTCTCAAAATATACCAACATGAAACAACAAATGTATAAGAATATAATATAGTTACATTTTGTCCGACATCCCAGTTCTTTCTTGTTATTATTATTATTAAAGGTTTTAAAAGTTTAAATAATTTTAGATCTCACTGTTTTCATTTCTTTATTTTTGAAAACATAAATCATATAAATTTACACAACAAGCAGTTAGGAAACGAGCATCTACTTCTGTTTCTGTCTTTTAACGTCCCTGCCGTTCCGTTCTGGTGCCGACGTTCCGTTCTAGTGCAGCCGTTCCCGTTCTATTGCAGCCGTTCCCGTTCTAGTGCAGCCTTTTCCGTTCTAGTGCAGCCGTTCCCGTTCTTATGCAGCCGTTCCGTTCTGGTGCAGCCGTTACCGTTCTATTGCAGCCGTTCCCGCTCTATTGCAGCCGTTTCCGTTCTTGTGCAGCCGTTTGATAGCCCTAGGCCCAATGGTTATGGACGATAAGATTTGTTAAGTTTTCACAAAATAGACCCAATATAAGCATATGTTTAATTTTGAGACCCCCGGGGCAGGGTCAAATTTGATCCCATGGGCATAATTTGAACAAATTTGGTAGGGACTATTAGATGTCTTTACATACCAAATTTGAGAGCCCTAAGCCCAATGGATATGGACGAAAGATTTGAAAATTTTCACAAAATAGGCCTTATATAAGCAAATTTTTAATTTTGTGACCCCCGCGCCAGGGTCAAATTTAACCTCAGGGGCAAGATTTGAACAAATTTGAAAGAGGTTCACCCCAGGAACATTCCTGAGAAATTTTATCAGAATTGGACCAATAGTTTAGGAGTAGATGTTTAAAGGAAAAGTGAACGCACGGACGCACGCATGACGGACACAGGACCATGACATAAGCCCCTCGGAGCTTTTGCCAGTGGAGCTAAAAGACAAATTTTAATTTAACAAAAACACCGACATAATCGTTATTCCTACCTGGGCTTGAACCCCTTACCTTTAGATTTATTTATTTATTTAGATTTAGATAGTGCAGCCGTTTCCGTTCTATTGCAGCCGTTCCCGTTCTTATGCAGCCGTTCCGTTCTGGTGCAGCCGTTACCGTTCTATTGCAGCCGTTCCCGCTCTATTGCAGCCGTTTCCGTTCTTGTGCAGCCGTTCCGTTCTGGTAAAGCAGTTCCCGTTTTCGTCAGGCCGTTCCCGTTCCCGTCAGGCCGTTCCCGTTTTCGTCAGGCCGTTCCCGTTCTCGTAAGGCCGTTCCCGTTTTCTTCAGGCCGTTCCCTTTTCGTCAGCCCGTTCCCGTTCTCGTCAGGCCGTTCCCGTTTTCGTCAGCCCGTTCCCGTTCTCGTCAGGCCGTTCCCGTTTTCGTCAGGCCGTTCCCGTTCTCGTCAGGCCGTTCCCGTTTTTGTCAGGCCGTTCCCGTTCTCGTCAGGCCGTTCCCGTTTCTGTCCCTTGCTGTTTTCCCCGTGGTGACGAAAAATAAAAGTTCTGAGATGCTAAAAGTATATTAGCATCCCACTTCTGACACCAATGTAACGGTTTCGTGCCGTCGGTAAATACTGTGTCCTTTCTATCAACCAGGTAGTTATTAGTTTATTAAAATGTTATTAGTCTGTGAATAGATGTCTTCAAGAATAAAGAAATGAAAACAGTGAGAATTAATTTATTTATACTTCTCAAAATATACCAACATGAAACAACAAATGTATAAGAATATAATATAGTTACATTTTGTCCGACATCCCAGTTCTTTCTTGTTATTATTATTATTAAAGGTTTTAAAAGTTTAAATAATTTTAGATGTTGTGTGGCCGAAAAGTTGAATGTGTCCTAAGTCGTCTGCGGCGCGTCTTTTATATGGATGCCCCTTGATACAATTCCTCAGACTCCGTAAACGGTTATGCGACAGCTCCGACCAATCAGAATGCTTGAATCGCCGATTTGAACCACTGTCATCCAATCAAATATGCGCGCCAAATGAACTCTTCAAAACGCTTCCGCACATCAGGAAATAGTTCCAAATGTTATATCTATGCTTATCAATCAAATGACAATAACTTGATATAAAACAGTAGCAAATCGTTAACATTAATACAATAAGACATAGTTTACTGTAACCATAAACTATATGGCGCAGTCTTTTGCTAAAATCACAAATATCTTTTTATGACGTCACAAGCATGGTCGACACTGTTTATGAGTGACAAGGAAGTGTTATTCTTTATGGAATTACAATCATAGGAACGAGGATTAATAACTAAAGTTGTGAGTAACATTTAAGGATTATAAGGATTAAGATGTAGATAAAATGATATATGCATGAAACCTCAGTAAACTGTTCAACATGCATATGTCATGTAATTCAACGAACTGTCAGAATCTGTCAACATTCGGTGAGTAGGTCTTTGCCCATATCCTAGATAATGAAACATGTTATGAAACCTTATTATTAGTTTTGCTTAGGATTACTTGTAGTCCATTATATTACACTTCCCCCCACTTTATTAAAATAATCCTCCTGGATTATGTCCAATAAAATAACAAATGAGCACTTTAAACATTTATGCAACGAGATCATACAGATTGCATAGCAACATGAACAATTGAAAAACAATGTAACTATTCTCAGTCTGCAAATAACACACATCAGACAAATTGCATAGCAACATGAACAATTGAAAAACAATGTAACTATTCTCAGTCTGCAAATAACACACATCGGACAAATTGCATAGCAACATGAACAATTGAAAAACAATGTAACTATTCTCAGTCTGCAAATAACACACATCAGACAAATTGCATAGCAACATGAACAATTGAAAAACAATGTAACTATTCTCAGTCTGCAAATAACACACATCAGACAACTCTTATGCACCCACACGTATTTTAATGTTTGCCTCATCCAGTTTTTCAGTTATAATATCTGTGTCCTTCCACCTATCAGCAAGTTCAAGTCCCCGAACAATACCCTCTGCCACGCGACTCTCCTCCACTTCCCCATTTACGATGGCCTTGAGGTAATTAAAGTTATAATACCTAATTTTTGAGTCCATCTTCTCTGCCTCTCCTTCTTCCACTGTCGGCTTACCCTCAGCTTCGAGGGACATGAAGTTGTACTTGTCCAAGAGGGCTCTCCTGGACAAGGTTGGGAAGTTGGTGCTCTCCACACGCTCAAGAAAGATGGCCACATACTCATGGGCCATGAGTTTCTGATCAGGGGTCATCTTCTTCCAATTTGCTGGCGGCCATACAATCTGTTGGTTGTTCGCTTCCATGGAGAATTCATTGACCAATGACCAATCCCTTTTTGCAGGCGGACACATGGGCATACAGCCCTTCTTTAGAATCCGGAAGGCTCTGTCCTTTAAGCTGCTGCTTGAACCCAGCACGGATGAGCTACAGGACGATGCTGAAGAGGAAGATGAGGAGGAGGAGGAGGAGGAAGATATCTCACCACTTGGAGAAACAACCCTGTCTCGATCTGGGCCCATATGTCTCTCCGAAACCGCTTCTTCACCCAACTCTATGTTGTCCCTGTGATCAAAGTCTTGATCCCCTTCCGACTCTTGCCTCCTACGTTTAGTCCCTTTCAGTTTCTTTTGGCCTGTCTTCTTCAGCTGCTACTTCGAGCTTGTGCCTTGTTCCAACTGAGCAAACCGAACTTCTATCTTCCCGGTCCACTTGTCTTTCAGTTCTTGCCCGATTCGCAACCACAGTCCTCTCGTAAGGCCGTTCCCGTTTTCTTCAGGCCGTTCCCTTTTCGTCAGCCCGTTCCCGTTCTCGTCAGGCCGTTCCCGTTTTCGTCAGCCCGTTCCCGTTCTCGTCAGGCCGTTCCCGTTTTTCGTCAGGCCGTTCCCGTTCTCGTCAGGCCGTTCCCGTTTTTGTCAGGCCGTTCCCGTTCTCGTCAGGCCGTTCCCGTTTCTGTCCCTTGCTGTTTTCCCCGTGGTGACGAAAAATAAAGTTCTGAGATGCTAAAAGTATATTAGCATCCCACTTCTGACACCAATGTAACGGTTTCGTGCCGTCGGTAAATACTGTGTCCTTTCTATCAACCAGGTAGTTATTAGTTTATTAAAATGTTATTAGTCTGTGAATAGATGTCTTCAAGAATAAAGAAATGAAAACAGTGAGAATTAATTTATTTATACTTCTCAAAATATACCAACATGAAACAACAAATGTATAAGAATATAATATAGTTACATTTTGTCCGACATCCCAGTTCTTTCTTGTATTATTATTATTAAGGTATTAAAGTTTAAATAATTTTAGATGTTGTGTGGCCGAAAAGTTGAATGTGTCCTAAGTCGTCTGCGGCGCGTCTTTTATATGGATGCCCCTTGATACAATTCCTCAGACTCCGTAAACGGTTATGCGACAGCTCCGACCAATCAGAATGCTTGAATCGCCGATTTGAACCACTGTCATCCAATCAAATATGCGCGCCAAATGAACTCTTCAAAACGCTTCCGCACATCAGGAAATAGTTCCAAATGTTATATCTATGCTTATCAATCAAATGACAATAACTTGATATAAAACAGTAGCAAATCGTTAACATTAATACAATAAGACATAGTTTACTGTAACCATAAACTATATGGCGCAGTCTTTTGCTAAAATCACAAATATCTTTTTATGACGTCACAAGCATGGTCGACACTGTTTATGAGTGACAAGGAAGTGTTATTCTTTATGGAATTACAATCATAGGAACGAGGATTAATAACTAAAGTTGTGAGTAACATTTAAGGATTATAAGGATTAAGATGTAGATAAAATGATATATGCATGAAACCTCAGTAAACTGTTCAACATGCATATGTCATGTAATTCAACGAACTGTCAGAATCTGTCAACATTCGGTGAGTAGGTCTTTGCCCATATCCTAGATAATGAAACATGTTATGAAACCTTATTATTAGTTTTGCTTAGGATTACTTGTAGTCCATTATATTACACTTCCCCCCACTTTATTAAAATAATCCTCCTGGATTATGTCCAATAAAATAACAAATGAGCACTTTAAACATTTATGCAACGAGATCATACAGATTGCATAGCAACATGAACAATTGAAAAACAATGTAACTATTCTCAGTCTGCAAATAACACACATCAGACAAATTGCATAGCAACATGAACAATTGAAAAACAATGTAACTATTCTCAGTCTGCAAATAACACACATCGGACAAATTGCATAGCAACATGAACAATTGAAAAACAATGTAACTATTCTCAGTCTGCAAATAACACACATCAGACAAATTGCATAGCAACATGAACAATTGAAAAACAATGTAACTATTCTCAGTCTGCAAATAACACACATCAGACAACTCTTATGCACCCACACGTATTTTAATGTTTGCCTCATCCAGTTTTTCAGTTATAATATCTGTGTCCTTCCACCTATCAGCAAGTTCAAGTCCCCGAACAATACCCTCTGCCACGCGACTCTCCTCCACTTCCCCATTTACGATGGCCTTGAGGTAATTAAAGTTATAATACCTAATTTTTGAGTCCATCTTCTCTGCCTCTCCTTCTTCCACTGTCGGCTTACCCTCAGCTTCGAGGGACATGAAGTTGTACTTGTCCAAGAGGGCTCTCCTGGAAATCTATAATCTCTCGTGCCGTCGGTAAATACTGTTTCCTTTCTATCAACCAGGTAGTTATAGTTTATTAAAATATTATTAGTCTGTGAATAGATGTCTTCAAGAATAAAGAAATGAAAACAGTGAGACTTAATTTATTTATACTTCTCAAAATATACCAACACGAAACAACAAATGTATAAGAATATAATATAGTTACATTTTGTCCGACATCCCAGTTCTTTCTTGATTGTATTATTAATATTAAAGTTTAAATAATTTTAGATGTTGTGTGGCCGAAAAGTTGAATGTGTCCTAAGTCGTCTGCGGCGCGTCTTTTATATGGATGCCCCTTGATACAATTCCTCAGACTCCGTAAACGGTTATGCGACAGCTCCGACCAATCAGAATGCTTGAATCGCCGATTTGAACCACTGTCATCCAATCAAATATGCGCGCCAAATGAACTCTTCAAAACGCTTCCGCACATCAGGAAATAGTTCCAAATGTTATATCTATGCTTATCAATCAAATGACAATAACTTGATATAAAACAGTAGCAAATCGTTAACATTAATACAATAAGACATAGTTTACTGTAACAATAAACTATATGGCGCAGTCTTTTGCTAAAATCACAAATATCTTTTTATGACGTCACAAGCATGGTCGACACTGTTTATGAGTGACAAGGAAGTGTTATTCTTTATGGAATTACAATCATAGGAACGAGGATTAATAACTAAAGTTGTGAGTAACATTTAAGGATTATAAGGATTAAGATGTAGATAAAATGATATATGCATGAAACCTCAGTAAACTGTTCAACATGCATATGTCATGTAATTCAACGAACTGTCAGAATCTGTCAACATTCGGTGAGTAGGTCTTTGCCCATATCCTAGATAATGAAACATGTTATGAAACCTTATTATTAGTTTTGCTTAGGATTACTTGTAGTCCATTATATTACACTTCCCCCCACTTTATTAAAATAATCCTCCTGGATTATGTCCAATAAAATAACAAATGAGCACTTTAAACATTTATGCAACGAGATCATACAGATTGCATAGCAACATGAACAATTGAAAAACAATGTAACTATTCTCAGTCTGCAAATAACACACATCAGACAAATTGCATAGCAACATGAACAATTGAAAAACAATGTAACTATTCTCAGTCTGCAAATAACACACATCGGACAAATTGCATAGCAACATGAACAATTGAAAAACAATGTAACTATTCTCAGTCTGCAAATAACACACATCAGACAAATTGCATAGCAACATGAACAATTGAAAAACAATGTAACTATTCTCAGTCTGCAAATAACACACATCAGACAACTCTTATGCACCCACACGTATTTTAATGTTTGCCTCATCCAGTTTTTCAGTTATAATATCTGTGTCCTTCCACCTATCAGCAAGTTCAAGTCCCCGAACAATACCCTCTGCCACGCGACTCTCCTCCACTTCCCCATTTACGATGGCCTTGAGGTAATTAAAGTTATAATACCTAATTTTTGAGTCCATCTTCTCTGCCTCTCCTTCTTCCACTGTCGGCTTACCCTCAGCTTCGAGGGACATGAAGTTGTACTTGTCCAAGAGGGCTCTCCTGGACAAGGTTGGGAAGTTGGTGCTCTCCACACGCTCAAGAAAGATGGCCACATACTCATGGGCCATGAGTTTCTGATCAGGGGTCATCTTCTTCCAATTTGCTGGCGGCCATACAATCTGTTGGTTGTTCGCTTCCATGGAGAATTCATTGACCAATGACCAATCCCTTTTTGCAGGCGGACACATGGGCATACAGCCCTTCTTTAGAATCCGGAAGGCTCTGTCCTTTAAGCTGCTGCTTGAACCCAGCACGGATGAGCTACAGGACGATGCTGAAGAGGAAGATGAGGAGGAGGAGGAGGAGGAAGATATCTCACCACTTGGAGAAACAACCCTGTCTCGATCTGGGCCCATATTTCTCTCCGAAACCGCTTCTTCACCCAACTCTATGTTGTCCCTGTGATCAAAGTCTTGATCCCCTTCCGACTCTTGCCTCCTACATTTTAGTCCCTTTTCAGTTTCTTTTGGCCTGTCTTCTTCAGCTGCTACTTTCGAGCTTGTGCCTTGTTCCAACTGAGCAACCGAACTTCTATCTTCCCGTTCCACTTGTCTTTCAGTTCTTGCGGATTTCTCAACCACAGTCCTCTTGTCTCGCGACACGCTTCGCTCCTTGGATTCCCTCTTCTTTGCCATACCTCTTAAAATCTCCAATCCTTTCCTCCAACCGGCCGTCCATTGATCTCCCCTAGCTTGCTTGTCCGAAAATGTATCGCTCCAACTTCTCATGGCTTTTCTCGCTTCATAGGCCGCCTTGGAGTCGTAAGGGTTGATGTTGTCAACTACTTTAGCGTAGTCCTCAGGATACTTGGCGAAGTAAAACCCATTCGCCCTGGTGAACTGGTCCTTGCTTATTGTTACCTCTCGGTGGACTTTTTTCACATGTGATTCCAGATCCGCTATACGGGTGTAAACGTTCTCTTTCCCCTCACACCAAGCGCACATCACAGAAAGTCGTCGATGGGCTGAAGAGATCAGGTGGACATTTAGTGACTTCCTGTCGGGAAAGTAGGCTTCACACAACCAGCATTTTTCCCTGAAATACCGACTTGAACAATAGACACATGGTAACCAACAATCCAATGTAACAATATTTAAAATGTTAAATTTATCTTTGACAATCCATGCACAGCCTTTTTTTTTTGTATACAACATATTAATTTGTAAATAGTTTGATAGACAGGCACATATCGATACCAGACGCACAGGGTCTCCACCATAGTTAAAAGTTTAACACATTTTTTTTTAAAGTTTATTCATACATTTACAGTATAAACAGTTCAGGTCAGTTGTGTTAACAATGTTAATTATTTTCAATTAAATTTTGCAGCTGGACCTTCTTTATCCAACTTGGAATGCAAGTCCCTGTATAAGGATATAATCTGTCAACATGATATGCTTTTGGAGCCTTTCTTGACGACTGCTTTACTTTGCAAATGAGATCGTCTATCATCCTTGTGACAAGAAATGGTCCTTTCCATTTCACGGCTAGTTTAGTGCTTATACCAACTTTTCTTGATGGATCATGCAACCACACAACCTGTCCTGGGAAAAACTTCTTCTTCTTTACATTGCTGCCATAGTGCTTCTTTTGATATAGAGCTGCAACCTTCAGGTGACTTCTTGCAATTTCATGACAACCTTTAATTTTCTTTTTCAGCAGACTAACATAGTCATCTACACTTGTTTCCGGTGTGTCCTCTTCAGGTACACCTACTACTGCTTGCAACGGAAGACGAATATCCTTGCCAAATACCATCTTGTTAGGGGTGACGGATGTGCTACTTTGAGGGGAAGAGCGATATGCCATACATACTTGTTGCAGATAGACGTCCCAACAGGCTGGTTCGTCTTGACAATATGACCGCAGCATAGCAAGAAGTGTTCTGTTAAATCTTTCAACCAGTCCATTTGCCTGAGGTCGTCTAGACGTGGAGTGCGTCTTTTGAATCCCAAGGAAATCACAAAGATCTTCAAGAAGTTTAGATTCAAAACTACGGCCTTGATCTGTGTACACCTGTAGGGGAATTCCAAATCGACATACAAAATTATCCAAAAACGCTTTTGCAACAGTTCTCGACTCTAAATCAGATATAGCGACACATTCTGTCCATTTGGTGAACCAAACGATGATAACAAGTATGTAGCGATTGCCATTATCTGTAACTGGAAGTGGTCCGAGTATGTCCATTTGCACACGCTCCATTGGTTCGCCAACTAAATAACAACCAAGTGGTGCTTTGTTTGACTGTCGTGAAAGCTTGTTAATTGCACACACATCACATGTTGAACAATACTCTTTCACATTATCTGCCATACCAGGCCAATAGAATGCTTTTCTGATTTTGTACAGAGTCTTTTCCACCCCAAGATGACCGCCACTAGCAACATCATGATGTAATTTCAAAACAACACCACGTCGATCAGCCGGCGTTACCAGCTGGTGTAAAATGTCACCATTGTTTTCCTCGTACTTCCGAAACAGCAACCCTCCAACAATTACTAGGCGATCCCACTGTCTCCACAAAGTTTTTATTTCAGCTTTTGAATCTGAAATGTCTTTCCATTCCGGTCTGGTTTCATTTCCCTCTTTTGCAAGCTTAATTACACCTATTGCACTGTCACTCAGTTGACTGTAAGCGATGTCTGCATGTGTCCAACCATCAATGAGATATGCTGCTCTCTTAAGTTCTGTTGACTGTGCAGCCACGTTACTTCTTGTAACAGCTCTAATTATTTCATCAGTCGATTCAATTTTATCTATCATCGCTTCTTGATTATCTTGTTGGTGCTTGCATGACTTGCATGGTCTTCTGGACAAAGCATCGGCATTGTTGTGGCTTGTTCCGGCTCTATGTTCTACTGTTAAGTCATATGTATTGAGTTCTTGAAGCCATCGTGTGACTTGTCCAGTTGGTGATTTTAACGATCTTAACCAGCTCACGGCAGCGTTGTCAGTCCTGACAAGTATTTTCTGTCCATATAAGTAGCTGTGAAAATGTTTCAGAGCGGTTACAACTGCCAGAAGTTCCTTCCTTGTTACGCAATAAGACCGCTCATGCACATTCATTGTTTTGCTAATGTAAGCAATAACTCTTTCATGCTCGTCTTGAACTTGAGACAAAACGGCTCCAACACCTACATCTGAAGCATCTGTGTCTAGAATGAACTGAGAACCCAGTTGAGGGTACGCTAGCACCGGTGCTGATGTAAGCATCTCTTTGAGGAAATCAAAAGCTTCTTGGCACATCTGATTCCAAATAAATTTCGCATTTTTCTCACACAATTTGTGAAGTGGCTTGGCAATGTCAGCAAATCCCTTTACGAATCTTCTGTAATACGATGCTAGGCCAAGAAAGCTCCGAACCTCCTTACTTGACTCTGGAACTGGCCATTCTTTAATTGTTCTGACCTTTTCTGGGTCTGTTTCAACACCTTCTGCGGATACAATATGACCAAGAAAAGACACTGATTTTCGAAAGAATTTGCATTTGGAAGGATTCAGTTTGAGATGAGCCTTTCTTAACCGTTCGAAAACGTTTTCAAGCCGTGTCAAGCTTTCATCGACTGTTTTACCAGGGGTTATGATGTCATCCATATACAGCAATGACTCTATCCACTGTAGACCCCGCAAAACATCCTCCATAACACGTTCGAAAGTAGAGGGAGCATTTACAAGTCCAAACGGCATAACTTTGAAGTGGTACAGGCCATGACTCGTTGAAAAAGCTGTCTTAAGTTTGTCCTTCTCATCCATCTTCACTTGCCAAAACCCTGAACAAAGATCCATTGAGCTAAACCATTTTGATCCAGAGAGTGCATCTAAGCAGTCATCTACCCTGGGAATAGGGTAGGCGTCCTTGACTGTCACATCGTTCAGTTTTCGATAATCCACGCAAAACCTTGTGGAGCCATCCTTTTTGGACACCAGGACTATTGGCGAAGACCATGGACTGTTTGACGGTTCTATAATACCCTTTTGAAGCATCTTCTCAACTTCAGCCCGTTCCACTTCTCTTTTTCCATATGGCTGTCGTCTAGGTTGCTGCCTGATGGGGTTAGCACTTCCAGTGTTTATCTTGTGTTTCACGACGTTTGTGCACCCGAGATCGTCGGACGACTTTGCAAACACATCTTGGTACTTATACAACAATTTTGCAAACTTGTTTTTCTGTTCGGGATCCAAATATTCAACACCATCGTCAAACATCTTTTTCACATGTTCTGGCAAAATGACCTCTTCAGACTGCAAACCCGTGTCACTTTTGACTGTGGCACACGTATCTGTTTGAATTTCTTTAGAAATTATGGGGTCCTCAACTGGGAAACACTCGCCAACAAGATATCCTGCTTCCAAACTTACTGTTTCATCAAAATCGTTCACAACACACACGGACACATCTTCTCCCTGAGTTTCAACAATGCCTGCCACAACTCGACAACTTATGTCCTGCAAGCCTTGAATCCCATCAACAAACACTACCTCTGGCACAAAGCCTTTTACTTCTACAGGTAACATCTGAAAGCTCCTAGGTGGTATTTCAACCTTCTCTTTCACGAGCACCCTGCATACACTCAGCCCAGTCCCTTCTGTAACACAATCAATTGTATTACCATCCAGTGTGTGAAGTTTACGATTTTGAATGTCCCAGGATTGAATGTGGTTTGCCATAAAATCTTGTCCCAGAATTCCTTGAATATTTGGTATATCGCAAACGGTGGCGTCAATTGCAGTCGTGAAACTCCCGACCTTCAACTTTAACTCTACAGAACCTTGAACGTTTAAAGGTGTGCCGTCTACGGAACAAACTGTACGATTATGCTCACGCAAATCATCTGTCTTCTTTCCTATAGCCTCAAGGGTGTCTTTAGATATTAAAGTGGTTGTTGCTCCACTATCTAATAGCAAGGTTACCGCAGTTCCGTCTATTAATGCTTCAATATAGACACCATTGTCTTTCGTTTTCATCAGATCGCTGCAGTGACCAACCCGCAATGCCTTTTCATCTGGTCTGCATGGCACCTCTATTTGTTTAGGTCGATTTTTCACTTGAACCGTCGCATCACGACCTATTGACGTGACGGTCTGAAGTTTTCCACCTGCAGTCCTCGTCTGTTGTCTTTTATCGGACAATCTCTGATGAAATGATTTGTAGAACCACATCTGTAGCACGATCTTCCAGAGATTCTGCCTCCCATGGTAGATTCAAGTTTGTCCAATCGTTGCTCAATACGCTTAATGGCATTGGTAAACTGATCATAAGTTCCCTCATGCACCGGGTTGGTTTCAAAAGATCTCTCTCTGCTGCTTGCGTTTGTAACACCCCTAATCTGCGCTCCTACACCTTGCCCCGGACGTCCCAACACCTCTTCATAACGCTCAATCACCTCCACAGCTTCACTAATTGTCTGGCAATTTTTATCCATTAAACGGCATCTCATCTCGGCTGAAACATTCTTATTAAAATGTTGTAATGCAAGCATTTCTTGGGCCTCTTGATCAAGTGTTGAATAGGCTTTCTGAGACAGTAGTCGAATTTCATCCCCAAAAGCAGCAATTGTTTCTGTTTTTCCCCTCATTCTGTTTTGCATCTTTGAAAGCCATCGGTTCTGTTGTCTTTTACTTCCAAACCTCTGTTCTAATCTGTTTGTCAGGAGTTTGTAAGACCGTTTCTCTGCAACAGGTAACGAACTGTAATGCATGCGAGCCTGCTGCTTAAGAGATGTAGCAAGGTAAAGTAACTTCTCCTTTTCGTTCCATTGTGCAAGCTCTGCACAATCTTCGAAGTATGCGATGTACTGGTCCCAATCTTCATCTCCGGAATAAGGGTCTGGTTTAATGTTTGGACGCGGTCCACGTCTGTACAAGCCACCATATGCCTCATCAAATTGGCCCTCTTGGTACTCTTGACCTTCCCCTCTTCCGTTCTCGTTGACATTGAAGTCAACCTCGGAGTCGGACTGGTCATTGTTGTCCGCCATTGTACGACTAATGTGATGGTAATGGCACAAAGAAAAAGAACTTGAAAATTTGCACTTTATTATTCACAATAAAACATAAATCATATAAATTTACACAACAAGCAGTTAGGAAACGATCATCTACTTCTGTTTCTGTCTTTTAACGTCCCTGCCGTTCCGTTCTGGTACCGACGTTCCGTTCTAGTGCAGCCGTTCGCGTTCTATTGCAGCCGTTCCCGTTCTAGTGCAGCCGTTTCCGTTCTATTGCAGCCGTTCCCGTTCTTATGCAGCCGTTCCGTTCTGGTGCAGCCGTTACCGTTCTATTGCAGCCGTTCCCGCTCTATTGCAGCCGTTTCCGTTCTTGTGCAGCCGTTCCGTTCTGGTAAAGCAGTTCCCGTTTTCGTCAGGCCGTTCCCGTTCCCGTCAGGCCGTTCCCGTTTTCGTCAGGCCGTTCCCGTTCTCGTAAGGCCGTTCCCGTTTTCTTCAGGCCGTTCCCTTTTCGTCAGCCCGTTCCCGTTCTCGTCAGGCCGTTCCCGTTTTCGTCAGGCCGTTCCCGTTTTCGTCAGGCCGTTCCCGTTTTTGTCAGGCCGTTCCCGTTCTCGTCAGGCCGTTCCCGTTCTCGTCAGGCCGTTCCCGTTTTCGTCAGGCCGTTCCCGTTTCTGTCCCTTGCTGTTTTCCCCGTGGTGACGAAAAATAAAAGTTCTGAGATGCTAAAAGTATATTAGCATCCCACTTCTGACACCAATGTAACGGTTTCGTGCCGTCGGTAAATACTGTGTCCTTTCTATCAACCAGGTAGTTATTAGTTTATTAAAATGTTATTAGTCTGTGAATAGATGTCTTCAAGAATAAAGAAATGAAAACAGTGAGAATTAATTTATTTATACTTCTCAAAATATACCAACATGAAACAACAAATGTATAAGAATATAATATAGTTACATTTTGTCCGACATCCCAGTTCTTTCTTGTTATTATTATTATTAAAGGTTTTAAAAGTTTAAATAATTTTAGATCTTGTGTGGCCGAAAAGTTGAATGTTGAATGTCCTAAGTCGTCTGCGGCGCGTCTTTTATATGGATGCCCCTTGATACAATTCCTCAGACTCCGTAAACGGTTATGCGACAGCTCCGACCAATCAGAATGCTTGAATCGCCGATTTGAACCACTGTCATCCAATCAAATATGCGCGCCAAATGAACTCTTCAAAACGCTTCCGCACATCAGGAAATAGTTCCAAATGTTATATCTATGCTTATCAATCAAATGACAATAACTTGATATAAAACAGTAGCAAATCGTTAACATTAATACAATAAGACATAGTTTACTGTAACCATTAACTATATGGCGCAGTCTTTTGCTAAAATCACAAAGATAAAGTTATGACGTCACAAGCATGGTCGACACTGTTTATGAGTGACAAGGAAGTGTTATTGTTTATGGAATTACAATCATAGGAACGAGGATTAATAACTTAAGTTGTGAGTAACATTTAAGGATTATAAGGATTAAGATGTAGATAAAATGATATATGCATGAAACCTCAGTAAACTGTTCAACATGCATATGTCATGTAATTCAACGAACTGTCAGAATCTGTCAACATTCGGTGAGTAGGTCTTTGCCCATATCCTAGATAATGAAACATGTTATGAAACCTTATTATTAGTTTTGCTTAGGACAAGTACAACTTCATGTCCCTCGAAGCTGAGGGTAAGCCGACAGTGGAAGAAGGAGAGGCAGAGAAGATGGACTCAAAAATTAGGTATTATAACTTTAATTACCTCAAGGCCATCGTAAATGGGGAAGTGGAGGAGAGTCGCGTGGCAGAGGGTATTGTTCGGGGACTTGAACTTGCTGATAGGTGGAAGGACACAGATATTATAACTGAAAAACTGGATGAGGCAAACATTAAAATACGTGTGGGTGCATAAGAGTTGTCTGATGTGTGTTATTTGCAGACTGAGAATAGTTACATTGTTTTTCAATTGTTCATGTTGCTATGCAATCTGTATGATCTCGTTGCATAAATGTTTAAAGTGCTCATTTGTTATTTTATTGGACATAATCCAGGAGGATTATTTTAATAAAGTGGGGGGAAGTGTAATATAATGGACTACAAGTAATCCTAAGCAAAACTAATAATAAGGTTTCATAACATGTTTCATTATCTAGGATATGGGCAAAGACCTACTCACCGAATGTTGACAGATTCTGACAGTTCGTTGAATTACATGACATATGCATGTTGAACAGTTTACTGAGGTTTCATGCATATATCATTTTATCTACATCTTAATCCTTATAATCCTTAAATGTTACTCACAACTTAAGTTATTAATCCTCGTTCCTATGATTGTAATTCCATAAAGAATAACACTTCCTTGTCACTCATAAACAGTGTCGACCATGCTTGTGACGTCATAACTTTATCTTTGTGATTTTAGCAAAAGACTGCGCCATATAGTTAATGGTTACAGTAAACTATGTCTTATTGTATTAATGTTAACGATTTGCTACTGTTTTATATCAAGTTATTGTCATTTGATTGATAAGCATAGATATAACATTTGGAACTATTTCCTGATGTGCGGAAGCGTTTTGAAGAGTTCATTTGGCGC
This sequence comes from Dreissena polymorpha, assembly GCF_020536995.1. Lineage (NCBI taxonomy): Eukaryota > Metazoa > Mollusca > Bivalvia > Myida > Dreissenidae > Dreissena > Dreissena polymorpha. The sequence goes on from NC_068367.1 coordinate 41,486,264, forward strand.
GCATATTTGATTGGATGACAGTGGTTCAAATCGGCGATTCAAGCATTCTGATTGGTCGGAGCTGTCGCATAACCGTTTACGGAGTCTGAGGAATTGTATCAAGGGGCATCCATATAAAAGACGCGCCGCAGACGGCTTAGGACACATTCAACTTTTCGGCCACACAAGATCTAAAATTATTTAAACTTTTAAAACCTTTAATAATAATAATAACAAGAAAGAACTGGGATGTCGGACAAAATGTAACTATATTATATTCTTATACATTTGTTGTTTCATGTTGGTATATTTTGAGAAGTATAAATAAATTAATTCTCACTGTTTTCATTTCTTTATTCTTGAAGACATCTATTCACAGACTAATAACATTTTAATAAACTAATAACTACCTGGTTGATAGAAAGGACACAGTATTTACCGACGGCACGAAACCGTTACATTGGTGTCAGAAGTGGGATGCTAATATACTTTTAGCATCTCAGAACTTTTATTTTTCGTCACCACGGGGAAAACAGCAAGGGACAGAAACGGGAACGGCCTGACGAGAACGGGAACGGCCTGACAAAAACGGGAACGGCCTGACGAAAACGGGAACGGCCTGACGAAAACGGGAACGGCCTGACGAGAACGGGAACGGGCTGACGAAAACGGGAACGGCCTGAAGAAAACGGGAACGGCCTTACGAGAACGGGAACGGCCTGACGAAAACGGGAACGGCCGGACGAGAACGGGAACGGGCTGACGAAAACGGGAACTGCTTTACCAGAACGGAACGGCTGCACAAGAACGGAAACGGCTGCAATAGAGCGGGAACGGCTGCAATAGAACGGTAACGGCTGCACCAGAACGGAACGGCTGCATAAGAACGGGAACGGCTGCAACGGAAAAGGCTGCACTAGAACGGGAACGGCTGCAATAGAACGGGAACGGCTGCACTAGAACGGAACGTCGGCACCAGAACGGAACGGCAGGGACGTTAAAAGACAGAAACAAAAGTAGATGATCGTTTCCTAACTGCTTGTTGTGTAAATTTATATGATTTATGTTTTATTGTGAATAATAAAGTGCAAATTTTCAAGTTCTTTTTCTTTGTGCCATTACCATCACATTAGTCGTACAATGGCGGACAACAATGACCAGTCCGACTCCGAGGTTGACTTCAATGTCAACGAGAACGGAAGAGGGGAAGGTCAAGATTACCAAGAGGGCCAATTTGACGGGGCATATGGTGGCTTTTACAGACGTGGACCGCGTCCAAACATTAAACCAGACCCTTATTCCGGAGATGAAGATTGGGACCAGTACATCGCATACTTCGAAGATTGTGCAGAGCTTGCACAATGGAACGAAAAGGAGAAGTTACTTTACCTTGCTACATCTCTTAAGCAGCAGGCTCGCATGCATTACAGTTCGTTACCTGTTGCAGAGAAACGGTCTTACAAACTCCTGACAAACAGATTAGAACAGAGGTTTGGAAGTAAAAGACAACAGAACCGATGGCTTTCAAAGATGCAAAACAGAATGAGGGGAAAAACAGAAACAATTGCTGCTTTTGGGGATGAAATTCGACTACTGTCTCAGAAAGCCTATTCAACACTTGATCAAGAGGCCCAAGAAATGCTTGCATTACAACATTTTAATAAGAATGTTTCAGCCGAGATGAGATGCCGTTTAATGGATAAAAATTGCCAGACAATAAGTGAAGCTGTGGAGGTGGTTGAGCGTTATGAAGAGGTGTTGGGACGTCCGGGGCAAGGTGTAGGAGCGCAGATTAGGGGTGTTACAAACACAAGCAGCAGAGAGAGATCTTTTGAAACCAACCCGGTGCATGAGGGAACTTATGATCAGTTTACCAGTGCCATTAAGCGTATTGAGCAACGATTGGACAAACTTGAATCTACCATGGGAGGCAGAATCTCTGGAAGATCGTGCTACAGATGTGGTTCTACAAATCATTTCATCAGAGATTGTCCGATAAAAGACAACAGACGAGGACTGCAGCAGGAAAACTTCAGACCGTCACGTCAATAGGTCGTGATGCGACGGTTCAAGTGAAAAATCGACCTAAACAAATAGAGGTGCCATGCAGACCAGATGAAAAGGCATTGCGGGTTGGTCACTGCAGCGATCTGATGAAAACGAAAGACAATGGTGTCTATATTGAAGCATTAATAGACGGAACTGCGGTAACCTTGCTATTAGATAGTGGAGCAACAACCACTTTAATATCTAAAGACACCCTTGAGGCTTTAGGAAAGAAGACAGAGGATTTGCGTGAGCATAATCGTACAGTTTGTTCCGTAGACGGCACACCTTTAAACGTTCAAGGTTCTGTAGAGTTAAAGTTGAAGGTCGGGAGTTTCACGACTGCAATTGACGCCACCGTTTGCGATATACCAAATATTCAAGGAATTCTGGGACAAGATTTTATGGCAAACCACATTCAATCCTGGGACATTCAAAATCATAAACTTCACACACTGGATGGTAATACAATTGATTGTGTTACAGAAGGGACTGGGCTGAGTGTATGCAGGGTGCTCGTGAAAGAGAAGGTTGAAATACCACCTAGGAGCTTTCAGATGTTACCTGTAGAAGTAAAAGGCTTTGTGCGAGAGGTAGTGTTTGTTGATGGGATTCAAGGCTTGCAGGACATAAGTTGTCGAGTTGTGGCAGGCATTGTTGAAACTCAGGGAGAAGATGTGTCCGTGTGTGTTGTGAACGATTTTGATGAAACAGTAAGTTTGGAAGCAGGATATCTTGTTGGCGAGTGTTTCCCAGTTGAGGACCCCATAATTTCTAAAGAAATTCAAACAGATACGTGTGCCACAGTCAAAAGTGACACGGGTTTGCAGTCTGAAGAGGTCATTTTGCCAGAACATGTGAAAAAGATGTTTGACGATGGTGTTGAATATTTGGATCCCGAACAGAAAAACAAGTTTGCAAAATTGTTGTATAAGTACCAAGATGTGTTTGCAAAGTCGTCCGACGATCTCGGGTGCACAAACGTCGTGAAACACAGGATAAACACTGGAAGTGCTAACCCCATCAGGCAGCAACCTAGACGACAGCCATATGGAAAAAGAGAAGTGGAACGGGCTGAAGTTGAAAAGATGCTTCAAAAGGGTATTATAGAACCGTCAAACAGTCCATGGTCTTCGCCAATAGTCCTGGTGTCCAAAAAGGATGGCTCCACAAGGTTTTGCGTGGATTATCGAAAACTGAACGATGTGACAGTCAAGGACGCCTACCCTATTCCCAGGGTAGATGACTGCTTAGATGCACTCTCTGGATCAAAATGGTTTAGCTCAATGGATCTTTGTTCAGGGTTTTGGCAAGTGAAGATGGATGAGAAGGACAAACTTAAGACAGCTTTTTCAACGAGTCATGGCCTGTACCACTTCAAAGTTATGCCGTTTGGACTTGTAAATGCTCCCTCTACTTTCGAACGTGTTATGGAGGATGTTTTGCGGGGTCTACAGTGGATAGAGTCATTGCTGTATATGGATGACATCATAACCCCTGGTAAAACAGTCGATGAAAGCTTGACACGGCTTGAAAACGTTTTCGAACGGTTAAGAAAGGCTCATCTCAAACTGAATCCTTCCAAATGCAAATTCTTTCGAAAATCAGTGTCTTTTCTGGGTCATATTGTATCCGAAGAAGGTGTTGAAACAGACCCAGAAAAGGTCAGAACAATTAAAGAATGGCCAGTTCCAGAGTCAAGTAAGGAGGTTCGGAGCTTTCTTGGCCTAGCATCGTATTACAGAAGATTCGTAAAGGGATTTGCTGACATTGCCAAGCCACTTCACAAATTGTGTGAGAAAAATGCGAAATTTATTTGGAATCAGATGTGCCAAGAAGCTTTTGATTTCCTCAAAGAGATGCTTACATCAGCACCGGTGCTAGCGTACCCTCAACTGGGTTCTCAGTTCATTCTAGACACAGATGCTTCAGATGTAGGTGTTGGAGCCGTTTTGTCTCAAGTTCAAGACGAGCATGAAAGAGTTATTGCTTACATTAGCAAAACAATGAATGTGCATGAGCGGTCTTATTGCGTAACAAGGAAGGAACTTCTGGCAGTTGTAACCGCTCTGAAACATTTTCACAGCTACTTATATGGACAGAAAATACTTGTCAGGACTGACAACGCTGCCGTGAGCTGGTTAAGATCGTTAAAATCACCAACTGGACAAGTCACACGATGGCTTCAAGAACTCAATACATATGACTTAACAGTAGAACATAGAGCCGGAACAAGCCACAACAATGCCGATGCTTTGTCCAGAAGACCATGCAAGTCATGCAAGCACCAACAAGATAATCAAGAAGCGATGATAGATAAAATTGAATCGACTGATGAAATAATTAGAGCTGTTACAAGAAGTAACGTGGCTGCACAGTCAACAGAACTTAAGAGAGCAGCATATCTCATTGATGGTTGGACACATGCAGACATCGCTTACAGTCAACTGAGTGACAGTGCAATAGGTGTAATTAAGCTTGCAAAAGAGGGAAATGAAACCAGACCGGAATGGAAAGACATTTCAGATTCAAAAGCTGAAATAAAAACTTTGTGGAGACAGTGGGATCGCCTAGTAATTGTTGGAGGGTTGCTGTTTCGGAAGTACGAGGAAAACAATGGTGACATTTTACACCAGCTGGTAACGCCGGCTGATCGACGTGGTGTTGTTTTGAAATTACATCATGATGTTGCTAGTGGCGGTCATCTTGGGGTGGAAAAGACTCTGTACAAAATCAGAAAAGCATTCTATTGGCCTGGTATGGCAGATAATGTGAAAGAGTATTGTTCAACATGTGATGTGTGTGCAATTAACAAGCTTTCACGACAGTCAAACAAAGCACCACTTGGTTGTTATTTAGTTGGCGAACCAATGGAGCGTGTGCAAATGGACATACTCGGACCACTTCCAGTTACAGATAATGGCAATCGCTACATACTTGTTATCATCGTTTGGTTCACCAAATGGACAGAATGTGTCGCTATATCTGATTTAGAGTCGAGAACTGTTGCAAAAGCGTTTTTGGATAATTTTGTATGTCGATTTGGAATTCCCCTACAGGTGTACACAGATCAAGGCCGTAGTTTTGAATCTAAACTTCTTGAAGATCTTTGTGATTTCCTTGGGATTCAAAAGACGCACTCCACGTCTAGACGACCTCAGGCAAATGGACTGGTTGAAAGATTTAACAGAACACTTCTTGCTATGCTGCGGTCATATTGTCAAGACGAACCAGCCTGTTGGGACGTCTATCTGCAACAAGTATGTATGGCATATCGCTCTTCCCCTCAAAGTAGCACATCCGTCACCCCTAACAAGATGGTATTTGGCAAGGATATTCGTCTTCCGTTGCAAGCAGTAGTAGGTGTACCAGAAGAGGACACAACGGAAACAAGTGTAGATGACTATGTTAGTCTGCTGAAAAAGAAAATTAAAGGTTGTCATGAAATTGCAAGAAGTCACCTGAAGGTTGCAGCTCTATATCAAAAGAAGCACTATGACAGCAATGTAAAGAAGAAGAAGTTTTTCCCAGGACAGGTTGTGTGGTTGCATGATCCATCAAGAAAAGTTGGTATAAGCACTAAACTAGCCGTGAAATGGAAAGGACCATTTCTTGTCACAAGGATGATAGACGATCTCATTTGCAAAGTAAAGCAGTCGTCAAGAAAGGCTCCAAAAGCATATCATGTTGACAGATTATATCCTTATACAGGGACTTGCATTCCAAGTTGGATAAAGAAGGTCCAGCTGCAAAATTTAATTGAAAATAATTAACATTGTTAACACAACTGACCTGAACTGTTTATACTGTAAATGTATGAATAAACTTTAAAAAAAAATGTGTTAAACTTTTAACTATGGTGGAGACCCTGTGCGTCTGGTATCGATATGTGCCTGTCTATCAAACTATTTACAAATTAATATGTTGTATACAAAAAAAAAAGGCTGTGCATGGATTGTCAAAGATAAATTTAACATTTTAAATATTGTTACATTGGATTGTTGGTTACCATGTGTCTATTGTTCAAGTCGGTATTTCAGGGAAAAATGCTGGTTGTGTGAAGCCTACTTTCCCGACAGGAAGTCACTAAATGTCCACCTGATCTCTTCAGCCCATCGACGACTTTCTGTGATGTGCGCTTGGTGTGAGGGGAAAGAGAACGTTTACACCCGTATAGCGGATCTGGAATCACATGTGAAAAAAGTCCACCGAGAGGTAACAATAAGCAAGGACCAGTTCACCAGGGCGAATGGGTTTTACTTCGCCAAGTATCCTGAGGACTACGCTAAAGTAGTTGACAACATCAACCCTTACGACTCCAAGGCGGCCTATGAAGCGAGAAAAGCCATGAGAAGTTGGAGCGATACATTTTCGGACAAGCAAGCTAGGGGAGATCAATGGACGGCCGGTTGGAGGAAAGGATTGGAGATTTTAAGAGGTATGGCAAAGAAGAGGGAATCCAGGGAGCGAAGCGTGTCGCGAGACAAGAGGACTGTGGTTGAGAAATCGGCAAGAACTGAAAGACAAGTGGAACGGGAAGATAGAAGTTCGGTTGCTCAGTTGGAACAAGGCACAAGCTCGAAAGTAGCAGCTGAAGAAGACAGGCCAAAAGAAACTGAAAAGGGACTAAAACGTAGGAGGCAAGAGTCGGAAGGGGATCAAGACTTTGATCACAGGGACAACATAGAGTTGGGTGAAGAAGCGGTTTCGGAGAGAAATATGGGCCCAGATCGAGACAGGGTTGTTTCTCCAAGTGGTGAGATATCTTCCTCCTCCTCCTCCTCCTCAGCTTCCTCTTCAGCATCGTCCTGTAGCTCATCCGTGCTGGGTTCAAGCAGCAGCTTAAAGGACAGAGCCTTCCGGATTCTGAAGAAGGGCTGTATGCCCATGTGTCCGCCTGCGAAAAGGGACTGGTCATTGGTCAATGAATTCTCAATGGAAGCAAACAACCAACAGATTGTATGGCCGCCAGCAAATTGGAAGAAGATGACCCCTGATCAGAAACTCATGGCCCATGAGTATGTGGCCATCTTTCTTGAGCGTGTGGAGAGCACCAACTTCCCAACCTTGTCCAGGAGAGCCCTCTTGGACAAGTACAACTTCATGTCCCTCGAAGCTGAGGGTAAGCCGACAGTGGAAGAAGGAGAGGCAGAGAAGATGGACTCAAAAATTAGGTATTATAACTTTAATTACCTCAAGGCCATCGTAAATGGGGAAGTGGAGGAGAGTCGCGTGGCAGAGGGTATTGTTCGGGGACTTGAACTTGCTGATAGGTGGAAGGACACAGATATTATAACTGAAAAACTGGATGAGGCAAACATTAAAATACGTGTGGGTGCATAAGAGTTGTCTGATGTGTGTTATTTGCAGACTGAGAATAGTTACATTGTTTTTCAATTGTTCATGTTGCTATGCAATCTGTATGATCTCGTTGCATAAATGTTTAAAGTGCTCATTTGTTATTTTATTGGACATAATCCAGGAGGATTATTTTAATAAAGTGGGGGGAAGTGTAATATAATGGACTACAAGTAATCCTAAGCAAAACTAATAATAAGGTTTCATAACATGTTTCATTATCTAGGATATGGGCAAAGACCTACTCACCGAATGTTGACAGATTCTGACAGTTCGTTGAATTACATGACATATGCATGTTGAACAGTTTACTGAGGTTTCATGCATATATCATTTTATCTACATCTTAATCCTTATAATCCTTAAATGTTACTCACAACTTAAGTTATTAATCCTCGTTCCTATGATTGTAATTCCATAAAGAATAACACTTCCTTGTCACTCATAAACAGTGTCGACCATGCTTGTGACGTCATAACTTTATCTTTGTGATTTTAGCAAAAGACTGCGCCATATAGTTAATGGTTACAGTAAACTATGTCTTATTGTATTAATGTTAACGATTTGCTACTGTTTTATATCAAGTTATTGTCATTTGATTGATAAGCATAGATATAACATTTGGAACTATTTCCTGATGTGCGGAAGCGTTTTGAAGAGTTCATTTGGCGCGCATATTTGATTGGATGACAGTGGTTCAAATCGGCGATTCAAGCATTCTGATTGGTCGGAGCTGTCGCATAACCGTTTACGGAGTCTGAGGAATTGTATCAAGGGGCATCCATATAAAAGACGCGCCGCAGACGGCTTAGGACACATTCAACTTTTCGGCCGCACAAGATCTAAAATTATTTAAACTTTTAAAACCTTTAATAATAATAATAACAAGAAAGAACTGGGATGTCGGACAAAATGTAACTATATTATATTCTTATACATTTGTTGTTTCATGTTGGTATATTTTGAGAAGTATAAAAAAATTAATTCTCACTGTTTTCATTTCTTTATTCTTGAAGACATCTATTCACAGACTAATAACATTTTAATAAACTAATAACTACCTGGTTGATAGAAAGGACACAGTATTTACCGACGGCACGAAACCGTTACATTAAGTGTAATATAATGGACTACAAGTAATCCTAAGCAAAACTAATAATAAGGTTTCATAACATGTTTCATTATCTAGGATATGGGCAAAGACCTACTCACCGAATGTTGACAGATTCTGACAGTTCGTTGAATTACATGACATATGCATGTTGAACAGTTTACTGAGGTTTCATGCATATATCATTTTATCTACATCTTAATCCTTATAATCCTTAAATGTTACTCACAACTTAAGTTATTAATCCTCGTTCCTATGATTGTAATTCCATAAACAATAACACTTCCTTGTCACTCATAAACAGTGTCGACCATGCTTGTGACGTCATAACTTTATCTTTGTGATTTTAGCAAAAGACTGCGCCATATAGTTAATGGTTACAGTAAACTATGTCTTATTGTATTAATGTTAACGATTTGCTACTGTTTTATATCAAGTTATTGTCATTTGATTGATAAGCATAGATATAACATTTGGAACTATTTCCTGATGTGCGGAAGCGTTTTGAAGAGTTCATTTGGCGCGCATATTTGATTGGATGACAGTGGTTCAAATCGGCGATTCAAGCATTCTGATTGGTCGGAGCTGTCGCATAACCGTTTACGGAGTCTGAGGAATTGTATCAAGGGGCATCCATATAAAAGACGCGCCGCAGACGACTTAGGACATTCAACATTCAACTTTTCGGCCACACAAGATCTAAAATTATTTAAACTTTTAAAACCTTTAATAATAATAATAACAAGAAAGAACTGGGATGTCGGACAAAATGTAACTATATTATATTCTTATACATTTGTTGTTTCATGTTGGTATATTTTGAGAAGTATAAATAAATTAATTCTCACTGTTTTCATTTCTTTATTCTTGAAGACATCTATTCACAGACTAATAACATTTTAATAAACTAATAACTACCTGGTTGATAGAAAGGACACAGTATTTACCGACGGCACGAAACCGTTACATTGGTGTCAGAAGTGGGATGCTAATATACTTTTAGCATCTCAGAACTTTTATTTTTCGTCACCACGGGGAAAACAGCAAGGGACAGAAACGGGAACGGCCTGACGAAAACGGGAACGGCCTGACGAGAACGGGAACGGCCTGACGAGAACGGGAACGGCCTGACAAAAACGGGAACGGCCTGACGAAAACGGGAACGGCCTGACGAAAACGGGAACGGCCTGACGAGAACGGGAACGGGCTGACGAAAAGGGAACGGCCTGAAGAAAACGGGAACGGCCTTACGAGAACGGGAACGGCCTGACGAAAACGGGAACGGCCTGACGGGAACGGGAACGGCCTGACGAAAACGGGAACTGCTTTACCAGAACGGAACGGCTGCACAAGAACGGAAACGGCTGCAATAGAGCGGGAACGGCTGCAATAGAACGGTAACGGCTGCACCAGAACGGAACGGCTGCATAAGAACGGGAACGGCTGCAATAGAACGGAAACGGCTGCACTAGAACGGGAACGGCTGCAATAGAACGCGAACGGCTGCACTAGAACGGAACGTCGGCACCAGAACGGAACGGCAGGGACGTTAAAAGACAGAAACAGAAGTAGATGATCGTTTCCTAACTGCTTGTTGTGTAAATTTATATGATTTATGTTTTATTTTGAATAATAAAGTGCAAATTTTCAAGTTCTTTTTCTTTGTGCCATTACCATCACATTAGTCGTACAATGGCGGACAACAATGACCAGTCCGACTCCGAGGTTGACTTCAATGTCAACGAGAACGGAAGAGGGGAAGGTCAAGAGTACCAAGAGGGCCAATTTGATGAGGCATATGGTGGCTTGTATAGACGTGGACCGCGTCCAAACATTAAACCAGACCCTTATTCCGGAGATGAAGATTGGGACCAGTACATCGCATACTTCGAAGATTGTGCAGAGCTTGCACAATGGAACGAAAAGGAGAAGTTACTTTACCTTGCTACATCTCTTAAGCAGCAGGCTCGCATGCATTACAGTTCGTTACCTGTTGCAGAGAAACGGTCTTACAAACTCCTGACAAACAGATTAGAACAGAGGTTTGGAAGTAAAAGACAACAGAACCGATGGCTTTCAAAGATGCAAAACAGAATGAGGGGAAAAACAGAAACAATTGCTGCTTTTGGGGATGAAATTCGACTACTGTCTCAGAAAGCCTATTCAACACTTGATCAAGAGGCCCAAGAAATGCTTGCATTACAACATTTTAATAAGAATGTTTCAGCCGAGATGAGATGCCGTTTAATGGATAAAAATTGCCAGACAATTAGTGAAGCTGTGGAGGTGATTGAGCGTTATGAAGAGGTGTTGGGACGTCCGGGGCAAGGTGTAGGAGCGCAGATTAGGGGTGTTACAAACACAAGCAGCAGAGAGAGATCTTTTGAAACCAACCCGGTGCATGAGGGAACTTATGATCAGTTTACCAATGCCATTAAGCGTATTGAGCAACGATTGGACAAACTTGAATCTACCATGGGAGGCAGAATCTCTGGAAGATCGTGCTACAGATGTGGTTCTACAAATCATTTCATCAGAGATTGTCCGATAAAAGACAACAGACGAGGACTGCAGGTGGAAAACTTCAGACCGTCACGTCAATAGGTCGTGATGCGACGGTTCAAGTGAAAAATCGACCTAAACAAATAGAGGTGCCATGCAGACCAGATGAAAAGGCATTGCGGGTTGGTCACTGCAGCGATCTGATGAAAACGAAAGACAATGGTGTCTATATTGAAGCATTAATAGACGGAACTGCGGTAACCTTGCTATTAGATAGTGGAGCAACAACCACTTTAATATCTAAAGACACCCTTGAGGCTATAGGAAAGAAGACAGATGATTTGCGTGAGCATAATCGTACAGTTTGTTCCGTAGACGGCACACCTTTAAACGTTCAAGGTTCTGTAGAGTTAAAGTTGAAGGTCGGGAGTTTCACGACTGCAATTGACGCCACCGTTTGCGATATACCAAATATTCAAGGAATTCTGGGACAAGATTTTATGGCAAACCACATTCAATCCTGGGACATTCAAAATCGTAAACTTCACACACTGGATGGTAATACAATTGATTGTGTTACAGAAGGGACTGGGCTGAGTGTATGCAGGGTGCTCGTGAAAGAGAAGGTTGAAATACCACCTAGGAGCTTTCAGATGTTACCTGTAGAAGTAAAAGGCTTTGTGCCAGAGGTAGTGTTTGTTGATGGGATTCAAGGCTTGCAGGACATAAGTTGTCGAGTTGTGGCAGGCATTGTTGAAACTCAGGGAGAAGATGTGTCCGTGTGTGTTGTGAACGATTTTGATGAAACAGTAAGTTTGGAAGCAGGATATCTTGTTGGCGAGTGTTTCCCAGTTGAGGACCCCATAATTTCTAAAGAAATTCAAACAGATACGTGTGCCACAGTCAAAAGTGACACGGGTTTGCAGTCTGAAGAGGTCATTTTGCCAGAACATGTGAAAAAGATGTTTGACGATGGTGTTGAATATTTGGATCCCGAACAGAAAAACAAGTTTGCAAAATTGTCGTATAAGTACCAAGATGTGTTTGCAAAGTCGTCCGACGATCTCGGGTGCACAAACGTCGTGAAACACAAGATAAACACTGGAAGTGCTAACCCCATCAGGCAGCAACCTAGACGACAGCCATATGGAAAAAGAGAAGTGGAACGGGCTGAAGTTGAAAGATGCTTCAAAAGGGTATTATAGAACCGTCAAACAGTCCATGGTCTTCGCCAATAGTCCTGGTGTCCAAAAAGGATGGCTCCACAAGGTTTTGCGTGGATTATCGAAAACTGAACGATGTGACAGTCAAGGACGCCTACCCCTATTCCCAGGGTAGATGACTGCTTAGATGCACTCTCTGGATCAAAATGGTTTAGCTCAATGGATCTTTGTTCAGGGTTTTGGCAAGTGAAGATGGATGAGAAGGACAAACTTAAGACAGCTTTTTCAACGAGTCATGGCCTCTACCACTTCAAAGTTATGCCGTTTGGACTTGTAAATGCTTCCCTCTACTTTCGAACGTGTTATGGAGGATGTTTTTGCGGGGTCTACAGTGGATAGAGTCATTGCTGTATATGGATGACATCATAACCCCTGGTATAAAACAGTCGATGAAAGCTTGACACGGCTTGAAAACGTTTTCGAACGGTTAAGAAAGGCTCATCTCAAACTGAATCCTTCCAAATGCAAATTCTTTCGAAAATCAGTGTCTTTTCTTGGTCATATTGTATCCGCAGAAGGTGTTGAAACAGACCCAGAAAAGGTCAGAACAATTAAAGAATGGCCAGTTCCAGAGTCAAGTAAGGAGGTTCGGAGCTTTCTTGGCCTAGCATCGTATTACAGAAGATTCGTAAAGGGATTTGCTGACATTGCCAAGCCACTTCACAAATTGTGTGAGAAAAATGCGAAATTTATTGGAATCAGATGTGCCAAGAAGCTTTTGATTTCCTCAAAGAGATGCTTACATCAGCACCGGTGCTAGCGTACCCTCAACTGGGTTCTCAGTTCATTCTAGACACAGATGCTTCAGATGTAGGTGTTGGAGCCGTTTTGTCTCAAATTCAAGACGAGTATGAAAGAGTTATTTCTTACATGAGCAAAACAATGAATGTGCATGAGCGGTCTTATTGCGTAACAAGGAAGGAACTTCTGGCAGTTGTAACCGCTCTGAAACATTTCCACAGCTACTTATATGGACAGAAAATACTTGTCAGGACTGACAACGCTGCCGTGAGCTGGTTAAGATCGTTAAAAGCACCAACCGGACAAGTCACACGATGGCTTCAAGAACTCAATACATATGACTTAACAGTAGAACATAGAGCCGGAACAAGCCACAAAAATGCCGATGCTTTGTCCAGAAGACCATGCAAGTCATGCAAGCACAACAAGATAATCAAGAAGCGATGATAGATAAAATTGAATCGACTGATGAAATAATTAGAGCTGTTACACAAGTAAGACGTGGTTGCACAGTCAACAGAACTTAAGAGAGCAGCATATCTCATTGATGGTTGGACACATGCAGACATCGCTTACAGTCAACTTAGTGACAGTGCAATAGGTGTAGTTAGCTTGCAAAGAGGGAAATGAAACCAGACCAGAATGGAAAGACATTTCAGATTCAAAAGCTGAAATAAAAACTTTGTGGAGACAGTGGGATCGCCTAGTAATTGTTGGAGGGTTGCTGTTTCGGAAGTACGAGGAAAACAATGGTGACATTTTACACCAGCTGGTAACGCCTCCTGATCGACGTGATTATGTTTTGAAATTACATCATGATGTTGCAAGTGGCGGTCATCTTGGGGTGGAAAAGACTCTGTACAAAATCAGAAAAGCATTCTAGTTATGGCAGTTAATTAAAGATGTTATTAGTCTGTGAATAGATGTCTTCAAGAATAAAGAAATGAAAACAGTGAGAATTAATTTATTTATACTTCTCAAATATACCAACATGAAACAACAAATGTATAAGAATATAATATAGTTACATTTTGTCCGACATCCCAGTTCTTTCTTGTTATTATTATTATTAAAGGTTTTAAAAGTTTAAATAATTTAGATCTTGTGTGGCCGAAAAGTTGAATGTGTCCTAAGCCGTCTGCGGCGCGTCTGTGTATATGGATGCCCCTTGATACAATTCCTCAGACTCCGTAAACGGTTATGCGACAGCTCCGACCAATCAGAATGCTTGATCGCCGATTTGAACCACTGTCATCCAATCAAATATGCGCGCCAAATGAACTCTTCAAAACGCTTCCGCACATCAGGAAATAGTTCCAAATGTTATATCTATGCTTATCAATCAAATGACAATAACTTGATATAAAACAGTAGCAATCGTTAACATTAATACAATAAGACATAGTTTACTGTAACCATTAACTATATGGCGCAGTCTTTTGCTAAAATCACAAAGATAAAGTTATGACGTCACAAGCATGGTCGACACTGTTTATGAGTGACAAGGAAGTGTTATTCTTTATGGAATTACAATCATAGGAACGAGGATTAATAACTTAAGTTGTGAGTAACATTTAAGGATTATAAGGATTAAGATGTAGATAAAATGATATATGCATGAAACCTCAGTAAACTGTTCAACATGCATATGTCATGTAATTCAACGAACTGTCAGAATCTGTCAACATTCGGTGAGTAGGTCTTTGCCCATATCCTAGATAATGAAACATGTTATGAAACCTTATTATTAGTTTTGCTTAGGATTACTTGTAGTCCATTGTATTACACTTCCCCCCACTTTATTAAAATAATCCTCCTGGATTATGTCCAATAAAATAACAAATGAGCACTTTAAAACATTATTGCAACGAGATCATACAGATTGCATAGCAACATGAACAATTGAAAAACAATGTAACTATTCTCAGTCTGCAAAATAACACACATCAGACAAATTGCATAGCAACATGAACAATTGAAAAACAATGTAACTATTCTCAGTCTGCAAATAACACACATCGGACAAATTGCATAGCAACATGAACAATTGAAAAACAATGTAACTATTCTCAGTCTGCAAATAACACACATCAGACAAATTGCATAGCAACATGAACAATTGAAAAACAATGTAACTATTCTCAGTCTGCAAATAACACACATCAGACAACTCTTATGCACCCACACGTATTTTAATGTTTGCCTCATCCAGTTTTTCAGTTATAATATCTGTGTCCTTCCACCTATCAGCAAGTTCAAGTCCCCGAACAATACCCTCTGCCACGCGACTCTCCTCCACTTCCCCATTTACGATGGCCTTGAGGTAATTAAAGTTATAATACCTAATTTTTGAGTCCATCTTCTCTGCCTCTCCTTCTTCCACTGTCGGCTTACCCTCAGCTTCGAGGGACATGAAGTTGTACTTGTCCAAGAGGGCTCTCCTGGACAAGGTTGGGAAGTTGGTGCTCTCCACACGCTCAAGAAAGATGGCCACATACTCATGGGCCATGAGTTTCTGATCAGGGGTCATCTTCTTCCAATTTGCTGGCGGCCATACAATCTGTTGGTTGTTCGCTTCCATGGAGAATTCATTGACCAATGACCAGTCCCTTTTCGCAGGCGGACACATGGGCATACAGCCCTTCTTCAGAATCCAGAAGGCTCTGTCCTTTGAGCTGCTGCTTGAACCCAGCACGGATGAGCTACAGGACGATGCTGAAGAGGAAGCTGAGGAGGAGGAGGAGGAGGAAGATATCTCACCACTTGGAGAAACAACCCTGTCTCGATCTGGGCCCATATTTCTCTCCGAAACCGCTTCTTCACCCAACTCTATGTTGTCCCTGTGATCAAAGTCTTGATCCCCTTCCGACTCTTGCCTCCTACATTTTAGTCCCTTTTCAGTTTCTTTTGGCCTGTCTTCTTCAGCTGCTACTTTCGAGCTTGTGCCTTGTTCCAACTGAGCAACCGAACTTCTATCTTCCCGTTCCACTTGTCTTTCAGTTCTTGCGGATTTCTCAACCACAGTCCTCTTGTCTCGCGACACGCTTCGCTCCCTGGATTCCCTCTTCTTTGCCATACCTCTTAAAATCTCCAATCCTTTCCTCCAACCGGCCGTCCATTGATCTCCCCTAGCTTGCTTGTCCGAAAATGTATCGCTCCAACTTCTCATGGCTTTTCTCGCTTCATAGGCCGCCTTGGAGTCGTAAGGGTTGATGTTGTCAACTACTTTAGCGTAGTCCTCAGGATACTTGGCGAAGTAAAACCCATTCGCCCTGGTGAACTGGTCCTTGCTTATTGTTACCTCTCGGTGGACTTTTTTCACATGTGATTCCAGATCCGCTATACGGGTGTAAACGTTCTCTTTCCCCTCACACCAAGCGCACATCACAGAAAGTCGTCGATGGGCTGAAGAGATCAGGTGGACATTTAGTGACTTCCTGTCGGGAAAGTAGGCTTCACACAACCAGCATTTTTCCCTGAAATACCGACTTGAACAATAGACACATGGTAACCAACAATCCAATGTAACAATATTTAAAATGTTAAATTTGTCTTTGACAATCCATGCACAGACTTTTTTTTTGTATACAACATATTAATTTGTAAATAGTTCGATAGACAGGCACATATCGATACCAGACGCACAGGGTCTCCACCATAGTTAAAAGTTTAACACATTTTTTTAAAAAGTTTATTCATACATTTACAGTATAAACAGTTCAGGTCAGTTGTGTTAACAATGTTAATTATTTTCCATTAAATTTTGCAGCTTGACCTTCTTTATCCAACTTGGAATGCAAGTCCCTGTATAAGGATATAATCTGTCAACATGATATGCTTTTGGAGCCTTTCTTGACGACTGCTTTACTTTGCAAATGAGATCGTCTATCATCCTTGTGACAAGAAATGGTCCTTTCCATTTCACGGCTAGTTTAGTGCTTATACCAACTTTTCTTGATGGATCATGCAACCACACAACCTGTCCTGGGAAAAACTTCTTCTTCTTTACATTGCTGTCATAGTGCTTCTTTTGATATAGAGCTGCAACCTTCAGGTGACTTCTTGCAATTTCATGACAACCTTTAATTTTCTTTTTCAGCAGACTAACATAGTCATCTACACTTGTTTCCGGTGTGTCCTCTTCTGGTACACCTACTACTGCTTGCAACGGAAGACGAATATCCTTGCCAAATACCATCTTGTTAGGGGTGACGGATGTGCTACTTTGAGGGGAAGAGCGATATGCCATACATACTTGTTGCAGATAGACGTCCCAACAGGCTGGTTCGTCTTGACAATATGACCGCAGCATAGCAAGAAGTGTTCTGTTAAATCTTTCAACCAGTCCATTTGCCTGAGGTCGTCTAGACGTGGAGTGCGTCTTTTGAATCCCAAGGAAATCACAAAGATCTTCAAGAAGTTTAGATTCAAAACTACGGCCTTGATCTGTGTACACCTGTAGGGGAATTCCAAATCGACATACAAAATTATCCAAAACGCTTTTGCAACAGTTCTCGACTCTAAATCAGATATAGCGACACATTCTGTCCATTTGGTGAACCAATCGATGATAACAAGTATGTAGCGATTGCCATTATCTGTAACTGGAAGTGGTCCGAGTATGTCCATTTGCACACGCTCCATTGGTTCGCCAACTAAATAACAACCAAGTGGTGCTTTGTTTGACTGTCGTGAAAGCTTGTTAATTGCACACACATCACATGTTGAACAATACTCTTTCACATTATCTGCCATACCAGGCCAGCTGGTGTAAAATGTCACCATTGTTTTCCTCGTACTTTGTGGAGACAGTGGGATCGCCTAGTAATTGTTGGAGGGTTGCTGTTTCGGAAGTACGAGGAAAACAATGGTGACATTTTACACCAGCTGGTAACGCCTCCTGATCGACGTGATGTTGTTTTGAAATTACATCATGATGTTGCAAGTGGCGGTCATCTTGGGGTGGAAAAGACTCTGTACAAAATCAGAAAAGCATTCTATTGGCCTGGTATGGCAGATAATGTGAAAGAGTATTGTTCAACATGTGATGTGTGTGCAATTAACAAGCTTTCACGACAGTCAAACAAAGCACCACTTGGTTGTTATTTAGTTGGCGAACCAATGGAGCGTGTGCAAATGGACATACTCGGACCACTTCCAGTTACAGATAATGGCAATCGCTACATACTTGTTATCATCGATTGGTTCACCAAATGGACAGAATGTGTCGCTATATCTGATTTAGAGTCGAGAACTGTTGCAAAAGCGTTTTTGGATAATTTTGTATGTCGATTTGGAATTCCCCTACAGGTGTACACAGATCAAGGCCGTAGTTTTGAATCTAAACTTCTTGAAGATCTTTGTGATTTCCTTGGGATTCAAAAGACGCACTCCACGTCTAGACGACCTCAGGCAAATGGACTGGTTGAAAGATTTAACAGAACACTTCTTGCTATGCTGCGGTCATATTGTCAAGACGAACCAGCCTGTTGGGACGTCTATCTGCAACAAGTATGTATGGCATATCGCTCTTCCCCTCAAAGTAGCACATCCGTCACCCCTAACAAGATGGTATTTGGCAAGGATATTCGTCTTCCGTTGCAAGCAGTAGTAGGTGTACCAGAAGAGGACACACCGGAAACAAGTGTAGATGACTATGTTAGTCTGCTGAAAAAGAAAATTAAAGGTTGTCATGAAATTGCAAGAAGTCACCTGAAGGTTGCAGCTCTATATCAAAAGAAGCACTATGACAGCAATGTAAAGAAGAAGAAGTTTTTCCCAGGACAGGTTGTGTGGTTGCATGATCCATCAAGAAAAGTTGGTATAAGCACTAAACTAGCCGTGAAATGGAAAGGACCATTTCTTGTCACAAGGATGATAGACGATCTCATTTGCAAAGTAAAGCAGTCGTCAAGAAAGGCTCCAAAAGCATATCATGTTGACAGATTATATCCTTATACAGGGACTTGCATTCCAAGTTGGATAAAGAAGGTCAAGCTGCAAAATTTAATGGAAAATAATTAACATTGTTAACACAACTGACCTGAACTGTTTATACTGTAAATGTATGAATATACTTTTTTAAAAAATGTGTTAAACTTTTAACTATGGTGGAGACCCTGTGCGTCTGGTATCGATATGTGCCTGTCTATCGAACTATTTACAAATTAATATGTTGTATACAAAAAAAAAGTCTGTGCATGGATTGTCAAAGACAAATTTAACATTTTAAATATTGTTACATTGGATTGTTGGTTACCATGTGTCTATTGTTCAAGTCGGTATTTCAGGGAAAAATGCTGGTTGTGTGAAGCCTACTTTCCCGACAGGAAGTCACTAAATGTCCACCTGATCTCTTCAGCCCATCGACGACTTTCTGTGATGTACGCTTGGTGTGAGGGGAAAGAGAACGTTTACACCCGTATAGCGGATCTGGAATCACATGTGAAAAAAGTCCACCGAGAGGTAACAATAAGCAAGGACCAGTTCACCAGGGCGAATGGGTTTTACTTCGCCAAGTATCCTGAGGACTACGCTAAAGTAGTTGACAACATCAACCCTTACGACTCCAAGGCGGCCTATGAAGCGAGAAAAGCCATGAGAAGTTGGAGCGATACATTTTCGGACAAGCAAGCTAGGGGAGATCAATGGACGGCCGGTTGGAGGAAAGGATTGGAGATTTTAAGAGGTATGGCAAAGAAGAGGGAATCCAGGGAGCGAAGCGTGTCGCGAGACAAGAGGACTGTGGTTGAGAAATCCGCAAGAACTGAAAGACAAGTGGAACGGGAAGATAGAAGTTCGGTTGCTCAGTTGGAACAAGGCACAAGCTCGAAAGTAGCAGCTGAAGAAGACAGGCCAAAAGAAACTGAAAAGGGACTAAAACGTAGGAGGCAAGAGTCGGAAGGGGATCAAGACTTTGATCACAGGGACAACATAGAGTTGGGTGAAGAAGCGGTTTCGGAGAGAAATATGGGCCCAGATCGAGACAGGGTTGTTTCTCCAAGTGGTGAGATATCTTCCTCCTCCTCCTCCTCCTCAGCTTCCTCTTCAGCATCGTCCTGTAGCTCATCCGTGCTGGGTTCAAGCAGCAGCTTAAAGGACAGAGCCTTCCGGATTCTGAAGAAGGGCTGTATGCCCATGTGTCCGCCTGCGAAAAGGGACTGGTCATTGGTCAATGAATTCTCAATGGAAGCAAACAACCAACAGATTGTATGGCCGCCAGCAAATTGGAAGAAGATGACCCCTGATCAGAAACTCATGGCCCATGAGTATGTGGCCATCTTTCTTGAGCGTGTGGAGAGCACCAACTTCCCAACCTTGTCCAGGAGAGCCCTCTTGGACAAGTACAACTTCATGTCCCTCGAAGCTGAGGGTAAGCCGACAGTGGAAGAAGGAGAGGCAGAGAAGATGGACTCAAAAATTAGGTATTATAACTTTAATTACCTCAAGGCCATCGTAAATGGGGAAGTGGAGGAGAGTCGCGTGGCAGAGGGTATTGTTCGGGGACTTGAACTTGCTGATAGGTGGAAGGACACAGATATTATAACTGAAAAACTGGATGAGGCAAACATTAAAATACGTGTGGGTGCATAAGAGTTGTCTGATGTGTGTTATTTGCAGACTGAGAATAGTTACATTGTTTTTCAATTGTTCATGTTGCTATGCAATCTGTATGATCTCGTTGCATAAATGTTTAAAGTGCTCATTTGTTATTTTATTGGACATAATCCAGGAGGATTATTTTAATAAAGTGGGGGGAAGTGTAATATAATGGACTACAAGTAATCCTAAGCAAAACTAATAATAAGGTTTCATAACATGTTTCATTATCTAGGATATGGGCAAAGACCTACTCACCGAATGTTGACAGATTCTGACAGTTCGTTGAATTACATGACATATGCATGTTGAACAGTTTACTGAGGTTTCATGCATATATCATTTTATCTACATCTTAATCCTTATAATCCTTAAATGTTACTCACAACTTAAGTTATTAATCCTCGTTCCTATGATTGTAATTCCATAAAGAATAACACTTCCTTGTCACTCATAAACAGTGTCGACCATGCTTGTGACGTCATAACTTTATCTTTGTGATTTTAGCAAAAGACTGCGCCATATAGTTAATGGTTACAGTAAACTATGTCTTATTGTATTAATGTTAACGATTTGCTACTGTTTTATATCAAGTTATTGTCATTTGATTGATAAGCATAGATATAACATTTGGAACTATTTCCTGATGTGCGGAAGCGTTTTGAAGAGTTCATTTGGCGCGCATATTTGATTGGATGACAGTGGTTCAAATCGGCGATTCAAGCATTCTGATTGGTCGGAGCTGTCGCATAACCGTTTACGGAGTCTGAGGAATTGTATCAAGGGGCATCCATATAAAAGACGCGCCGCAGACGGCTTAGGACACATTCAACTTTTCGGCCACACAAGATCTAAAATTATTTAAACTTTTAAAACCTTTAATAATAATAATAACAAGAAAGAACTGGGATGTCGGACAAAATGTAACTATATTATATTCTTATACATTTGTTGTTTCATGTTGGTATATTTTGAGAAGTATAAATAAATTAAGTCTCACTGTTTTCATTTCTTTATTTTTGAAGACATCTATTCACAGACTAATAACATTTTAATAAACTAATAACTACCTGGTTGATAGAAAGGACACAGTATTTACCGACGGCACGAAACCGTTACATTGGTGTCAGAAGTGGGATGCTAATATACTTTTAGCATCTCAGAACTTTTATTTTTCGTCACCACGGGGAAAACAGCAAGGGACAGAAACGGGAACGGCCTGACGAGAACGGGAACGGCCTGACAAAAACGGGAACGGCCTGACGAAAACGGGAACGGCCTGACGAAAACGGGAACGGCCTGACGAGAACGGGAACGGGCTGACGAAAACGGGAACGGCCTGAAGAAAACGGGAACGGCCTTACGAGAACGGGAACGGCCTGACGAAAACGGGAACGGCCTGACGGGAACGGGAACGGCCTGACGAAAACGGGAACGGCCTGACGAAAACGGGAACGGCCGGACGAGAACGGGAACGGCCTGACGAAAACGGGAACTGCTTTACCAGAACGGAACGGCTGCACAAGAACGGAAACGGCTGCAATAGAGCGGGAACGGCTGCAATAGAACGGTAACGGCTGCACCAGAACGGAACGGCTGCATAAGAACGGGAACGGCTGCAATAGAACGGAAAAGGCTGCACTAGAACGGGAACGGCTGCAATAGAACGGGAACGGCTGCACTAGAACGGAACGTCGGCACCAGAACGGAACGGCAGGGACGTTAAAAGACAGAAACAGAAGTAGATGCTCGTTTCCTAACTGCTTGTTGTGTAAATTTATATGATTTATGTTTTATTGTGAATAATAAAGTGCAAATTTTCAAGTTCTTTTTCTTTGTGCCATTACCATCACATTAGTCGTACAATGGCGGACAACAATGACCAGTCCGACTCCGAGGTTGACTTCAATGTCAACGAGAACGGAAGAGGGGAAGGTCAAGAGTACCAAGAGGGCCAATTTGACGAGGCATATGGTGGCTTTTACAGACGTGGACCGCGTCCAAACATTAAACCAGACCCTTATTCCGGAGATGAAGATTGGGACCAGTACATCGCATACTTCGAAGATTGTGCAGAGCTTGCACAATGGAACGAAAAGGAGAAGTTACTTTACCCTGCTACATCTCTTAAGCAGCAGGCTCGCATGCATTACAGTTCGTTACCTGTTGCAGAGAAACGGTCTTACAAACTCCTGACAAACAGATTAGAACAGAGGTTTGGAAGTAAAAGACAACAGAACCGATGGCTTTCAAAGATGCAAAACAGAATGAGGGGAAAAACAGAAACAATTGCTGCTTTTGGGGATGAAATTCGACTACTGTCTCAGAAAGCCTATTCAACACTTGATCAAGAGGCCCAAGAAATGCTTGCATTACAACATTTTAATAAGAATGTTTCAGCCGAGATGAGATGCCGTTTAATGGATAAAAATTGCCAGACAATTAGTGAAGCTGTGGAGGTGGTTGAGCGTTATGAAGAGGTGTTGGGACGTCCGGGGCAAGGTGTAGGTGCGCAGATTAGGGGTGTTACAAACACAAGCAGCAGAGAGAGATCTTTTGAAACCAACCCGGTGCATGAGGGAACTTATGATCAGTTTACCAGTGCCATTAAGCGTATTGAGCAACGATTGGACAAACTTGAATCTACCACGGGAGGCAGAATCTCTGGAAGATCGTGCTACAGATGTGGGTCTACAAATCATTTCATCAGAGATTGTCCGATAAAAGACAACAGACGAGGACTGCAGCAGGAAAACTTCAGACCGTCACGTCAATAGGTCGTGATGCGACGGTTCAAGTGAAAAATCGACCTAAACAAATAGAGGTGCCATGCAGACCAGATGAAAAGGCATTGCGGGTTGGTCACTGCAGCGATCTGATGAAAACGAAAGACAATGGTGTCTATATTGAAGGATTAATAGACGGAACTGCGGTAACCTTGCTATTAGATAGTGGAGCAACAACCACTTTAATATCTAAAGACACCCTTGAGGCTATAGGAAAGAAGACAGATGATTTGCGTGAGCATAATCGTACAGTTTGTTCCGTAGACGGCACACCTTTAAACGTTAAAGGTTCTGTAGAGTTAAAGTTGAAGGTCGGGAGTTTCACGACTGCAATTGACGCCACCGTTTGCGATATACCAAATATTCAAGGAATTCTGGGACAAGATTTTATGGCAAACCACATTAAATCCTGGGACATTCAAAATCATAAACTTCACACACTGGATGGTAATACAATTGATTGTGTTACAGAAGGGACTGGGCTGAGTGTATGCAGGGTGCTCGTGAAAGAGAAGGTTGAAATACCACCTAGGAGCTTTCAGATGTTACCTGTAGAAGTAAAAGGCTTTGTGCCAGAGGTAGTGTTTTTTGATGGGATTCAAGGCTTGCAGGACATAAGTTGTCGAGTTGTGGCAGGCATTGTTGAAACTCAGGGAGAAGATGTGTCCGTGTGTGTTGTGAACGATTTTGATGAAACAGTAAGTTTGGAAGCAGGATATCTTGTTGGCGAGTGTTTCCCAGTTGAGGACCCCATAATTTCTAAAGAAATTCAAACAGATACGTGTGCCACAGTCAAAAGTGACACGGGTTTGCAGTTTATTCATACATTTACAGTATAAACAGTTCAGGTCAGTTGTGTTAACAATGTTAATTATTTTCCATTAAATTTTGCAGCTGGACCTTCTTTATCCAACTTGGAATGCAAGTCCCTGTATAAGGATATAATCTGTCAACATGATATGCTTTTGGAGCCTTTCTTGACGACTGCTTTACTTTGCAAATGAGATCGTCTATCATCCTTGTGACAAGAAATGGTCCTTTCCATTTCACGGCTAGTTTAGTGCTTATACCAACTTTTCTTGATGGATCATGCAACCACACAACCTGTCCTGGGAAAAACTTCTTCTTTACATTGCTGTCATAGTGCTTCTTTTGATATAGAGCTGCAACCTTCAGGTGACTTCTTGCAATTTCATGACAACCTTTAATTTTCTTTTTCAGCAGACTAACATAGTCATCTACACTTGTTTCCGGTGTGTCCTCTTCTGGTACACCTACTACTGCTTGCAACGGAAGACGAATATCCTTGCCAAATACCATCTTGTTAGGGGTGACGGATGTGCTACTTTGAGGGGAAGAGCGATATGCCATACATACTTGTTGCAGATAGACGTCCCAACAGGCTGGTTCGTCTTGACAATATGACCGCAGCATAGCAAGAAGTGTTCTGTTAAATCTTTCAACCAGTCCATTTGCCTGAGGTCGTCTAGACGTGGAGTGCGTCTTTTGAATCCCAAGGAAATCACAAAGATCTTCAAGAAGTTTAGATTCAAAACTACGGCCTTGATCTGTGTACACCTGTAGGGGAATTCCAAATCGACATACAAAATTATCCAAAAACGCTTTTGCAACAGTTCTCGACTCTAAATCAGATATAGCGACACATTCTGTCCATTTGGTGAACCAAACGATGATAACAAGTATGTAGCGATTGCCATTATCTGTAACTGGAAGTGGTCCGAGTATGTCCATTTGCACACGCTCCATTGGTTCGCCAACTAAATAACAACCAAGTGGTGCTTTGTTTGACTGTCGTGAAAGCTTGTTAATTGCACACACATCACATGTTGAACAATACTCTTTCACATTATCTGCCATACCAGGCCAATAGAATGCTTTTCTGATTTTGTACAGAGTCTTTTCCACCCCAAGATGACCGCCACTAGCAACATCATGATGTAATTTCAAAACAACACCACGTCGATCAGCCGGCGTTACCAGCTGGTGTAAAATGTCACCATTGTTTTCCTCGTACTTCCGAAACAGCAACCCTCCAACAATTACTAGGCGATCCCACTGTCTCCACAAAGTTTTTATTTCAGCTTTTGAATCTGAAATGTCTTTCCATTCCGGTCTGGTTTCATTTCCCTCTTTTGCAAGCTTAATTACACCTATTGCACTGTCACTCAGTTGACTGTAAGCGATGTCTGCATGTGTCCAACCATCAATGAGATATGCTGCTCTCTTAAGTTCTGTTGACTGTGCAGCCACGTTACTTCTTGTAACAGCTCTAATTATTTCATCAGTCGATTCAATTTTATCTATCATCGCTTCTTGATTATCTTGTTGGTGCTTGCATGACTTGCATGGTCTTCTGGACAAAGCATCGGCATTGTTGTGGCTTGTTCCGGCTCTATGTTCTACTGTTAAGTCATATGTATTGAGTTCTTGAAGCCATCGTGTGACTTGTCCAGTTGGTGATTTTAACGATCTTAACCAGCTCACGGCAGCGTTGTCAGTCCTGACAAGTATTTTCTGTCCATATAAGTAGCTGTGAAAATGTTTCAGAGCGGTTACAACTGCCAGAAGTTCCTTCCTTGTTACGCAATAAGACCGCTCATGCACATTCATTGTTTTGCTAATGTAAGCAATAACTCTTTCATGCTCGTCTTGAACTTGAGACAAAACGGCTCCAACACCTACATCTGAAGCATCTGTGTCTAGAATGAACTGAGAACCCAGTTGAGGGTACGCTAGCACCGGTGCTGATGTAAGCATCTCTTTGAGGAAATCAAAAGCTTCTTGGCACATCTGATTCCAAATAAATTTCGCATTTTTCTCACACAATTTGTGAAGTGGCTTGGCAATGTCAGCAAATCCCTTTACGAATCTTCTGTAATACGATGCTAGGCCAAGAAAGCTCCGAACCTCCTTACTTGACTCTGGAACTGGCCATTCTTTAATTGTTCTGACCTTTTCTGGGTCTGTTTCAACACCTTCTTCGGATACAATATGACCCAGAAAAGACACTGATTTTCGAAAGAATTTGCATTTGGAAGGATTCAGTTTGAGATGAGCCTTTCTTAACCGTTCGAAAACGTTTTCAAGCCGTGTCAAGCTTTCATCGACTGTTTTACCAGGGGTTATGATGTCATCCATATACAGCAATGACTCTATCCACTGTAGACCCCGCAAAACATCCTCCATAACACGTTCGAAAGTAGAGGGAGCATTTACAAGTCCAAACGGCATAACTTTGAAGTGGTACAGGCCATGACTCGTTGAAAAAGCTGTCTTAAGTTTGTCCTTCTCATCCATCTTCACTTGCCAAAACCCTGAACAAAGATCCATTGAGCTAAACCATTTTGATCCAGAGAGTGCATCTAAGCAGTCATCTACCCTGGGAATAGGGTAGGCGTCCTTGACTGTCACATCGTTCAGTTTTCGATAATCCACGCAAAACCTTGTGGAGCCATCCTTTTTGGACACCAGGACTATTGGCGAAGACCATGGACTGTTTGACGGTTCTATAATACCCTTTTGAAGCATCTTTTCAACTTCAGCCCGTTCCACTTCTCTTTTTCCATATGGCTGTCGTCTAGGTTGCTGCCTGATGGGGTTAGCACTTCCAGTGTTTATCTTGTGTTTCACGACGTTTGTGCACCCGAGATCGTCGGACGACTTTGCAAACACATCTTGGTACTTATACAACAATTTTGCAAACTTGTTTTTCTGTTCGGGATCCAAATATTCAACACCATCGTCAAACATCTTTTTCACATGTTCTGGCAAAATGACCTCTTCAGACTGCAAACCCGTGTCACTTTTGACTGTGGCACACGTATCTGTTTGAATTTCTTTAGAAATTATGGGGTCCTCAACTGGGAAACACTCGCCAACAAGATATCCTGCTTCCAAACTTACTGTTTCATCAAAATCGTTCACAACACACACGGACACATCTTCTCCCTGAGTTTCAACAATGCCTGCCACAACTCGACAACTTATGTCCTGCAAGCCTTGAATCCCATCAACAAACACTACCTCTCGCACAAAGCCTTTTACTTCTACAGGTAACATCTAAAAGCTCCTAGGTGGTATTTCAACCTTCTCTTTCACGAGCACCCTGCATACACTCAGCCCAGTCCCTTCTGTAACACAATCAATTGTATTACCATCCAGTGTGTGAAGTTTATGATTTTGAATGTCCCAGGATTGAATGTGGTTTGCCATAAAATCTTGTCCCAGAATTCCTTGAATATTTGGTATATCGCAAACGGTGGCGTCAATTGCAGTCGTGAAACTCCCGACCTTCAACTTTAACTCTACAGAACCTTTAACGTTTAAAGGTGTGCCGTCTACGGAACAAACTGTACGATTATGCTCACGCAAATCATCTGTCTTCTTTCCTATAGCCTCAAGGGTGTCTTTAGATATTAAAGTGGTTGTTGCTCCACTATCTAATAGCAAGGTTACCGCAGTTCCGTCTATTAATCCTTCAATATAGACACCATTGTCTTTCGTTTTCATCAGATCGCTGCAGTGACCAACCCGCAATGCCTTTTCATCTGGTCTGCATGGCACCTCTATTTGTTTAGGTCGATTTTTCACTTGAACCGTCGCATCACGACCTATTGACGTGACGGTCTGAAGTTTTCCTGCTGCAGTCCTCGTCTGTTGTCTTTTATCGGACAATCTCTGATGAAATGATTTGTAGACCCACATCTGTAGCACGATCTTCCAGAGATTCTGCCTCCCGTGGTAGATTCAAGTTTGTCCAATCGTTGCTCAATACGCTTAATGGCATTGGTAAACTGATCATAAGTTCCCTCATGCACCGGGTTGGTTTCAAAAGATCTCTCTCTGCTGCTTGTGTTTGTAACACCCCTAATCTGCGCACCTACACCTTGCCCCGGACGTCCCAACACCTCTTCATAACGCTCAACCACCTCCACAGCTTCACTAATTGTCTGGCAATTTTTATCCATTAAACGGCATCTCATCTCGGCTGAAACATTCTTATTAAAATGTTGTAATGCAAGCATTTCTTGGGCCTCTTGATCAAGTGTTGAATAGGCTTTCTGAGACAGTAGTCGAATTTCATCCCCAAAAGCAGCAATTGTTTCTGTTTTTCCCCTCATTCTGTTTTGCATCTTTGAAAGCCATCGGTTCTGTTGTCTTTTACTTCCAAACCTCTGTTCTAATCTGTTTGTCAGGAGTTTGTAAGACCGTTTCTCTGCAACAGGTAACGAACTGTAATGCATGCGAGCCTGCTGCTTAAGAGATGTAGCAAGGTAAAGTAACTTCTCCTTTTCGTTCCATTGTGCAAGCTCTGCACAATCTTCGAAGTATGCGATGTACTGGTCCCAATCTTCATCTCCGGAATAAGGGTCTGGTTTAATGTTTGGACGCGGTCCACGTCTGTAAAAGCCACCATATGCCTCGTCAAATTGGCCCTCTTGGTACTCTTGACCTTCCCCTCTTCCGTTCTCGTTGACATTGAAGTCAACCTCGGAGTCGGACTGGTCATTGTTGTCCGCCATTGTACGACTAATGTGATGGTAATGGCACAAAGAAAAAGAACTTGAAAATTTGCACTTTATTATTCACAATAAAACATAAATCATATAAATTTACACAACAAGCAGTTAGGAAACGATCATCTACTTTTGTTTCTGTCTTTTAACGTCCCTGCCGTTCCGTTCTGGTGCCGACGTTCCGTTCTAGTGCAGCCGTTCCCGTTCTATTGCAGCCGTTCCCGTTCTAGTGCAGCCTTTTCCGTTCTATTGCAGCCGTTCCCGTTCTTATGCAGCCGTTCCGTTCTGGTGCAGCCGTTACCGTTCTATTGCAGCCGTTCCCGCTCTATTGCAGCCGTTTCCGTTCTTGTGCAGCCGTTCCGTTCTGGTAAAGCAGTTCCCGTTTTCGTCAGCCCGTTCCCGTTCTCGTCCGGCCGTTCCCGTTTTCGTCAGGCCGTTCCCGTTTTCGTCAGGCCGTTCCCGTTCCCGTCAGGCCGTTCCCGTTTTCGTCAGGCCGTTCCCGTTCTCGTAAGGCCGTTCCCGTTTTCTTCAGGCCGTTCCCGTTTTCGTCAGCCCGTTCCCGTTCTCGTCAGGCCGTTCCCGTTTTCGTCAGGCCGTTCCCGTTTTCGTCAGGCCGTTCCCGTTTTTGTCAGGCCGTTCCCGTTCTCGTCAGGCCGTTCCCGTTTCTGTCCCTTGCTGTTTTCCCCGTGGTGACGAAAAATAAAAGTTCTGAGATGCTAAAAGTATATTAGCATCCCACTTCTGACACCAATGTAACGGTTTCGTGCCGTCGGTAAATACTGTTTCCTTTCTATCAACCAGGTAGTTATAGTTTATTAAAATATTATTAGTCTGTGAATAGATGTCTTCAAGAATAAAGAAATGAAAACAGTGAGACTTAATTTATTTATACTTCTCAAAATATACCAACACGAAACAACAAATGTATAAGAATATAATATAGTTACATTTTGTCCGACATCCCAGTTCTTTCTTGATTGTATTATTAATATTAAAGTTTAAATAATTTTAGATGTTGTGTGGCCGAAAAGTTGAATGTGTCCTAAGTCGTCTGCGGCGCGTCTTTTATATGGATGCCCCTTGATACAATTCCTCAGACTCCGTAAACGGTTATGCGACAGCTCCGACCAATCAGAATGCTTGAATCGCCGATTTGAACCACTGTCATCCAATCAAATATGCGCGCCAAATGAACTCTTCAAAACGCTTCCGCACATCAGGAAATAGTTCCAAATGTTATATCTATGCTTATCAATCAAATGACAATAACTTGATATAAACCAGTAGCAAATCGTTAACATTAATACAATAAGACATAGTTTACTGTAACCATAAACTATATGGCGCAGTCTTTTGCTAAAATCACAAATATCTTTTTATGACGTCACAAGCATGGTCGACACTGTTTATGAGTGACAAGGAAGTGTTATTCTTTATGGAATTACAATCATAGGAACGAGGATTAATAACTTAAGTTGTGAGTAACATTTAAGGATTATAAGGATTAAGATGTAGATAAAATGATATATGCATGAAACCTCAGTAAACTGTTCAACATGCATATGTCATGTAATTCAACGAACTGTCAGAATCTGTCAACATTCGGTGAGTAGGTCTTTGCCCATATCCTAGATAATGAAACATGTTATGAAACCTTATTATTAGTTTTGCTTAGGATTACTTGTAGTCCATTATATTACAATATGCTTATATTGGGTCTATTTTGTGAAAACTTAACAAATCTTATCGTCCATAACCATTGGGCCTAGGGCTATCAAATTTGGTTCAATGTTCATCCCTAGCAATACCTTAATCTTGAATATTAAAAGATACACATTTAAAAATGAGTGATCCTGAAAAAGAAATTTGAAACCACATTAATCAACAAAATATTAAGGTAAATAAAATAATATTAGATGCCGTATACAGATGGGCCGCTACTTAGCTGAGGGTAGTTGCAATGAAAGCTACTGTGTCAACAAATCAATTAAATTGAGCATGGCTCTGGGAAAACCGGGCTTAATGCATGGTGCGATAAGTGTCGTCACAGGACTGCACAGGCTTAACGCATTGTGTGTTTAGTGTCGTCCCAGGACTGCACAGGCTTAATGCATTGTGTGTTTAGTGTCGTCCCAGGACTGCACAGGCTTAAGGCATGGTGCGATAGGTGTCATCACAGGACTGCACAGGCTTAATGCATGGTGTGATAAGTGTCGTCCCAGGACTGCACAGGCTTAACGCATTGTGTGATAAGTGTCGTCCCAGGACTGCACAGGCTTAATGCATTGTGTGTTTAGTGTCGTCCCAGGACTGCACAGGCTTAATGCATGGTGCGATAGGTGTCATCACAGGACTGCACAGCCTTAATGCATGGTGTGTTTAGTGTCTTCCCAGGACTGCACAGGCTTAATGCATGGTGCGATAGGTGTCATCACAGGACTGCACAGGCTTAATGCATGGTGTGATAAGTGTCGTCTCAGGACTGCAAAGGCTTAATGTATAGTGTTTTAGTGTCGTCCAAGGGCTGCACAGGCTTAATGCATGGTGCTATAAGTGTCGTCACAGGACTGCACAGGCTTAATGCATAGTGTGATAAGTGTTGTCCAAGGACTGTACAGGCTTAATGCATGGTGCGATTAGTATCGTCACAGGACTGCACAGGCTTAACACATTGTGTGTTTAGTGTCGTCCCAGGACTGCACAGGTTTAATGCATGGTGCGATAGGTGTCGTCCCAGGACTGCACAGGCTTAATGCATGGTGCGATAGGTGTCGTCACAGGACTGCACAGGCTTAATGCATGGTGTGATAAGTGTTGTCCCAGGACTGCACAGGCTTAATGCATGGTGTGATAAGTGTCGTCCCAGGCAGGCTTAATGCATGGTGCGATAGATGTCGTCACAGGACTGCACAGGCTTAATGCATGGTGTGATAAGTGTCGTCCCAGGACTGCACAGGCTTAATGCATGGTGCGATAAGTGTCGTCCCAGGACTGCACAGGCTTAATGCATTGTGTGTTTAGTGTCGTCCCAGGACTGCACAGGCTTATCAGGAAAGATGCTTTCTGCACAGATTGGATTTGTGTTTAAACAAAAAAAACAAAAAAAGCGGAAAGTTTTATCCCTGTTATGACAAGGATAAGTTGGGCCGACACTTCATGCACTTGCATGTAGCCCAATAATCCCATTTATGTAAATTTTATATGGAAGTCTCTAATCAAAATCCTGTCTTGGGGAAAGTGTCATCCCTCGTTAGCCTGTGCGGAATGCGTAGGCTAGTCCGGGACGACACTTTACACACACATTACGCCTTTACTGACAGAGCAAGGCTAGTTTTTATACCTTAACGGTTGATTACATTTTAATGTTTCTGCTATTTACAAATCAAGCTAGTAACATTCATATAGAATATAGTATGTTTGGCTTTGTTGTGATATCTCATTATGTCCGTAAATCCAAATAATGTCCACAGTGACATTTTAAATGAGCATTTCAAGGAATTGAAACACACGTACATTTTTTTGTCTGAACAATTATTTTGTTATGAGTGATAACAGTAGATATTATCAAATGCTAAACCTTGCCCCTATTCAGTATTTTTACATAATAAAAACAATTCTAGCCCTGTGCTATATAATGCTTATATTCAACCATTTATTTTTCTCTAGGTTATAGCTTGGTGTGCTATTTTAAATTAATTGATCAATCAGATATTTATCAATCTACTTTTTCTTTTAATTAGGTAAATAAGTCAACTTTCCTGTATCAATATGTAAAGAACGCCCACTATCTTCATTCGGTAAAATATTTGCGATAACTTACTTTAATAATGAATTGCATAAATCATAATTCCCAACAAGTGTTTGGTTCTAAAAAAAAATTATGCGGAACACTTTACTGCTGTCACTTGCTTTCTTAATGAATTGCAAAACTCAACATCTCCAAGTGTTTTGTATCTATTGCTTTTTGTCCCCTACCGGTGAAACTGGTTTGCGCTCCATCTGTCAGTCTGTCTGTCAGTCTATCTGTCAGTCCGTCACACTTTTCTGAATCCTGCGATAACTTTAAAAGTTCTTCATATTTTTTCATGAAACTTGCAACATGGATAGATGGCAATATGGAGACTATGCATGTCATTTCATTGTGTTCCTACGTCGAGAATTCTGGTTGCTATGGCAACAAATATAAAACATACTGACAATGGTGGAGTTTCACCGGTAGGGGACAATATTGCTTGGCAATCTCTTTTTATGTGGGGATCTTTACAAGTGAGCAACCAAAGAGTTTTACTTGTATCAAATAACCACAGCTAGAGTTCTTTCCTTATCAGTGTGACTGTTATTATTTGTGTTTGTTTTAATGTAAGATTTTATGAATGAAACAATGTTGAGAAAAAGTTTGAATTGTTTATTTGAGCCTGGCTCTGTGAAAAACTGGGCTTTATGCATGTGCGTAAAGTGTAGTACCAGATTATCATGTGCAGTCTGCAAAGGCTAATCAGGGGCGATACTTTCTCAGGCTCTTAAATCATATATTGTTATTTGTATAGGGTGTAAACAAAATTGGTATGTATACCAAAAGGAAAGATATTATGGTACATAATAAGTTATAAATATATATTTGGTACCAAAATCGTGTTTTGCAGATATATTAAACATGCTGTTTTACAGTATAAATATTATATGTGTGTCATGTCATATTTGTTTATTGTATGCATTGTTACAAAATCAAATAAATTGTTTTGTTTGTATGGATCCAAAAAAAAAAAACACACAACTGTGTGTTCAGAGATGTGTTTTGATATAGGTGGCCGTACGCTAACCCTCTGTCCATCATCATGTCTGTCTGTCAGTTCGAAGGTCCGTCCACAAATTTGTCCACACAATTTGTCAGACGGGGAGGGCTTTAAACTAAAATGTCTTGACAACAAAGCTGATAAATATTTGTTCTAAATATGTTTAATGTATACATGTTATAACTTTGTGTTTGAAGTGGGAAATGATTTAATATGCTAAAAGTTAGTATTATCAATACATGTATTATATTCCTAAGTATTCAAAACAAACAAAAACTTCGACAACAAAAGGGAAGCGTATATTTGTCATAAATGAATGTGGATGCTTGAATTTAAATGGCGTTTATGTATGCATTCCACTTGACTGTGTACTAATCGAATCACTGTTGATACATGCCAGTGTACATATCCCAAACAACCTTAATTAACATAACCACATAGTCACATAGTTTCAAAAAGTCACTTCCATTTAGTTAGCTTCATAATATCTTAAACGTCTTGAGTGACATCGACCGCTGGAAACTGCGCGTTTAAGTTTCCCGCGCACTATGTTATCAGCAGACGCCGCTATCACGGCATGGGCGTTAACAACCTCCATGTAGTTTCTATAGGCCGCGGTTTCGCGTCTAGTGACGTCATTGTGCTGGTAAAACACCAGCCGGTCCGTGTCCACCAGAAGTCCCGATTGAATAGCTTTTGACACATCCGCTGTATTACGATATTTGACGACCCAGCGGGATTCAACACCTGGTCGCGATGACCGGATATCGTGGGTATCGAACTGGATACTTCGCACCGGAACGTTGAGTTGAGTCTGTATTAGGTACTGCACCTGTTCGTGATTTTATAAGTAGTGGTTGTAGTAGGGGTAGTAGTCATAGCAGCAACAGCAGCAATAGCGGTAGACGCAGTAATAGTAGTATTACTGGATATGCTGGTTGCTGTAGTAGAAGCATTCTTAATTTATTTTTTCTCATAATTATTATTAGAAGCAATACTAGCATTAGCAACAGTGGTTATTGCAGTTATTTCTATCGTATACAGAAATCTTTTCTCTTACGCAAGATGAAATTTTTAAAACTGAACTCCACATAAAAACGCTACAAATCGGTATAAAGTAAGAGCATGTCAACCTAGATTATAAAACTCCAAACGTTCGGAGCGTTAGGATCGCGGGCTACTTTCATACGCCTTCATTCCTTATTTACTTTCATTTTTAAATCCTTTTTTTCTATCGTATACAGAATTCTATTCATCTAAGCAAGATGTAGTTTTAAAAACTGAACTCCAATTATAAACGCTACAAATCGGTATAAAGTACGAACATGTCAACCTAGATGATAAAACTCCAAACGTTCGGAGCGTACGCCTTTATTCTTTATTTACTTTCATTTTTAAACCCTTTTTTCTCATATACAGAATTCTATTCTTCTAAGCAAGATGTAGTTTTAAAGACTGATCTCCAATTATAAACGCTTCAAATCGGTATAAAGAACGAACATGTTAACCGTAAATCTAGATTCTAAAACGGTATGATATTTGCAAAAGTTAAAGTTATAACTCGCTGCCCAAATCAGAACAAACACTTTATATATATATTTATATATATCTGAAAGCTACGAAACGTAGGCTTTCTAATGATATATGGGTTCATCCAAATGTATAACCTCGGCGCTTCGATGTGCTCTAATCGATAGCTACCAGTCACGTGACTAAGTTACGACACGGTTAAACACGTGGGGGTAAAACATATATGTTTATTTTTTGTGTTTAACGCGCTATAAATCCATAAATAACAACGGAAATATACTCAAAGTTATATTTTTAAAGAAGAATTAATAAGCAACAAGATAACGTTTAAACCAATAAACTCGGATGGTTAGTTTTTGCATACAATTTAATTTACTACAGTAAGGGTCAAATACTCGATTCAACTCCTGTCAATATACGATCCGTGGCTAGTACTTATGTAGTTTATAATTATACAATTATTATTTACTCGTTATGAAGGATATAATTTTATCAAGGTGCGTCTTTGCAATTTTAATACATTTTATGATTTGTGTCACTTATGCTCGGGTACTACTTAACTGTACCCCGGGTACGCTTAAGTATACTTAAATGAACCCCGGATACGGTGAATATAGTAACTCGCACACGGGAATTCGAACGCTAAATTGATCGTTGTCCGCTATATTTTTAATATTAATGATGTTCATATTTATGTCAATATTCTGAAAAACAGCCATTATATTATCGATACTCCTGCCTTAAAGGCATATTGAGTTTTTCTTCAAAGATATTTTTATTTAGTATTCCGTAGCGCGTTTTACGACGTCGGATTTAAGGCAGGAATAATACTCGGGTGCAGTCAAAATTGACCAATCAAGCATCACTTAAATTATCATCAGTAGCTGGTAGATACAACTTAAATTCTTTTTTTCACCAACATTACAGGACTAAATAAGTTACGTTGTTTGAGAATATAATCAAAAACTGGACATATAATGTTAAAAGATGCGATCGTGAAAGTGGAGTCTTAACCATTTTTTATCTTCGACTGGGACACGTTTGCGTTGTTCCGGAAACTGAAAACTGCGGCGTTCGGAAGACTGGGTGGTGTGTCACTGCGCATGTGCAGAATCGGGGCGATCCGGTCGATGTTGTCATTGCACATGTGCAGACTTGGGGCGATCCGGTCGATGTTGTCACTGTGCATGTGCAGACTTGGGGCGATCCGGTCGATGTTGTCACTGCGCATGTGCAGACTTGGGGCGATCCAATCGATGTTGTCACTGCGCATTTATCAAAAATGAGACAAACATATTACATGGAAACGCGTGACAAAAAACACTGCGTTAATTTCAAATACACTTGTGTTGTAAGTGAAAAATAATTTTATGCATTTCCTTTAATAGGTAAAGATACTTAAAAAAATGTCACAATTAGCTCGTGCGCTCAGCTTTCAAAACATTATCATGCACGTGAAACTCGTGTTTTAAGTACAAAATCGATGCAGATAAAACAGAGTGTTCAAAAAACGACTTTTAACACGAGTTTATCATGAATTATTATTGAAATAACAAGGCGTTATCGTTGACAGGGGTCGCCATTTTTCATATAATAACGCGTGTTTAAGGTAATTACCATCTGAACATTTGCTATTCATTCGGAACTGATTTAATTCAAGCATTGCATCTATTTTGTTTGACGAGTATACATAAAATTGTTAATTTTATTTTCAAAAATTTCATTAAATATAAATTTTATAGAATATATGTTAATTGGCCTGTATAACGGTTTAGAATTTTTCGGTTGTTGTTGTTTTTTGTGTTTAGCAAATCCAATCCGCTTTAATGGAAATTTGTGTAATAGAAAGCGTCATCTTCACGAAAATCCAGGTAAGGCGGAAAGCGGTTTCACTGCTTAGCCTGTGCGAACTGTACAGGTAAATCTGGAATGACACTTAAGGCAAATGCATTAAGCCTAGAATTCCCAGAACGAGCATTGTAAAATTTCATCGGTGATGGGAAAAAGGGAAGATTGTTATTGTGCAGTGCTACTAAGTATTTCCTATATAGCGCCCGATGGATAGAAAAGTAATCTAAGCATACAGGCTGGCACCTGAGAGCGAACAAACGATAAACAAACACCCAAAAGAATACCGTGTGAAAAATTAATAGCAAACATCAATCATTTACTTATGACACGTGATACTCACATCTGAGGATCAACAGCGCCCCGTGCCGCGATCCCGCTAGGTGCGTCCGGTTTCTGTGGGCTCTCCTTCCGGGATCGCGGTGCATGCATACAACAGGCGCGGTGGCAGGTGGCATCATACACGCAGTCCGGGTCCAGAAAGAGGGTACTGGGCCGGAAACCAAAAGCGAGTAACTTCTGGTATTGGAAAGGACTGACTGGCTGCTGAAATATAATAAGTCAGCTAACTGCGCATGGTCGAAGCGGATACTTAACCAAAACAAAGTTTTTTGTTTAATTAAGAAAATCGCGATAAAGAAGAAAATGTCTGAGTTGTGATTGTGAAAAACTTTTTATTGCACTTCTATAGGAAATATATTTTTATAGCAATTTGAAATTTGTTATAATAAACATGTCACTATTGTCTCCATTAATTGCATTTTTGCGCTGAAAATTATAATACCTTTATTCGTAATTCAGTTAAGTGTTTGCATAGTTCGCTCAATCAATTGAGACAAATCCTACATACTGACATATTAAAGTAATCGCATCAGTTATATCCTTTTTGCTGATCGAAAACTGCTCCGAGCTTGTCGTAAATTTAATAATTGTGAGCGTGTTTATATATATTATTTGCAGTCAATTACCTATAACGAATCTCAATAATGTTGACTACATCCGTACGTGTTGTACTTGTTGAAACGAAAACAAATAAGAGTAAGAAAATAATACTGGACCAAAATGACGTCATCGCATGCTGTTGTTTTTTATTAGAAGGACAATGTGTTGATCGGAGACATGATCGTAACCAGTGAAATATTTGATGCTCAAAACCAGTGACATGTCTGAACAAAAACATGTCGAGTCTGTCTAAATTACAAGGCATGCACCGATGTCTTAAGGGGAACGGAGAAGCTGGCATACGACTAAATTCAGTGTTTTAATTCAAAAGCTTTGTGTAATCCAAAGATTCGTCATGACAGACTTGTAAAATGTGTCCCATCTAAACGAACCAGCAAAATGATTGAGGGCATATTTATTATTAAAATTAAGAAATTTCCTTAGGTTTCAAAAGTTGCCTTGGTAATTTGTTATCACATTTTGTACCGGAAAATTACAGTTAAGGCTTGAATTTATGCTCACTGTTATTTCACATTAATACAAAATAATATCCTTAAAAAAAGTAAAAGTAAATTATTGTCGGGAATTGAAACGAATTATTGAAAGTAAGTTATTAGAGAGGTCGAGACCTTGTTATTGTACTCCGTCCAAAATCGCACCGTAACTAAATGAAACCCGAACGGAAAAAACTGGGCTTAATGTTTGTGCGTAAACTAAAATGGCTGTCCCAGATTAGCATGTACAGTACGCACAGGCTTATCTTGGATGACACTTTCTGATTGCAAGGCATGATTTGTTTGAAGGAAATACAAGACAAGCGAGCATCTAGGGAATTCCACAGGCTAATATGGAACGACACTTTACGGCCATGCATTAAGGCCGGTTTTCCAAGTGCGCTGCTAAAATATATACCGTATGAAGTTCTATAAGACGGGCTCTATTCAATTACCGATATATCGTATGAAGTTCTATAAGACGGACTCTATTCAATTACCGACCATACATATATATCGTATGAAGTTCTATTAGACGGACTCTATTCAATTACCGACCATACATATATATCGTATGAAGTTCTATAAGACGGACTCTATTCAATTACCGACCATACATATATAGAGAATACTAGGTTAGCGTTGAATACAGAGAAGTTTATGTTGCGAGGCTTAGAACGCCGGAAGCGCGAGCCTTGGCGAGCGCTTTCGGTGTTCGAGCCGAGCAACATAAACTTCTCTGTATTCAACGCTAATCCTAGTATTCTATTTATCCCATTTGATTTTTTCAACGTGACGTTTAACATAAATAGATCTAATAACCTTAACAATAATTTTAATTCCGTCATTAAAGCGCTTAAAATCTAACAAATGTAACCATGCGTAGTGATATACATGTATTTGTTCTGGTACGCGAAATAGTCTTTAAAAAATTCACACACAAACTGTAAAACAAGTAAAAATATCACCATATGCATACATTCAATTTTACGCAGTATGCGAATTTTAACACATTACGACCGCGAAAAGAAGATTTTACTTTACTATAATTTATTTTATTTTCGAAAGAAAATGATCAAAATCCAATCTGGCGGCCATTACTCCTGACAAAATGCTGTCGATGTCAACATACATGTACACCATCGACGACCTAGTTCTGGCTAACATTACTTTAAATGTCGCTTTTTATGATTTTTGACTGGCGCGACTTTGTACAGGTCTGTCAATACTAAATAAACTGTACGCTGAAGTTTCTTTAGCTATCGAAGACCTTGACAATTTTGACGAGTAAACAGACAATTGCAGCGACTGACACTTTATTTGACAAAATATACAGGGCAATACGTTTTCCGACTTCGGACGACGAATTTCAGGACGCGCAGAACGTGTTTTTTATATAATGTTATGGGTATGCCGTGTGTGATCCGATGCATCAATGGCGCCCATGTTAAAATCATTTCCCCGAGATCAGGGAACGACAAAAGTACAATCAAAAATCAAAACATGTAAGAACTAGTATCTTACCTTTAATTATCCTTTAAAATCCATCTAATAATCCATTTAACTCAATTATTGACGATTTTGCATCTAGGGTCTTTAATAATTATTTTAGCATAGTTAAATAAAGACCCTTATGCCATTCTATCACTTTATTCAAATGAGTATATGAACGCGATAAACTTTCTTCTTCGTCACACGCTACGTCATGTACTCTACATTACTGCTGTTCAAATGAACCGGAGCAGTTTATCTAATAATAGCCGTTGGTAAACTCGGTTGCATTTGCAGATTTCTGCATATAAACATAATTATGTTTAAACTTGCACACTGTTTTATTTATCTAAGGTAAATGCCCTTATTGTACGAAAAAATAATCTAATATATAAATACACAAAGAATGGAAAACATTCAAGTACACAACAGATGAATGAGTAGAAAATACCCGTGTACAAATGGGACGTTCCCAATTCCAGTGTGGTGCTATTTTTACCATCTTATACTTTACACAGCTCTATGCCTAACGTGAATTAAATAGGAAAGCAAACATAGCAGATTATTCATGAACTGTGCGATATGTGTATGGCTTGTTGTACATTCTTAATATTTAAGTTAAATGTCAAAAGTATATGCTTTGGTTATAAACAATGCACATTACACTAAATAATGTCATATGACTAGATTTAAAGGTTGAAGGTCGTATAATTTTGAAGCTCAAGTTTTGTCGACTTTGTTTCTTATGAAAAATCATTCAGTGGTAAAGTAAATATAAATAAAAAAATAACAAAACAAAAATCGTGTAATTTTATATTTTATTTCAACATTTCTTTTGGTGAATATGTCATATATATTTTTTTCTGCAAAATATGCACATTTTCTTTTCATGGGTGACCTTAAAATTCGATCAATGAACCAAACAATATCGACCTAATTTTAGCGCATATCGCATGACGTCATTTAAAAAGTAGTCCGTGCACGCGACAGGTATATTCCACAGTGTTGAATACAAGCAAGTATATTCCACAACGTGTTATACCGTCAATGTCGCGGTGAAAATGGGATAAAATATAATGTATGTCGTTTTATTGGTAAAATCATGTAATAAAAAGATAGGAAACTCGTCGATAAAAAAAACTGATCTATTTGCAAGACCGGGACAAACAGCCTACTTTGTTCAGTGTCCCAGCAGAAAAGTTGAACTTCATTGTCTGTGCGCTCGCCCACGTAACCTCCGATGAAGAACAAGCGGCTGCTGACTCGGGTCAACAACATGTAGGAGTCGAACAGCATGTATCTCCCTCCGTACCGCCGGCCTAAAACTAGCGCGGAACTTATCTATGCCTCGTTCTTGGAAAACTGGGCTTAATGCATGTTCGTAAAGAATCCTCCCAGATTAGCCTCTGCAGTTACCGCTTTTATGAAATGTTTCGTTTAAAGGAAGTCTCATATAAACGAAAATCCATTCTATGCAGAAAGGGTCGTTTCTGATTAGCCTGTGTGGACTGCATTTTACGTACATGCATTTAGCCCAGTATTCACAGAACGCGGATAATATAAGTTATAAAGGCAATCAAATTAGCGACAAGGGTGCAAACATGTGTTTACAAAAAATAAATATTTGTTTGAATAAAACTGAATTTCTTCAACAGATTAACAGGAAAAAACAGACTCATTGGTATAAAACATACGTTCATACTTAATAGTCGATTGGTCGATAACACTTTCGTAGTCTTATAACATATGGAGCGAAAACCATAAACTGATCTTGACAACAACATTTAAAAGCTTTGTTGGTAGTATATGTTATGCTAATATGTAATGCGTACACAGAAAAAGAGACGCCGTAAACCTTAAAATATATTGAACGATATATGCCGCGAAATTCCAACGTATGTTTAATTCTGAAAGGTAAAGATACTGTCGCATCTCCTGTACGTACTGTTTGAGATCTCATACATGCGAGAGTGGGTGACAAGGTCCATCACCATTACGGGTCCCATTTCAACCGTTACTGCGGCGAGCGTTCCCGGATCGTTTACCTGTAAAACAACGATATGAGCTTTGTTCTGTGAAAACAGGGCTTAATGCATGTACGTAAAGTGTCGTCCCAGATTACCTGTGCAGTTCGCAGAGACGACATTTTCCGCCTTGACTTGATTTTCGCTCAGGAATAGATCTTCTTTTAACGAGAAATTCCGTTAAAGCGGAAAGAGTCGTCACGGATAAGCCTGTGCGGACTGCACAGGCTAGTCTGGGGCGACAATTTACGCACATGCATTTAGCCCAGTTTTCACAGAACGGGGATCATTTTCATTGATCACCCTTTTCAACAGTATGAAAGTCATATCATGACGGCCAGTTAACATACACTTTTCCTAGGCAAGCTGTCTTCCTATAACTTGGTACGCATGCTTTTATGAGAACTGGCAACTGCCCTTCGTGAATCAGGGGTATGGGGAGAATGGCCGTACATAATATGAACACATCACTTGCGAATGTAAATGTTCGTCACATTATTCAAAAACAAAAATGCAATAAAGTTTTGAGATGTTAACTGCTTGCTACTACACTTGTACTGGTGGCCTATGGCATACTGTGGAGAAAGGTATAAAAACTGATCACAACTTGGTAGATCTCCTCCTTGTATCCAGTTTTGATTATGGCGTCAACGC
Organism: Dreissena polymorpha; assembly: GCF_020536995.1. Classification (NCBI taxonomy): domain Eukaryota; kingdom Metazoa; phylum Mollusca; class Bivalvia; order Myida; family Dreissenidae; genus Dreissena; species Dreissena polymorpha. The sequence goes on from NC_068367.1 coordinate 41,528,922, forward strand.
AGCCGTTTGTGATGGTGTACAGTTTTACGTTCTTGCCAAAACGTGACGTCACGAGGAGTTCTACAAATGAAGAATGACGTCATAGACAGAGATAAATTGGGCGGAACGGTTTCTAACACGCTCTGACCCAAATCGCTCAGTTCGCAAAATCTTCAAATCATGACTTTGATTTCTTAGTAACGCTGAATAGTAATGGCACACCATGACCGTAATATTTAATTACAATGTTGTGAATACTGCCACCCCACACATGAATTGTAAAATGTAAATAAGGACTTTAACGTGCGCTTCTGTTTGGTGACGATACACACTCCTCCCGAGACGATGCCCGGAAACACGATGCTGAAGTTAATCTGTTCAAGGTCAAACAAGTACAACTTTTTGCCCATTTCCATGACCACTGATCTGTTGTCTGCTTCGTAAAACCAAATGTATGCAAAGCCGACCACCTCCTGTTGAGTAAAACGTTTGAAAGTATGACGCACAATATATATATTTATTTTTTTAAAGTTTACTTAATTGGACTGTTTTGTTATTAACCAAAGATATCATGTACGTATCTAAAGTATCGAATAATGTTCAGGGGGAATGCAACATTTACAACAATTCGGACGTTTTGAGTGTAGAAAGAATAATCACATAAAAGAAACTCAATAAAAATAAATGAAAACAAAAATGTAATTCATGAATTATTTACATGAGGCCCGTTCTGGGAAAAACTGGTCTTAAGGCATTGCGTAAAGTGTCGTCCCAGATTAGCGTTTGCAGTCCGCAGAGGCTAATCAGTGACAACAGTTTCCACATTGGAATTTCTTTTAAAAGAGACTTCATTTTAACGAAAAAATGCAACACACGTGGAAAGTGTCATCCCTGATTAGCTTATGCGGACTGCACAGGCTAATCTGGGACGAGAATTTACCCACGTGCATGAACCCCACTTTTCACAGAACGGGGCTCATATAAACGGCATCATTATATGTTGTCGAAATTCATTTCAGCAAATGAGAGCAATACACATAAAATAATCAAAGAGCGAAATAAAACTCGTGGTATTTTTAGTTCACGCATAGCGCGGTATTTCATGGAGAGCAAGTTGGTTCCTTTTTCCAAGTTCTTTATTCCTTATTCACGCGTTAGAAATTTGTTGCATGGTTAAAAAAAATAATGCAAACATTTCTGAAGTAAATCAAAACAAAGTAACTCGAATACATTTACGTTATGTATTACGTTACATATTCATGTTTCTTCTTCGCGCTTGCATAGGATTTCTTGTTTAAACCGAACCGATATTTTTAATTCGAATACTAACTTCACATCAACAAAAACCTAAAGCATATACTATTATTTTACATGTATGTGATATAAAAGTGCAATCTTGTACATTTAAACATGTTTTTGTATTTTTATAATCCAGTTCCTTATTCGGAACCTACAATTACAATGATTTTCATTGATGTTTTTGTCTCTTTTGTTCATTTCAATATTTTGTTAAGTATGAAAATGACATTCCTTATTCGATTTGAATGACAAATAAGGGATCAGTTCCTCATTACTTTTTCAATTCGAATAAGGAACTCGGTTATGATTCAATGAAACTTAGTAGAGATTTGCTGCAATAAATGTTTTTGATACCCAACCTAAAATAACAATGATTTACATTGATTAATTGGTCTCTTTGGTTCATTTTAAATTTGTAATAGTCTGTTTAGTATGAAAATGCCAGTTCCTTATTCGATGTGATTTTATTCTTACTGAATAAGAAACTGTGTTATTATTTAATAAAACTAGATAGAAATATATTGTTATGCATATTTTTTTTTACTTCGAACCTACATATACCACGATTTTCATTGACATTTTGTATTTTTCGGTTAATTTTTATTTTTGTTTGAGTGAGGCAATACCATTTCCTTATTATCGTCTTCATAATACTTGTTTTCAGCGTGTATCGTCGAATAGAATATAAAAATAAATGTAACAGAATACGTCCATATAACATAATCAAGCTTAAATAACCCTCACTACATATTAAATATAACATATCCGAAAGTAATTGTCCGAAATACAGGCTTCCAAATAAGGAATTAACTTTACGCCAAATTCCTTATTCAGAGGCCATAATTTTGAATACTTAAATTCGGATCACTCTAAAATAGCAAAGCTTTATGTTCGTTATTATTGGCGATGTAAGCTTTGTTATTTATATCTCCGGTACAGTTCTTGAAGTCTTATCTGACCCTGAACTTTGGTTAAGACTATATGATAGCTGAAAAGTAAACATGTTTTAGATATCTTGTTCCGTTTTCATACAAAAACTGTTACGAAGGGGTAGGATTAAGAATGCAAATTGATTTCAACACGCCTCCATAAAAGAAATACTGCACCGGCAGCAGCGGCCCAAGTGCCCCTAGAAGACTGAAACGTTTCACCAAAATGCCTCAATATTTTATTTCTTTTATGATTGAAACGAAAAAGCGCATTCTAGCTGTTGAAGTGTGTTTTCGTCATATATATTTTTAGTGCGAATACGCGTTTTTTCGCTCATGCAGACCAATGGTACATTCGGCGACTTTCAACCTCGACACATGACGAATGCAAATGTTCCAGACAGCATTGTCATCAGTGCGGCGTCACTGATGTCACATTAAAATGAGACTAAACCGGAAGCAGCGGCCAAGGTGCCTCTATTAGACTGGAAATTTTCATCGATATGCCTCTGTATTTCGTCGTTCCTGTTGATGATGTTTTTTTAAATTAAAAACCAAAACTTACATAGCTGTAATCGGTTGGTTTTATTTGAATAGATTTTCTATCTCTGAAAGCTCGAGGATGCCTACGTTACATCCGGCGACCTTGAACATTGCCGCACGATTAAAAGTCGTGGGAACAGACACATTTCTCGGTAGCGTCTTTTAATTCATATTAATCAGCAGCGTCGAAGCAACGCTGAGGCACACCGAGGCAGTTGCCTTGGCTAAAATCTGCAGAGCAATCTTGAGATCACAGGTATTGGGCGCGTGGCCCAAGTCATATTAACACTATCAATATGTCATCAAACTTTTTTTTTCTTAAAAAATAAATAAATTAAAAATCTGATATAATTTATGTTTATATATATAATATCAGAATTTTTTAATGAAGAAAGTTGTTTTATGACATATTGATAGTGTTAAAGTGACTTGACCACGCGCCCAATACCTGTGGTTGAGATTACATGGAAAAAAGGAAAATGTATGTCAACGAATAAAATCTATAAAAGAAATTGAGGCTTAGTCACTATGATATTCACAAACAAATATTATCACTGAGTACAATTGGTTCATGTTGAGGCAGATAATTATTTCAATTTAATAACTTCAATTGATGCCAAAATTGCTCAGCAAAATGATTTGGAAAATCCGTATAGTAAACAAAGCGTCGCACTGTACACTTTGATGCTATATTCATGGAAGACATCGGAACGTACCGAGCTAGAATCGAGTGTTTTACGACCAGGCCTGGGTCTATTTTGGACCTAAACACACTTCGGGTGGTTGGCGTTTTCGGCTTTATTAGTATTCTCCCCTTTATGGCCGGCTTAAAACGTGGACACGTTCTACTATGAAAGAAGACCGGCTTAATGGCATCGCATTAATGTTTGTTCATAAACACATTCCAGTTTATCGAAAACAAATTTTTAAAATGTGGGATTCGACTGGAGGCGGGAGAGTTGAATAAGCGTTCAATAAGATTGATATTTAAGAGTTGAAGAATAATAAAATATGTTAAGGCAGTGAAAAAGTATTGCACAATTTATGAAACATAATTCGCTAAAATGACTGATAGATCTGTTTTCTTCAGATTTTAAGGTAGATCTATATTATTTTAGTATTTGAATAATAATTTTATTAAGCACATTATATTATCCATATACATATTATGAGAGAGCTGCGTCTCATTTTTTTATTATTCTATCTGACTTTAAATGTAACATCGATTATTGTAACATATTCTAAAAATGACACTAAACTTGTAGCAAATTTTTGTGTTAACTTTATTGATACTAAACGGTCATATGTAGCATCCACGAGTCCGATAATTTAGGTAAAAAATGTGGTTTAAATGGACTTTAAACGCACTTGAGACGTACTAGGAAAAAAAAATTACGGGTGCGGGGGTGGACAATGCCCCCGGACCCCCCTAGAATGACCTAAGATATTGCCTCGGCTAAAATTTTACTTGTTCACAAGTTGAGTTTTTTCTTAAGTTTCGCTACCTTGAGAGCCGGAAACTTCTCGTATATCTCCTCCGGAAGTGATGACACAATAATCTTACAGTGAGGCGGCAGGGAGGCCGGAAGCCACATCAAAGAGCGGCCATTGTGTGAGGTGTCCAGCTGGTCAAGCGAGTCCAAGATGACCACGAGTGAACACTCTTCCGTGCCTTCCTCTTAGAGCCGATTTAACTGGACTTTTAGAAGGTCAACGGTCTGAAAAAGAGAAACTATTGTTCAGAATCCATATGACAATTTATCTTTGCACGAGGCAATTCAAGAAAGGAGTGTTTTAAACAAAAAGTATGGTACCCGATATACATATGTGTCGTGTTCTGAGAAAACTGGGCATAATGCATGTGCGTAAAGTGTCGTCCCAGATTAGCCTGTGCAACCCGCACTGGGAAAACTGGGCTTAATGCATGTGTGTAAAGTGTCGTCCCAGATTAGCCTGTACAACCCGCCCTGGGAAACTGCATGTGCTAAATTGTGGTCTCTTCCTAGCATGTGCAGTCCGCAGAGGCTAATCAGGGAAGACAATTTCCGCCGTAACTGAATTTGCGTGTGAAATAGACTTCCTGTATACGAAAAATTCCATAACACCGTACTAAATTTCATAATACCGTACTGAATTCCATAATACCGTACTGAATTCCATAATACCGTACTGCATAGGTTAATATGGAACGCACAAGCATTTAGCCACTTTTCCCAGAACTAGGCTCATATGCATCTTGAAAGGAAATAACCTGGGACTGGCATTCTACAATATTTAAGACTGTACGACCAGATTTATAATGTAAGCATGACTATGACAAAGAAGACAAATTTTAAGAAAAACATTACTAGCAAAAAATAATAAGAAAAATAGCACCCCATAACGGGTGCCAATGCTCGGCTGCGATGTATTTTGAAAAAATGAAAGCTTTTCAGATTTTTTTTAAGGTCACAGTGACCTTGACCTTTGACATAGTGACCCAAAAATGTGTGTGGCATGTAGAACCCATCAAGGTGCAACTTCATATGAAGTTTCAAAGTTGTAGGTGAAAGCACTTTGATGTTAGAGCCAATGTTCAAAACCTTGACATAATGTTAAGGATTTAGCTAGACGCGGACGACACGACACGACACGACGACGAACACGACACGACGAGCTGGCTATGAAAATACCTCGAGTTTTCTACGAAAACAGCCGAGCTAAAAATAAGAAAAGGGTGAGTTACTATGATAAAATTCTTAATGATGATGATGATGATGATGATGATGATGATGATGATGATGATGATGATGATGATGATGATGATGATGATGATGATGATGATGATGATGATGATGATGACGACGACGACGATGATGATGATAGTGATGATGATGATGATGATGATGATGATGATAATGGTGATGATTATGATGATAATGATGATGTTGATGCTAATAATGGTGCTGTTGATAATGATGATGATGATGACGGTGATGATGATGATGATAATGACACACGTACCAGGCCGGTTCGTGGGCTTTGATTCCCCAGCATACTCAGTTGTTGCACCAGACTCTGAAGCAGAGGCAGTACGGAAGATCTCTCCACTGTTGTACCGAGAAACCTGCAGCCAAGAGAAATATGCGTCATGTGATGTGTTAACGTTTCAGGTACATAATAATAATGAAGCCTTGCTCTGTGAAACTATGCTTAATGCATGTGCGTAAACTGTAGGCCCAGATTAACCTGTGTGTGAGAAACTGGGCTTAATGTATGTGCGTAAAGTGTAAGCTCAGATTAACCTGTGTGTGAGAAACTAGGCTTAATGCATGTGCGTAAAGTGTAGGACCAGATTAACCTGTGTGTCAGAAACTGGGCTTAATGCATGTGCGTAAAGTGTAGGACCAGATTAACCTGTGTGTGAGAAACTGGGCTTAATGCATGTGCGTAAAGTGTAGGACCAGATTAACCTGTGTGTGAGAAACTGGGCTTAATGCATGTGTGTAAAGTGTAGGCCCAGATTAACCTGTGTGTGAGAAACTGGGCTTAATGCATGTGCGTAACGTGTAGGCTCAGATTAACCTGTGTGGACTGCTCAGGCTACTCAGGGACGACACTTTCCGCGGTCTCTGAAATTTTTCGTTTAAATGAAAATTCTTTACAAAAATCCGCTCCAAGCGGAAAGTGTCTTCGCTGCGGACTGCACAGGCTTATCTGGGACGGCACTCAACGCACATGATTTAAGCCTCGTTTTTCCAGAACAAGCCGAAATATATGAATAATGCGTTTGCGTGTAAATGGTAACAAAATGACGTTATTTCTTATGATAAAGAGGACATCAAAATACACTGCTAACGGACTACACAAAATTGATAACTCGCGTTTATTTAGTTTCTGCGACCACAATTTATTCGTGGACTTATCATAGCAAAAAATATTATTCAAGCCTCAGGCAAGAACGGGCCTCCTAAACTTCGAAATACACAAACACGTAAACTAATGAACACTTGATCGGTTTTTATTTATAAAGGTCTTACAAAACTACGAAAAAAAAGTCTAATCGATAAATTTGTCTCTTTCGCAACTTATTAATGACATTGGTAAATTTACTAGTTCCAATACTGCTTTATCGGTAGTTCATATAGGAAACCTTATTTTAAACAGTTTAAAACAAATACTGCATTTTCCATCATCCATCGTCTCATTCGAGTGCGTGCGTGCGTAAGTTTTTTTTTTCAAAGAATCTCTACACCCTCCAGTCCGAGGGCACTCAAGATATGCTCAAATCGACATGGCATCAGTTACCTTAACACGAGCTTGGGCGTCTTGGCCAGCCAGATCTTGCTCAATTTTTCCGACAACGCCAGGATGGAACCTCTATTTCCGTGCACCACGAGCGGGGCCGGTGTCGATTCGTCCATCAAGAAGGATTTGATCCGCTGTAAGAGAAGAATGCACAGTGGCAACAAATGGGGCTCGTGCTGAGAAAACAGGGCTTTATGCATGTGTTGTCCCATATTAGCCTGTGCAGTCCCAACAAACTAATTACACTTTGATTCTCGTTTTAAAGAGAACCATTTTTAATGAAAAATTCAACAGCGGGAAATGCCGTCCGTGATTAGCCTGTACGGACTCCACAGGCTAAATTGAGAATAACATTTCCGCACATGCATTAAGCCCTGTTTTCCCAGAGCGAGGCTCAAATCTTAAGTCATTGATTACTTGCACACGTTTTGTCTTAGCTTCATGTTTAACAATAATAATCGAACATCCACATACTATTAACACAAATAGTATATTAAAGTCCTAATACAGAAAAGACCTTACACAAGAAGCCACCAATTGATTACACTCTACAACTGCTTATTAAGATAAACATTCAGTTCGCCGTGGCGTTATGGATAAGGTGTTCGCCTAGAGATCGGGAGGTCACTGGATCGACCCCCACTCGGGGAGCGTTCTCTAGATCTTTCCCAAAGACACCAAGTACTAGTTATATACTCAGGAAACGGACTCGAGAGCGTTTCTGTAAGCCTGAGACTTTCGATGCAATCGATTTAAAATAAATATGTTAAATCTAAGATAAACATTTGTGCCAATTTATTTCCGACTACCGCTCTGTCTTGGACAGTTGGAGGATCCTTGATTGAAAACCCGAACATACTCAAAGTGTAGTATACAGATTTTAATACGATAGAGCATTACACAATTAGGTATAGCAAACTAGTAACAGAGAAATCGCTCATGATTCTCCAAATTGATAGCGTTGGAATGTTGAGCGAGCGTACATCCAGAATCTCGGTACGTCTATGGAACTCTGCACACAACCGAATGTGCTGCAAAATTCCTCGGTGAGTCGGACGTGCAGAAGCTTTCGATTCCGAATAGCTTGCGTCACCCGGGAGATTATGTTGTCCGCGAAGTCCTTGCAGAGGCGCGCCAGGTACTTCCGGTGCTCTTAGCATGTATCCGGCTAGATACCTGCGGCGCAAACCGGATGTGCTTAAAACCTAACACGTTTATTGGATTACATTTGAATATTAATATAAAACACAATCAATCGTGGCATTAAAATTGGTAAAGAAGTAATTGTCTTGACACTTATTTCATTGAATTTAAGGTGTACATGTTTAGTAGCGATATTTGTTTACTCGTCCGCATATACAATTCAATTGTGGAAAACACTGTTACTGTTACTTTTATTAAAGATACGCATAAGCGTTTGATTGTCTGCAAATGGAAAAGAGCGTCAGTAGCTGCTCCCGTACGCTTGTGAAAGCCAAACGCGGGGAATAAGGGGCTATTGTCGTCTAAAATCGTGCGTAATTGTAATTGAGTTTAACCCTTTCCTGCTCAGAAGCGGAGTGTTAAAGGGTTCAGCGAATGTATGGCCGACCAGCCTTTGGGCTCCCGACATACTTTCCCGGCCGACCTAGTGCACGTTGTAGTGGAAGATCTTGTCGGAATGCATGCGCCGCTCCATCCGGTGCTCCTTGAGTTCCCGCAACCTCCGCCTTCTCATGCGCACCCCGGCACTCTGCAATACATCTGAACGTTTAATCACGTGACAACACACACTGTTCGTGAGAACATTACTATATGTGAAAGAATGAACCATGTTACAAAACGAACCACGTGAAAACACACACTTCGTGATCACGTGAATGTATGTGACAGAATGAACCAAGTGACAGAACGAACCACGAGACAACACACACTACATAAGCACGTGACTATACGTTAACAAAACACGTGACAGAACAAACTACGTTACAACACACATTACTTGAGGATGTGACTAAATGTGACAAAATGAATCACGTGATAGAATGAACCACGTGACTGCAAAAACTAGGTTAGCACGTGACTATGCGTGACGGAATAAACCACATGACAACACACACTTGGTGAGCAAGTGACTTTAAGTGAACAAATTATAATATTGCCAACTTTTAAAGCATGTTTTTTGGCCTTTTATTTTCCTGTTCCAACCATGGTATAATTTTAAAGATCTATATGTCTTGAAATAATTGCAATAAAAAGGCATGTCCTACGAATGCAGACACGATAAAAACATCATTTTTTACAAAACATTGCTCCACAAAAGCCCCATACAACAGAAAACACACACTAAAAAAAATATTTTAAGTTAGAATGCAATTGATGTCATCAAAATTCCCCAGACACATAAAGATATAAGAAATAGCCACATATTACAGGTCTAAAAAATTTTAATGGTGTAGCCGGGTTGTTTATAGAGAACACAAGTGGGTTGTCGTATATATTCTTTATTTTATAGATGTCTATAATATTGAAAATGATGCCAGCGACCTGAGGACTTAAGTTTTAAAATAAATATATGCTGACAAATGGAAAATGCCAACATCTATCTCTTACGAGACTTTATGATGGAATGATCATAAACTAGGGTATAAAACCATTGAAACTCTATAGTTAAAACATCTCACATAAAAACATACAGTGTTAGTAACTCATTTACTCACCACTTAGCACCCACACTGATACTCGCTCACATTCTTGCATGGGTTAGTAATATTAAAGGATTAGTGTCAGAGTGAATACCCTGTTACATACTCCCTATGTTGGAAAAAATGGCTCCTGACATTTTAAACATATAACACAAAAATTTAAATGACCAATCCCTACTATAGTACCCCCAGGTCTAAATATTATTAAACCATTGAAATATGATAAATTAAAACATGCAAAAACAAAATCAATTTAAAACAATTGTTTTAAAATATGTTTAAATATTTTCATGAAAAGCAGATAGACAATGCATTTTCATAGGGACTGTTATGTATACTAAATAAGTTATACATAATAAATATGGACTTCCTTTTTACAATCATTATAGTTCTGAGCAAAGATTGGCATGACCCATTCTCCATATCTATCTGGAGGTTGTCTTAGCCTTTGGGGTCTGCCAACTCGTTCTGGTTGTATTATTGTAGGTGGTGTAACCTGAGGTGTATGTTGCTGTGTTGTATGTGATGAAGTCTGAGTCTCACCTTGAGATTGGTTACTCACTGGCTGACTAACTAACTCACCAACATGAGAGTTAACTCCTGAGTTTGTGGAATTTTGATCACGCAACAAATTGAGTGAGTTGATTGACTGCTCAGACATGCTACCATCTACCGCTGACGGTGTCTGAGATAAAGGACTGAGAATCTCAGAATTGGCATTGACAACCGGACTGTGTGTCCGTTGTCTTGTGACATACCCAGGTACATATCCGACACTCCGCTGTGGAATGACATAAGAGTCTGACTCGGACGAGCAGTCACTATCGGATGTCTCCATGTGTTTTGACTGCGATCTGATAATCCTTTTTTCATGACATGTGTTCCCTTTTTGTGAATTGATGTGGGTGAAGCACTAGGGAATATTGCTATTGGCAGCAGTAAATTCCTATGCAGTGTTCTGATAGGACCAGCACCATCTTCTCGTCTAACCTTGTTTACTGGAATGTCAGGATTTGGGATTTCCATGACAGTATACGGTTCAGATTCCCAATGGTCAGCCAACTTGTGCTTACCATCAAAATGAGTTTTTCTCACTGAAACTCTATCATAGACCTCAATACTGGTGGCATTCACCTTGCGGTTGTAAAATGCCTGATTCTTTACACCTTGCTTCGCAGAGGCCTCTGCAGCCAGCTTATGGGCTTGCTGCATGCGATTTTGCAATTTGTGTATGTAACCAGTAGGGTCTGGAGATCCTTCATTCCCGGGCTCGGTACCCATGAATGTATCTATCGCAAGTCTGGGATGCCACCCAAACATGAGATAGTGGGGCGAATATTCTGTAGCGTCACTATTAGTGGCGTTATAGGCTTGCACCATGGGACCTACAAAGGATTTCCAATCTTGTTTTTGGACTGGATCTAGTGTTCCCAACATCTTTATGAGTGTTTGGTTGAATCGATCCGCTGGGTTACCCATTGGATGGTATGGGGTTGTGTGGGATTTTTCAATTACATATATTTTGCAAAGCTCCTGTATTACCTTACTCTCAAAATTTCTGCCCTGATCGCTGTGAAGGCGTTCAGGAAATGAGTAGTATTTAATAAAGTTGTCATACAGGGCTTTTGCTGTAGTAGTGGCAGTTCGGTTTTTGCAAGGGACAGCTTGTGCATACCTGGTAAAATGGTCTGTTATTACCAGGATATTTTCATGGCCTCCCTTTGATGGTTCTAGGGACAGAAAATCCATGCAAACCAGTTCCATGGGTTTTGTGGTCTTGATGTTCACCAGACCAGCTATCTGTTTAGGACTTTTCCTCAAAATACATCTGGTACAACCCTTAATTTTCAGTTCTAGATCTCGTTCTAGATGGGGCCAATAAAATCTCTGCCTGGCCAACCACAAGGACTTGTCCTTGCCTGGGTGTCCAACATCATCATGAACACCTTTAAGGGCCTGTTCCCTGAATGCACTAGGTAAAACTAATTGCTTAACGACTTGACCATCTAAGGAGGTGGTTCGGTACAGCTGTTTATCCTCAATAGTGAGTCGTTTCCATTCTCTGAGTAACAGCTGTACCTCGTTTGGTTCCTTACGGAGTGCCTCCTCTCTGGGTCGGGAACCGCTTCTTAATAGGTCAAGCACTCTAGCCAGGTAATGATCTTGAGCCTGAGCTGTACTCCAGTCAGTCCTTTGTGCAGGTTGTAATTGAGATCTGGCCTTTTCTGCAGCAAGAGGACAGATATCAATGGCAATACATTCTGCTAGGGGCATTTGTACTTCAGATGCCTGTGTTATGGCTTGGACCATATCTGAAGAAACTTCAGGTATCCTGCTCAAAGAATCAGCATCAATATTTAGTTTGTACTTAATGGTGAAATTGTATGCAGCCAATGCTGCAATCACCGAAAAGCACCGAAAAGCGCCGAATATCACCGAAAAGCACTCAATTTCTCTCTATATATATGCAATATATCGTTTCTAGTGTGTGTGAACGAGTTTAATTAGGAACAAATGGTTATATGATTGTATGTTTATAATACATTGTGCCCAAAATGGTAAATATCGGCAATATACCGACCGAAAAGCACTTCATGTGAAGACCGAAAAGCACTCAATTTCTCGCTATATATATGAACATTTGCGTTTCTATTGTGTGTAAACGGTTTAAATTAGTTATAAATGGTTATATTTCATGCATATTTATACTACCTTGTGTTTATAATGAGGTATTAATGCCCAAAATTGGATAAATATCGGCAATATACCGACCGAAAAGCACTTCATCTGAAGACCGAAAAGCACTCAATTTCTCGCTATAAATATGAATATTTGCGTTCCTATTGTTAGTAAACGGTTTAAATTAGTTATAAATGGTTATATTTCATGCATATTTATACTACCTTGTGTTTATTATGAGGTATTATCATCCAAAATTGGATAAATATCGGCAATAAACCGACCGAATGCACTTCATGTGAAGACCGAAAAGCACTCAATTTCTCGCTATATATATGAATATTTGCGTTTCTATTGTGTGTAAACGGTTTAAATTAGTTATAAATGGTTATATTTCATGCATATTTTTACTACCTTGTGTTTATTATGAGGTATTAATGCCCAAAATTGGATAAATATCGGCAATATACAGACCGAAAAGCACTTCATGTGAAGACCGAAAAGCACTCCCGCAACAGCAGAGAATCACCGAAAAGCACACTAGTTCTGTATATATACATGAAAGTTAACTATAAGGGTCGATTTTAATGGATTGAAAAGATGTGCATATTTATTTAGTCAATAATGACTTCATTAAATAATGATTTAAGTTTAAATATAAAGCTCATTACTATTTTGTGGCCACCGAAAAGCACTCCTACGACAGCACAGAATCACCGAAAAGCACTCAATTTCTCTATATTTACACGAAACTAAGCTATAAGTGCCGTTTATAATGGATTGAAAAGATGTACATATTTATTTAGTCAATAATGACTTCGTTAAATATTGATTTAAGTTTAAAGATAAAGCACAAGCACTCAATTTCTCTCTATATTTAATATAGTCAATGATGACTTCGTAAAATATTGATTTAAGTTTAAAAATAAAGCACTATATATATGAGGCGCGTTCTGAGAAAAATGGGCTTAATGCATGTGCGTAAAGTGTCGTCCCAGATTAGCCTGTGCAGTCCGCGCTGCTAATCAGGGACGACACTTTTCGCCCAAACTTGATTTTCGGTGAGGAGCTACATCCTTGAAACTAAAAATACCATAAAAGCGTTTTCAATAAGTTCAAGAGCAGATAACAATCTCAACAAAATATGTTGCTCTTCACTACCATTCAAACATTTTGAAATACATGTAGATCTAAACAGACAGTTGCCGTCACCGATTGTTTTTATAGGTGTGTAAGGCCCTATCATTACAGGATGAAATTTGTGCAGAATATTGATCGCCATCTTGTCCGCGTCTGAAGACGGGAACGTAACATCCGTCTGCTTGAATCCCACATTATACGCATCTAATAGTTTCCTTTCGGACTTAGCAGCATTTATCAATGCATTTTCTTTTTTGACTGTAATGCGGCCCGAAGTCTGTAAAAAGAGGGTGTCCCGAAGAGTTGACTAAATTTCAACAGCTAACATTAAATCATTAAAGCGCGTAAACTTCACAAAAAACGATATTTCCTTATTTCCGTTCACATTTTAAAAATGTTTGTATTAATGGGTTACTAACGCTCGATTGGTCATTGTCGGCTCGGGTACTACCTACATGTACCCGGTCGATATAAGACTGTGCCCCAGTTGTATTCCCGCCCAAAATCCGATGTCGTAAAACGCGCTAACGATTATCTTAAACAAACTTCTGTTAAGAAAAACTGCATCAACATGATTTTTGAGTATGAGTTACTTAAGAGTACCCGGGGTACATGTAAGTTTTACCCGAGCCGACAATGACCAATCGAGCGTTACTAACAGTAAAATACCCAACAGCGGTATAATGTTATAGATTTATTTTTGCATTAACATTAATTCAAAACATTTTTAGTTCATAATGTTATTCACGTTAAATAAATACATCAGTTCTTCTTTTCATTTGCATCAAATTAAAGGTTAAAGTCCGATTGTTTTAAAACAAAACTGCTATTTTATGAATTTATCAAGCATGTACACTTAACAAAAACACGTGATGTTTTAAAATTTTGTTAAGTGCGCGTGCCATTGAACGTTGGGTTAAGAGAGAGTTGCAAATTAAATTACACATAATTAAAAACTGATACTATTCCGTCAGGTTGATTTATAAATCATGTTTCATCGCGACAATATGTTCATTGTTTCATTATTATTTTTTTAATTTAAATGATTGAAAAATTATGTCACAAAAAAAACTTGCAACATAAACACTTCCTGGAGTTGCACTTATTTATTGTTGGATACCGATTACACGGAGCTTGATTACGCTGCGAACTAGAACTCTGCCGCAATGTATCTCCAATGAAAGATGTAACATTAATTCAAGCACGTATACTTAACAAAAAAAAGATATTTCTTTATTTCCGTTATCAGTTTAAAAATGATGGTATTAAGGTGTTACTAAACAGTAAAATACCCAACAGCGGTCGAGATTAATGCACTTGGCCGCTAGATGAATAATTTTATACAACTATTCTGGGCAAATTTATAATTTCAAAACTTTTTTAGTTGATGTTGTTATTCACTTTCAATAAATACATCAGTTCTTTTTATCAACCTAATTCCTGTTATGTGCTACTACTTCTAATCAGAATTATATATATTACAATACACCATCAGCGGCCGAGCGCAGAATACTGCGCTTGGCAGCTTAAAAAAAATGTGGAATGCATCAAATTGAATGTCAAATTCCGATTGTATTAGAAAAAACTGTTATTTAATATAAATAAATCAAGCACGTACACTTAACAAAAAAAAGATATTTCTTTATTTAATGTAGAATTTTGCAATATTAACGAGCTTTATATATAACAATGTTATATTACTTCTTTCTAGGCTAGTAAAAAAACGCACAAAAAACATGTATAACATATAATATTTGTACATAATTTATAAAAAAGAAAAATAATGATGCACATGATATTTTATAATTGTGCTAAGTGCGCGTGCCATTGAACGTTGAGTTAAGGGGGAGATGCGTATTAAATTGCACATAATTGAAAGCTGATACTATTCTGTCAGCTTGATTTATAAATCATGTTCCATCACGCCAATATATCCATTGTTTCATGAAATTGTAATGCCATCATACCCGAATGAATACACCATTTATTCCAAGCAGGTAAATAACAATTACTATAATAAAACAGGGGAAGTCTACACTGTGTATTAGCAACGTGCTGTGGTGATCTTATCAGTTCAATACACAGGAACATGGCTACTGTACTGGAATTGGATTTACAGCCAAAATAACTGTTTTCATTTCAGTCTACACTGTGTATTAGCAACCTGCTGTGGTGATCTTATCTTATCAGCTCAATACACAGGAACATGGCTACTGTACTGGAAATATCGGATTTACAGCCAAAATAACTGATTTCATTTATTGCTGAAGTGGTGTGTACTTTAACAATTAACAACGCGAATTGATCCACCTCACCGTTGCACATTTTTTATTAAATTAATTAATTTACTGGGTTAATTAAAGACAGCGCTAATAAAGTGTGAAGGTGGAAATTAAGAAATAAGATCTATTTTCGCATGTCACTGAATACACATGATACATGGATACAATATAAATAAGACACATTTGAATCTTTCATTTCTCCAAAAAATTAGCACGTAGTCACATATATATAAGATAGATTAAAGACCAGAAAACAATATAAGTAAGACACATTTGCATTTTTCATATCTAAAAACAACAACATGTGAATCTTAAGCAATACATTTATTACTGACACTAACTATTCTAAAAGTCGGCGGACAACACAAGTTCAAAGAAGTTTTTTGGGTCCCATATTGACACGTTGTTTTTATTGCATTAATTGGGGGAGGATGGTCATACGAGAAGCAATGATGACACGTTGTTTTTTGCAATATTAATTCAGGTAGGTTAGGGAGGGGAAATATACGGGTTTCACGTTGACACGTTGTTGTTTTTTCTGCACTTATTGGGGGAGCTATTGAATTTCAAGTGTACATGTTGATTTTTTGTATCTTCAATAATCCATTGTAATTGATTTAACACATACGCGCCTTTTTAAATTTGTGTTTGAGCTGTAAATTAATAGTCATAATAAAATGTATGTTAAGTTACCAGCGTACACTCGATACTCGCGCAATGAATGGTTTTAACGGAACGATTAAAATCGCTATTATTAATACAAAGCACATTAACTAAAAGTCATGCTGCAATTTCTATTCAAGAGTTTCACGTCAATTAGAAATACTTAAAACATATACATCAATTTACGTATAAGATGATAAACACCATGAAATGCTTTTCGGTTGGTACATTGCCGATATATTTATAACTTGCTACCTGTTTTTTATAAAAAATATATATTATATTCGATTTTTAACATGAATGTCTCAGTCCTCTAAACCGAAAAGATCCGTAACATAAAATAGTGTCTTTGTGTCGTATGAACGAATCTGTACTAAAACTAAGATTAGATTCACATCGTACATCAAATAAATAATTGAGCACATGTAAATCAACAAAACTGTACATTAATTCACACGAGCCGCACTGTTCGGACATGAATGAAAGGCGCCGATCATAACACAACTTCTCATGATTATCTGGAATATAATTAATTGAAGGTGCGAAAATCTATTTCCAAACTGCTTTGTGCTGATTAAAGAAGCGTACCGGCCGTTCGTTCACAAGTTGTTAATGATGACTTCAGACATTAAAATTAAGTTTCAATATGAACAGGCTTTGACTAAATAAATATGTACATCTTTTCAATCCATTAAAATCGGCCCTTATAGTTAACTTGCATGTATATATAGAGAACTTGAGTGCTTTTCGGTGATTCTCTGCTGTCGCGGGAGTGCTTTTCGGTCGGTATATTGCCGATATTTAACCAATTTTGGGCATTAATACCTCATAATAAACACAAGGTAGTATAAATATGCATGCAATATACCATTTATAACTAATTTAAACCGTTTACACATAATAGGAACGCAAATATTATATATATATAGCGAGAAATTGAGTGCTTTTCGGTCTTCACATGAAGTGCTTTTCGGTCGGTATATTGCCGATATTTATCCAATTTCGGGCATTAATACCTCGTTATAAACACAAGGTAGTATAAATATGCATGAAATATAACCATTTATAACTAATTCAATCCGTTTACACCCAATAGAAACGCAAATATTCACATATATAGCGAGAAATTGAGTGCTTTTCGGTCTTCACATGAAGTGCTTTTCGGTCGGTATATTGCCGATATTTATCCAATTTCGGGCATTAATACCTCGTTATAAACACAATGTAGTATAAATATGCATGCAATATACCATTTATAACTAATTTAAACCGTTTACACATAATACAAACGCAAATATTCATATATATAGCGAGAAATTGAGTGCTTTTCGGTTTCCACATGAAGTGCTTTTCGGTCGGTAATTGCCGATATTTACCATTTTGGGCACAATGTAGTATAAACATACAATCATATAACCATTTATTACTAATTAAACTCGTTAACATACACTAAAAACGATATATTGCATATATAGAGAGAGAAATTGAGTGCTTTTCGGTGCTTTTCGGTGCTTTTCGGTTATTGTATGGACCGAAGACTAAGACAATTGAAGGGAAGTTACTAAACGTTTCTATAAAGGCCGATTCGTCTCGAAACCATTCGTTACACATTTAATGAGCTTAGTATATTATAAGGAAATCCTGTAGCTATATATTAAACAAAACAACAAACTAGTCATGTAATCCCATATTACAAAGGTACGAACATAAATAGGGTACGAAACATTGAATGCATCTTGACATATAAGTCCCGATGTTATGATTAATTACATAGGCTCATAGTCTGTATGTTATGGCAGAAGAGCGTATTTATTAATAGTAAGTCGAGTGAAAAAGGTTTGTTACTTGATTTTGCTTCAAAAATCCCAAACCGCTTATCGATGATCTGTCGACCGAGTAAGCACGTTAACTAAAGAAAGTGGAATTGGTCAAAGTTAATATAGTCACACGTCAAAACGGTCAGCCATTGTCAGAATAAGACGAAGTTGGAAAATACCGTCTCGGAGATTTCTTTATAATAATTGATGTTTCAGTCTTTTATCTTTCAGTATCATCATGCTTATTTATGGTGCATTTGTCGGTCAATAGTTATAAATAGCCAATGTTGTTTCGTTTGACGCCATACAGACCTTAAATTAAATATGTACTCGTAAAAGATCAAAGCATTCAAAAAGAACTATCCAGTCAGCCAGCATGGAACGTTGGCAGATATATATCATTGGGAAAATATTTTACATTGGGAAAATATCAAATAATTCCTCTACGTATTTCATGATTGGGAATATAATAAAACGGTGATATTCAAACATTTGAAACACGTACCTGGCTACCAGATGTTACACCTGTCGTGTCTTCTTCAGTTACATCGTTGAAGTCTAAATCCGGATTCTCAAGGACCCGCAACGCATCACTTACGTTCTCCTTAAATATTTAAAGAAATATAAAAAATTAAACTGTGTTACGATATAAAATAATATTTCTCAGGTTTGGGTCAACGGATTTCTATGATTTTTTTAGGAATGGTATGTACAATAAGGATTTCAATCAATAGTTTCCATACATTTATCAGGAATAATTTTGAAAAATCGATAACGAATTTACGCACATGCTATTCAACAGTATGTGTTGACATTTTTAAAGCAATCGATATAGACACAAAGACAATATGCGCATCCATCTACTGGCACATTATATATAAAGAGTAGTCGGTACGTTCAGTCACTTAACAATCAAATACATGAAAAAGACTTATGTAAAGAAATAAATTAACGTTTCTGTTTAAAATATACCTGTTCAATGCCACTAGACGTTACGTCCTCTGTGTAAACGCCGTTGTCTGTACCGACGTCAACACTGGCGTTTCTGAAGCGTTGTACCGTCGATGTGTCTTCTTCTTAAAGGCCAGAATGCTCATTCAGGCCAGTGGAGTTGCCTTAAATGAAAAGATCAAGCTTCAACTCACACAGAATAACATTTTCATAATCTCTTGTTGAATGAAGGAGCTATGGACCGGACACGAAGTGTGACGTACAGACGGACGGAGTCCAATACTATGTTCGATTGCAATATAGCCGTAGCGTATTTTATTTATTAGTAACATACTATATCCGAATCCCATATTACAAAGAGCCTAAATGACTTACCGCAACAAACTTGTTGAAAAAAATCAAAATAAGAAAAAACACTCCTGTTATATGTCCTACGATACTTACCTCAAGTACTGGGATCTTCAAACGACACGGTGCCGTGGGCATATGAAGTTTAACTTTTCTCCGGTCTTTACAGCTCTGAGATATTGAGCACGTGTTACTCCTACAAAAAAGAACATTAAATTGTATATGTCATTAAAATACAGATATAATACAATTATACATATTCGCAGTTATTTTTCCATTACATTAATGATGGCCGTCGTGTGAAACGCGACCTTTTGGTCCAAATCTAACATATCTTTAAAACTACTGATCACACAATCAAAAACTTAGCATCACCTTAAACATATATTAAAGGGCATATTTGCGAATACCATCGAATTTGATTGCTAATGTTGGCCGTGTATATTACTGATTAGGAGAAAACGCACGCGCAAAAAATCGAAGCTGTTACGATGAATATTTTTCATATTTATCTAGAATGAATATTAAAGTAGATGCCTTGAGGTTTCAAAACGTACCTTTTATGAAAAAAAAACATTACACGTTCAAAAGTTATATACATTTAAAAATATTTAATTATGCAAATTAGGTAAAACGCATTAAGCGATTTCTGAAAAGAAATCATATTTTAATATAATGAAGAGTTCTTTACAGTTTTCGTATTGATATGAGTTTGCATTTATTTTAACTTTTCGAATTTTTGCACGCGCGTTTTTACCTTATTTATATGCACGGCCAACGTTTACATTCAAATTTCAATATTATTCGCAAATATGCGCTTTAATATGATGCTTAGTTTAAACTTTATTTTTCCATAATGCATATCATATACATATATATGATCCATAGTTTCAGATTGAGGGAACAGTAGTTATTAAGATTTTTAATGATACGCTAGCATTGCTAATTTTGTTGCAGCGTTTTGTCGTATTCTAAAATTATTATGTCTCGTAGACTTACAAAGTACAGAACATAATATTTATACAAAATATTATCTAGAACAAAGTGCGTAATCATCTAAGTATCAAATATTATACGACAGCATTACAGAAATACAGCATACAACAATGATCGGCTTACAGTCACTGTTCATGTATAAAAGTATCATGTAAGTTTTTAAAACTTACCTGTTCCACAATATATGTGTCCATCCGTCACAAGAATCACAAGAAATCGCGCGATCATTTTCTTTCACGTCATCTTTGCATTCTAGACAAAGCGGCACATCGTATGCCATTATGTTATCGTTTTGTTAGCAAAAGTTTATTCCTGATATATCAATGTTAAATAATTGAATGACAGGGCCGTACCCAGGATTTTTTTACTGGGGGGCCCCAACCGGGGAGGGTTTGGGAGGGGTCCCCCCTGCCTATATATGTACTTTTTTTAATTTGGCACGTTGCAAGGTAAATTTTAATGCTTGTAAAAACGTATTTTGTGATATGAATTAATGGAATATAACAAGTAAATCAACAGATTTCGGAAGTCTTAAGCTTTAAACATTGGTGTGAATTCACAACAATATTAAAAGCTTTAGATTTCCGAAACTTACAGGTTTAAACTGATGATTATCCACATCAACTCTCGTATTGCTTCCACCATATCTTTTCACAAATCAATAACGTCACAGGTTTTTTTTAATCTGATTTTTTGGGAAAGACCTTGCCATTTTTGAGGAAAAAAATTGCGCGAAACGCCTAATTTTTTGGGGAAATAATGAAAGTCTTAAATAATCAATTTAACATATTTTACTGTTTTCAAACAAATTCAAGGGAAGAGATAATTTAATTATACAATATTTTTCTACACTGGATCAGGTTAACTTAAATTATGAGATCGATTGTCGTTTCAATTTTCATTTTTTTTACCAATGAGCCATTAATAGGTTGATTTTACTCAATTCTCGGTACTCATTTATTTTAAACACTGTATTCTGCCAAATTCTTATCTGTTGCTCGGCAAATTTATGAATCTTTTTTTCTTTTAAACAAACATGTTAACTATCTCATCGTAGTCTTTTTCAGTGATTTCCTTTCAAAAATTATAAATACTCAGTTTTAATATCTTTGTCATTTTTTTCTGTTCCGGTTCAAATTCAGGTCCTTATTCTCAATGCAAAAAGTATATATTGGGACCTAAAAATTCCCAACAAAAGGTTTAAAAAAAACACAATTAAACTTTTAGAAGGGAAAAATACGTCTAGGGCTTTCTCAAAGAAGGAACAAAATTGCGTCGGCAATTATCAGACCATAGTCTACGAACTCCTGTAGCAGTTGCTTCCATTCGCTGCACGTATCAAAATACATGTTACATCAACCATCGATAGATGAAGCATTCATGATCACAATCGGGGACTGATCGGGGATGTGTGTACAAGGCGATAAGAAAACATTGCCTGGAGGCTTATCTCGATTGGCGAGCGCTAATCCCCATGTTTATCAGGGACCATAAAACATAGCTGCTCTTTTGTTTTGAGGGAAAGTGTACTGTGGGCCCTTGCACGAGAGAAAAAAAGGCAGTGGGCCGATTACTAAAAAAAAAATCATAGTTCGACAGCCAGCTGGGGGGGGGCCAAGGCCCCTGGGCCCATGGCCTGGGTACGGGCCTGAATGAAATGTAACTGGAAAATAAGTATTTATAAGACGTCTTTAATGACACATGGTGTTCCGACAATACAAGTGTCATTACATATAACATTTTAGAATACACGGGAATCAACAATCACGGATGTTTTAATTACCTAATTAACAGTAAACATCCGTGCAATAACAAAACGTCATTTTCAGAGATATACTGCGTGATTCAATAAACATGTCACGGATATACCTTGAAAGTACGCACATGTCAGTACCTATCATTTGTATAGAATATCCGAAATAGAAGCATGATTATGCAAGATGACGGGTGTGCTATTTTATATCTTTTAATCAAAACGAAGGGTAATTGGAAATATATGCACGTGTCACAACCAATACACAAAACTGTATGACGGTATAGTGTTCTTGTGAGAGATTAGCATGTAATTAATGCATGCTGCGATTTAATCAACGGAGTGTCAAGAGGATACTAGCCTGCTGCGTTCACACTTACCACGTGTCAGCTTAATTAACGGCGCGTCATATAATATTGATGTACAAAATGTAATAATTACTGATAGAATTAACATAATTATTTTTTATAATGAATTATATATTTCATAATTTATAACAGAAGACTCATTACAGATATAATTATCAACTTATTTGTTCAATAGAACCGCAAGAGATCTATATAATAAATGTACAACAAATCTAAACAACAAAAAACATAACAGCATTATGAAACGAATAACACTTTTACAAACAAATTTGAACATGACCAATCGTTATGCAAAGGATTCAATATTATAAACCACAATTGTAACAACAGTTAGAATAGGTATAGTAAAGGCCTAACTTAACAACTAAAAATATCCGTTTACTTATATAGGGTTTAGCGGTAATACGTCAGAGAGTCTTGATAATATTGCTGCTATTCCATCCAAATGATGTGGTTTCGTTTGAAAGCATACGCTTCAGCGAAAATAATCCCTTTAATATCATTTCCATATTTCATGTAACACATGGTGGATATTTAAATCAACCATTCGATGGTATTAAACGAATACCAGAGGTCCCGTATGTAGAGGGACGGGGATAGTAGGACAGCGAGATCACCAATGTGGAGGAAATACGGGGCGGACCTGGGGCTAATTTTGCATTGGGAGTACCGGTATTCACAAGAACATCGAGGGGATGTCCTTATAGAGGGACCCCGGGGCGGCGGTACTCAGTACGCTCAACGCAATGGGGAAACCGTCGCGGGGATGAAGACGACGGCCGGTGACAGCGAGAGTGGCCATAAAGGCAGAG
Organism: Dreissena polymorpha; assembly: GCF_020536995.1. Taxonomy (NCBI): domain Eukaryota; kingdom Metazoa; phylum Mollusca; class Bivalvia; order Myida; family Dreissenidae; genus Dreissena; species Dreissena polymorpha. The sequence continues at coordinate 41,552,452 of NC_068367.1, forward strand.
CGGTGAGCTGCAGACCCTTGGCGGAGCTGCGTCCAAACAAGAATTTATATTGAGATTGTCAACCAGGGCACATTAATGCCTCATTGGCCTCCGTGCACTGGTCTATTTGGATCAAAATTATATCTTTGGCGAATACCCGGGAAACCGGGGTAAATTTGACCTACTTTGGCTCTAAATTAATCTTTCTCCCCTTAAAGGTCACAGGGGCAGGTCCAGCTAAAATGACTCCGTGAAGGGGCGTGGGACCTGAAAAATAAACTCTGAAGAACAACAACAACAGTATAAAAAGAATACACGTTTTACTTAACGTGTATTTGATACCGTGTTAGCGTAATCCTGAATATTTTTTCAAATATTAATCAAATTTTGTTTATTATGGGTATGGGAATGAATGACCAAAATGTTAGCCCATTTTCACATTTTCAAGTTGGTAAATAAATCAGACACAAATAATATTATACATTTATGGACTTTGTGACTGAGGCGATAAATTATGTTTTGGTGAATGTCAAGTTATCAACATAGTGTAGAGCTATAACACATGAAAAGTCCACAACTGTTTTATATCATAGAAAAGAAGTAGCTATCGTAATATATTCGGCAATTAACGAACATGCATAACGCCCTTTTTTCCAGAACGATGCTCCATTTTGTATTTTACACGGAACATGCCACCTATGTATTAATTGCAGATTATAACATGCACATGGGCAATGATCAATTAATAACCCGCGTTAATAATGATCAACGATAAATCGTCTTTAATTTTCCATAAAGATTCGTAAATGCTGGAAATCAACGAATTTAAAGTTAAACATAACACAATCCGTGTTCCTTGTAACACTAGCACAATTTCAATGCTAGATTTGGTCTGGTAAAATTGATTTATCGCGAAACAAAATGCTCGTTTTTATGTTTTGTGGGCCGATATACCAATTTAAATTTCCCGTGACAATATCCGAACATTTACGAGCGAATGCAAGAATGGCTTTGGGCAGCTTTGAAAGCAGGACGTATTATTCGTAAATAATCATTACGTAATAAAAGATACAAACATGCTAAAATCAAAGAATACTTCGTAAAATAAAGTTTAACCATAAAAAATACATGTTTTTAATAGTAATAATCAACATTTCAACGCTATATTTTGTCGTATAACGTTGATTTAATAAGAAACAAAATGCTCGGTTGTATTTTAAACGCAGCTGGATTTCGGAATTTGATGACGGCAGCTGCAGATTTATGTAAACATTAAGCAAAACGAATGATTCCGATCCTGATGAGAGATCCGCCGTAAAACGGAAGAACTTGACATCGTGAGACGCTTTTTAGATCCTGAAAAGTTAAATAATGTTTGCACTCTAATATTTTTACACCAATGTTTCTTGTACAGGTTTTTCCTAAAGTATAGCACTTTTTGTTGTGGTCAGTTTGTATATAGCACAATCGTATTGGGCAGTGTGTAATGATCTTTAATATTTCCGTCTTCGAAAAGAATTCCCAATACGGCTAACGCTCTTTCCGAAGAACACAGACGATAAGGGTATTGTGACGTCACTTCAATATACGTCTTCTGAGCAATTTTTAAAGGACATACTATTATTGTGTAAGTCCTATTAGTTAAGAATCATGAGCAGTGTGCTGACCATCTTAAGCAATAAGTTCAATGATCGTCCCAAGCAATACCATAATCTTGAATATTAAAAGATACACATTAAAAAATGAGTGTTCCTGAAAAAAAGAAACTTGACAAATACTTTAATCAACAACATATAAATGTTAAATAAAATAATATTAGATGCCGGTATATGAATAAAATAATTATGTGAATAACTTACACGTATACAGATGAGCCGCTACTTAGTTGAGAGTAGTTGCAAAGAATGCTACTTAGTTGAGGGTAGTTGCAAGGAAGGCTACTTAGATGAGGGTAGTTGCAAGGAAGGCTATTTAGTTGAGGGTTGTTACAAGGGAGGCTACTTAGATGAGGGTTGTTGCAAGGGAGGCTACTTAGTTGAGGGTAGTTGCAATGAAGGCTACTTTGTTGAGGGTAGTTGCAAGGAAGGCTACTTAGTTGAGGGTAGTTGCAAGGGAGGCTACTTAGTTGAGGGTAGTTGCAAGGAAGGCTACTTAGATGAGGGTAGTTGCAAGGGAGGCTACTTAGTTGAGGGTAGTTGCAAGGGAGGCTACTTAGTTAAGGGTAGTTGCAAGGGAGGCTACTTAGATGAGGGTAGTTGCAAGGGAGGCTACTTAGTTAAGGGTAGTTGCAAGGGAGGATACTTAGTTGAGGATAGTTGCAAGGGAGGCTACTTAGTTGAGGGTAGTTGCAAGTGAGGCTACTGTGTCAAAAAATCGATTAGATTGAGCATGGCTCTGGGACCACCAGGCTTAATGCATGGTGTGATAAGTGTCGTCCCTGGACTGCTCAGGCTTAATGAATTGTGTGATAAGTGTCGTGCCTGGATTGCACAGGCTTAATGCATTGTGTGACAAGTGTCGTCCCTGGATTCCACAGGCTTAATGCATTGTGTGATAAGTGTCGTCCCTGGATTGCACAGGCTTAATGCATTGTGTGATAAGTGTCGTCCCTGGATTGCACAGGCTTAATGCATTGTGTGATAACTGTCGTCCCTGGATTGCACAAGCTTAATTTATTGTGTGATAAGTGTCGTCCCTGGATTGCACAGGCTTAATGCATTGTGTGTTTAGTGTCGTCCCAGGACTGCTCAGGCTTAATGCATTGTGTGTTTAGTGTCGACACAGGGCTGCACAGGCTTAATACATTGTGTGTTTAGTGTCGTCCCAGGACTGTTCAGGCTTAATGCATTGTGTGTTTAGTGTCGTCACAGGGCTGCACAGGCTTAATGCATTGTGTGTTTAGTGTCGACACAGGGCTGCACAGGCTTAATACATTGTGTGTTTAGTGTCGTCCCAGGACTGTTCAGGCTTAATGCATTGTGTGTTTAGTGTCGTCACAGGGCTGCACAGGCTTAATGCATTGTGTGTTTAGTGTCGTCACAGGGCTGCACAAGCTTAATGCATTGTGTGTTTAGTGTCGTCACAGGGCTGCACAGGCTTAATGCATTGTGTGTTTAGTGCTGTCCCAGGACTGCACAGGCTTAATGCATTGTGTGTTTAGTGTCGTCACAGGGCTGCACAGGCTTAATGCATTGTGTGTTTAGTGTCGTCACAGGGCTGCACAAGCTTAATGCATTGTGTGTTTAGTGTCGTCACAGGGCTGCACAGGCTTAATGCATTGTGTGTTTAGTGTCGTCACAGGGCTGCACAGGCTTAATGCATTGTGTGTTTAGTGTCGTCACAGGGCTGCACAGGCTTAATGCATTGTGTGTTTAGTGTCGTCACAGGGCTGCACAGGCTTAACGCATGGTGTGTTTAGTGTCGTCACAGGGCTGCACAAGCTTAATGCATTGTGTGTTTAGTGTCGTCACAGGGCTGCACAGGCTTAATGCATTGTGTGTTTAGTGTCGTCACAGGACTGCACAGGCTTAATGCATTATGTGTTTAGTGCTGTCCCAGGACTGCACAGGCTTAATGCATTGTGTGTTTAGTGCTGTCCCAGGACTGCACAGGCTTAATGCATTGTGTGTTTAGTGTCGTCACAGGACTGCTCAGGTTATCCAGGAAAGATGCTTTCTGCACAGATAAGATTTTTTGCTTAAACAAAAAAAAAATCATGAAAGCGGAAAATGTCATCCCTGTTAAGACTGTACAAAGTGCACATGCTAATTTGGGACGACACTAAATGCACTTGCCAAATTATCCCAGAGCCCTGCTTAAGTCTAAAGCTGGGTGGTGATTTCTTGTCCTTAGTAAGGATATTATTTGTTGACTGGGCATTGTTTTGTTTTGCATCATGCCAAGCCACCACAGGTGTTTGGCGCGTAACCGAGTCACTAAAACACTCTCAATAAGTCATTAAATAACATTGTTTATCACCATAACAAAAAGAAATTGTGATATATTATATATGATCGTATATATTATATCATATATTTGTTTGTTGATGTTGTCAAAGTGATTGATAGTATTTTAGTGAATAGGCCACGCGCCCAATTCCTGTGCGAGCGGGTAGAAACTTGCCAATATTGTTCATGAACATTCCATTTATTGGTTTAGCTTATACATATTAACCTGAATCTTACATGAACTGAATGCAGTGTCAGCTATTCCGTAATACATGTGAAGTTTTTTTGTAAGGAAGTCTCTTAGCAACATCCTGTCTTTAGGAAAGTGTCGTCCCTTAATAGCCTGTATGGACTGCGTAGGCTCATATGGTACGACGCTTTACACACACATTATTACGCCTTTTCTTCCAGAGCAAGATTAATATATTTATACCTAAACAGTTGATAACATGTTAATGCTTCTGCTATTTACTAATCAAGCTAGTAAGATATGTAAAGAAAATAGTTGGTTGGCTATGGTTGTTATTTCTCATTATGTCATTAAACCCAAAATATTGCCAAAAAAAGTTGTATAGAGCATTTTGAGGAATGGAAACCCACGTATATTGTTCGTCCTTTAGGCAATACTTTTTTGGAATGATAATAGTAGATATTATCAAATGCTAAACCTTGCCGCAATTCAGTAGTTTTTACAAAATACAAATTATTCTAGCCCTGTTTGATACAAGTATAAGTATTATTTTCATCCATATATTTTTCTTTAGATTATTGCTTGGTGTGCTATTTTAATAAAAATGATAAATCACGTATTCAGCACTTTACCTCTTCTTAAATTAGGTAAATAAATAAACTTTCCTGTATCAATATGTGTATAATGCCTACTTTCTTCATTGCGGTAAAATATATGGGGTAACTTATATTCATAATGAATTGCATAACTCACCATTTCCAGCAAGTGTTTTGTATATTTTACTTTTTATTTGGGAATCTTTACAAGTAAGCAACCAAAGAGTTTTACTTTATCAAATAATCACAGCTAGTGTTCTTTTCTTATCAGTGTGATTGTAATTATTTGTGTTTGTTTTAATGTACGATTTTATAAATGAAACAATGTTGAGGGATAAGTTTGAATTGTTTATTTGAGCCTAGCTCTGGGAAAAACTGGGCTTGATGCATGTGCGTAAAGTGAAGTGCCAGATTAGCCTGTGCAGTCCGTACAGCGTAAAGTGAAGTGCCAGATTAGCCTGTGCAGTCCGTACAGCGTAAAGTGAAGTGCCAGATTATCCAGTGCAGTCCGTACAGCGTAAAGTGAAGTGCAAGATTATCCAGTGCAGTCCGTACAGCGTAAAGTGAAGAGCCAGATTATCCAGTGCAGTCCGTACAGCGTAAAGTGAAGTGCCAGATTAGCCTGTGCAGTCCGTACAGCGTAAAGTGAAGTGCCAGATTATCCAGTGCATTCCTTACAGCGTAAAGTGAAGTGCCAGATTAGCCTGTGCAGTCCGTACAGCGTAAAGTGAAGTGCCAGATTAGCCTGTGCAGTCCGTACAGCGTAAAGTGAAGTGCCAGATTAGCCAGTGCATTCCTTACAGCGTAAAGTGAAGTGCCAGATTAGCCAGTGCAGTCCGTACAGCGTAAAGTGAAGTGCCAGATTATCCAGTGCAGTCTGTACAGCGTAAAGTGAAGTGCCAGATTAGCCTGTGCAGTCCGTACAGGCTAATCAGGGGCAACATTTTTAGCCTTAATTTTGATACAATTGACGCGGAAAGTATCCTGACTGGAAAACCACTTGTCACATGCATTAAGACCTGTTTCCCCAGAGTGTGTATTAATAGTTACAGGGTTAGGTACACACTTGATACGGGATATACGGTTCTGTGGAAAACCATATCGGGGCGTAGTTACAGGGTTGGTTACTGACCTGATACGGGATATACGGTTCTGTGGAAAACCATATCGGGGCGTAGTTACAGGGTTAGGTACACACCTGATACGGGATATACGGTTCTGTGGAAAACCATATCGGGGCGTAGTTACAGGTTTAGGTACACACCTGATACGGGATATACGGTTCTGTGGAAAACCATATCGGGGCGTAGTTACAGGGTTGGTTACTGACCTGATACGGGATATACAGTTCTGTGGAAAACCATATCGGGGCGTAGTTACAGGGTTGGTTACTGACCTGATACGGGATATACGGTTTTGTGGAAAAACATATCGGGGCGTAGTTACAGGGTTAGTTACACACCCGATACGGGATATCCGGTTCTGTGGAAAACCATATCGGGGCGTAGTTACAGGGTTAGGTACACACCTGATACGGGATATACGGTTCTGTGGAAAACTATATCGGGGCGTAGTTACAGGGTTGGTTACTGACCTGATACGGGATATACGGTTCTGTGGAAAACCATTTCGGGGCGTATTTACAGGGTTAGGTACACACCTGATACGGGATATACGGTTCTGTGGAAAATCATATCGGGGCATAGTAACAGGGTTGGTTACTGACCCGATACGGGATATACGGTTCTGTGGAAAACCATATCGGGGCTTAGTTACAGGGTTAGAAACACACCTGATACGGGATATACAGTTCTGTGGAAAAACCATATCGGGGCGTAGTTTAAGGGTTGGTTACTGACCTGATACGGGATATACAGTTCCGTTGAAAACCATATCGGGGCGTAGTTACAGGGTTGGTTAGTGACCTGATACGGGATATACAAGTCTGTGGAAAACCATATCGGGGCGTAGTTACAGTGTTGGTTACTGACCTGATACGGGATATACAGTTCTGTGGAAAACCATATCGGGGCGTAGTTACAGAGTTAGTTACGGACCCGATACGGGATATACGGTTCTGTGGAAACCATTTCGAGGCGAGACCGAAGGTTTTCCACAGAACCGTTTATCCCGTATCGGGTCAGTAACTAACCCTGTAACAATTATATCACCCCAACTACTTTCCAACTCATCAAATTAACAATTATGGTTATATATAACCAGTATTATTATATTTCTACTGCCCCATATAGTCTACTGACACCATATAGAACATATGGGTTCATCATGTGACGTCAAACAGCCAATTAGAGAAGAGTATTTTGTAGATGGTGTTATATATATATTGTTATTTTTATAGGGTGTAAACAAATTGGTATGTATGGCTTATGGTTTACATACCAAAGGAAAAGATATTATGGTACATATTAAGATATAAATATATATTTTGTACCAAAATCTCGTTTTGCAGATATACTTCACATGCTGTTTTATAGTATTAATAGTACATATATGTGTGTCCTGTCATATTTGTGTATTGTATATAATGTTTTAAAATCACATAAATTGTTTTGTGAGTATGGATCCAAACCCACACGACTTTGTGTTCAGAAATGTATTCTGATAATGGTGGCTGTAGGCCCTGCCTCTGTCCATCATCATGTCTGTCTGTCAGTTGGTACGTCCGACCACAAAATTTGTCTGACGTTATTTGATAAGAAAGGGCCTTAAACTAAAATATCTGGAAATGAACGTTATTTATATTTGTTCTAAATCTGTTTCATGTATACATGATATAATTTTGTGTTTTAAGTGGGAAATGAATCAATAATTTAGAAGTTATTATTATCAATACATGTATTATATTCACAGTATTTAAAACAAACAAAAACTGAAACTAAAAAAAGGAAGCGTATATGTGCTTTATGTATGTGTATGGTTGAATTAAAATGGCGGTAATGAAATTATCCCTCTTGAATCTTAACCTGACTCAAAAAATCGAGTCATTATTGGTACATGCTATGGTATATATACCAAACGACACAAATTAGCATGATGAGATAGTTTCAAAAAGTCCAATCAGCTCATATCTTCATAGTATCTTCAATGTCGTTAGTGACGTCGACCGCTGGAAACTCCGTTTTTAAGTTTCCCGCGCACTGCATTATCAGCAGACGCCGCTATCACTGCATGAGCGTTAACAACCTCCATGTAGTTTCTATAGGAAGCGGTTTCGCGTCTAGTGACGTCATCATGCGGGAAGAACACCAGCCAGTCCGTGCCCACTTGAAGCACCGACTGTATAGCTTTTGCCATATCCGCTGTAGTACAAAATTCGACGACCCAGCGGGAGTTGACCTCGGGTCGCGCCGACCGGATATCGAGGGGATCGAACTGGATACTTCGTACGGGAACGTCGAGTTAAGTCTGTATTAGGTACTGCACCTGTTTGTGTTTTGATAAGTAGTAGTTGTAGATATAGTAGAAGTAGTAATAGCAGCAAAAGCGTTAAACACAGTAATAGTAGTATTATAGTTGTATGATTGTTGTTTTAGAAGCATTCTTTATTTAATTTGCCTAATAATTATTAATATGAGTAATACAAGCAGTACTAGCAGAAGCAACAGTAGTAATTGTAGCACAGAGCGTATATTGTCTCATCTAGAGTCCGTGATTGTAGTTACCTAGTACATATGTAGTTTATTTATAGACATTTTATATTTACGTAGTACGACGGAAATATTTAATCAAGGTCCGTCTTTGCAATTATAATACATTTTATGATTTGTGGCACTTATGCTCGATTGGTAATTGTCGGCTCGGGTAAGACTTAAATGTACCCCGGGTACGGTAAATATACTTAATCGTACCTGGTTGATAATAGACTGTACCCGAGTTGTATTCTCGCAAAAAATCCGATGTCGTAAAACGCGCTACCGATTATCGTAAACAAACTTCTCTTTAAATAAAAACTGCATCAACATGCTTTTTGAATATGAGTTTCGATAATATAGAGGCCATTTTACAGAAAATTGACATAAATGTGAATATAATTTAATTAAAAAAAATAGCCGACAACGACCGATTTAGCGTCAAATTTCCCGGGTACGTTTAAGTATATTTACCGTACCCGGGGTACATGTAAGTATACTTAAGAGTACCCGGGGTACATGTAAGTAGTACCTGAGCCGACAATGACCAATGTCGGCTCGGGTACTATTTACATGTGCCCCGAGTATCTTAAGTATACTTACATGTACCCCGGGTACGGTTAATACTTAATCGTAACCGGTCGATATAAGACTGTACCCTTGTTGGATTCCCGCCCAAAATCCGATGTCGTAAAACGCACTACCGATTATTTTAAAGGGGCCGGCCAACATATTTGTGGGAAACTACGAGGATTGCTTATATAAGTAAAACATACATCCGCTTTTATCATGAGCGTTGATGGTCGAGTGGTCTAGGTGGGAGACTTTTTACTCCCGGACTCCAGGGGTCATGGTTCGAGCCCTTTTGATGATAACTTTTTTTCCCCTTTTTTAAATCGTATTCTTTTTTTTACTAGAGATTTTTAGTTCCAATAATTAAATTTATCAATATAAAGCATTTACTGACAAGCTTCAATACATTTATGACATGACAAAATATGTTGGACGGACCCTTTAAACAAACTTATCTTTAAAAAAAACTGCATCAACATGCTTTTTTGAGTATGAGTTACGATAATATAGAGGTCATTTTACAGACAATTGACATAAATGTGAATAAACTTAATAAAAAATAGCCGACAACGGCCGATTAAATATCCCGGATACGTTTTAGTTTATTTATCGTACCCGGGGTACATGTAAGTATACTTAAGAGTACCCGGGGTACATGTAAGTAGTATACGAGCGGACAATGACCAATCGAACGTCATTTATAGTATCAGTAGCTGGTAGATACAACTTAAGTTCGTTGTATTCACTAACATCACACAACTTACAAGGTACAGTTTATAAATAAGCTACGTTGTTTGCGAAAATAATTAAAAAAAGTCGACATAGAATGTCACAAAATGCGTCGTATAAGTGGAGTCTAACAATTTTACCTCCGAGTGGGACACGTTTTCGTTGTTCCGGAAACTGAAAACTGCGGCGTTCGGCCGACTGGATGGTGTTTGTGTCAATGAGCATGTGCAGACTTGGGGCGATCCGGTCGATGTTGCCACTGCGCATGTGCAGACTTTGGGCGATCCGGTCGATGTTGTCACTGCGCGTATGCAGACTTGGTGAGCTCCGGTCGATGTTGTCACTGCGCGTATGCAGACTTGGTGAGCTCCGGTCGATGTTGTCACTGCGCATTTGCAGACTTGGGGCGATTCGGTCGATGTTGTCACTGCGCATGTGCAGACTTAGGGCGACCCGGTCGATGTTGTAACTGCACGAGTGCAGACTTGTTGCGATCCGGTCGATGTTGTCACTGCGCATGTACATACTTGGGGCGATCCGGTCGATGTTGTCACTGTGCATGTGCAGACTTGGGGCGATCCGGTCGATGTTGTCACTGCGCGTATGCAGACTTGGTGAGCTCCGGTCGATGTTGTCACTGCGCGTATGCAGACTTGGTGAGCTCCGGTCGATGTTGTCACTGCGCATTTGCAGACTTGGGGCGATTCGGTCGATGTTGTCACTGCGCATGTGCAGACTTAGGGCGACCCGGTCGATGTTGTAACTGCACGAGTGCAGACTTGTTGCGATCCGGTCGATGTTGTCACTGCGCATGTACATACTTGGGGCGATCCGGTCGATGTTGTCACTGTGCATGTGCAGACTTGGGGCGATCCGGTCGATGTTGTCACTGCGCATATGCAGACTTGGGGCGACCCGGTCGATGTTGTCACTGTGCGAGTGCAGACTTGTTGCGATCCGGTTGATGTTGTCACTGCGCATGTGCAGACTTGGGGCGATCCGGTCGATGTTGTCACTGCGCATTACATTCGCGTCCGGGCAAGCTTGATCATCATTAAGGGATATAAAACAGGAAATAAAATACATATGTAACTAAATTGTTAAAGAGAAAACGATCATACGATTTAAAGGGGCGGGCATTCATCAACATGAGGCAAACATGAGGCAAACATATTAAATGGTAACGCGTGGGTAAAAACGTGCGTTTATTTCAAATACTTGCGTTAAAAGAGAAAAACAATGCATTTCCTCTTATGAGGCTCGATTGGTCATATTTGGCTCGGATCTTACTTAAATGTACCCCGGCTACGGAAAATTAACTAACACGTACCCGGAAAATTTAGACCAATTGAGAAAATTTATTCCCGCCCAAACTCGATGTCGTAAAACTACAAAATTCGAAAAAAACAACATCTTTTTGAACAAAACCTTTCTAAACATGCTTTTTTGAGTAGGAGTTTCGATAATATTTATGCCATTTCACAGAATATTGACATAAATATGAATATTCTTAATTTGACTAAAAAAGCCGAGAACAACTAATTTAGCGTTAGAATTCCCCGTTACGTTTCAGTATGTTTTCCGTACCCGGGGTACATTTAAGTATACTTAAGAGTACCCGGGGTACATTTGAGTAGTAACCGAGCCGACAATGACCAAAGTTGATTTAAAATAATGTTACGATTAGCTCTTGTACTCAGCTGTCAAACATTTTCGTGCACGTGGAACTCATTTTGTTAAAAATAACGACATCAAGCATGAGTTGATCATTAATTATTATTGAAATTACAAGGCGTCATCGTTGACAGAGGTAATTTTCGTATAATAACGATGGTTTAAGGTAATTAATATTTGATACATTTGACACTCACTTGGAACTGATTTTATTAAAGCATTACAACTATTTTCTTTTGACGATTATTAATAAAATTGTAAATTGTATTTTTAAAAATTTCATTAAATATATTCTTTTCAGAATGTAGTTTAATTGGACTATATAACGGACTATATAACGGTTTAGAATTATTCGGTTGTTGTTGTTTTTTTATGTTAAGCAAATCCAATCCGCTTTAAAGGAAATTTGTGTTAAAAATGAAGTGTCATCTTAACGAAAATCCAGGTTAGGCGGATTTACATGGGGCCTAGAATTTCAAGAACGAGGCATGTTAATTTTCATCGGGGATGGGAAAAAGGGAAGTTTGTTTTTGCAGTTATATTTCCTGCCTAGCATCCGATGAATAGAAAAGTGATCTCAGCATAGATCTGGCGATCATCTGATAGCGAACAAACGATACACAAACACCCCATAGAATACCGTGTGAAAGATTTATAGCGAACAGCAAACATTGACTTATGACACGTGATACTTACATCTCTGATCAACAGCGCCCCGTGCGGCGGTCCCGCTATGTGCGTCCGGTTTCTGTGGGCTCTCTCTCCGGGATCGCGGCGCATGGTGGCTGGTGGAGTCATACACGCAGTCCGGGTCCAGCAAAAGGGTACTGGGCCGAAAACCAAGAGCGAATAACATTTGGTACTGATCGGCTGCTGAAATGTCAGCTTACTTCCCCAAACATAGTTTTTTTAATCACAAAATCGTGATAACAAAGTAAGGTATATGTGGTGTTTGTTATACCGTCGAGTTAGCATAATCATTGGGAACATGTCAAAATATACAAAACAAAATTAAATGTATGAACATTGCAGTATTTTATTTATTTACTTGTAGTTGTCTGCACTAAACAGTATAATTTATCTGTAAGTTATTATGTTTAGTTTTATATATCGCTCAATCAATTGCGACAAATCCTACAGACTGACTGATTAAAGTAATCGCAGCGGTTATTTCCTGTTTGCTGATCGAAAGCTGCTTCGTGCGTGTCGTGTTTTTTTAAATTGTGAGCGGTTAGAATGCATGTATATTATTTGCAATCAACACCCTATAACGTATGTCATTAAAGTTGTCTAGAGTCGTACTTGCTGTACTTATTGAAACAAAAAATATTTGTCAGAAAATAATAATCGTTAAAAATGACGTCATCGCATGTTGTTGTTTTTTATAAAGAAGGCAATGTTTTGAACTGAAACATGCTCGGAACCAGTGACATATCTGAATGTGAACATGTCGAGTTTGTCTAAATTACAAGGTATGCACCGATTTCTGAAGGGGAACGGCGAAGCAGGCATACGACTTAATTCAGTGTTTTAATTCAAAAGCTTTGCGCAATCCAAAGATTCTTCATAACACAATTGCAAAATGTGCCCCATCAAAACGAACCAGCAAAATAAATAGAAGCACATTTATTATTAAAATTACGAAATTCCCTTAGGTGTTCAAAAGGTACCTTGGTCATGTCTTATCAAATATTGAACGGACAATTACAGTGACGGCTTAAGGTAGCGCACCTCTAATGATTTCCCGCGATTTATTTTACGATCATTGCCGATCTTCAATGATCGGTTTTTTCCGAGAGATGAATTTTATTTTTTTCAAACTTCGAATTTTGATATGTGTTTACCTTATATATTTAGAATACATTTTTTTCACTATAAATATTGACTTTGATCCAATTATCATCTGAAAAATACGATTTCGCGATTTCTTCAAATATCGACGAGCCTTATTACCTGTTTACTTATGAAAATCTAATTTAAGGCTGCATTGACGTGAAGTTGTCGTGGCCGAGTGGTTAAGGCGATGGACTAAAAATCTTTAAGAATCGTCCCGCGCAGGTTTAAATCCTGCCGACATCGCATACTTTTTGCAACGCATTTTATTTCTTTTCTAACGTAATTTGATTTAATATAGCACATAAGCTATGTTTATTGTTAAAAATGTTGAAAATTGTATGCACATCCTTCAATTTTTTTAAATTAAAACAACATCATGGCTAATTTGGGTAATTAACTGCTGAAAATACGAATGATGCATGTTGCATTTTTATTTTTATTTCAAAAAGTAAACGGTAAATATGTCTATTTCTTGGTATTTTTGCTGTATATAGTGTTTCTATAAAAAAATAGTTTAAAATATAACTTAAATGATTTTATTTTGAATTTTATGACACTTTGTTTTTAACCGACCCAATTTTTACTTGGCTGAAATCACTTACATTTCATTGCGCTATTCCATAGATAAAAATTTGTAAAAAATAAATGTCTGTAAAAGAATACTTATTTCATCTTCTTAAATTTTAAACACCTTTACTGCATATGTACACACCAACTGCATGCTCATATAAGGACATTTGAATGAATTATGGAACTTTTATATACCCCAGGGGTGAAAATAAACTGGACAATAGCCGAGCGTGAGGGTGGTTTGAAAAAAACGGTATATATTTTAAAAAAGCATGGAAAGCCTTCCTACAAATTTGCATGTAGTTCAGTGAAATGATGCTGATTAGGAAAATAATTAATTAAATTATATTTGGATATGTGCCCATTAGGGGTGCGCTACCTTAATTGTATACTCACCGTTAATAGACATCAATCATAAATATTATTCTTAAATAAAGGGAATGTAAACTATTGATAGGAATTTAATAGAATTATTGAAAGAAAAGTTATCTAAGAGGTTAAGACGTGTTATTGTACTTCATCAAAAATTGCACCGTAACTAAAGATAAAACCCGCTCGGAAAAAATGGGCTTTTTGTGTGCGTAAAGTCAAGTGTCGTCCAAGATAAGCATGTACAGTTCGCACAAGCTAATCTAGGATGACACTTTCTGATTATATGGCATGTTTTGTTTAAAGGCAGTAAAATAATTAGCGACCATCCAGCAAACTGCACAGGCTAATATGGGACGACACTTTACGCACATGCATTAAGTCCGGTTTTCCCAGGGCTAAAATATGTATCGTATGATGTTCTATAAGACGGGCTGTATTCAATTACCGACCATTTACCTTTTGCAGAGATGGACGATCTGTCAGGCCCGGCGGTAAAGGGCCGACACCGACCGGAAGTGGGCCGGCTGTCCACTTTATCAACTTCCATGGAGGAACCAGACCCGCCCTGCGCACGCCACTTTGAGAATAGAAATTGTGCTTTAGTAAGGTAAGAGTGTTACAGGGGCCTTTTCACAGATTTTTGGCATGTTATGACGTTTGTCATTAAATGCTTTATATTGCTAAATGTATACATTGGATCTAAAAAGCTCCAGTAAAAGAAAATAATAAAATTAAAGAAAGAAAAAAGCAACCCCCAACTGGGCTCGCAACACTGATCCCTGGCGTAAAATGCTATCGCATAGACAATTCGGCCATCCGCGCTCATACAATGGGTAGTGAATTTTATACTCTTTTTAAGCAATCCTCGTTGTATCACAAAATATAACGACCCCAACAAACTATTCAATTGTTTCTCGTTGCAACGCTTAATAATTTTCAGGTTTTTAAAACGTCAAACAATGCATATAATGGATATTTTAAAGCATGGTAAATGTTCAGTATTAATGTTTCCGCACAAATATCATAACTACAACGAACATTTGCGAATCTGAAGCATTTTTTTTAATTTGTCAATTTACCGAAACGTGTTAAGGCCTAATTCTAGGATTAATGCATGTGCGTAAAGTGCCATTTCAGATAAGCCTGTGCAGTCCGCAAAGGCTAATAGGGACGTCACTCTCCGCATAAATTTAATTTTCGTACAGAAGAGAATTCGTTTTATCGATAAAAACTAAAAAAGCGGAAAGTTTGGTCCCTGATTAGCTGCGGACTGCACAAGCTTAGCTGGGATCGATTTTTATGCATAAACATAAATATCGGCTTTCCGTCTCAGAGAATGAGGCTCGTCATAATCTTGTTGTGCCCTCCCCTTTCCTCCCAAAATTAGATGTGTATATAAAAATAATACCATGTTAACATCTGTTTTCAGTATAGGTGAACATCATTGCTTTTCTTTTTAATTTTATGCATATTTGTCGATTTGTTTTACATTTGAACAAAAGTTAACTTTGGAATTTCGTTGAAATAACAACTATATGACGTCAACATGATGACGTCATTATCAAATTGCGAGTCGGGCACACTTCGTTGTTCGGTTACCTGATAAGATTTCGAGTCTGGGTCGAATGCGAGGATGCTGGTGTAACCCTTCGGTAGCGGTTGATGCTTGAAGAGCTGCGCAGACTCGCGCCCAAGGGCGTGCATAGCGTCGGGGTCCGGCATGTCTCTCCCCCGCCCACCGGCCCCTGCCCAAAGTTGTAGACGGTCACGATGCTGCAGTGGACAGGGGTACGGAACGCGTACTGGGGACCTGATCTTGGAACGAAAAACATTAACATATTAAAATACAAGCGCAGATTGAGTGTTATTATACTGACATTAAACTGATACAATATAACACTGGATATAGTATTTAAGTTGTTAGTAGTTGTTATTAGTACGTAACGCGCATAGGGGACCCGATTTATAAACATAGCAACAGCAGCATGCAGATAAAACAGCAGCAGCAAAAGCAGCAGTAGCAGAAGTAATAGTACAAGAAGTAGTTGATGTTACTGTTGTTGTTGTGGTGGTAGCAGAAGTTATAGTAGTAGTAGTAGTAGTAGTAGTAGTAAAAGTAGTAGTAGTAGTAGTAGTAATAGTAGTAGTAGTAGTAGTAGTAGTAGTAGTAATAGTAGTAGAAGTAGTAGTAGTAGTAGTAGTAGTAGTAGTAGTAGTAGTAGTAGTAGTAGTAGTAGTAGTAGTAGTAGTAGTAGTAGTAGTAGTAGAAGTAGTAGTAGTAGTAGTAGTAGTAGTAGTTGTAGTAGTAGTAGTAGTAGTAGTAGTAGTAGTAGTAGTAGTAGTAGTAGTAGTAGTAGTAGTAGTAGTAGTAGTAGTGGTAGTAGTAGTAGTAGTAGTAGTAGTAGTAGTAGTAGTAGTAGAAGTAGTAGTAGTAGTAGTAGAAGTAGTAGTAGTAGTAGTAGTAGTAGTAGTAGTAGTAGTAGTAGTAGTAATAGTAGTAGTAGTAGTAGTAGAAGTAGTAGTAGTAGTAGTAGTAGTAGTAGTAGTAGTAGTAGTAGTAGTTGTTGTAGTAGTAGAAGTAGTAGTAGTAGTAGTAGTAGTAGTAGTAGTAGTAGTAGTAGTAGTATAGTAGTAGCAGTAGTTGTAGTAGTAGTAGTAGTAGTAGTAGTAGTAGTAGTAGTAGTAGTAGTAGTAGTAGTAGTAGTAGTAGTAGTAGTAGTAGTACGTAGTAGTAGTAGTAGTAGTAGAAGTAGTAGTAGAAGTAGTAGTAGAAATAGTAGTAGAAGTAGTAGTAGTAGTTGTTGTTGTTGTTGTTGTTGTAGTAGTAGAAATCGTAGTAGTAGTAGTTGTTGTAGTAGTAGTAGTAGTAGTAGTAGTAGCAGCAGCAGTAGAAGAAGTAGTAGTAGTAGTAGTAGTAGTTGTTGTTGTTGTTGTTGCTGTTGTAATAGTAGTAGCAGGAAGTAGTAGTAGTAGTAGTAGTAGTAGTAGTAGTAGTTGTAGTAGTAGTAGTAGTAGTAGTAGTACTTGTAGTAGTAGTAGTAGTAGTAGTAGTAGTAGTTGTTGTAGTAGTAGTAGTAGTAGTAGTAGTAGTAGTAGTAGTAGTAGTAGTAGTAGTAGTAGTAGTAGTAGTAGTAGTAGTAGTAGTAGTAGTAGTAGTAGTAGTAGTAGCAGCAGAAGCAGAAACAGTAGCATTAGCAGTAGCAGTAGCAGAAATAGTAGCATTAGCATTAGAAGTAGCAGTGGCAGAGGTAATAGTGGTGGTGGTGATTGTAGTGGTAACGGCAACGGCAGCGGCAGCGGTAGTAATAGTGATAGTATTTGTTGTTGTTGAAGTAGAGGTAGTATTTCGTTAATCATAATCATCATCATCATTATCATCATCATCATCACCACCACCAAAACCAACACCATCAACACTATCTCCATCATTATCCGCATCATCATCAGAATCACTTTCATTATTACCTCACACCTGTTGGCACAGAGCACTGAGATCCCGGCCAATGTCCCGACGACGTCGGTCGCACTTCATCCTCCGTCAGTACGCCTTTCTTAAGTATGAGCGCCTGGCTCGATGTCGGCATTACCTTGGTAACGGAACCGCATTTTTAAAAACCAAAAACGTTTTTTCATAACTAAAAGAAAGTCATAGATTCAAATAAATGTAGATATATTTCACTCTAGACATCGCTTCGTATATGGATAGTAGTCAATAACAATAAATAAAATGATGAAGCATTTGTAACTCTTTTCGTCGATAATTTTAAGAACAATACATTCTGCATTACTGACAGCGTTTAGTTTAAACATATTTATTTTAGCTCGATTGCGTAAACTGCCCCAGGCTAATCGAAACGCTCTCGAGTCCGTTTCCAGGTTTCACTCGGTGTCTTTGGGAGATGAAGACAGAACGCTCCCACAGAAGGGAGCGAACGAGTGACCTCCCGGCGTTTCAATGACAGCGTGTAGAATGTGAAATTTTAGTAGTGACTTTTAGGCCTCTGAATCGCCCTGTGCGATTGATTTACCTCACCAGAACAAAGTTTGATTCCTGATGAATGTATTTTTTTAAATAAATATTCCCGTTATTATTGTAAAAATTTATGCATATAACAAATAATTATAAAAATAAATTTTGGTAGTAGACACGTTTAATAACAGTAAACATCAATACGATAATCCTTCATTCAAATAATGTAACCTGTATTCTAGCAATTCGTGGCTATATATTAAATTGTATTCTCGCATTTCATGGCAAAATGTTTACATATTTTCGGATAATACAATTACATGTACAAGCAAAAACTATGATCGTAAGACTTTTGGACTAAATATATTAATTAGTCATCTATTTTATTAATGATTAGTTGTAAACATTCCAAATTTCTTAAATGGTTCCGTGTCTACATTATATCATTGTGTAACGTAACAATACTTTGCGATGACGATCTATTCTGGCATGCATATGTTATTATTTGATTTACAATGAAGTATAGCATTTTTTATGTGAACAAAATCGAGCTAGGTGAAAAAAATGAGGCGCACTCTTTGAAAATGGGGACTAATGAATATGCTGCGTATAGTGTAATCCCAGATGTGGACTTCACAGGCTAATCAGGGACGACTCTTTCCGCTGTTATGCAAGTTTTCGTTAAAAAAGGAAAATCCAGTTTAAGCGGAAGGTGTTGTGTCTAATTAGCTAGTGCTGACAGTCTTATCTGGGACAACACTTTACGCACATGCATTAAGCGCCGTTTTCCTAGAGTGCTGGTCATATATTTATATTCAGTGAAAACACACACACAATAAAGGCAACCTGTTTCTATCAACAACCTTCGAGTACACTTTTAGACTTTTCTAATACATCACTTTATCATATCAATATAGCTCCCTTATTTTTGAACGGCTTGTGTTGAAATTTCGACCATGGATAATTCTACACATATCTGATAATACCTGAAAATTAAATTGAAATTGAAAAAAAATCAAATAAAACTTACCAAATTTAAAACGTTACTTCAAAGATCAAATTCGCAAACTCGAACAACGTTAAATAATAACAATGTGAAAAGTAAAACGCATAAACTTACACGTCATAATAATTGACCGGCTTGCAACATGCCGATTGAACAGTTTCGCTCCTGAATATCCATACGAGCCATATTGTTTTTCTTTCATTACTGTTATGTTTTCCTCGTGCAAAAATTTACCTAGAATTATGATATTGAAACTAAATCGGAATAACATGTATATCGCCATTTACAACAATTGTTGATTTTTCTAACGCAATACTTTTTAAAACTAACATAGCTCAGTAATGAGTGAATATATTTATTTGAAATTTCACATGTGATCATTTGACTACAATATGTGCAAGCTAACGATAAAATCATTCATCCGTGACGATCAGACGCTTTAACAAGTGAGAAAGGTAGTCTGTAAAATACAAAGTGCGCGATTTCGCTCCTGAATATTCATACGAGCTTTATTGTTTTGTAAATTAATTTTATGTTTTCCTTATGTAAGAACCCTCCTAAAATAATTACATTTAAATAAAAATAGAATTAAATTGCGTTTCAACATTTCCACGTGCAAAAAAATGGAACCACACCTAGCCCACGTGCTGGAAGCACGTGCATTATGTCCAGTTGTCCCAGTTTTGTATGTTTTATTTTTGTGTGTATTAAGAATCCGATTAGATTCTACATAAAGCATCAGATCGTAAACACACTAAACATAAACTTTGAACAAGAAAATGTTAACCGAACAAAATGCCAACAAACCGCATAGCAAATCGGAAAATATATCTGGATTTTGTATAGATGTGTGCTTGTAGCATATATCCTTTGTAGACTTACCTCATAATGCCGTTGCATTAAATCGGTATGTTGCGTATTCCGCACGTCCCAAACTTTTTTGAAAACGGCCATTAGAATTGCGCCGCGCTGTGGGTTAACGGGACTTAATGCATGTGCGTAAAGTTTCGTTCTAGATAATCCCGCACAGGCTAATCACAGACCGACTGCACAGGCTAATCTGGGACGTCGCTGTGCGCACTTGAATCAAGACCAGTTTTCCAAGAGCGAGGCAAAATTCAACATACACCGATTTCAAGATGAATAGCAGGTATCACCGAACGTGAGTATCGACGATGTTAATACACGACAAATGTGGCGTAATAAAACCTACCCAGAAAAAAGAACAGATGGTTCGCAATTTTGCAGTCACCATTTAATTAAACATACCTATACATGTATTATAATATTAAGGGGCCTTTTCACGTTTTGGTAATTTGACAAATTACAAAAAATGGTTTCAGATACGCAAATGTTCGTTGTAGTTATGATATTTTTGAGGAAACGGTATAACTGAACATTTAACATGCTCTAAAAATCCAATATTTGCATCTTTTGACGATTTACAAACCTGAAAATAATAAAGCGTTGCAACGCGAAACGATTTACTAATTTGGATAGTTCTGTTGTTGTCGTTATATTGTGTGACACTACGAGGATTGCTATATGAAGTATAAAATACATCATTCATTTTATGAGCACGGATGCCCGTGTGGTCTAAGCCTTAGACTTTTACTCCTGGTGTCAGTGGTTCGAGCCCTGTTGAGAGTTACTTTTTTTAATTATTATTCTAGTTTTTTATTGCAGCTTTTTAGATCCAATGTTTAAATTGATCAATATAAAGCATTTAATGGTGAACTTTAATACATGCCAAAATCTGTGAAAAGATACCTTCAAATCTCATTTCAGTTGAGACCGACCCAACTTGCCGTCTCGACTTAAATATTATTACTTGTTAAGGATGTAAGCAACGTTCTTCAAAAGGAGGTTAGATTTATAACCTTTTGCGGGAAATCGTCTACCAATCTAACACGAAAATAAACAGTTTTCAGATGAAAAGGTAACATTCTCTTACTTTTCTTATTGATAAAACTACTAGTGGGTTGCTTCGGTACACAAATACGCGTTCAATTGACTGACGGCTTCGTATACGTTCAATTTATGTTTGAGGTTATTTTACACTAACTCAAATGCCAATGCTGCCATAGAGACCCATAATGAAACGGGCGGCATTGTTTTCCAGATAGATACGACACAAATAACATGTACCATTAGATATTACACATCAATCAAATGAGGATTGATACAGTAAATACTGTTTACAAATATATTCTATACGGATGAAGGATTCTTAATATGATAATATGTGCTACCTAATTTACGTGCAAAAGCTTATTTAATGTTTGATAAAGATAACACGGGTAATATATGTCTGCACTAGTGCTGCAACAATACGCCAAAAACCGTATTGCAATATATTGTCAGTTAAAAAACCCGTATTGCAATATATCGCAATATATTGCTAACTTGTACCAAAATTATAACTTGCCAATTATCCGAAAATCCCGAATATTCCAGTTTTAAAGCAAATTTTGGTAAATATTTACTATATGCCGGTAAATATGCTCAAGAATAACAAGACACACAATCATTCGCAACTTTTCTTATATATTAAATACATTTTGGCATTTGTTACTATTTAAAGATGTGATGAAATAACGTCCAACCCAGGCATTCTTTTTCCACTGAACACGCGTAATTCACCTGACGTGATGTTCCCATTTTTATACAACACAAAATACACCCATACTTTCCATGCGATGTCCTACATGTCTGTATCATTTTCGCGCGCTCTTTATTGAGACAAAGGATAAAGCACTTTTTATTTGACGCTATATTTTTTTATTGTCACATTAGCATTAAAATTTTGAAGCGTATTTCCGAAATTTGGATTACAAATTTAAAAATGCTCAATTTAGAATCGAACGAAACATTTACAGCTGTGCGCAATTAATTCAACGATAATCTGTTCAAAAGCATCGAACGAATGCTCCGATGTAACAACGTTACTCCGTATAATATACTTTTCAGAATGCTATTTTAACGAAACAAAAAATTACACTGCTTATTTTGTTTACCTTATCATTATTTTGGATGGCTTTTCTGGACGAAATGTGAATTAATTTTTGTAAAAATTTTGTACCGGTATGATGAAAATCGTATCGCAATACAATATGCAGATTGCGTATTGCGATATATACCGATATACCGGTATATTGTTGCAGCACTAGTCTGCACATTATCATGCAACAAAACATTCAATTTCTTTACAAAACAATATGTAATTTAGCAAAACAATAAAATATAATTTGTTTAAATCTTAAACAAGTTTATGAAGCTATGCTTTTTGTATAGTAACCCCTTGTACTGTTTTCAAACTCTTAAACATGTATTTCATTTTTTGTTTCCATTTTTTAAAAACAATGTTAGAATTTAAAAAAATAAAATAAAAATCTCGCGAAACTGTGATTTATTGATGTTTTCCATATGCAGGGATGCCATTTATGTTTTAGGGCAAGATTATTTCTAAAACGATTTTATTTAACTTAAGCATAAAAAAGAAAGGTGCCGTACTTCATTATTTTGGTCCCATGTCTAAATCATTAACCTCGTAAATGTATCCCCTGCATATGTAAATGAAAAACTTTTTGTACTTAATTAATATTAATAAATATATAAATGCAACAATGCTTGCGGGAGTGTTTGCGTCTATCTTGAAAGAAGTGCAAAGACCTCATTCACTGCGCAAAATTACACAGACCAGAAATATCACCTTTGGCTTTGGACACAATACTCTTTGCATATCTTCCGCACTGTTAGAGCTTATGTCATGAAATGTGGTAAACTTATTGAATTTTTCTGAATCCTCAGGAATTAACAGTTGGTAAAAACTATCGCTTATGGCATACACAGATTGAACATTACTAGGTTGGTGCTAAGGAGAAAATACTAGTAGCAAAAATTTAGGTTTATGATGAAGACCCACATTATAAGCTTAACACTAAATATATGAGTGTACCTGTCACTTTATGTGTGAGACAAAAAATAAACAACAACATACTTATTATCACGAATTTACTGTTATCAACAAGAATTGTTTTACCAGTAAATAATTTACCAAACCATATTTAAATAAAATATAATCAAATATTTTTCACCTGAATTTAATTACATTAATTTTTTATTTTCATTTCATTTAATTCATTTTCATGTTTTGAAAGTAAAGATACTCAGTCATTATGGAATGTGGCATTAAACATATAGACAGCAGCTGCGTATTGCATGTGAATGAGGCAGTTTCCACATGAATATGATTATAAAATAACAACCCGATTATTAAACTGCATGTACATCCCAATTGATTTAAGTCAAGTTTTTGTATGTTCAAGCTCATTAACAAAATAACACATTCAGTATGTTCATTTATACCCTTATCTTCTCGCCCTTGTTTCTGTGCACTCAACACATATAGTATTAGACACACTGTTATGAGTTTGCATATATTCCGTAAGTTCCTACCACGTGTTTGTTAGTTAAAAAACACGCTCAGTCATGGCACTAAATGTCAATGAGTTGACTTCATCAAAGATGTAGAACCAAAAGAAATACTCCACTCATCCAGTACGCCTTCTATGAAGAAATAATAACAAGCAGTCATCAAATAAAATGAATACCGTATCCTACACTTTCGCTTCTTATATGGTCTTCAAAAGTAAGTAATCAGTGGTAATCAGAGACAGTTGACAAGACTAAACGTCTGCTTTTCGCTTATTTGCAATTTTTTCAAAGTGTCAGCATAATGTGAAAAATAATAATGGTAATACACAACATGGTCTCAGGTGTGTCAAATGAATTTTTAGGCAAGGATTATTAATTATAGGTATAAATTCAAGTGTACAACACACTCTTTTGTGATTAAAATATTGCAAAGTGTGCTACTGGCACTGCATTATGCACATTTATATTTAAGCAAAAATTAAAATTCATTTATATAATAAACAAGAAATCCGATACTTAAAAACAACTTAGTAGATATTGTTTAATGTACAATGTATTACTCAAAGTCATCATCACACAATGAGACAACACAATGGTCTCTAAACAGAGTGTGCTTTTTAATTGATGCATACATTTAATGAATAAATTCTAGTAACAGAAATACAGAAACAAACGTCTAGAGCTGCCTGGGAACTATCATTTTTAATATCAACAATTCATTTGACATGCCTGATTGCAAATTGTTAATTTCACTATTTTTTCACATTGTTTTCACACCTGATATTTGTTATGCTGTATATTCTTTTTGCTTACAGACATACAGAGTCTCTTCACAATAATTGCAGTTTCTTTACAGTCCACTAAGGTTGAACATTACAGAGTCACAATTGCTAATGTTTCAGTCCCGGTCAAGCTTTATAGGTCCAGAATTGCTTGGTTGTTGAGTACAAAGCATGCAGTCAGTTTTGCTCAGCAGAATGCTGCATGGAATGTGTGAAGTCCAGCATTTGACAATGCAGCTTCTAAAAGAAAATCAAAAAGAATCTATATGAATTAGTCTATTTCCAATGTGTATGTAAGCACAGTTTGATTTTTTAAAGTTTGAAACAGTTTGGTACGAAAATGATCGAGTATGAGTCGGAGATGCAATATTGTTTACAATCACAACGTAACTTAATACATCACAAAAGAAAGGGTCTTGAGAATAATCACGTAGAATATACTCAAGAAATAACTCCAAAACTTAATAAAATGATAACTTTTATGTTCCATTAGTTTGACTGAATAATAATGACCTTAAATTTAAAATCGGCGAATTTTTGTATGTGCCGAAAACAGTTCCCATGTTATCAAAGGTAATCTTTAGCAATATAACATGTATATAGATTGATGTTTATGACATGTAACCAAACGCAATATTTTAATTGAATAATGACTTACCAATCGAGTGCATTCCATTTATTTATTAAATTTCAACAATGTAAACATCCACCAGAGTATGTCAGTTTCAATTTTTACTTCTTAATGACGTATCGACGAAAGCAGTGACGTCACACAGACATGTATAGTTGTCGACGAAAGAAACGCGGCCGTTCATGTTGTGAACAAATTAAACTTTTAAACAATTGTTTATTTATGTAAAGGGATAATATTAACTATAGAATATTGGTTTTTAATTGAAGAAGTTAATTCGAAACTAATCTTATTCGGTTTTGTAAACCGGAAGTACGCAAATAATTTAGACGGGTTATCTTTTTTAAGATTTTGTTAACAACATCTAGAGCAATTTTCAATTTGCAATGCATTATGGGAAACAGGAAGTGTCACACAGGGAGGCAAACAGACGTATTTTGATCGTAGAAAGTCATAATACAATAACATAGAGTACGATTCGCTTCTTAATAATTACTGCCATGCCTTATTATTTCACGAGGAATGCATCTACGTGTCATATAGCGTTTGTCGAAGTGCCTATGTGCTCCAGCGCTCTATGATTTTCCATCGCGAAAATAGGTGACGGCAGAAATTATTTGACTTGTATCCCTATAAGGTAATGTCTCTTTGTATTTCAGAAAAGTGATACAAATAAACGGTCAACGCCCGCTTTGCGGGCTTTTGCCCGTATTAAAAATTACTCCTATAAATATGAGGTCGATTTACATCAACCTCATATCGTTTAACGTCTTTTTGCAATAGCATCGTTCCAACATGAATTCATGTCGGAAGCTTTAACGGCATCAAATTCATAATATGATTATAGGTGCTACCTAATTTACAGGCAAAAGCTTTTAAAGTTTTTTTTTATGTATTTTTAATAAATACATGGACATGATTGTGTTCAAAATATTATAATTGTTGCAATAATTTAGTAATGCATCCAAAAAAATCAATCTTAAAACGTGATACATGTTCCAAGCTTAAAGATCTAGCATCTTATTTTTTTTTTTTCTAGCCACAGAATTTATAGCTGGTTCGGTGTCTGTGGTTTAGTGGATGGGGTGTCTGCTAACTGGCTTAGTCACTGGGAGGTGTCTGTATTGAACCCTTTAGTGGGAGCATTCTTTAGATAACCCTAAAGACATACTATGGCGTACCATTTGGGTTGAGTCAAGAAGACCTACAAGTTAAAAAGAAAAATGTACGGCAAAGTACAATAATTGTACGTCGACATAAATATAAAATACACTTCAAAGTATATATTTGTACGTCAAAGTACAATTTGTACTTCGACATACATGTTTGTACTTCTACGTACACATTTTCTGAACAGCCAATCAAAACACTAGTCTCTTGAGCTGCTTTTCCTTCAGATTTATTCATAATAAATGTTTAAAATCTCTTTTTTAATTGAGGAAAAAATGAATAAAAATATCAGAATGGCAAAAAAACAACAAATAGAAGTTTTAAGTATTTAATGCATTGAAATAGATTATATACAAATTTGAAGAAGATTCAATTGTTACCTTTTTAAAATTAAAATTATTCAGCATATTGTGAGTATTTATTGATCATGCGGGGCGGAGTATCATGACCGTCCAGCGCATTACTGTGTAGGAAATTCCCAACGGTAACCAAACAGTTACAAAGCATTAACGGGATAAATAATGTATTATAACCTCCCCGTTGGTCGTATTTTGTGATAACCATAACTTGCATAAGTCAGAGGTTAATTCCGCCACGCCAGGTCAATAAATACGCACAATATCTATGAGTTAGCGGTCGAAAGTCGCATAATTTGGTATAAATTATAATAATAATAATGTTTAATAAATACGCACAATATCTATGAGTAAGCGGTCGATAGTCGCATAATTCAGTATAAATAATAATAATAATAATAATAATGTTCAATGTCAAATATCTCTAAAAGCAACAGACGTAAGGTGTCTTCTGATTGGCTAACACTCAAGGGTCGGTGAAATTGTACGTCGAAGTACATTTCTTGTTCTACCTAGTACTTCTTGTAGACTTTCGACGTATTTACAGCTGTACAGCCCTTATCTGGAGCTCTGTCTATAGTCACAATTTGAATGCAAATATTAGAATGCATCATGTTATATCATCCATATTTTTTTATTTAAACATTCAAATAACACATAGCACAGTACATATATAAAAAGGTATGTGGTATTGTGTGGAGATACCAAACACTTCACATCATTTATTTGCACATAAAATAATAGTTACAAAATAAGTAAAACTAAAACACTGTCATCAACCTACATTTCAAGAATATTAACGTATATGAAATTACAAAGTGGTGTTATTGTATTACCTTTTACAAAATTAACATTGCTGGTTTTGTATTAGTCTTAAAACATTTATCATGGATTGACAAGTAACAACCAATTTATTAATTACACAATAGAATGGAAACCATATTAATTGCATTATGCGTTTACTAAACAAGCTATTTGCTACTGTTTAGAATTACACTATCTTACTAAAAATGATCACAGGTACTTAGTGCTTTTACATACTTGTGGTAAGTTTTGTATTACTAGTTTGACAACTATCGGCAGACACTTGTCGATATACAGACAAAATTTGCATGGGAACTTTCATATTTTTTCAGCATAATTGCCTTCAAATTGTTAATTTAACAACCCTTTGACATTGTTTGCACATATGATCTTATTATACCATAGATGATTTTTGTTTATAGATAGACATATATAGACTTTTCAAAGTTCTATAAAAGTTCACACATGTTCCATCCAAGTAAACCAACAGAACCAATAAAAATCACCACAGATAATAACAGATGTGTATAGCTTGGAAAAAATGATAGTTCAGGAATCCCTCCTTTGTTGATTTCTGTAAACCAAAACTTTCAGTTTTGCTGGATAGATAGGCTTGTATGAAGCCCAGCTCTTGCCTTCGCAGAACAGCTTCTAAAAAAAGGAAAACCAACAAATATCTTAAAATTTGATCAATAACGCAGACAATTTACAAGTGTCTTGTTTTTTGTTGATTTGAATCTGGCAGATTTTTTACGTAAGATTGTTGTACGAAAATCCAATGGTATCGGATTTTGTGGTTTGAGGCCTTAACTAATTATAGTGATATGTAACCTTTCGGGATATCGGTAAAGTGCGAGCAGACGAGGTGTAAATACGTTAAAAATTAAAGCTAAAAGACTAAAAAGTTAGATCGGAATATCTTTAAATTTTGAAAATAAATGTGTTTCTGGTGGATAACAACGACAACTTACCAGAATATTGCTCATGATCACAAGTAAAAACTTCTTTCTGAGAGCGAATGGAAAATGCGTCACAAATTCTGACAAATAAACAGTAGGGTGTCGTTATTGAAATACCGCGAGAATACTGGAAGAATAGAGATGCCAGCTATAATGTTTAAAACAAATATTTTTTTAACAAGCCTTTGTGATTTGTCAGGATAATAATAACAATAAGATATCGAAAAGATCAAAGCAAATAAATTCGACAGAAATCTGAGATTCGACAATACAATGTATATTAAAGACGGGTTATGTTCACCTAAATTGTGTTTGGTAAAGACTGTCACTATATGTAGTGAACCAGTCTTTGGCTTATACCCACTGAAGAAGAGCATTCAGGGGAGATAATTGAGTAATGACTTAATTTTGGAACGGTTGCGAAGAAAAAATAATGCGAGAATATTTAGTGTGATTCGCTACACAATTATGATGTCATTGATATAACAGGGTTTTTTTTGGCCCGATTTTATAGCCAAAATACGACTATGTTCCCAATCCCAAAAAGTATACTTTTTTCCCAAAATGTGGCAAAAAATTCCCAATTTCCAAAAAAAAAAAAAAAAAAAAAAATTAATATTTTTTTTATATTTTTTTTTATAGATTTTTTAGAAAGAAGTGTTTTATGCGTTATAATTTTATCTCAATTTTAATTCAATTACAACTAACAAAGTATTTTTTATGATTTTGTTCTTTTAATTTTAATGATTATAAAGTGTTATATCAAATTTAGTATTTCCCTAATAAGTGGACTTTTCGTTTGGAAAAAATGGCTAATGAATTAATTTTCCCAATTTCATGAAAATGCCGATAAAATTCCCAATCCCAAAGCCATGGGCTATCTTCCCAAAAAGTGGAAAAAAAAACCTGTATAACTTTTCCTGAGGTATGCATTTACATGTGATTTAGCATATGTCAAAGTGTTTTTGATTTGTTCAAGGCCATAAATAGCATCGCGAAAATAAATGTCGCGTGGCAATTTTTTTTGAGACGTATCCATATGTGGTATTCTCATGTAATTTTAAGTCTAAATTCCCATATGTATGAACGGTCAACGCCCGCTTCACGGGCTTTTGCCCGTACTAGTGGGTTGATTCGGTACACAAATACGCGTTCAATTGACTGACGGCTTCGTATACGTTTAATTTATGTTTGAGGTTATTTTACACTAAATCAAACGCCAATGCTGCCATAGAGACCCATATAGTTGCAATAATTCAACTATCAGCTTTATAACCCAATGGGTTGCTGATAGTTGCAATGCGCTCTCTCTTGGCCATGGGTGCAAAATGTTATCAACAATGCAAGGGTTAAGGAACACTGAAACTGCAAGATCTTATCAAAGTTTACCTGTCTAAAGGTCACAATATACTAAATAGTTTCCCTATAATTCAATGTAAAAGCGACAACGTTGAGCGAAAATAAATTCAACATTTTGAACATAGAGACCCCCATAACCATACCTTTTCTTAAAGGCCATTCTAAGCGGAATCGATTTATGCAATAAAAAAGATATGTCATGTTCAAACCAAAAAAGAACTTGACGCTAATCAAATTCGACTGTTTTTGCAACTTTTTTTCGGCCGTTTCTTAGTGGAATGTAACCTTTTTCAGTGCACGGCTTTACTTAAGTCTCCAAGTTCATCATATTTCAGGGATTCGGTGGTGAACACCTATTTATGCCCTACCATTATCTCCGAAAGATAAAACCCGAACAATAGTTTAAGAAGTAAAACATGCCTTCGAGTCAACTATGATATTTTTTTAGAGAGTACAGCCCTACATGAAACGAGTATTTAGTATATTGTAACCTAAACCATAAACTCATGCGAATGGTACCATTTAAGCAAGCAATAATTGCTTTTTATTGACTTCGTCTTTCTTTCGTACTTTTTATCAAACATATTGGATCAGTTCGCAAATTCCCGAATTAAAATGTCGCTGTTGGCTAGCGCATTACACCAATTGTTTGCACAACGGATGAACATCAACTCTGCTAGGTGCTATGGGTCCGTATTCACCGACGTTTTGGTGAAAGTCTAAATTATAAACACAAACTTAAGAAAATAAATCAATCGAAATAACATTTAACCCATAATAATGGTCACAAAACGATCACATCAACATTACAAAAATTTACTTCATCAATGAAAATAGTCAAAATGTCAAAATGAATACATCTACATTGAACATTGAAACAAGTCTAACACG
The DNA here is from genome assembly GCF_020536995.1 of Dreissena polymorpha. Classification (NCBI taxonomy): domain Eukaryota; kingdom Metazoa; phylum Mollusca; class Bivalvia; order Myida; family Dreissenidae; genus Dreissena; species Dreissena polymorpha. Next base: position 41,582,933 of record NC_068367.1, read on the forward strand.
TCAAATGAAAAATATGCTACCATATTAATTGGTTCTTGTCCCAACGCTGTGTATCCCCAATGACAAAGTACTTTGGCAATTATAATTATAAATATCAACAATGTCATGCACAAATGTTACTACCTGCCAGTAAACAGTGAAATAAGCACTACTAGTACTATTCAGTGTAAGTGTTAATTATAGACATACATTTACTAGAAAAAATCATTCGAAATAATGCTAAACCCATGATAATGGTCACAAAACAATCAACATAAAGAGAACTTCATAATAGTTTGTCCGGACACGCTCCAAAACATGTACAGCTTCGTGAGCATCTGTTACAACAAATACACAACTGGCAAACACACACTTCACATGTGTCATCTTGACAACCATCGCCTTGGGCAGGAATAGGATTCATGTCTTTAGTTCTTAGCTCCTTCAGAACGGTACGTCTGACGCATTCCGTCCCATTCACCATGGTATTCATAGCGTCATGGCAATCCGTTATGGACCGATATACACACCTGTACGACCTGAAATCGCAAAAGGAAGATCTTTTTGACATACATGTAATATAAGATTTTTTTTTATAGGAACACAGACATAGAAAAGCATAGTACAGTGTAGTTTACCCAATTACAAAGATCTTCACACTATTGTACATCATACATAAATTTTAAACAAACAAGCCAACATTCTGATTAAAACAGAATTGAATTGAATTAAAATTACACACTTGCAGAATATTATAGTCTTGACCAGTGTGGGTGTTGTCTGAAACTGTTGCAGCAACCACACCAGCTCTTCCTCAGCGTGATCAGTCGATTTCTAACCGCCAGTCGAATATTCGGTCTGGAGATTTTATCATACAAATAGTATCATAATTATAATAGTTATAGCGTTGTATTTAATTATCTGGGTACACTTTTACTAATTTAACTACTAACGCAAATATCTGACGTACACAGGGAGTTTAATTAAATTGTATGTTATTTATTTTTCAAAGATTACTACCAATTATTATCAAACTATTAGTTAATTAAGAAGCATGGATTGTATTATAAATATGCGCACCCGATCAGAAAACGTAAGTAGCTTCTTTTAATAGTTCCCAGATAATTTTAGGAATTGCCTTTCCACTAACATAGTGACTTTCACCACCAGGGGATTAGGATGGAGTGACGAAGAATATACAGAAAACCAATCTTAGGACTTGTATTGCAAAATGTCGTTAACTTGAACACAAACTCTAAATTAGTCTTAATTAATAATGACAATGTTAAAGGCATGAGTTAAAAGCACACCTGGAAGGCGACATGAAAAAAAATGCCGGAGGTGAAATGGAAGTGTTTTTTTTAAGCAACTTTCTTTTAAAAGCGTTCTCTTAGTCGCGAGAAGGGCACGCTAGGCGCGGGAAATTTTAACTGTCAAGTGAACATGACTCAGATCACAGCGCACGATTGGCTGACCTGTTACACAAAATTGGGCAACCTATTGGCACGATTCCCCCCGATTGGCTGACCCGTTATGCAAAATGAGTCAACCAAAGGGCACAATTCCTATCCGCGTTGCGTTTTTACATAACTTAGAACCAATTGCGATTCATAAAACCGTTTATTAGTGGATACAGTTTTATTTATACCACGTTTGCTGTTAATTGTAATTATATAAAACTTACTGCTAAGCATTTAATATTTGCTACGAGGATTGTGGTATTTTGTCTCATTTACCTGTCGGGTAATACGCCGACGGATAACGCATCGTTGGACAACAGCAGACCTTGGTGTATATTCTGCTGTACCTTCTCTGTTGCTGTAGCAGTAACTGCAAGCAAGGGTACATCAGTTCTGTCAGGCTGCGCAGTTCCCCAATTTGTCGGAACTCTGGTCGGAAATCTTCGCCCCTAATAATGTTATACTGTAAATAAGTACAATTTATTTTTGTTTTGTAAAGTAGAATTCATGGAGTAATGGTAAGGTAAACAAAGTTGACTTTTTTTCAACAGATGTTGACCGAATATCTGAATATTCGTTCGGAAGGATGACCAAATATTCGAATACTGAAATCGGTATTCGTTGCCATCCCTAATAAAAATATAAACAAACAAGCACATTTGTTAAATTGATACCACACGCCACATGCTTGCAACGCCAAATTCTGTAAACAACTACTGCTTTAGATTCATACATGATACACTTAAATAAAGGTTCAATCAAATCCAAAAAGCAGTTAAAATACCAATATTATAAACATGTATTTTTATGTAAAAAGTGGCCATAACTCCATTATTGACCAATTGTTTGAGTGACAATTTGACCTTTACCATCCTCTTATCAATATGTACACTCATTCCAAGTTTAAATGAAATCTGCACAAGCAGTTCCAAGATTACTCTCCAGACACAATAGTGTGATTATTTTCAAGCAAAAAAGGCCATTACTCTGTTATTTGCAAATGAATTGCAACAGCATTTTACACACATCATTATATTATGATATATACACTTATATCAAGTTTCCATGAAATCCGTTCAAGCAATTCTGAGATATTGTTCCGGACGGACAATGCTAAAACTATATCCGTCCACCTATGGCGGTGGATAATAACAAAAAGAAAAGAGAAGCTATTTCTTAAATTTTTTATTTATTTTATATCTTACAACAAAACAGTACTGCAAGAATGTTAAGCGAACAAACTATAATAATAACATATTAGATCAACACCATGTATAAGAGAATATGCATAATTTAAAACCCAAACATAATAAAATATAACATTTAACTGCATCATGATTCAAGATGTGAAGATATTGATACTTTATTGCATTATTATGTAAATCATAACAAAATAATCATTTATATACAAAATGAAATCCAAATGTACTGTTTTATCATTATTAAATTATAAATCTTATTGAAACTTCATCTTGTCATTATAAAGGCTACAGTATATGTGTGAATTAAAGTCAATTGTGGTCAAAAACTAGAAAACCTAGTAATGTCTTCAACAATTGGTAACCAATTTTTAGCTCGACTATAATATATAAAATATATATAGTGGAGCTATCCTACTCACCCCGGCATCGGCGTGAGCGTCTGCGTGAGTGTCTGCGTTAGCGTTAGCGTCTGCGTTAGTGTGCAAATGTGAAAGTTTTCGTACTACCCCAAATATTTTCTTTGTCCCTTGACTTATTGCTTTCATATTTTGCATACTTGTTTACCAACATGACCCCAACCTATTAACAATAGCAGACAACTCTATCAAGCATTTTGTAAAAATTATGGCCCCTTTTCCACTTAGAATATGCAGCAAATGTTAAAGTTTTCGTACTACCCCATTTATTTTCATTGTCCCTTGACATATTGCTTTCATATTTTGCATACTTGTTTAACAACATCACCCCAACCTATAAACAAGAGCAGACAACTCTATCAAGCATTTTGTCATAATTATTGCCCCTTTTATACTTAGAATGCATATTATTGATAAAACTATATTAAAGTTTGCGTACTACCCCAAATATTTCCTATATCCTTTGACATATTGCTTTTATATGTTGCATACTTGTTTACCAACATAACCACAACCTATAAACAAGAGCAGACCACTGTTTCAAGCATTTTGACATAATTATGGCCCCTTTTACTTTTAGATAATTGAACATTTTGCTTAAATTACCATAAGTTCTTTATTTATGATCACATTTTATTATTACTTTGACAAAACAACACTTACCTGAATACCACAATGGATTCCACCCAAACAAGATCCCACGCCCCTACCCAGAATCCCTTCCCCCCCCAACCTACCCCCCCCCCAAATTTTTATTTTTTATGTTTTTTTAAACATCATCTAATAAATTTCCACACCTCACATTATACCCCCCCCCCCTCTCACCTTCACCCCCTCTACCCCCCCCCCCGATTTTTTTTTGAAAGATTGTCTAATAAATGACCACACCCCACATTATACCCCCTCTCAACCCTCCGCCCCCCACCCACCCCCCCCCCCCCAAAAAAAAAAAAAAAATTTCCTTTTTTTATTTTTGAAAGATCGTCTAATAAATTATTGAATATGGACAATTTCCCCATGATGCGTTACGTTATACTGTCAAGCACTCGAATAATGGAGCGCGCTGTCCTCTGACAGCTCTTGTTCAAATCTTATTTAATCGAGCTATACAAACATTTGAAAAAAAACAAGACTCAACACAATAAGAGTTGGAACATTTTTTATCCTATGATTCATGATTTCAACGTAGTGTTTGGTATTTAATAAAGAATATAAATACAATGTAGATACAGGTATGAATTTTTGCAAAAACCTGCTTATCTTTTAGGTGCACTTTTTGCTCTAACAGGTGATCTACTTAGTACATGTATGTAGTGAACAAAATGGATTTCTTTACAAATAATTTTACTTACAAAAATCAGATTCATTATCTCATTCATTTTTGTTTTTGTATATTCACAGTTGATGTACTGGAGACAGATTGGTCAGCCAGTGAAAGATGTTCTGTTGGTATTGAGAATAAATGGAATTCTAGCCAGACACAGGACATCTACTTACCTGTCCATGTGGAAGTGAGTGTAGTTGTTATAGTTTCTGTTGAGCAGCAGAATTAATAATTGAACTTAAATCAGATCCTGGAAATCTACTGACAAGATCCAGTGTCTAGGTGACATTGACTGGTTGGAATAGTAGTCTAGTGAGTAGTGGTAACAGAACTAAATCAAGACACTAGACATGTACGGACCTCCATCATGTCTTGGTGGAAGTGACTGCGGCTGGAATAGTTGTCAAGTGAGCAGCAGGAATTGAACTCAAGTCAGCAACTGGACCTGTACTTACCTCCAACTTGTTGAGGTGGAAGTGACTGCGGCTGGGATAGTTGTCAAGTCAAGAATTACCAGCCAAGTCTTGGCAGGTAAGATAAACTATATTTCAATAACAGCCACGGCCTCAGTGGCATGCAGCCGAATCACAAATTGCGTGCTTAACTATGGTTTAAGTTCTTAGGTATGGGATATTTTGATCCGTCATTGTCTGCTGTCAAATGTGTGTTGCCTGTCATTTCAAGTACCACTTTTGGCTTTTGACATCTTCCTTTAAACCATAGGAAAATTTGGACATGTCTTTGCAGTCCTTACCCAATTGAGGAGAAATCCCTATTTGATACTGTGTGTTGAAAATTTGTGTTGAACATTGAAGTTTAAGACAATTATTTATTAATTCCAGATAAAAGTAAGTTGTTCTAAGCAATTCATTATCAAGCCTGTTATTTATCACCAGTATTAATGTGGTCAAATTATTTTGAATGAGTATTTCATAAATTCCATATATTTACCTCAAACATCATGTTTATGACTTTAGTTCATGTCTAAAAGTATATTCAGTATGTATTTCAGTTTAATAAAGACATTAAGAACTTCTACAATTCCATGAAGTGAAATTAAGTAATAATTCCTGGACAAACAGAGAAGTTTGGTAAAAAATTTAATTTTGAGTTATCTCCCTTGGACTGGCATTACTCGTATATGTCACTCCATTATCAAATGTAGCATGATCCAACAAGGGAGGTCACATTTGGGTTGTTTACCAAAAGTGGTTCTTTATTACTTCACTTTACATGAGTCTAACTAACTTTTAAGAGCTCTTTTCTAGTTGGATTAAACAGTCTGAAATCACCCACTCCAGAAAGTCGAAACACTTATCTGACAGAACATTCAATTTCATGCTGCATGCAAGCTATTTACATCACAAAAATTGTGAACCAAAAAGATTGGAATATTTGTTTTCACTGTTATAGACAGTGTTCCTGATTGAAATCAACGTGCTATTGCTTGAAAATCATTTATTTATTGGTATACACAAGAAATGTCATTATGTGGTAGAATATTTGCAGAAATAAGAATTTTAAAAACATTTTGTGCCTGTCAACATTTTCGATCGTATTTATATACACTGTATTGATAGACATAGGCCAAAGGACAGAATATCCTTCATATTTCAAGTGTGTCGGCCTTGATATTGTCACTTTACTAAATGAGAAGCAAAATCATACATGTATCAACCCGTTATAGTCAGTAACATTAAAATATTTGGGTGCAGTCATTTGTTTTTTGTAAACCGCGACATGCTGTTTTTCAGAAAAATGACGATCGGTAATTTTTGTAACCATTGGACATTTCACATCACATAAATCTTTTCAACAGATCTTCGTAAGCAAAAAAAATAAATTATTCTTTATCAATCAAACAAAATTCAAAGGTTATTTTTTAACCTAGCTGTTTATTGACAAATTGGATATCTTAAAACGTAATGAAACACACAAGAGCTTTAACCCTTTGCATGCTGGGAAATTTGTCGTCTGCTAAAATATCGTCTGCTGAATTTCTAAAATTAGCACTTTCTTCGATTTTTTTCAAAGAATACTATCATAATAGCAATCAGTTTGGATCCTGATGAGACGCCACACTCTGTGGTGTCTCATCTGGATCCAAACTGTTTGCAAAGGCCTTTAAAATTCAGTTCCCGCACTGAAAGGGTTAACACCTTACTGGTCAGGCCTGTAATGATTCAGTCTTTCTCTTTCAAGCTCGCATAAAGGCTTTAGAGCAATTTATGCCTCAAACAGACACTTATTGTTATGGCCCCATAATTTTTTTTTTAATATTTACATATTTTCCACATTTTGACATTTAAAGCAACATGCCTCTTCGGTAAGCTCTCGATTCATTAATATCATCCTTTTAATCAGTGACATTTTAATATCTTAGCAACCATTATGAAATTTGTCACCTGTTTATTGTTAATGGCCGTACCATGTTGTCGACACCAAGGGTTTCAAATAACCAGTGCTCAATGTCATTAAAATGCACTTTTGTGTCATACGGAATACATTAGTGCGCTTGCTGGTGACATATTTGTCAATATTACACCTCAGAGATATTGGTCCTTCTATATCTATATGACCGGTTTCAGTCTGTAAAATGCGATCGAAAAACCTTAGAGCATATGGACCGGTCACTATTTTTTTGTATATGGACCTTCGGGGTTACACACCGCTATATGTGCACTGTGTTGACGCGTCATTGAACAGCATTGACACTATTTCAGCTTTAACAAGAGTACAAAAAAAAACTTAATTTAGAATAAACGACACGCTAACCTCAATGCCAACGTTAACGTTAATACAATGTTTAAAACAATAAAGTCGAAACGATATTCACTTCCATTTTCTATTCTTCCATCCCTTTATCGAAACTCATTTTAAATCACACTATTTTATTGTATTCCTATCGAAGTTTACATAATGTATGATAAACACACAATCCAAAATACGTTTTGCATTCGTTTGATGCCTTAAACAAATAACTAATTGTTAACAAAATAGCACGTCCAACATGTCCTAAACATCCAGAGCATTTAGCTCCAACTGGAATGTTTCGTCAAAGAAACTACGTCACACAATTTACGTCATCGTTTGCGCATTCAGTTGCATGAAAAATAAAACTACAGAAAGCCGGTTTAACACTGTACAGTGATACAGGGGATACTCTTCGGTGTAATATAAGAAATAGTAAACTCCACTTCGGTCCCAATGGCATAATAGTGACCAGCCAGACAGCCAAAAACTGTATATGGACCTCAGCCTACGGCTTCGGTCCATATAGGGTTTGTGGCTGCCTGGCTGGTCACTATAATGCCATAGGGACCTCAGTGGGATTTACTATTTCTTAAATATCACACCTTCTGAATTCTTATTCAGTCCCATTATCAAGCGTCCTATTAGAGCACGTTTCCATAGTTTCTTGTGGTGAAAAATGATAAATCAAAATATCAAATTAAGCAGGATAAATTAGTTACATTCAAAAGGTCTTCATCTCTCTACAAAGTTATTGAACCATAATTCAAACTTTTGAAGAACTTCAAGCTGACAAGGATGCTCAGCTTACAACTATCAATTAAAAACCTATTGCATCAAAAGCCAAAAGCTTAATTAAAAAAAGAAAAGAAATGTATATAGTTCTGTTATAAAAGTAGTTGATAAGAACAATAATATGTCACCAGAAGTAGTCTTGGAATTGAAGCATGTAAGAAATTTGTTGATATGTGTTCATACAAAAATGATGACACTTCAATAGAATTTTTGTTTTCTGTTAACCGTTTCCCCCATAAGCAGCAAAGTGAAAATGGATTTTGCAAACAGCATTAAACCAGAACAGCCTGCGAGTAACTCGCAGTCCGTTCAGGTTTTATGCTGTTTGCTGTTCATTAACTAAGGGTTGGAAATGTAGCCTTTAAGAAACTTGAATCTAGTAAGAAAGGTCTTCAATTAAATTTAACTTTCTATGGGACTACAAATGCGTCAAAATACGTATCTAAATGGTAAAGGGGCACTTTTTCAACTCATCTATAATTCAAAGTTGTGTCCACACATAGCGAGCTGTTATGGATGCACCAACAGTACTGCTGAACAAATAGAATCATCAATTGTCTTACTCTAGAAACTATAAAGTTCTGAAATCTGAGCTCGAAAGTCCATATAGCTACAATACCGGTTATGCATAAAGAACCACCTCTCAAAACTTTTCATAAAATTAAACTTTGCTGATATTGTTTATAATTGACATCTTACTATCCACAATTCAAACAAATACATTGCCATAATTATGTTTAATAGATAATACCAATTTGTTACTAAATAGTCTTATAGTTTCTGCCCACAAGTCAGCTGGTGATGCTGCTTGACTATAAATCAAGTCAGCATAGTCTATTGTATCAAATGTTGTAGTATATTTTCAGTCACACAAAGTATTTTTCAGCATAGCTGTCTAATCCAGCTTTAAATCTTAGCTGACCTTTGTAAGCTAGGTAACAATCAACTTGAATATAAAATTCCAGAGTACTTTTAACCCTTTGCATGCTGGGAAATTTGTCGTCTGCTAAAATGTCGTCTGCTGATTTTCTCAAAATAGCATTTTTTTATATTTTTTTCAAAGAATACTATTAGAATAGCAAACAGTTTGGATCCTGATGAGACGCCACGTTCTGTGGCGTCTCATCTTGAACCAACCTGTTTGCAAAGGCCTTCAAAATTCGGTTCCAGCACTGAAAGAGTTAAGTAGTACCTGAGCCAACAAGGACCAATCAAGGGCAAGTTCTCTGTCCACGGAGCAAATCTTTTTCTACTTTTTGTTTTGTGAAATTATTCATACTGTTGATGTCTTTTTGGATTTTCAAATTATTTTAAGGGAGGAATACCAAAACCAACAACAACAAAAAAATAATTAGGTCGTACTATGTATAAGTACCAACTTCCCATGTAGTACTTACAGCAATACCAAGAAGTAACATCTTGTATCTAAATCAGTTTCCTGAAAATAAGATAGCTGTGATCTATAGATAGCTTGTGAATGGGAGAGATGGGAAATGAACAGTTATTATCTCATGAAGCCAATTAACAATAGCTTGTTATGAGCTAACAGGAGGATAAATTGGGTAATCACTTGGCAGAAATGGAATTGGGAGAATACCTCCAATTTGGAGAAATAGGCAAATTATCATTCTGTTAGAAATGGCTTATTATCATTCTGTTAATCAATGGGAGCTTCTCTGTTTGCTGTGTAACCTAATTAGACAACCCGGGTGTACTTTGTCCAGGGTTTTCCATGGAAATCCATGGAAAATATGAGGCTGGAGTATTCGGACTAAGTTTCCAGCCTTTTCCAGCGTCAATATTTTAAAAAAAGGGTGGAAAATTGTCCATGGTATGTGGAAATAGCCTGGAATAGTTTCCATGGTTTTCCAGGCTCCCTGGAATAATTACCATGGAACAATTTCCAGGGTTTTCCAGCCAGCATGGAATAAATACCGTCCGAATACTCCATGTAATCTGGAAAACCATGGAAAACCATGGATTTATTTCCAGGGTTTTCCAGATTACATGGAGTATTCGGACGGTATTTTTTCCATGCTGGCTGGAAAACCCTGGAAAATGTTCCAGGGTTTTTCCATGTTCAATATTCCATGGATGCCTGGTATAACATGGAAAATTGTCCAGCGTTTACCATGGTCACTGAATAGAAAAAGAAATTTCTGGTCTAAAAACAATATTCATGTATTAAATGAATACAATACTCACAGCTTAAGTAAATCATAATTTAAGGTTAGATTAAAACAAAACAAAAAATCAACATAATACCTTAGTTTCTTCGATGTATTATTTTGTTCACAATTCATCAAAATATAACATCAGATTACAAATTGTGTTACATTTATTTAACAAATTATTCAGATCAAACAAGTGTTGTTTAATACATGCTTACAAAGCCTCTAGGTCCATAATCATAAATCAGGCCCTTACATAACAGAACAAGCGCTCCTTTAAAAGTTAAAAAGTATAATGCAACCTTCACAACATGTATTCAAAGTAACAAAATACAAGCAAGTCAAGTAATATACAGTAACAATTCACGAACCCTGTACAAACGATATACAAGAAACAAAATGAAAAATTTAAGTTATTTTTAGCTGCTTCATGTATGTCACAAAATATGTAGCTGAACATGAGCACAAGGATAATATTTTTATGTCCCCCACTATAGTAGTGGGGGACATATTGTTTTTGCCCTGTCTGTTGGTTAGTCTGTTGGTTGGTTGGTCTGTTGGTTGGTTGGTTGGTTGGTTTGCACCAACTTAAACATTTTGCAATAACTTTTGCTATATTGAAGATAGCAACTTGATATTTGGCATGCATGTGTATCTCATGGAGCTGCACATTTTGAGTGGTGAAAGGTCAAGGTCATCCTTCAAGGTCAGAGGTCAAATATATGTGGCCAAAATCGCTCATTTTATGAATACTTTTGCAATATTGAAGATAGCAACTTGATATTTGGCATGCATGTGTATCTCATGGAGCTGCACATTTTGAGTGGTGAAAGGTCAAGGTCATACTTCAAGGTCAGAGGTCAAATATATGTGGCCCAAATCGCTTATTTTATGAATACTTTTGCAATATTAAAGATAGCAACTTGATATTTGGCATGCATGTGTAACTTATAGAGCTGCACATTTTGAGTGTTGAAAGGTCAAGGTCATCCTTCAAGGTCAGAGGTCAAATATATGTGGCCCAAATCGCTTATTTTATGAAAACTTTTGCAATATTGAAGATAGCAACTTGATATTTGGCATGCATGTGTAACTTATGGAGCTGCACATTTTGAGTGGTGAAAGGTCAAGGTCAAGGTCATCCTTCCAAGTCAAATATATGGGTCAAAATTGCTCATGTAATGCAACTTCTGCAATATTGAAGCTAGCAATTTTATATTTGACATGCATGTGTATCTCATGGAGCTGCACATTTTGAGTGGTGAAGGGTCAAGGTCAAGGTCATCCTTCAAGGTCAAACGTCATATAGGGGGACATTGTGTTTCACAAACACATCTTGTTCTCAGCTACTTTCACTTTAATGCAATTTAGGTGCTTAATTTCATTAAAATACTTTTATATAATTTTATTGTTCAAAGAAATTCAGAACATAATAGATGTACATGTATTACTTTCCATGTGACAATTTAAAATATAATTGCAAATCTAAAACTTGTGTAGGCAGCTTAGTAAATTATAAGTACCCAGGTGGGATAAAATTACAGTTTTTAAAAACTTTTTTGTTAATTAGCTGGGCTTCAGTAGGTCGTGGATCTTTTATAGAACTTGTACTGCTGTTATACTGTAGGGCTCCTGCATGATCTCTGAAAGAAAAACAAAGCAAACAATATTACAAGAAAGTCATAAGTTTTTTACATTCATCTGTAAAAGTAAATGTGCAGCAATCATATGATTGAATATCTATACTTTAATGCTCATTCATATTTTTATCTATTTTAGATATTTCATATCACTGCTCAATTCTGTACATCTGGCTTTTTTGTATTCGAGCGAACATTTACGATCCTAAGTAGTTTGCAAGCGGGCTTTAATCTACTTGCAAACAGGAAAACTGAGACTTTAAAGTGAATAAATTGGTGATTTAACTTATATTTTTATAATGACTCTCTTTTATTTTTAAATTTATATTGTTGTTTTCTTAAATGCCCCAAAACGGGGTACACTAGCATGTTTCTGGAAACTCAAACATATATAGGAATTTTATATTCAGATATTGCTATATGAAAGTTATGCTAATTTGCTAATTCATATAAAAATAACCTGTAATTGAAACTAGACCAAAATATTGGATACCAAAAAGACAAAATACTTTCAGGTGGTTAACACTAAATTACTTATATGAGCCCGGGGCATAACAATATTTACCATGAATTTGTGGCCATGTTAGTCCTCTTGGTAAATGCGCCAAAAGAGCCGCTTTGCTGTCTTGGGTTATTTCCCTGCCAAACTCTGCAGTATCTTCCATCAACTGGTCAGCTACAGTTAAAGCACATAATGAAAATGTATATAGAAAAGAATTCAAGTATTGTTTTAAATATTTAGTAAAATGGTCTTTTAATAATAACTTACAATGAAGTTAATACATCACAAAGCATAGCATAACAAAATTTGTTGGTATGATTAGTACAAATTGTTTATTGCTATAATTAGAAAGATGTGTAATTCTATTGGTATGAAAATGCACAGTGAAACCTAAAAAACAATGTTATTGGTTTAATTAATTTATTTATAAACATTAACAGCATTAATGAGCATTGAGTTCTTATCATGCACAGCACATAACTCCCTTAGCCTCAGTTCCCTAGCCATGCATTATAAACTTCCGATACTACATTCAAGCTTATTAATATCTCCACATAGGACTTCCTTTATCAAGCTGCAAACTGCACTTAGTGAAAATGTGTGTGACAGCTGCTTTTAAACTTCTATATTTGCCATACTTTTACCTAAAATGTCACATAAAAAAGGTCTACAATGATGACATAAGAAGAATAAATTTAAAGGAATATTTAAAAATAATGAAAAGCACAAACCTTCAGTTGTTGTTTTATTCCTAGACAGACTTCTGAAACACTTGTATGCATCACTTTTTAACAACATTTCATGTCACTTTCCAAATGATATCCATACATTATTATTTTAAGAAATTCTTGTTAATGGAAAAACTCATTAACTCTACTGTTTGTGAAATTACATTAACTTCATTTTAACAACAAGTTTAACCTGCATTTTTTCTTCAATACGCCTTCTCCAGAATTTCAATCTAACAGGTAAACTTTCTGTATTTGAACTCAGCCAATCAGAAAAGGCTGTGATATTTTATAACCAATAGATTAGCCGCAGACACATCTGACTCACACACAGGCTTTTCAGATCGTTTGTTAATTGCAAACCTGGACTGTAGTTAAATATTGAGTGTGTATACACCTTGAACAGGGTTAAGGAATTTAAACTTGTAGACATTGCTTTGAAAGTTACTACTATTACTTCTACTACTAGTACTACTACTACTTCTGCAAAACTACTACTACTATTACAACAGCCACAACAACAACAACAACTACCTACTACTACTACTACTACTACTACTACTACTGCTACTACTACTACTGCTACTACTACTGCTACTTCTACTTCTACTACTACTACTACTACTACATCTACTACTACTACTACTACTACTACTACTACTACTACTACTACTACTACTACTACTGCTGCTACTACTGCTACTACTACTACTACTACTACTACTACTTCAACTACTACTACTGCTTCAACTACTACTACTACTGCTACTGCTGCTGCTACTGCTGCTGCTGCTACTACTCCTGCTGCTGCTGCTGCTGCTACTACTACTACTGCTACTGCTGCTGCTGCTACTATTACAACTCCTGCTGCAGCGACTACTACTACTACTGCTGCTGCTGCTGCTGCTGTTACTACTACTACTACTTCTACCACTACTACTGCTGCTACTTCTACTTCTACTACTACTACTACTACTACTACTACTACTACTACTACTACTACTACTACTCCTACTACTTCAACTACTACTGCTACTACTACTGCTACTACTACTGATGCTGCTGATGCTGCTACTGCTACTACTGCTGCTGCTGCTACTTCTACTACTACTACTGCTGCTGCTGCTAATGCTACTTCCTTAACTACTACTACTACTGCTGCTACTAGTATTGTTATTATTATTTATACTACTATTGCTACCATTACTGCTACTATTCCTGTAAATGCTAAAACAACAACACAATAGTAACTGCTACTGTCACTTAAATTTGCACCAATAGTATAATTATCAGTAGTTTAACTGCTTGTACAACTTATACAACAACCACTTTTACTTCTACTCCTACAAAATATTCTACTGCCAGCACCAGCATTACTACTTCTACTACTACTACTACTACTACTACTACTATAACTACTACTATTTCTGCCCAAACTATGCACATTGTTTTATGTTTTATTCATATGTTGTGTAAATTGTTGAACTCTGATTTACTTTGAATAAAATGTGTTGCATTTTTATAAGTTACTTTCTCCTCTTATAAAGTCTAAGTTTTTTCCAGGGTTAGCTGAAAATGTTAGAGTCTTTTCCATGCTTAAAAAATTCTATGTTCCACTTTCCATGCCATCTGGAAATATTTTCCAGGGTTATCCAGCCTAAATCCAGCGTTTTCCATTCCTTTTCCATGCTTTTCCATCCAAGGCTGGAAAATGCTTGGAAAAAAAGTCCACGTTTCATGGACATTTCTAGAACAAAACCCTGGAAAACCCTGGAAACTGTTTCAAATTCCAGGGATTACCATGGAATTCCATGTTATACCATGGATTTCCAGCCTAAGTTCCATGATTACCCTGGACAATGTACACCCGGGAACCCTGTTAGAGACCGGTTGGAATGGTAATAATGCTATTAGTCAGGTGTAACTTGCATTTTTTCCTCAGAATCATTCATCATTCTCATCAAAGGTACAGTTACCCAATTGTCACTGGTAATGAGTGTTGGTTGGGTATGATATGGTTTGCACAAATAACAACATATAACTAACTAAAAATGGTCTATATTGTTTCAACTTGATTTCCCTTTTAAAAGTATAATTTAAGTTGCTAGAACTATTAACCCATTTATGCCTAGCGTCTAGAAAAAAAGACCTTGGCAAACAGCGTAGACCCAGATGAGACGCCACATGATGGCATCATCATGCGGCGTCTCATCAGGGTCTGCCCTGTTTGCTTATAGGAATTTCTCTAAGAAATATTCTAAATATAGAAATAAATATACTAGACATCCCTAATTTTGGAAATAAATTGATCCAATTTAGAAGGATGGGAGAGTCCACTAGGCATAAATGGGTTAAACAAGCTTAATAATATCATGGTTGATACTGTGTCTGCTCAACAATCTGAAGGTTTCCACACATTGGAAAGATCTTCTCTATGTAAACCACCCTCGAAGAAAAAGGAAATTAAGGCATTTGCATAAGGTGTCATCCCAGATCAGCCTGTGCAGTCTGCAAAGGCAAATCAGGGACAACACTTTCCGCCATAACTGGCTTATTGCAAAGAAGATACTTAATTCAAACGTAAATAATATAAAGGTAAAGCTAGTGTCGTCCCTGATTAGCCTTTGTGGACTGTGCAATGAGGCTAATCTTGAACGACACTTTACAAACATGTGTTAAGCCCAGATTTCGTAGAATGTGTCTCATTTATACCACTTACTTATCCTCTTATCCTACCAAGGATTAAGCATTTTTGAAAAATAAAGCAAACAATTAATCTCAAGAAACTCAGGAGAGAAATTTGTGTTCTTATCCAATTCTTTAATAACATAACACCAAATATAAATATTTTTTATTTCGTTTATGAGCTTTTGGCTTTCGATGCATTAGAGTTTAAATAAATAGTTATAAGCTAAGCTTCTTTATCAAGTTTCCTAATAGTTAAAAAAACAACTGCTGAAACGCTGATCTTACACTGGGATTAGATTGAAGAAAAGTGCACCGAGAATGAACATTTAGATAGCACATGTTTAAGGGACTTCCTAATATACATAAGACAAATGTATTTAAAGTACAACTAGTGTATTATTTGAGTAACCCCATGTTCTTCGCTTCTCCTTCTGCTCCTATGTTTGTCACATAATCAATATACAATATAATTGACTAACATCAGCCCCATATACATCTCACATACACAAATGTAGTTTTTTCAAGGGCGTTTTGTTAGTAGGCATTTTCTTGAATGACTTTATGTTCAGGTA
This sequence comes from Dreissena polymorpha, assembly GCF_020536995.1. Taxonomy (NCBI): domain Eukaryota; kingdom Metazoa; phylum Mollusca; class Bivalvia; order Myida; family Dreissenidae; genus Dreissena; species Dreissena polymorpha. Next base: position 41,599,161 of record NC_068367.1, read on the forward strand.
CACAAAGTCAAGAACAATTAGAATTATATACTAACATACAAGTGCATCAAATCATGCTTATGACATAATGCTAATGTCAACATAATAACAAGCTTTCTTTTTTTCAATACGCTATTATAACCAATAAGATTGGGGTTACAAAGACTAAAAGCCAATTTTATGACTTGGTATGCATTTAATTGATAAATGTAAAGGTCTCTAGGGAAAACCTGACTTCATGCATGTGGGTAAAATAATTGTCATACTCTATCAGACTGTGCAGTTTACACAGGTTAATTTGGAACAACACTTTCCACCTATACTAAATTTTCATTTAGAAACAAGATGTGTTAGTGAAACACTATGTCCCCCCATATATTTGACCTTTGACCTTGAAGGATGACCTTGACCTGTCACCACTCAAAATGTGCAGCTCCATGAGATACACATGTATGCTAAATATCAAGTTGCTATATTCAATATTGCAAAAGTTATGGCAAATGTTAAAGTTTGATGCAAACAAACCAACAGACAGACATGGAAAAAACAATATGTTTCCATGATAGACTCGGAAACATGAAAACATCAATTTGATGAAAAAAATCCATAAAAGCCGAAAGTGTCATCCTTGATTAAGATAAGCAGACAGGACAGGCTAACCTGGAACTAAAATTGAGGCGTGTTCTGAGAAAACTTGGCATAATGCATGTGCGCAAAGTGTCATCCCAGATTAGCCTGTGCAGTCCGCAGGGACGACACTTTCCGCTTTTATGGTATTTTTAGTTTCAAGGAAGTCCCTCCTTACTGAAAAACAAGATTAGGTGGAAAGTGTTGTCCCTGATTAGCCTGTGCGGTCTGCACAGTCTTAGATCTGGGGCGACACTTTACTCACATGCATTATGCCCAGATTTCTCAGAACACGACTCAATTTATCACATGCATTTAGTCTGCTTATCAATTTAGTAACATTTGTTTCACATGTAATACAATACTCTTACTAAAGGCAGAAGGGTCAACCATAGACCCCTAACCCCTTAAATCCCTTGAAATTCCTTTGATGCCCACTTTGGTATCTATCTGTTCAATGACTGTTAATGCATTAATTACATCCTTTTGTGATCAAGTAATCCTATACCACAATAATCTACAGAACTGTCAATACTACTAATACCTCTGTCAACAAAATAATCAGGCCCTGATTAGATTCCAGATACTGATGGTTTGAACCATGATAAGAAAATCATAAAATTATTTACAAATACATGTGCGAAGATATGATTCAGTGCATCCTTTCAGATTGCAGGTAAGATTCTGCATTGCACTCACTAAATTTTCACATCTTTCAATATTCATTTGAGCCTTGAAATGGGAAAATGGGGCTTAATGCACTTTCGTAAAGTAAAACTGTCGTCCCAGATTAGCCTGTGCATTCAATCAGGGACGACACTTTCTGCCTTGAGTGGATTATCCATAAGAAGCAACTTCCTTTAAACAAATAATACCATAAAAGCTGCATGTTTTGTCCCTGATTAGCCTGTGCGGACTCATTAACAGGCTATAAATCTGAGGCAATACGTTACACATGTACATTAAGCCCTATTTTCCCAAAGCACAGCTTATTTATTTCTGAATTTTTTTATATAGTTTTTCATATATGTGCAAAATGACATTGAGCATGGGATACTAATTTCAGTGTCCACACATGCAAGCCACATGATTTCTTATACAACAAGAACTGCAACTCCATATCTTCAAGAACATTTTCATACTGGAAAAGGGCTACGGGCAAAGGGCATTAACTCCATAAAACAATGCTTCTATTGCACAGAACTCTTCCTTAAAACTAGTTGAACCATGTATGAAGTTTGAAGTTGGTAACTTGACTTATTTATGCCTAGCGTCTACAAAAAAGGACTTGGCAAACAGTGTAGATCCAGATGAGACGCTGCATGATGCGGCATCTCATCTGGGTCTGCGCTGTTTGCTTAAAGACATTTCTGTAAGATATATTCTAAATATAAAAAAAAATATGCTAGACATCCCTAATTTTGAAAATAAATTGATCCAATGTTGAAGGATGGGAGAGTCCACTAGGCATAAATGGGTTAAATAAATTCAAAATTATGCCCCAGACTAAAGTAAACAAGACACACTTGTGGTCAGACAAAGAGACCAGTTGATTAACCCATTTATGCCTAGTGGACTCTCCCATCCTTCTAAATTGGATCAGTTTATTGCCAAAATTAAGGATGTCTAGTATATTTATTTCTATATTTAAAATATTTCTTACAGAAATTCCTATAAGCAAACAGCGCAGACTTCCCTTGAAAACAATATACAACTTTCTATATTTAACATGGTCTAGAGATGATACAAGATCATTTAGCATGAAAACTGAGCAATATTTCATTTTCAAAGAGAAATTAACATCATTGATAAAGACTAAAGAGCTGGTTGCTGGGTTTTACACTAATAAGATTTTAATTGCCATGGTGATAGGCAAATAGATATCAAAGCGCTGAAGGCACTGAAGATGTTCGCTATTGCCTAATTTAACACGCAATTCATTTTTGAAAATCAATCGCAAGTTTGAAATGAACACACGTCAACTTTATAAAGTGTGTGTCATAGCGCACGGGTCGAGTTTTGTGTGCACTTTTTATCATCCTTATTATTTCATAGAAATAACTAAGACAAAATAAAAACAACATGCTTTTTGGAAGTTCTGAAAGCATAGAAAGTATGATGAAAATGGTAATGATAACTTAATATAAAGAAAATTTGCAGTCACCATCATATTAAAGGAATACTTTTTTCTAATATCAAATGACTATCTCACCAAGAATATAAATTCATAATGAAAGTTCAGTGTACAAAACTTTTGATTTTTGACACCATATACAAATTCAAAATATACAATAATCTTCGTATCTTGTAAATGGAGGAATAAAAGTATATAAACATTGCTGTTTATGCTTTACTTGTTACCCGAGCAGTTCACACGGTGTCAACAACGCTAACATAAACATAGGTATAGAGCACTAATGCGCTTGTAGGCGTAGCTGTTTCAGTTTTCATCTTAGTGACTTTTACATAACGCCAACAGACACGCATGAATATTTTCGAATATTTAATAAGCTGATTCGAGATACAACCTCATTAATAATGCTCATTGCTTAATAAAATTCTTATTTCAAGTAAAAAAATTTTCAGATCAGGCATATAGATCTTTAATAATTAAATGCAACCACTTCTGTCATATCAAAATAGAAGACTTAAAAGCCTGTAAACCGATGCTCAATACTAAGATTTTACAGTAAAACATTTATTTATTCTTTTGGGGTAATGATATATATAAACATTTGGATTTCACAATAAATGATATTTAAGAACATCTGTACATTTTTTTAAAATAAATAATAATTATAAATAATATTACAAAAAAAGGTTTTGTGGAGTTGTGTGGAGTTGGTCTGTGTTAAAAAAAAGACAGATAATAATTGACACGAATTGGTCTCAGCATGTTCAATAAATTATAACAGTATGTTTCCGTGGGAACATATAACACAGGCAAGTGTTATATGGTGTACAACAAATGTCTATTGTAAATGACAATATTTAATCTTCCCATCATTTATATACATTATATAATATATTACATGTATTTTTCTGTTTATGACAAAAAAGCATGTCATAGCTAATGATGAAGATGATGATGTAGATGATGATGATGAGAATGATGAGAAGGATGATAATGATGATAATGATAATGATGATGATGATGGTGATGGTGGTGGTGGTGGTGGTGGTGGTGATGATGATGGTGATGATGGTGATGATGATAATGATTTTGATGATGTTGAAGATGATGATCAGGAGGAGGAGAAAGAGGATGATGATGATGATGCTTCTGCTGCTGCTGATGATGATAACGACGATGGTGATGGTGGTGGTGGTGGAGTCGATGATGACGATGATGATGATGATGATGATGATGACGATGACTATGACGATGATGTTGATGATGATGATGATGATGTTGATGGTGATGGTGATGGTGGTGGTGGTGATGATGATGGTGATGATGATGATGTTGACGATGAGAATGATGATGGTGATGGTGGTGGTGATGATGATGATGGTGATGATGATGATGATGATTGTGATGATTGTCATGATGGTGATTATGATGATGCTGCTGCTGCTGCTGATGATGATGATGATGATTGCGATGGTGGTGATGATGATGATGATGATGATGATGATGATGATGATGATGATGATGATGGTGATGATGATTGTGATGATTGTCATGATGGTGATGATGATGATGATTGTGATGATGATGATGATGATGATGATGATGATGATGATGATGATGATGGTGATGGTGATGATGATTGTGATGATTGTCATAACGGTGATGGTGATGATGATGATGATGATGATGATGATGGTGATGGTGGTGGTGGTGGTGGTGATGATTATGGTGATGATGATGTTGATGATGATGGTGATGATGATTGTGATGATTGACATGATGGTGATGGTGGTGGTGGTGGTGGTGATGATGATGATGGTGATGGTGATGATGATGATGATGATGATAATGATGATGGTGATGGTGGTGGTGGTGGTGGTGATGATTATGGTGATGATGGTGATGATGATGTTGATGAAGATGGTGATGATGATTGTGATGATTGACATGATGGTGATGGTGGTGATGACGATTATTATGAAATTTATACAGATATTATGATTATTATTTGACAATTGTGATAATGATAATGAAGATGAAGAAAATGATGATAATGCACTGACTCTTGTTACTCATATTTATTTTTATTTTTTTCTCAAAATTTCTTTACAAGTTTTTGATAAAACCTTGCGAAAACCACCTGCTAATATTTTTTTTGTTACATGAAGTTTTAGATGAATGCCACAGAACCATTTGCGCTCTTGTGTTCTTTCTTGTATACCTCCATGGCCAGTCAGGCCTTTGACTGGATTAAAACAATCAGGAATTGAGTTTAATGATGCTTACTATTGCTAATCTTAAATCATGACAAGTTGGTACTTTATTTTATTTTCACTGTTAATCAAAATAACCTATCTCATGTGAGCACATTGCATCCTATCAATGTTTGTGGTTCTGCTTTTAAATAAAATTCTACAACACCAACATTTTTAATAAAAAAGTAACACTCTGGTCACAATGCACATGCTATATGTCTAGTCGTTAACATTAACTTATACAATTGACATTGTATTTTTTTAAGGCTAGGGACCAAGTACTGACTGTACAATACTGATCTATACATCGTATCTTACAAGCTGTTTCTTGTGAAAAGTTTGCTGTCTCATCATTATGTCTAAAGCTGGACTTTTAAGTCCAGCTTTAGACATAATCTCACTACCAACACCCTACCAGCTCACATGGAAATATGTATAATAGGTGCCCAATATACATAATTATGAATCTTTATCATGACCTGGCAGTGATGGGGAAAGATTTGTGCTTAATATCATTCAACATGTATTTCTATGAAGTCAGTCAAGAGCCACTTATTCAGAAAACGGACGCAATTTTTATTAACTGCTATTCCTAGAAATCCACGATTTAAGTACTCACAGTCAACAAGGATGAATGTTGACCCTTTTTTTTACTGAAGCTGTCTTTAATCCAGATGTTTTGGCCGAGATTTCTTACCATACTTGTATGCAGCAAGAAAATTGATGGCAGATATTATTGCGCTCATGTTCATATTCTTTGCACGTTTATGCTGTTTGCATCTGCCTTCAATGTCAACATTAGTAGATTTCACGCAACCAATCTGCCTTCCATGTAAATAAAAGTAGATTTTATGGAAACATTTGACTATATCTGCAAGGCGCAGGATGTTAGTCCAAAATTAAAATTAAGGATGTTTGGGTAGCTATGAATATTTAGAATTTTTAAGTAATTAAACTTTGGCCGTATATAGACGTATATATATATATATTTGATATAATGTGATAATGCTGGAACAAGGCTTACTTAATTATTTAAATAAATAATTTTATAAAATTTAATTAATATTTATTAAAATATTTATTGCAGGACCTTTGCCCCATCAGCATGCATGGTTGTCAGGTACAGAAAAACATTAATAACTGAAAAAGGAACCAGACTGCGCTAGATAAAACATTCGCACAAAAGAGAAGGGGGGGGGGGCGCTACGAAAAAATAACATTACAGGTATTTCACTGTTGTAAATATGGGGTTATATGGGGCAAAGGTCCTGCAATAAATATTTTATTAAATATTTATTAAATCTTATAAAATTAATAATTAATAATTAAATTTAACTAACAAAATTAATAATTCAATTTAACTAACAAAAGATACATGAAAAAGCTCTTTATTACTTTATTAAAATTTTCGATTTTCGATTGGAAATGGGGCAGAATTGGGGCCCTACGGGAATGGGCGGAAATGGCATGATCGTCTATGAACCATGCACATTTGCGTTGCTCTTCTAGTTTGAAACCTAACTTAATTAAAACTAACTTTCACAACAACAAAAACTTTGCATTTTCGCAACAAATATGGGGTGGTATTTCACTGATGTAAATATGGGGTGGTAATTCACTGATGTTAATAGGGGTGGTATTTCACTGATGTAAATATGGGGTGGTATTTCATTAGTGTAAATATCGGATGATAATTCACTGATGTACATGTAAATATGGGGTGATATTTCACTGATGTTAATATGGGGTGGTATTTCATTAGTGTAAATATCGGATGATAATTCACTGATGTACATGTAAATATGGGGTGGTAGTTCACTGATGTGAATATGGGGCGGTATTTCACTGATGTATATTTGGGGTGGTATTTCATGGAATTATTCACAGAACAGTTTATTTATAATGATAGTGTTAAACTTAATGTCAAATAAAGAATGTGTGTTTTTGACCGAATAAATTTAGTTTATATGGTGCAAAAATTAAGGGCCCAGAAGACAATTAACCAATCATATTTGTCCTGCTATGGTATCAGTGTTTTTATTTTGTTCAAATTTGGGTCTGGTATGGGGGCCCATTCCATATTATCCATTATAAAGTATTTGTTAGCATGAAATTAATAAGATTAATTACAAATTTTTAGTACATAAGACGTGATACTTCTCAAATCAAAGTGAACCAGCCCCATTCTCAAAATAGTGAACAAAAACACTGGGTATATTTAGGACAAACATCTTGTCGATTATAATTTTATTTACAGTTGTCTCATTTAAAGACATTGACTTGTAAAATGTATTTTTAGCAAGGCTGTTTTCGGAGAAAACCCGAGCTATTGTCATAGCCAGCTCGTCCGCAGTCCGACGTAGGCATCGTGCTAAAACCTTAACATTGTCTCTAAAAGTGCTTCCACCTACAACTTTGAAACTTCATATGTAGATGCACCTTGATGAATTCTACATGCCACACCCATTTTTGGGTCACTAAGTCAAAGGTCAAGGTCACTGTGACCTTTAATATCAAACTTTAACATAGGCTCTAAAATCAAAGTGCTTCCATCTACAACTTTGAAACTTTATGTAGTTGCACCTTGATGAGTTCTACATGCCACACCCATTTTTGGGTCACTATGTCAAAGGTCAAGGTCATAGTGACCTCTAATATAAAACTTTAACAAAAACCTTAACATTGCCTCTAAAATCAAAGTGCTTCCACATATAACTTTGAAACTTGATATGTAGATGCACCTTGATGAGTTCTACATGCCACACCCATTTTGGGTCACTAGGTCAAAGGTCAAGGTCACTGTGACCTCTAAAAAAAAGTAAAAAATTCTGACAAGCTTTCGCAGCCGAGCGTGGCATCCGGTGCTCTTGTTTAAAAATAGCGATACCATGACATTAACTGGTAATGAAACACTTAATTATTGAATATTTCAATCCCAAATTGAACAATTGGGTTGTTTACCTAGTTATTGGTGTTAAATTAATAAAAGGACTTTTTATTTCCGTGCCCAATATCAAGAATGTGTTTTCAACTTGTAGGTGGATCATGCTCAAACTTTCACAGCTGAGGGACATTAGTGTGCAAATATTCGTAAATACATGTAAAGACAACCAGTTGTGTCAGAATTATGGCCCATTGTATGATTTTCAATAATATATAAGCCCAAATATTTTGTGTACTCAATTTCTCCTTAAGTTTGCGCCAAATGTTTGTAAAAAACTTTCACAGCTTAATTTCTTTTTTGCTTTTGAAAAACCAAGATTAATACCACGTTTTTCAAGCAAGTTTTTTTAGGTACGATAAACCTGATAATTGCGGCATCCGTGCCGAGAAAGACTCTTTATAAATTTGAATGACTTGTGTTAATTTCAATCTTGCGATTAATTTTGGAAAATGAATTGCGTCTAATATTATGCAATTGCAAACAACTTTAGTGCCTTCAGCGCTTTGATTTTTCTATGGACTATATAGGCCTTGAAAGTGTGTACTCAACTCCTCCTAAACTGCTGAGCCGATTTTGCTCACACTTTTATAGTAGAATGACCTTAATGTAAATATAATTATATAGAAAGGAATTTGTGCCATTTTAGCAGAATTTTGTCATTTTTTATTATTTTATGGGCCCACCAAGTGGGAGGCATTTAGCAATGTACTTGTCAATCAAACTGTCCATCTGTAAGTTCGTCCTTGATAACATCCGTCTTGAAACTTATGCTGTGTATCTCTTTTGTTTTATAGCTAATAGGTGGATCTCTTTCAAACTTTCACAGTTGGATGGTTTTTATATGTATATGCTTGTAAAGAAGTTTTAAGTGAAACACTTTTTGGCAGAATAATGGTCCTTGTTATCCCCCGCAAAGGCTGATGGATATAGAAATGGCCTTTTCCGTCCGTTAGTCGGTCAGTTAGTCCATCTTTCTGTCACAAAGCTTGTTAGGGCTATATCTATGAAACTATATAAGATATCAACATGGCACTTCATGGATGTGTAGATATCAATGAGGAGAAGTGCCATGCACAATACACATAACTCAAACTATCTTTAATAAGAGTTATTGCCCTTTGTTTCCGTATCATGGAACATTTTAGCGCTTTATCACAGATGCCATGCAAGATTTCAACATGAAACTTCATGGGTGTATCAATATTAATAAGAAGAAGTTCCGTGACTAAGAACCATGACCCTTCACTTTCTTAAATTAGAGTTATTGTCTTTTGTTGTTTTTATGTCCCCCACTATAGTAGTGGGGGACATATTGTTTTTGCCCTGTCTGTTGGTCTGATGGTTGGTTGGTTGGTTTGCGCCAACTTTAACATTTGCAATAACTTTTGCAATATTGAAGAGAGCAAATTGATATTTGGCATGCATATGTATCTCATTGAGCTGCACATTTTGAGTGGTGAAAGGTCAAGGTCAAGGTCATCCTTCAAGGTCAAAGGTCAAATATATGTCAAAGGTCAAATATATGGGTCAAAATCGCTCATTTAATGTACACTTTTGCAGTATTTCAATATTCAAGATAGCAACTTGATATTTGGCATGCATGTGTATCTCATGGAGCTGCACATTTAGAGTGGTGAAAGGTCAAGGTCAAGGTCATCCTTCAAGGTCAGAGGTCAAATATATGTGGCCCAAATCGCTAATTTTCTGAATACTTTTGCAATATTGAAGATAGCAACTTGATATTTGGCATGCATGTGTATCTCATGGAGCTGCACATTTTTAGTGGTGAAAGGTCAAGGTCATCCTTCAAGGTCAAATATATGGGTCAAAATTGCTCATGTAATGTCACTTCTGCAATATTGAAGCTAGCAATTTTATATTTGAAATGCATGTGTATCTCATGGAGCTGCACATTTTATGTGTATCTCATGGAGCTGCACATTTTGAGTGGTGAAGGGTCAAGGTCAAGGTCATCTTACAAGGTCAAGGTCATCCTACAAAGTCAAATGTCATATAGGGGGACATTGTGTTTCACAAACGCATCTTGTTGTACAATGGAATTTTACATGGTTATATCTCAGATATGATAATTCATGGATGTGAAGAAATCAATGAAAAGAAGTTACATGAACATAACCATAACCCTGCATTTTCTTAACTCATAGTTAATGCCCTTGGCTGTTTTTGTATGATGTAACTTTTCAAGGCTATATCTCAGATACAATACCATATTTCAACATGTAAATTCATGGGTGTTAGATATCAATGAGGAGAATTCATAAACCAATTACCATACACTTAATTATTATTTATGAGTATACCTTTATATCAAAGGATTTGCACCCAACCACAACTCAATTTATGTTTAGGGGGATATGAATTCAACGAATGTACTGGTTCTTTTTTTACACACCTGAGTACAAAATGCGGTGAGCTATGGTAGTAGCTGGCCCAGCGGCGTGTCGTCTGTTGTCATTTGTAAGAAGTCAGTTGTCAATTAGCTCCAAACCGCCAAGCGTATTTTCATCAAAAAGCACAGATTTCATAGTTGTTATGTCACATCATCAGTGGTTGTTTATAGTATTTTGTTCAAATCTAACCCAGCGACTACTTTAACTACCTGCTTTGACCAGCGCACTTTCTCTGTCAGTACGATCTCAGACCAGAAAGTGGTTGACGATTGTCCGTGCTTACTAAAGGAAGAGCTGGAGGAGAGAGTGCGTAGTCTGAAGGCAGGGAAATCTCCAGGAGTGGACAACTTCTTTTCTGAGCTGATTAAGCACTGAAGAGAAGCCTTATGTTTAAATGATATTAAAGAAAGGAATTTTGATGTGTGGAGTGTTGCCAAAATTATGGCCTTGTGTCTGTTTTTTTCCACTAAAGAATATATATTCTCAAAATGTGTTTTATTATTTCCTCTTTTACTTCTATGTGAATCTTTCCATAACTTTCATAGTTTAAGTACGTCAGTAAAGAACGGAATTTTGACAGCCACCAATTTGTGCTGAGTTATGGCCCTTTGTGTTTTTAACCAGGTTTTCCGAAGGAAAAAACTGGTTATTAGATTGGGGATGTCGGCAGGCGGGCTGGTGGGCTGGCGGTGGAACAAGCTTGTTGGGGCCATAACTTTGTCGTTCATTGTCAAATTTTAAAATCATTTGGCACATTTGTTCACCATCATTAGACGGTGTGTCACGCGAATGAATTACGTCAATATCTCCAAGGTCAAGGTCACAATTTGAGTTTGAAGGTCAAAAATGGCCATAAATGAGCTTGTCAGGGCCATAACTTTGTGATTCATGGTGAGATTTCAAAATCATTTGGCACATTTGTTCACCATCATTACCTGTGTTGCACGAAAGAATCACGTCGATATCTCCAAGGTCAAGGTCACAACTTGAGTTTGATGGTCAAAAATGGCCATAAATGAGCTTGTCTGGGCCATTACTATGTCATTCATTGTGACATTTTAAAATCATTTGGCACATTTGTTCACCATTATTGGACTCTGGTTATTAGATTGGCGATGTCGGCGGGCGGGCTGGTGGGCTGGCGGGCGGCACAAGCTTGTCCGGGCCATAACTTTGTCGTTCATTGTCAGATTTTAAAATCATTTGGCACATTTGTTCACCATCATTAGATGGTATGTCGCGCGATAGAATTACGTCGATATCTCCAAGGTCAAGGTCACAATTTGAGTTTGAAGGTCAAAAATGGCCATAAATGAGCTTGTCTGGGCCATTACTTTGTGATTCATTGTGAGATTTTAAAATCATATGGCTCATTTGTTCACCATTATTGGATGGTGTGTTGCGCGTAAGAATTACTTCAATATCTCCAAGGTCAAGGTCGCCACAACTAAAAATATATTGATTTTGAAACAACTATGTAACTATAAACAATCAGTAACAATGCACATTTTGATTTTGAGTTGTCTCTCTTTATCAGACTTTTTATGCTCCCGGTAGGGTGGCATATAGCAGTTGAACTGTCCGTCAGTATGTCAGTATGTGTGTATGTCAGTCTGTCTGTCCATCCGGAAAAAAAAATCAAGTTTAACGTTGGCCATTACTTTTGCATTATTGAAGATAGAAACTTGATATTTGGCATGCATGTGTATCTCATGAAGCTGCACATTTTGAGTGGTGGAAGTTCAAGGTCAAGGTCATCCTTCAAGGTCAAAGGTCAAATAAATAATAATTTCAAAGCAGCGTTCTTATGAAGCTGCACATGTTGAGTTGTGGAAGTTCAAGGTCAAGGTCATCCTTCAAGGTCAAAGGTAAAAAATAAAAGTAAAAAATAAATAAATTCAAAGCGGCGTTCTCATGAAGCTGCACATTTTGAGTGTTGGAAGCTCAAGGCCATTCTTCAAGGTCAAAGGTAAAAAAAATAAATATGTTTTTTAACTCAACTTTTCTTTAAATGCTGGCAAATTTCCCTTAACAGCCTATCTTTCCCTAAATAGAAAGATCATATTTAAGTGATCTTAAAGGGAGTCATTTTTTGTGCAATCAACTATTGCAAAATTATGTCTGTCATTTTTCATGTGTTGATATATATATATATATGTGCGCTTCATAAAATTATGACTGTTTGTAGTATTTTGCTCAAGTATTAAGTATATTAAGAAGATTTTTTGGTTATAATTTATATTTGATTAAATTTGACTGTGTCCATGGGGGATGAGTGTCTGTGACATATCTAGTTCTGTATGATATGGACTGAAAGTGGCACATACATATTAACATTTGTTCTCTTTTTTGTGTAAGAATTTTTTATTATACTCCCATTAACATTGGTAATGGGAGCTATATAGAAGTCACTTTGTCGGTCTTTCGGTTGGTCTGTCGGTCGGTTGGTCTGTCGCTCTGTAGGTCTGTACCGAAACTTCATCCGATCGATATAGGTCATGTTTGAATATGGGTCATGCCAAGTCAAAAACTAGGTCGCGGGGACACTTAATGAGTTTTAAACAGAAAGTTTAACCGGACCAAAACTTTGATATTTATCGTTAGATTTAATAATTACTTGGTAGGTTTGTTCATCCTAATGGGACGGTGTGTATTGTGAAAAAAGTACGTCGATATCTCCAAGGTTAAGATCACCCCTGGAGTTCAAAGGTTAAATGCTTTTCTGGGCCATAACTTTATCATTAATTGTGAGATTTTAAAATCATTTTGCAAATTTGTTCACAATCATTGGACGGTGTGTCGCGCGAAAGAATTTTGTCGATATATCCAAGGTCAAGGTCACACTTTGAGTTAAAAGATAAAAAAATGGCCTTAAATGAGCTTGTCAAGGCAATAACTATGTCGTTCATATGTCGTTCATTGTAAGATTTTAAAATCATTTGGCACAGTTACTCATCATCAACGGACGCTGTGTGTCATGCAAAAGAACTAGGTCAATATCTCAAAGGTAAAAAATAGTCACAAAATGAGCTTGTCCGGGCCATAACTATGTCATTCATTGTGAGATTTGGCACATTTGTTCACCATCATTGGAAGGTGTGTCGCAAGAAAAAAATTACGTCAATATCGTCAAGGTCTAGGTCACACTTTGAGTTCAAAGGTCAAAATGGCTATAAATGAGCTTGTCCGGGCCATAACTATGTCATTCATTGTGAGATTTTAAAATCATTCGGCACATTTGTTCACCATCATTGGACGGTGTGGCGGGCGAAAAAAGTATGTCGATATCTCCAAGGTCAAGGTCAAGGTTTGAGTTCGAAGGTAAAAAATTGCCATAAATGAGCTTGTCCGGGCCATAACTATTGTGGTTTATTTTAGATTTTAAAATGACTCTGTAAATTAATTTTGTTCACAGTCATTGGACGGGGTGTCATGTGAAAGAATTCAAGAGTTCAATGGTCAAAATGGCTTTAAATGATAATTGCATAATAATTCTTCCAAATTGCCATAAATTAGATTCTCTTGTTTTGTGAAGACAGCATGCAAAATAGTCTGTGTCAATGCGGCACATGAGGGTATACGTCACGTCTGTGACAAAGCTCTAGTTTTGTTTGCAGATTTCAGTCTGAAATCCAACTTTTCTTTTACAACATTTATGCTTGAAATTGTTCAATCTATAAAAAAACACTTTTAGTTGGAAATTTTGTTATTGCCTCTTTCAAAAAGCACTTTTGATGTTTAAACATTTAGACTGGAGGAGGATGTATTGTACATTGTAATTTAGTGGTTCAATACAGAGTCAAGAATGCACACTCCAACCACTAGTTAATTACAATCAGTGTTCTGCGTAACAAGGAAGATTTTAGGATGGCAAGTCTATTAATAATGACAAATTTTTAACTGAAACTGATAGACACACTCAATTAACAATGCTTTCATTGTTACTTCTTACTTGGAAAAGTATTTTTAGTATTACTAAGCATTGATTCAAGAGGTTTGTATTTAGAAGATTCAATCCGCACTGTTATTATGCAATTTCAAACAAGCCCAACAATAAACTTTGCAAACAAATTGTAATTGACGGACATGTATATGTTAACATAAAATATATCAATGTGCTATGTTTTCTCCTAGATCATCTATGACAGTATATTACTTGCATATAACTGCATATACAATTGTTATCATTTATGTCAATGGTTTTCATACCTAGATACAATAAATAATGTCCCTTTTGCCTTATAATAATGTCTTGAGCAAACGTTTTGGTTCAAATTGAAGTCATAAGTGAATTTTAATGAGTTAAAAAATTTACTGCAATTAACATTATAATTTCACCATTGGTAATAGGGCCTATATAGGAGTAACTTTGTTAGTCGGTCTGTCTGTCGGTCTGTCTGTCTGTCCAGAAATTTTGTCTGGACCATAACTATGTCATTTATTGTTAGATTTTAAAATGACTTGGTACATTTGTTCACCATCAAGGGACGGTGTGGTGCGCGAAAGAATTACGTCGATATGTCCAAGGCCAAGGTCATACTTGGAGTTCAAAAGTCAAAAGCTTGTCCTGGCCATTACTTTGTTTATCATTGTGAGATTTTTAAATAATTTGCCATATGTGTTCACCATCAGCGGACGGTGTGTCCTGAGAAAGAATTACGTCGATATCTTAAATGTCAAGGTCATACAGTTTGAGCTCAAAGGTAAAAGATGGCCATAAATGAGCTTGTCCGGGCCATTACTATGTCGTTCATTGCAAGATTTTAAAATCATTTGGCACATTTGTTCACCATCATTGGACGGTGTGTCGCTCGAAAGAATTGTATGGATATCTCCAAGGCCAATGTCAGTATACTTTTAGTTCAAAGGTCAAAAATGGCCATAAATGATCTTGTCCGAGCCATAACTATATCAATGTTTTTTTCAATGTTTTTTTCAAAGTCATTGGACGGCGTGTCATGTGAAAGAATTCAAGAATTAAAAGTTCAAAATGGCGATAAATGAAAATGGCATAATAATTCTTAAAACTTGCCATAAGTTATGTTCTCTTGTTTTGTGAAGACAGCATGCAAAATAGTCTGTGTCAATGCAGCATGTGGAGGTATACATCAGGTCTGTGACAAAGCTGTAGTTAATTTTGTTTTAATTAGTCCCCTACCAGTTTCACTGGAGGGGACTCATGGTTTTGTATCCATCCGTCCGCCAGTTCGTCACACTTTTCTGGATCCTGCGATAACTCTAAAAGTTCTTAGTATTTTTTCATGAAACTTGGAATATGGATAGATGGCAATATGGACATTATTTTTTTTATGCACATCATTTCATTTTGTTCCTACATCAAAAATTCCAGTTTATATGGCAACAAATAGACAAGAATACTGCTTAAAATGGTGATGTTTATGTCCCCCACTATAGTAGTGGGGGACATATTGTTTTTGGTTGGTCTGTTGGTTGCTCTGTTGGTTGGTTGGTCTGTTGGTTGGTTTGCGCCAACTTTAACATTTGCAATAACTTTTTCAATATTGAAGATAGCAACTTGATATTTGGAATGCATATGTATCTCATGAAGCTTCACATATTGAGTGGTGAAAGGTCAAGGTCAAGGTCATCCTTCAAGGTCAAAGGTCAAATATATGGGTCAAAATCGCTCATTTAATGTACACTTTTGCAGTATTTCAATAGTCAAGGTAGCAACTTGATATTTGGCATGCATGTGTATCTCATGGAGCTGCACTTTTTGAGTGGTGAAAGGTCAAGGTCAAGGTCATCCTTCAAGGTCAGATGTCAAATATATGTAGCCAAAATCGCTCATTTTATGAGTAGTTTTGCAATATTGAAGATAGCAACTTGATATTTGGCATGCATGGGTATCTCATGGAGCTGCACATTTTGAGTGGTGAAAGGTCAAGGTCAAGGTAATCCTTCAAGGTCAGAGGTCAAATATATGTGGCCCAAATCGCTTATTTTATGAATACTTGTGCAATATTGAAGATAGCAACTTGATATTTGGCATGCATGTGTATCTTATGGAGCCGCAACTTTTGAGTGGTGAAAGTTGAAGGTCATCCTTTAAGGTCAAATATATGGGTCAAAATTGCTCATGTAATGTCACTTCTGCAATATTGAAGCATAGCAATTTTATATTTGAAATGCATGTGTATCTCATGGAGCTGCACATTTTGAGTGGTGAAGGATCAAGGTCTAGGTCATCCTTCAAGGTCAAATTTAACGTCATATAGGGGGACATTGTGTTTTACAAACACATCTTGTTTCTGGATCCTGCGATAACTCTAAAAGTTCTTCATATTTTTTCATGAAACTTGGAATACGGATAGGTGGCAATATGGACATTATGCACGTCATTTAATTTTGTTCTTACGTAAAAAATTGTGGTTGCTATGGCAACAAATAGACTAGAAATACTGCTGAAAATGGTGTGTTTTTTTCTGGATCCTGCGATAACTTTAAAAGTTCTGAATTTTTTTTCATGAAACTTGAAACATGGATAGATGACAATATGGACATTATGCACGTCATTTTATCTTGTTCCTACGTCAAAATTTCTGGTTTCTATGGCAACAAATAGACTAGAAATACTGCTGAAAATGGTGTTTTTTTCTGGATCCTGCGATAACTTTAAAAGTTCTGAATATTTTTTCATGAAACTTGGAACATGGATAGATGGCATTATGGACATTATGCACGTCATTTCATTGTGTTCCTACGTCAAAAATTCTGGTTGCTATGGCAACAAATAAAAAAAATATTCTGACAATGGTGGAATTTCTGACAATGGTGGAGCCGGTAGGGGACTTTTATTGCTTGGCAATAGTCTTGTTAATTATCCTTCTACAAACACCCGCGACCTATTTTCTGTAGACATAGACTAAAATTCAAGGATGTTTTGCGATAAATCATGTGGTTTTACTGCAATAAATCATGGAGTTATTCTGCAATCAAAACCTATACATATTGATGGGCTTGTTTACTTCTTTGAGTGTGACCTGCATGGGTCAGCCATCTCACAATTTTGATGCAAGCGTTTTACAAATCGAATATATTCACAATATGTCACAAAACACAGCCTTTCTAAACTGTTTGACATGTACTTTTAAGCTTTACACTGTCAAAAGCATAAATTTGACATTCAAAAGTACAATATGTGTTGCTGTTTTTTGTTTGCATTGCATTTCTGATTTTGCAAATTGTGTTTCCCACTCAGATTACGTGTTATGCTTATTTAAATGCAAAAGGCGGAGGGATATAGCTTTGTCATTGTCCTTGCGTCAGCCATCAGTCCGCCTATCAGTCCGTCCATCTGTCTGTCTGTCACTTATGTTTAGGGCTATATCTCAGACACTATATAAGTTTCAACATGAAACTTCATAGGTGTACAGATATTAATGAGGATAAGGCGGGGGATACCAATTCAAAGAAATTGCTTTTTGTTAAGAATTGAAAATTATAAAACTGGTGAAATCACTGTTGTAACTTAAGATTGGCTTATAAACCACAGTTACCACACCATTGCATTTGACCATATTACCCCTGCGAAGATTATTAGAACTGTTCTATAACATTTCTAGAACTGTACTGGAACTAATGACTAGAAGTGTTCTGGAATCATCCTTAAAATGCTCTAGAACGATTTAGAACAGTTGTTGAACGTTAAATGAGAATAATTTCTAGAACAATTTGTTCTGAAACAGTTCTGAAGGTGTGTTCTAGAACAATTCTTGAACTATCGTTAAAGTTAATTTTTTGTTATAATATGATTATTTATCATTCAAAATGATGTTTTCACTAATTAATAGCATAGCCACACGCTAACCACCTGTGGACCTGTGATGCTCACTAAAATAACTTCTTGAGGCCCGGGAATAGTTTATTATGAGACTTTAATCTATCGATGACTACAAGAAGACGAGACTTGGCAAAACATTAAATAATCTAAAAATTTGTGAAATTAACATTAATAACATGCAAGAGTAAAATGGCATTGGTCACCTTTACACCCATGTATTCTGGAATTCCTGACTGAATAAGGTAAATTACTGAAATTTTAAGAAAAGCATATGTCTAAAACATCATTACAGAAGAAAACACTTTGTTTACTTTGTTTACATAAAACGAAAAAACAAGTGTTATTTTGTCCAAATTATGTTGCCTTCCAGAAGTAGTTTCACACTTGGTAGTGTGGCTCACACATGAGGTAAAATGGCCGTGGTAACTACTTGGGAGGCAAAACAACTAGGGGAAAGGAAACTACTTGGGAGCAAAACAACCTGATACTGTACAGAATTTAATTTTGTATAACATGTTGATTTTTGTAAACCACAATCATTTGCTTGTGAATTAAGTTTCTGTAATTATAAACCTGTTAATGAGTTAAAGAGTTTATATTTGTTTCAAAATATACATTCATATGTCTTTTTTCCAGGTCCACTGAAGCGTGTGAAGAAACTGTATTTTGATGATGAAACACTTCCAGTGCCACATTCTACGCACTATTGGAGACAGACTACACAAATAAACTACACAAATATCTGAATAATGTTATGAAAAAGATGGATGCAATCCACCCATTACAGTTACCAGAAGCTCCTGTAGTTAGTCACCTAATTCCAGTTTAGTTCGTTGAGATTCTTGTGATAGTGAATGTTGAGGAACTCTGTGAAGTCCTAGTGTTTTAATTGACACAAGATTACATGCAAATTCAGAAGACACTAAGTATGCAGAATTCCGAACAGATACAGTAATTTTTTTTTTAATAATGTGTAATTTGGTGACAAATTATAGTCAGTTATATACATGTATATGTATGTGTGTAGCAGAAGATTTTGTAAGGACTTAAAGGAGAAGTACTTTTTGATATTTCAGGGATAATTTTCTCCAGTTCTCCATAAAAGCTTATGTTTGGATACTCATTAGGAGTGCCTCGTAACATTGTTTCTAGTGAGTACCCCCATAATGTTTTAGGATTAGAAATAAGACAAAGTATCCCAGACCTATCAACAAACACTCCTCCTTAACATTAGTCCTCTGTTTGTGTATGATATATATATATCTCATGATATGACAGCAATATCTTGCAGACACCACAGCAAGCAAAGTTTCAATGTGAAAATTGTTTTGAAATATTATTTGAAAGAAGTCAAATTATCATTGTCTGAACTAGTTTATTTTAAATATGTAGAACAATTGTAGGACAATTGTAGACTTTGGTTCTAGACCTGTTCTATATGTGTTCTTATTCCCCATTAGAATGTTTGTAGAACTTACTGGTTCTTAAAGAGTTCTAAATGTGTTCTAGAACTACAGTTTAGAACATTTTTAGAAATTTCTTGTTATTTTGTTCTAGAAATGTTCTAAAAATGTTCTTGTGTATAATTGTAACAGTTTCAGAACTAAGCCTTGTTCCACAAATGTCTTGAATTATTCTAGAAAACAGTTCTGGAACAATTTCAGAACATAAGTTCTAGAACGCGAATATGGAACATTCTAGAACTGTTCTTGATGTTCTAGAACAGTTTCAGAACCGTTCCAATTTCTAGAACAAATCTTCGCAGGGGAAGTAAGTTGTATAGTCAAACTCGAGATCCCTTGTTGAAGTGCTTTTTCACAGATATGTGCATGTATTGAAGTTTGTCACTAAATGCTTTATATTGATACATGTAAACATTGGATCTAATAAGTTTCAGGAAAAAAGCAAAAATTCAATTATAAACATTAAATAGTAACTCTCAACTCGAACCACTGGCCCCTGGAGTAAAAGTCTACCTCTTATACCACTCGGCCATCTGTGCTAATACAATGAGGGATGTACATGTATTTTTATACTTTATATAAGCAATCGTCATAGTTTCAAAAAATATAACCATAACAACAGAACACTCCAAATTATTGAATCGTTTTGCATTGCAACGCTTTATATTTATCAGATTTTTAAATCCTCAGAAGATGCATATATAATGGATATTTTAGATAATGATAAATGTTCAGTAGTACTGTTTCCTCACAAATATCATAACTGCAACGAAAATTTACGAATCTGAAACAACTTTGTTAAATTTAGTCAATTTACCAAAACATGAAAAGGTCCCTTTAAAAAAGTCAGTGTAGATTCACTTTAAAGAAATCACATAAGATTAAAGCATGCACTTTTACAACGGAAATAGCTTGAACAAGAAACACCATGTTGCGCAAGTGAAAACACATGAGTAATGTGGTGATGACCAATAGCCAGACAAGTGCAGCAATCTGGAGTTGATTTTGTAGTCTTATCCATTTATAAGTTTAAATATTGATTGAATCTTTCTTTCCAAATTGATTTAATTGCATTTTCATGAAATGCGTTAACATTTCAGACATTGTAGGGAATCCTTCGGGCATGTGACATGGAACAATTATTATTGACAAAGGGTTTAAACTTGGAAAAAAATATATGGCTAACATTTCTCACAAGAGGACAAAAATCAATGTATTACTAATTCGTCAAACCAAGCAATAGACATAACATAGACAACATTTTAATGTTTGTCAAAAGTATTGACTATGGATCATTGACGATACAGTTAACCTGTCAGAATAATGTTGCTCATATGATATACAAGATAAGTATTGCTGCAAAGCATCAAAGGGCGTCGGAAATTTCAGTGTAAAAGGCACCTTAGGAAGTTACATGGAACGATTTTTTTTCTACAGTACATATTAATATATTGGCCGATTATTTTCAACAAAATAGAAACAGATACTGGAGTGGTATAACCATTATCTATAATTTTGTGTTATAACCCCCAAATAACCATCGTTTATGATGTTGTGTTATATTACTCCCAAAAAACCATTATCTATGATTTTGTGTTGTAACCCCCAAATATTTCATAGTTCATTTTATTTACATTGGTTTCCTTTTTTTACTGGCATCCGTGTGCAGTTTTCATTAATGGAACAGAACTGTGTAGGTTTTAAAAAATCATCATTTTGTAAGCGTAATTTCATATTATTTTCAACTTTAAGGGGACATGATTCTGAACTTATTTTTACGTTGCTCATTTAGGATAGGGTTTGAGTACTCATTGATATGAAAACACTTTAAAAGTTTGAAAATAAATTGAATGAAAACTGTAAATTGCATAAAGAAGCTGCATTTTACAATACTTTGAAATTCAGTAAAAGATCATAATAGATTTATTTCTCCGATATTCATCATTTTCAATAGGGTTTGAGTAATACTGATATAAAAACTCTTAACAAGTTTGGAAAGATTCAGACGAAAGTTGTGAAATCTATTAAACAAGTGGAAATTGTTAATTTTGTCAAATTAAATAGAAAAAAATTCTGGGCTTATTGCCCCGATGTTTCTCATTTTCAATCAGGTAAAAATGCTGATTGTTATGACACTGTAAGTTTGGAAATAATATGATGAAAAATGTTGACATAATCACCTAACCAAGCAGTTTTTCACTTTTATTTTTAAATTCAAAGAGACATAATTCTGGACTTAAGAGAGTTTGGGTTGAGTCCTCATTGATAAAAAAAAACCTGTGCAAGTTTAGGAACAATCGGATGAAAATTTTGGACTTCGAACAACGATTTCAAAATTTCTCAAATTCTAAGGAAGATAACTATGGACATTATGGCGGGATAATGCTAAAGGGCCCATACCACCTGGATAATAATACCTGTCGCGCTTCGCGCTCTATATGTGGTTCTTTAAAAAAAAAACTCTGAGGAGTGTTTGACTCTAGGGAAACGGGTTGCTGGGACACAGCTCCTCCTTGATAAGCGACTGCTTCCTTTATCGCAACTCATTATTACAATCAATAATACGTGTAGCGCTTTGCGCTATATATGTGGTAGGGATAGTACTTAGGGCCTATGATAGACAACCATAAAAAATACATGGATAATATATGTGTTGTTTGCATTTATTTGTTAAAGGGGCCTTTTCACAGATTTTGGCATTTTTTAACTTATTCATTAAATGCTTTATATTAATAAATGTAAACATTGGATCGTAAAAGCTTCAGTAAAAAATCAAGAATAAAATTAAAAAAAGGAAAAAAACATTGTCCGGAGCAGGATTCGAACCAGTGACCCCTGGAGTCCTGCCAGAGTCCTGAAGTAAAAACGCTTTAGCCTACTGAGCTATTCCGCCGAGTACACATGCTTGACGTATTTTATACCTTATATAAGCAATCTTCGTAGTTTCACAAAATTTAACGACAAAAACAGAACTCTCCAAATTATTCAATCGTTTCGCGTTGCAACGCTTCATAATTTTTAGGTTTTAAAATCGTCAAAAGATGCATATAATGGCTATATTAGACCATGGTAAATGTTCATTATTACTGTTTCCTCACAAATATCATAACTAAAACGAAAATTTGCGAATCTGAAACAACTTTTTTCAATTTTGTCAATTTACCAAAGCGTGAAAAGATCCCTTTTGTTAATATAAAAACAGGTGTATTTTTTATAAGATATTTAAGTGATGTAAGACATTTTAATTAACGTTGTCACCACGCGGCATCCATTAATTTTAATAAAAATGTCAAATTGTAGTTAAATGGATTTTAAAATGTCTACATAAAATAAAGCTTTATTATATTCATTAACCTGACTGAAAACAATTGTCAGCCGCAGAACTGTTCCGTTCGTGCTGGAACCTGGGATTGAACCAGGGGCCTTAAGATGATTGTTGCGTAAACAACTTCAGTCTAACACTCTCTCAACTGAGCTATTCCGGCTGACATCATTTATGTACAGCTATAATAAAATTGGTGAAGTTGTGTTTAGCGATAGTTATTATATGTCTTCTAATAAACTAATACATTGTACGTTTTCGTACCACTACGTCTTCCAATAAACTTGCTTGCGCGAAAAGTCGTCAAATATCGTACAACATTGATTTTCCACTAAATAAGCAAATTAGAAAAACCACAAAATAAATATATTTTGATTATGTTTTGTTTTATACAAAACCAGAAAGTTTCGCGTATTTGCCCAGTCCCTGTGATCTTTCCCCTGTGATCAGTTGTGGATCAGTTATTAATTAAAACAATAGGCTTTGCATTATTGGCAATAAATGTTGTAATAAATGTAATAGGCACACATGCAGTACTTATTTACACTAATTTACACAAAAAATCACCACTATGCAAGATATTCTTTAAACAAAAATACATACATTGATCCGTAAAATAACTTCTCCCATAAGCGAAAAAAAAATGCATTACATACTAGTCGCCTCTCCAGAGCGACGCCAATGATTTTATTTTTTGAACGCAATGTGCTCAGCCTAAGAAAATATGATAATAGACTTTTTAGTGTACTAAAAACTATGCATAGAAACATAATTTTACAATTTCTACAAGTATTTTGATTTTGCATAAATAAATGTGTTTTTATGACAAATCCACACCCAAACTGCAACAAAAAATGTCAAAGATGACAGTAGCCAAATGCAGATTGACGACTCACATGACGAAGCTATTGGTACAAGTCCTATGATACTTGAGACTGTTGATGACAAAGTCTATGCACCGAGCAATGGTGCTCATGAAACACTGGAAACAGTGGGACAAGTTGAAGATGGTGTAGGCAAATTCATTAAAATACCATTCTTCAATTGGTACAATTCAGAACTTGATTTTCCCAATTGGAAGATTTTGCGACTCATTTTTTCCCAATCTGATGATTTCATGACGCGAAAAATTTCCAAAGGCATGTGTACCGGACCTGTTCCCAATTGGGTGAAAAAAATCACTAAAAGTAGATTACAGTTACATTACAGATCTAGTAAAGAAAACTCCGACATTAAGATATGGCAAATTAAAACATATTCCAAGCAAATTCATGCACATAATTTCACTATAGAAATAAAACTGTTTATCTGAAAAATATTTAGGTCTCGGTAAAATTTGGGTCAATGGATATAAAAAAAACTGGTCAACAGGTTAAAGGTTACGCAAAAATTGTTGAAACTGTAGAAGCTACCCTTATGATTCATTGGTCCGAATTTGTATCATCGAAATATCACAAAAACTGTCAATTTTAAGTTAAGTGTATTAAAAACTTAGGTTACCATTTAAATGCTTAGAAAAACTTATAGACACTGTAAATGCTATATTTTGTTTTAGTCAAATGAAACTTGGTCTGAATGGTTAAGGGTCACATGGTTTATGTAGATTTTATAAATATTAACATACTATGCACCATCAGTGCCCCCATCAACTCGCATAAATAAAGTTGCTAGTATGTTTATTTTGATTTTTTTGCATGAAAATAACCATTATTATTTATTTTTAGGTCATATAGAAAAAATAAGAATTATTTTCCAAAACTTAGTAGTAACGTTGAGAATAAAATTTCAGAGTTAAGAATTCTTTTTGAAAATCTGGTAGTAATTTAAGAATTTCACAAAACCTTATCTGGAGCTCTGACATCCTTTTAAACACTTAGACCAAAACAACTTATAACTTGTTATACTCTGAACAGGCTTGTCACTTAGGTTTCGCAAATTTATTTATAATGTTGTAAATGCATAGTGATTCTCTACAACAGTGGTTTAAATTTGAATGCAGTTGTATAAGCTGGTCACAATAAGAGGTTCACACAATTTGTATAACAAAATGACTGTTAAATATTCTTTGCTTTAATATATTCATTTCATCTTGTATTTTGGTCCTCTAAAAATAGTTTTAGCAAATGCGGTTATTTGCCTGTCAGCTAACCGACTGAAGGGATCGACTTATTTTTCGTGGGAATGTTACGAGTTAGCTATGTCGTGGGAACGACTTTCTTAGTACAGGGAAAAAATAGAGATAGAAAACAGAGGAGTGCAAAACTAAATAAAAGAGGAGTGCAGTATATTGTTTAATGCAATCCTCCTTTATTTAATGCACTGCTCTTTTTTCATTGCATCACTCATGTATTTAGTTTTGCATCCCTCTCTTTTCTCGTGTTCTCTTGACTTAGTCATTTCCACGACATAGCTAACTCGTTCCATCGAGTTATTATGTTGTGGGAACGAGATAGAAAAAGAGGATTGCATTTAAAACAAAAGAGGAGTAAATGTCACATCTATGGAAACGTACATCAGAGATCTGGATAATATATTTTTATGTCCCCCACCACTATCATGGGTGACATATTGTTTTTGCCCTGGCTGTTGGTTTGTTTTTGACAGTGTTTGTTTGTTTGCTCCAACTTTAACATTTGCAATAACTTTTTCAATATTCAAGATAGCAACTTGATATTTGGCATGCATGTGTATCTCATGGAGCGGCACATTTTGAGTGGTGAAAGGTCAAGGTCATCCTTCAAGGTCAGAGGTCAAATATATGGGCCAAAATCGCTCATTTTATGAATACTTTTGCAATATATTGAAGATAGCAAGTTGATATTTGGCATGCATGTGTATCTCATGGAGCTGCACATTGTGATCGGTGAAAGGTCAAGGTCATCCTTCAAGGTCAAAGGTCAAATATATAGATTCAAAGCGGTGCAAATGGGGACATTGTGTTTCTGACAAACACATATCTTGTTTAAACCTAAATAAAGTGTCTTAATATCATGCCACTTGAAATAAAAGTGGAAATGGCTTTTGCAACCATCATAAAACCAGAACATCCTGCGAGTAACTCGCATGCTCTTCAGGTTTTATGCTGTTTGCTGCTCATCAGTGGCTCATGGTTGGAAATGAAGCCTTTAAACTTAACTAGTAAGAAAGGTATTGTATTAAATTAAACTTTCTAAGGGACATCAAATGAGTCAAAATGTGCATCAAAGTGGTAAAGGGTTACTACATTCAGAAGCAATCATCTATACACAACATGTAGTACTTTCAACGTAATATATTATTTGATTAAATTCTAAATTGCTGACTGACATGGAAAATACATTTAGTATAAAAATATTTTAATATATTCATCAATAGGAACTTAGCTTAAAACAGGGATACTACATTATGAAGTTAACATTGACTTCAATATCAATGCCAATATGAAGTTTAAAACACTGAACCTGTCAAAAATATAGAAGCTTTTAGTTGGATTTGCTATGATTACATTACCATTGTAAGAATTTAATATTCACTCTCTACATACACACCATCTACATACTGCGAAAGGAAGATTTTAATACTTAGTCATGTCAGCACACTTTAACCGCTGCTCGAAAACCATGAGTGTTCTTCTTTTAACAAGGAAGATTAGTGACAGCTGGTCTGTTGATAGTGAGAAGTGTTCAATCAAAACTAAGTGATGTCGGAAGCATACACAGACTAGAACAATACCCCCATTGTGAGTAAGCACTAGAAAAAGTATTTTGCTTTTATGGAATGAAAACCCCAGTCCGGTCAACAACTTTTTTTTCAGAAGATTCAATGAGCACATGATTGTATTATTATGGTAAAACACTTTTATAGTCAAGTTTATAGTTAATGTAAGCAAAAAATAAATAAATTTGACTAACCAGTTTCAGTCAAATGCCTTGCAACGCCAAGGACCCCAGCCTATTTACAAACTTGTTGAATAAAACCCCTGTTCACAGTGCTCTGTCAATTCTAATACAGATGTACCTAGCTTGTTTTCTTCTTAGCTAACATAAGCACAATGTGTAGTGATTTTGTGATGACATTTATTTCCATTGTTAAACACACATTGCCCGTTATCAAAAATTACACTGTTAACACACTAGAGATTATATTTATTTCAAATATTGACGAAACTTTGTCAGAACATTGGTCTAAATAAAAAATATGTCTTTTACAAAACTAGGTCCAAAAACTAGATGGCTACGTCAAATGAAAAAAAAGAGCATTCTAGAAGTAACATGTTTACCCAATTAACCCCTTGATGATCTTGTCTTCAACCATGTCATACCAATATTCTCATGGTTTTCCATTGTGGCTCTTTCCTGCTTACTACTCAGTACTGATTCCCGGCTCTTTCAAGCTTACTACTCAGTACTAATTCCCGGCTCTTTCATGCTTAGCACTGACAGTACTGATTCCCGGCTCTTTCAAGCTTAGAACGCAGTACTGATTCCCGGCTTTTTCAAGCTTACTACTCAGTACTGATT
This sequence comes from Dreissena polymorpha, assembly GCF_020536995.1. Lineage (NCBI taxonomy): Eukaryota > Metazoa > Mollusca > Bivalvia > Myida > Dreissenidae > Dreissena > Dreissena polymorpha. The sequence goes on from NC_068367.1 coordinate 41,626,599, forward strand.
CCAGGCTTTTTCAAGCTTACTACTCAGTACTGATTCCCGGCTCTTTCATGCTTACTACTCAGTACTGATTCCCGGCTCTTTCATTCTTTCTTCTCAGTACTGATTCCCTGCTTACTACTCAGTACTGATTCTTGGCTCTTTCATGCTTTAATTACTCAGTACTGATTCTCGGCTCTTTAATGCTTACTACTCAGTACTGATTCCTGATATTCTCATGGTTTTTCAGTGTGGTTCTTGAATGCTTACTACATGTTCTCAGTACTGATTCCTGATATTCTCATGGTTTTCCAATGTGTCTTTTTCATGCTTACTACTCATTACTGTTTCCCAGCTTACAACTCACTACTGATTCCCGGCTCTTTTATGCTTGCTACTCAAAACTGCTTCCCAAACGAAAAGTTGTGCTTGTCCGAAAGTGCAAGTTTCTTAAATTGTACATGTTGAATATACATATATATTTATAGTAAATAATATAAACAAATATAATAGCTTAAAACATCTGCCAATAATACAGACACTCAATTAATCTGATTTAAATATTTTTAATATGATTTAATATATTATAACAGTAATAGAAAACTGAATTAGAATTGGAATACATTTTAAAGCAATAAATAGTTTTGTAAACATGATTTCTGTGCATGTCCCTTAAGTCTGATATCTATAATTTGTGCATATTTTTTTTTAAATAGAAGTTATACTCTAAACAAATATCTACGAAACTCGATCATGATCCCTATAAAGTGAAGGTTTTTCCTTTACAATTTATCTCAAGGGAGATATAAATAATTGTTCTTGCTCGTTGATTTACACATATATTGCCTTTTTCTGGAACTCATTCTTAAAATTAACTCATATACAGTACAGCCAAAGCGGCACAAACATAATCCGCGGCTACGCCACGGCCATATTATTAGTCCGCGGCGGCCGAATCGTGTGTTCACGCGGCGTATCGCCGTGGCACTCGGCATCGATCCGCGCAACGACGCCGAGTCTGTATTAACCACGCGTACTTTCGCGGAGTAAATCCGCCGCATACGTACGCGGCAGATCGAGTGAAAAGATATCCACCTACAAGTACATACATGTATGTGTAGCGTAGAATTAATTACGCGCAACTGTTAATGTTTCGTTCGATAATCATTATTAAATTTGTAATCCGAAACACACTTCCGAATTTTAATGCTAACGCGTCCTTTGGCAAATTCTAGCGTCAAATAAACAGTGCTAAAATATCCTTTGTTTCATAAAAAGCGCGCGAAAATTATGCAGACATGTAGAACGTCGTTTGGAAAGTTTGGGTGTATTTTGTGTTGTATAAATACATGAACATCACGTCAGGCGTAAATCGCGTGTTCAGTGGAGAAAAAAAACGCCCCGATTAGACGTTATTTCATCATCTCCATAAATAGTAACAAATGCCAAAATGTATTTGATACTTAAGGAAATATCGAGAATGTTTGTGTATCGTAAATATTAACCAGCATTTGCTTTAAAACTGGAATATACGGGATAATCGGGTAATTAGTAGCGATATTAACTGTATAATATGAACAAAATAAAACGTGTTTATATACGCATATTCAAACAATAGTTATAATAAGCTGATAATTAACAAAACTATAAATACGTCGTCACCGTCTTGATTATTGATGTGGCTTCAAACTGCTAATTTTCTCAGCTTAAATATAATAGCGGAATCAACATGCAATTAATTTATAAATCCACCATATGCTGGAGCCTTGACCACTTGTATGTGCGAAAACATAATTACGTGACCTTGTTTATGTGTGAAATACATACGCTACGGGCGGGAAACAAACTTAATAATTGGCCAGACACATTAACCATGCTTACATGTATATGCTAATACAATCCGCGCACAATAAATTTATTATGATTTTAATTATTATTATACGCCCGTCTATGACGGGACGTATTATGGTATACCCCGCGTCCGTCTGTCCGTCCGTCCGTCTGTTAATGTCGTACGCTACGTCAAATATCCTTTGACAGATTTTCTTCAAATTTTAACACAATCTTAATATTGATAAACCCTGATCCCCTTTCGTTTTTGACGGAATTCTGAATTGTCGTTCCAGAGTTATGGGACTTTGTTCGTCAAAATTTCGTGATTTCATTGAATGTCCTACTGTAGCTCAAATATCCTTCGATGGATTTTTTTCAAATTTCAACACAATCTTAATATTGATAAACCCTGATCCCCTTTCGTTTTTGACGGAATTCTGAATTGTCGTTCCAGAGTTATGGGACTTTGTTGGTCAAAATTTCGTGATTTCATTGAATGTCCTACTGTAGCTCAAATATCCTTCGATGGATTTTTTTCAAATTTCAACACAATCTTAATATTGATAAACCCTGATCCCCTTTCGTTTTTGACGGAATTCTGAATTGTCGTTCCAGAGTTATGGGACTTTGTTCGTCAAAATTTCGTTATTTCATTGAATGTCCTACCGTAGCTCAAATATCCTTCGATGGATTTTTTTCAAATTTCAACACAATCTTAATATTGATAAACCCTGATCCCCTTTCGTTTTTGACGGAATTCTGAATTGTTGTTCCACAGTTATGGGACTTTGTTGAATGTCAAGGAGACGGCGCTCCATGCTCATGTACTTATAAAATAAACCATGTATTCAAATACAAATAAACTGAAGTAAAAAAATGATTCAAAGGGTTATTTATTACCTTACTACTTCATTGGCGAACGACGGGCGTATCATGCGCTCATGGCGCAGCTCTTTTTATAATTGTTCTTTCAAAATTTGTTAACTACATGTAACTAATAATTAAAAAAAATAATATTTCATGATCGCATCGACTCGGCATCATGTCGCGGACCGCGGCATGCCTCGGCGGACAGATGCGAAGTTTCGCGGCGAAATGCGACTTGCCGCCGCATACTGACGCGGCTTCAACGACTGACGCGGCATCGACTCGTTTCACCTTGCCGCCGCGGAAAGCGAAATACGTTTGTTCCGCTTTGGCTGTACTGTATTTACTTAGCGCATTATTGGGGAGCATTGATAAGTTTTACTTATATTCTTGTTTTTTGGCGTAGCTGTTTAACGTCACTTTTGACCTTAGATGACCTTCATTCATGATAGGTCCGAAATTAATAAACCGAATTGTACTTTGGCTAATAATACAAAAATCACCGTAAACATTGGTAGTCTGGCTCCCAGACTAAAAGATTGGATGCATACAGTATCATTTGAACTGAAATATGAATATATTGTAAATTACATGTTAATTACAATAAATTAATAACTGCCATGATACAATACATCCTCTTAACATTACATCGAAACGTTTCTCATTAGTTTACGAAGCAGTATAGCATTAATCACATGTCTGTACAATTAAACGAATCTATTGTTTACATGCCGTAGCGGCCACACTAAACACTACAAAAACAGGCTAGATTGCACTTTACCGGTACGCAGTTGTTTACCACTATTGACAAAGCGGAGGTTTGGGGGCGGTAGCCTGCGATACTAAGGAAATATATTGGTGTTGGAAATATATCTGTCTATGATTTATTGCAATCCATATTTGCGTTTATTATTGTAAATATGTTTCTTTGTATTTTGTTTTGTTCATTTTTAGCTCCACTGGCCAAAGGCCAGCGGGGCTTATGTCATGGTCCTGTGTCCGTCGTGTGTGTGTGCGTGCGTCCGTGCGTGCGTGCGTGCGTTAACTTTTTCTTAAAACATCTTCTTCTCCTAAACAACTGGTCCAATTTTGATGTAATTTCTCAGGAATGTTCCTGTGGTGAACCTCTTTCAAATTTGTTCAAATGATGCCCCTGGGGTCAAATTTGACTTTGCCCCTGGGGGTCAAAAAATTGAAAATTTGCTTATATAAGGCATATTTTGTGCAAACTTTATAAATCTTCTTGTCAAGAACCATTGGGCCTAGGGCTACCAAACTTTGTATGTAGTGACATTTTATAGTCCTCTACCAAGTTTGTTCAAATTATGCCCCTGGGGTCAAATTTGACCCTGCCCCGGGGGGGTCAAAAAATTGAAAATTTGCTTATATAAGGCCTATTTTGTGCAAACTTTATAAATCTTTTTGTCCATAACCGTATGGCGTAGGGCTACCAAATTTGGTATGTAGTGACATCTTATAGTCCTCTACCAAGTTTGTTCAAATTAAGCCCCTGGGATCAAATTTGACCCTACCCCGGGGGGGGGGGTCAAAAAATTGAAAATTTGCTTATATAAGGCCTATTTTGTGAAAACTTTAAAAATTTTCTTGTCCATAACCATTGGGCCTAGGGCTACCAAATTTTGTATGTAGTGACATCTAATAGTCCTCTACCAAGTTTGTTCAAATTATGCCCCTGGGGTCAAATTTAACCCCGCCCTGGGGGGTCAAAAAATCGAAAATTTGCTTATATAAGTCCTATTTTGTGCAAACTTTAAAAATCTTCTTGTCCATTACCGTATGGCATAGGGCTACCAAATTTGGTATATAATGACATCTTATAGTCCTCACCAAGTTTCTTCAAATTAAGCCCCTGGGATCAAATTTGACCGTTCCCCAGGGGTCACAAAATTGAACATATGCTTATATTGGGCCCATTTTGTGCAAATTATAAAAATCTTTTTGTCCATAACCATTGGGCCTATTTCTATCAAATTTGGTAGGTAGTGACATCTAATAGTTCTCTACTTAGTTTTTTCAAATTATGCCCCTGGGAACAAATTTGACCTTGCCCCAGGGGTCACAAAAATGAACATACATGTATGCTTAAATAAGGCCTATTTTGTGCAAACTTCAAACATCTTCTTGTTCTTAATTATAGAGCTTAGCTGGGCTACTAAATTTGGTATGTTGTGATATCTAATAGTTCTCTACCAAATTTGTTCAAATTTTTCCCCAGGGCTCAAATTTGACCCTGTCCCGGGAGGTCACAAAACTGAACATATGACGTTTACCAGGGGAGATTACTGCGGCCGTGTGGCTGTGACCAACAACAACAACAACATCTTGTAAACATGAGATAAAACCCTGTCATTTAGTGCCATTTTAGATCAGATGGTGACTGCTTACAAAGGAATTGAAGTAAAAACATGTGTTCTGAATGTTTTTCTTATAAACTGAAAAAAGTCGGGATTTATTTAAATATGTCGAAAGTGACCATATATCCGGATAAAAAAAATTCGGATGACATGTTTATTTAATGTCTTTTTTGTTGTGTTTAAACCAGTTTAATAATATCTTATTGATTTTAAAACACAACTTCCATGAACATAATTATTTCCATAAAAGTCAATATATGATTCTGCATTGTAAACTCAAACTTTGTATCCAAGAGAAGGTGTTGGATTTAATGAAGTGCAATGTTCTTAACTGTCTATATGCTGCTTTTTAATAACTAATGATTCATTGTTCCATTTGTGAATTGTGACTCATGAATTGTGGAGATATGATTGTCAATTGCTCAACGATCTATATAAATTTCTGATCATTTTATAATTTTCTTAATATAAGTTATGAATTGATCTTAGAAGTCATATGTATTACTTAATTAAATACATTTATAAATATAAGAAATAATCTTTAGATTTTCATAATATTCTCAGGCCTGTTGGTCTAAGGGATGTGTGGGTTGTTAATTATATGTATGCCCCTCTTCGAAGAAGAGGGTGTTTATTGTTTTGCACATGTCGGTCCGTCCGTCATCCGTATGTCCGTCCACCAGATGGTTTCTGGATGATAACTCAAGAACGCTTAGGCCTAGAATTATGACACTTCAAAGGTACATTGATCATGACTCAGGCAGATGACACCTGCTGATTTTGAAGTCACTAGGTCAAAGGTCAAGGTCACGGTGACCCGAAATAGTAAAATGTTTTCCGGATGATAACTCAAGAACGCTTATGCCTATGATCATGAAATTTGATAGGTACATTGATCATGACTCGCAGATGAACCCTATTGATTTTCAGGTCACTAGGTCAAAGGTCAAGGTCACGGTGACCGGAAATAGTAAAATGGTTTCCGGATGATAACTCAAGAACGTTTTATGCCTAGGATCATGAAACTTCATAGTTGCATTGATCATGATTCACAGATGACCCCTATTGATTCTCAGGTGAAAGGTCAAGGTCACTGTGACCCGAAATAGTAAAATGTTTTCTGGATGATAACTCAAGAACGCTTATTCCTAGGATCATGAAACTTCATAGGTACATGGATCATGACTCGAAGATTACCCCTAGTGATTTTCAGGTCACTAGGTCAAAGGTCACGGTGACTCAACTTAGAAAATGGTTTCCTTATTATAAATCAAGAACACTTACGCCTAGGATCATGAAACTTCATAGGTACATTTATCATGACTCGCAGATGACCCCTATTGACTTTCAGGTCACTAGGTCAAAGGTCAAGGTCACAGTGACTTCACACACAAAAATGGTTTCCGGATGATAACTAAAGAAAGCTTACGCCTAGGATCATGAAACTTCATAGGTACATTAATCATGACTCACAGATGGACCCCTATTGATTTTCAGGTCACTAGGTCAAAGGTCAAGGTCACAGTGCCAAAATATGTATTCACTCAATGGCTGCCAGTACAACTGACAGCCCATATGGGGGGGGCATGCATGTTTTACAAACAGCCCTTGTTTGAGATGATTCTTTACAAAGAAAGATGCTACTATTGTATTTGTTATAAATGTGTGAAAGGCTCTAAGAAGGAACCAGAGATTATTAACCCTTTACCAAACACCAACAGGATTTTACGGGTTTATAGCTGAAGACTTTATAAAAAATTATGATAAAATGAGAAATTGCTCAAGATGAGCAATTTCTCCTTTTATCACAATTATTTCTACCCTACCTGATTATTTCCTTAATATTCCATTACAATTTAATTGTCGTCTGCAACCTTTTTATGTCCCCCACTATAGTAGTGTGGGATATATTGTTTTTGCCCTGTCTGTTGGTCTGTTGGTGTGTTGGTCTGTTGGTCTGTCTCTTGGTCTGTTTGCGCCAACTTTAACATTTTGCAATAACTTTTGCTATATTGAAGATAGCAACTTCATATTTGGCATGCATGTGTATCTCATGAAGCTGCACATTTTGAGTGGTGAAAGGTCAAGGTCAAGGTCATCCTTCAAGGTCAGAGGTCAAATATATGTGGCCAAAATCGCTCATTTTATGAATACTTTTGCAATATTGAAGATAGCAACTTGATATTTGGCATGCATGTGTATCTCATGGAGCTGCACATTTTGAGTGGTGAAAGGTCAAGGTCAAGGTCAACCTACAAGGTCAGAGGTCAAATATATGTGGCCCAAATCGCTTATTTTATAAATACTTTTGCAATATTGAAGATAGCAACTTGATATTTAGCATGCATGTGCATCTCATGGAGCTGCACATTTTTAGTGGTGAAAGGTCAAGGTCATTCTTCAAGGTCAAAGGTCAAATATATGTGGCCCAAATCGCTTATTTTATGAATACTTTTGCAATATTGAAGATAGCAACTTGATATTTGGCATGCATGTGTATCTCATGGAGCTGCACATTTTGAGTGGTGAAAGGTCAAGGTCATCCTTCACAAGGTCAAGGTCATCCTACAAGGTCAAACACCATATAGGGGGACATTGTGTTTCACAAACACATCTTGTTCAAATTGGGAAAGTCCAAAATGTGTCGTTTGGTAAAGGGTTAAGGCATTTTGATTCCTACGGGTCTTGTGAATCTGTTTCAAATCAAATGCGTATATTTGATCTTCAGCATCTAAAAATATGTGAAATAGAACGACAATATCTTTTGGAGAGATAAATGTACCTACGTTATAAGCAATGGGACTGTGCTTCAAAGGAACAATTCCCGGGCTTTTTAGTCTGTTTAGTTAACACGGTAGTAACTTTTTTCATATATATAAATGCTCACCCTTCCAACTTTAAGCGCCTAATGGGAGGAGGGATAGACAGAGAAAGTCACATGCTTGAGTACATTTCACCCCATGCGCATTGCGCGTTTTTTCGCATAAAAAAACAGTGGAGCGATACAGGGCCATCATGGCCCTCTTGTTTCTATAAAGTTCTGTTTTTTTGCAAAAACTTCATATATCTATGATGCTTCCAATATTGACTCTTTTATGTTTACATTCTACTAGCATCTGTACACATTATAACACATTATCTTTTATTTCATTCCAACATTATGTTCATAGTTTTTCAGTGGCGGATGTTTTCTTTTTCTATTGAAACTAATGTATTACTTGTTCAATTATGAAAAACTAGTTATTACAATACTAATTGACAATAAAACATGCAATTTCACCTCTTCTTGTTCTTCATTTTTATGTGTTAATACATTAAAATATATTATCTTATTATCACTCACTACCTTCATTAAAATACATGGTCGCTTCATTCCATCTCCTTTCACTGGTCACAAACATTACAACGTCAACTCCGTATATCTTTTTAAAGATATTTCTTGTTTCTTATATAATAAGGACTGTAAGCAACACTTAATAAAGAGTATTGTAGAATCAATTTAATGAATCTCTTTTGTTAAATAGTATAATTGTTGTGTTTTTACTTTCACTTTCCACATTTGCATTAATATAAATGCAGTGACCCCGTGTTTATCCGGATCTTGATAGTCCGGCCATCTCGCGATCTGGACGAAAGTCAAGAGGAACGGATTTATTATGCAGTATTTTGCCCCGTTTAGACCGGCATCTCGCGTTCCGAATCCGGACGTAGATTTCGTGCCACAGATCTGTGTATTTAGCTCTAATTAAGTCTTGTTAATAGGGATGCTTCCCAACATGGGGGCTTAATCGCCCACCCGCCGTATAAACAAAAGCACAATCACCGAGGCGTGAAGTATTGTCGTTTTAGGCTAAATGGCCATCCCATCGTTTATACACAAGCGCGCTCACATAGGCGTGAAATATTATTGTGATTAGGTGCTTTAGCTAATAGGCGTGACTAAATATGATTCGACTCCGACTTAAAACTTAGATTGATGTTGGCATTACACAATGCATCTTAAAAGATGCAATGATATTCTTAAATGTCTTTAATGAGCTGAACACGCGACCAATTAAGACCCTGATTACAATCGGACCGTCATCGTTCGTGAAAAGTTGTGCTAGGATTATTTAAGCAATCCATTTAAAATGCATCGAACGCGCCGCTATTTTAATCATTTCAACATTCTGTTGTATGAGTCGGATTATTAATAAGGATATTCAAACAGTATCGCAGTTTTATATTTTATTGTCATTTGCCTTCAACACCCTTGATGTGTGTCCATGTACATGTTCTTAATTTCGGTTACATGTTTTTGTATTTACATTGTTTAACAAACATTTTATTATACCCCCATTACCATTGGTAATGGGGGCTATATAGGAGTCACTTTGTTGGTCTGTCCGTCCGTCGGTCGGTCTGTCGGTCTGTCCCGAAATTTCATCCGATCCTCGCCAAACTTGGTCAGAAGCTGTATCTAGATGATGTCTAGTTCAAGCTTGAATATGGGTCATGCCAGGTAATAAACTAGGTCACGGGGACACTAAGTATGTTTTAAACTGAAAGTTTGTCCGGACCATAACTATGTTATTTATTGTTAGATTTAAAAATGACTTGGTACATTGTTCACTATCATGGGACAGTGTGTTGTGTGAAAAAAGTATGTCGATATCTCAAAGGTCAAGGTCACACTTGGAGTTCAAAGGTCAAATGCTTGTCCAGGCCATAACTCTAATGTCATTCATTGTGAGATTTTAAAATCATTTGACACATTTGTTCACCATCATTGGACGGTGTGTTGCGCAAAAGAATTACGTCGATATCTCCAAGGTGAAGGCCACACTTTGAGTTCAAAGGTAAAAAATGGTCATAAATAAGCTTGTCCAGGCCATAAGTAAGTCGTTCATGGTGGGATTTTAAAATCAATTGGCACATTTGTTCACCATCATTGGACGGTGTGTCGCGCGAAATAAATTACGTCGATATCTCCAAGGTCAAGGTCACACTTTGAGTTCAAAGGTAACAAATGGCCATAAATGAGCTTGTCTGTGCCATAAGTATATAATGTCATTCATTGTGAGATTTTAAAATGACTGTGTACATTAATTTTGTTCACAGTCATTGGACTGTGTGTCATGTGAAAGAATTCAAGAGTTCAAAGGTCAAAATGGCTATAAATGATAATGGCATAATAATTCTTAAAAATCGACATAAATTAGATTCTCTTGTTTTGTGCAAAATAGTCTGTGTCAATGCGTCACGTGGGGTATACATCACGTCTGTGACAAAGCTCTAGTTTTTAACTAAATAAATGTCTGCCTAACAAGAAAATATCATTTTTGATGCAAAATAAGTATGTAAATGTACATAAACATAAGGTTTATGTCATAAGGTAAATATTTAACTCTTGAAACGGCACTGGTTCTATTTGTTTATTCGGAAATTTCTACCAGAACGGACGTGTCTGGATAAACGCGGGGTACTACATTATTAAGTGCGTGATGTTTTCTCAGACTTAACAACACCATTTCGAAGTTTAGAGCACAGACGATGTAAATGATATTTAACGTTTTAATTGAACAATTTGTATGGTCACATTAAATTCTTGTAATTTAATATTCGACCTCTAAATACTGCAGAAGGAAGTTTTTAATACCAAGTCATAAGCGCACACTTCAACCACTGCTTGAGAACAGTGAGTGTTCTTAACAAGAAAGATTATAGACAGATGGTCTATTGATAAGAAAATGTAAGTGTTGTTTTGGTATGATAGAACTTTTCAGGGCTATATCTCAGATAGGCTAACAGATTTCAACATGAATCTTCATGGTTGTGTAGAAATTAATGGGAAGATGTGCAATGCACAAGAACCTTAACCCTGCACTTCTTAAAGGGTTTTTACCCTGTCAGTGATTTTTTTTGCTTTAATTTGTTACAGCCTGTGCCTTTTGAATTGGGAAAATTAGCGCGATAAACCGTGAAATTGGGAAAAATAGCGCGATAAAACATGAAATTGGGAAAAATTAAGCATTATAAATAGGATTATAAGTAACAGAAGTGATATTGTTTTTTAGTGCATGTTCAGGGAGTTTTCTAGAAAAGGAGTCTGGTCAAATTGTTTTTTTTTTTAATCAATAAAAGTGGCAAGTTTGGTAATGATTTATGGACAAAAATGACTAAATTCAAGTTATATATATTGTAAGATGTTTAAAAAATAAAGTTGAGACCTAGATTTAAGAAATCATAATTAAGTTATATGAGACTTCTTTCTAAAAAAAAAAAAAAAATTTTTTTTTTTTTTTTTTTTTTTTTGAAGTTTGGCTTTTTTTGGGAAATTTTGGTCAGAATTTTGGGAAAAAACGTGTATTTTTGCGATTGGGAAGCAGCCGAAATTCGGCTGTAAATTTGAGCAAAAAAAATCACTGCCTGTGTTGTTGTTACGTCCCCGGATCGAATGATCGAGGGTATATTGTTTTGGGCCTGGGTGTCTGTCATTCTGTCACTCTGTCATTATGTAACTCAGTCATTTTGTCACTTTGTCATTCTGTCCCAAAACTTTAACCTTGGTCATAACTTTTGCAATATTGAAGATAGCAACTTTATATTTGGCATGCATGTGTATCTCATGGAGCTGCACATTTTGAGTGGTGAAAGGTCAAGGTCAAGGTCATCCTTCAAGGTCAAAGGTAACATTTATGGGGATATGGTGTTTCACAAACACATTGCTTGTTATAAATATTTTCAAATTAAACTGCGATAGTTTTATTTAATAATTCACTTTTAATGTTACTCAGAATAAACTATTCATATTTACTTAAATGAGCCATGCTCTGTGAAAAAGGTTTTAATGCGTGTGCGTAAAGTGTAACACAGATAAGCCTGTGAAACTTGTCATGTTATGGTATGTTTCGTTTACAGAGAGTATCTTCTTTGCAAAAATCTAGTTTAGGCGGAAAGTGTTGTCCCTTTTAATGTGTGTGCGTAAAGTGTAACCCTGATAAGCCTGTGCAGTCTGCACAGGCTAATCAAAGATGAAACTTGTCATGTTATGGTATGTTTCGTTTACAGAGAGTATCTTCTTTGCAAAAACCAAGTTTAGGCGGAAAGTGTCGTCCCTGATTAGCCTGTGGGGACTGCACAGGCTAATCTGGAACAACACTTTACGCACATGCATTAAACCCGCTTTTCACAGAGCAGGGCTCATTTAAATTAATTAACAACAGAGTTAAATATATCAAGCGGTTAATTCCATTAAAAGCAATACTTGTTCCTGCAAATGCATACCTATCTCACAGCATTGTCCCAGCCACCCATCAGTAAAAATACTTATCTTTGCCACGGAACCAGTACACTCTCCTCTGTTCTGACATGTGCTATTGTAACATGGATCTTTAACTGAAAGACTTAAATAGAAATAATCCCCTAAAATTTGGTGATCTTCAAACAAAAATGCCAATCAAAGAAACTGTTTATGCCGCGTATCGAATGATCGGGGATATATTGTTTTTGACCTGTCTGTCATTGTATGCGTCTGTCTATAATAGTATATGTCTGCCTGTCATTGTATGTGTGTCACCGTCTGTCCTAAAACTTTAATCTTGGTCATAACTTTTGCGATTTTGATGATGGCAACTTGATATTAGACATGCATGTGTATCTCATGGAGCTGCACATTTTTGTGTGGTGAAAGGTCAACGTCATCCTTTAAGGTCAAATGTCAAATATATGGCTTCAAAGCCGCGCAATAGGGGCATTGTGTTTCACAAACACAGCTCTTGTTAAGGCTATATCTCATATTGGCTATAAGATTTGAATATGAAACGTTATGGGTGTGTAGATATCAATGAGGAGAATTGCACTTATTACTACCTTTTAATTATTACCCTACACTTATTTATTATACTGTATATCAAGGATTTGCACTGATCCATGAACAAAGTTTATCAAATCAACAACTGTGGTTGTTTTGGAAAGATTCCGAGTGAATGTGTCAGTGTTTTTTAAAATTCAAAATCGAGTCCTGTAATCTGACTTATTCAACATGGAAAAACGTATAATCAAAGGTTTCCAAAAAAAAAAGAATATTTTTTAGATTTCAATTAAATCAACATGCAGGTAAATATATTAATGGACACACTTGTATCCTCGATGTTGAAGCATTTTATAGCAAAACAACATCAACACTATTTTCCCAACTTTAGTCTAAATGCCGCTAATTTTCCCAATCCAAAGGAACCTGCCCATTCCCAAAACGGTGAAAAAGCACTGTGTGAATCAATCCCCACAAAATGCTATGCAAAGTAATTTATGTTGACTAAATGTATATTCAAGCCACATGCTTCATGGCTGTGCTGTGTTTCCTCCCCCACCTTCATGCCAAAAAGTACTTGTATATACCTGCATACAAATTTGTGAGCATCATATGTCAATATATGTGATATCTCGATATAAGAGTGAATTTTCTCTTTTTCTTATTGAACTGGCTTAAACATTATGTTTGGTCCAAATTATAGCAGCATTTTAGTTGCTATAAAAGGTGCAGCATTGTCCTGCATATTGCTATATTATTCAAAGACATGCATTTAGCAGTTATAAGCATAGTAAATAATTTGCACAGCTCTGGTTCAATCAAATAACAAGAGCTACTGATAAAAGTTTTCACTATTCAGACGGTGACGCCCTACACCATTTGTATAAGCAGCTGAAATGTGGTCAGTTAAGGATAAAGATTTGTATATGGCGTTTGGAAACAGGGCATACTTTCAGACTGGTATATGGCATTTGGAAACAGGGCATAGTATCAGGCTGGTATATGGCGTTTGGAAACAGGGCATAGTATCAGGCTGGTATATGGTGTTAGGAAACAGGGCATAGTATCAGGCTGGTATATGGCGTTTGGAAACAGGGCATAGTATCAGGCTGGTATATGGTGTTTGGAAACAGGGCATAGTATCAGGCTGGTATATGGCGTTTGGAAACAGGGCATAGTATCAGGCTGGTATATGGCGTTTGGAAACAGGGCATAGTATCGGGCTGGTATATAGTGTTTGTAAACAGGGCATAGTATCAGGCTACTCTGGCTAAAATATTATGAATGGGCGCGTGGACTGTTGGATAAGTGTTTGTTATATTTTATCAAGCATGAATGTATCTAAAAATATCTGTGTGACTTGCAAATAACAGGTCCCTATGTCCAAGACCAAAGTTCAAGGTCAAAGGTCAAATGCATTTAATCTACACATATCACTTTGTTTGCAGCGACAGTTTATGCAGCCTTAATACATGTATATTCTCAAATTAGTTTGCATGATTTACCAGTGTTGTTAGACAGAGCGACTTGCACATAAACCAATGCCCTTTGAAAGGTTGAAGTCAAGGTATTGTCTGGATTATAACCTTGTTATTGAAGCATGGATGCATTTAAAAATGACAGAAATAAGACTTATACAGAGTGGAAAACCAAAGAACAATGTCCATCAATAAAGTCAAGTTTTTTTTAATGAGAGGTCAATAAGTGTTCAAAATTATTAAAAGCAATATGCTTCTCTGCATATGAAGGTCACTAAAGCGTAGTATTGAAATAAATAGCAAAAACATTTAATACATCTCCCTTTACAAATGCAAGGGTTAAGATTTAATATGTTTATGTTTCCTGATAAAAATGAAGTTAAATAAATTAAGAATAAGACTAAACTACATATCTTTTCCAGAATTTTCAGAACACCAACCAACATTGTTATCTTAACAAACCCAGTCACTATCAAACATCAATGTATGGGAATCTGAAGGGCTCCCCCCAGAATAAAATAATTAATAGCCAGCCATCTTTGGATGGAGGGGCATAGAGCCCTATTTGGAGAGGTACATTTTGTTGATTTCGCTTGTGAAAAGCTCTGTACATAGCTGTTACAACGGTGGCTTTCATTTTTCTGCACGTGTTACAACCAAGTCGTTTGAACTGTATGAAGATAAGATTGGGTACCACTTCAAACCACTTCTATTATCGCTATAACTACATATCAAAACAAAAGCATATCAAACACACGGCAGTGAGTATATAGTAACCTAACATATCAAACACACGGCAGTGTGCATATAGTAACCTAACATATCAAACGTACAGCAGTGTGTATATAGTAACCTAACTTATCAAACGCACGGCAGTGTTTATATAGTAACTTTACATATCAAATGCACGGCAGTGTGTATATAGTAACCTTACATATCAAACACACTGCAGTGTGTATATAGTAACCTAACATATGAAATGCGCGGCAGTGTGTATATAGTAATCTAACATATCAAACGCACGGCAGTGTGTATATAGTGACCTAACATATGAAACGCACGGCAGTGTGTATATAGTAATCTAACATATCAAACGCACTGCAGTGTGTATATAGTAACCTAACATATGAAACGCGCGGCAGTGTGTATATAGTAATCTAACATATCAAACGCACGGCAGTGTGTATATAGTGACCTAACATATCAAACGCGCGGCAGTGTGTATATAGTAACCTTACATATCAAACGCGCGGCAGTGTGTATATAGTAACCTAATATATCAAACACACGGCAGTGTGTATATAGTAACCTAACATATCAAACACACAGCAGTGTGTATATAGTACCCTAACATATCAAACGCGCGGCAGTGTGTATATAGTTATCAAACATATCAAACGCGCAGCAGTGTGTATATAGTAACCTAACATATCAAACGCACGGCAGTGTGTATATAGTAATCTAACATATCAAACGCGCGGCAGTGTGTATATAGTAACCTAACATATCAAACGCGTGGCAGTTTGTATATAGTAACCTAACATATCAAACGCACGGCAGTGTGTATATAGTAACCTAACATATCAAACGCACGGAAGTGTGTGTATAGTAATCAAACATATCAAACGCACGGAAGTGTGTATATAGTAATCAAACATATCAAACTCCAGGCAGTGTGTATAAAGTAACCTAACATATCAAACACACGGCAGTGTGTATACCTAAGTTTTGGTCAAAATCTGGTTTACACCAAAGTGAGATCTTAGGGTTACAACACACCGAAATGTTAATCAACATAGCCGTCTGTATGGCTAATTAATTAATGAGTTCAATATTTCCCTGCTATTTATGCCCCCCTTCGATGAACGGGGGTTATATTGTTTTGCACATGTTGGTCGGTCGGTTGGCCTGTCCGTCCGTCCACCAAATGATTTCCGGATGATAACTCAAGAACGCTTAGGCCTAGGATCATGAAACTTCATAGGTACATTGATCATCACTGGCAGATGACCCCTTTTGATTTTCAGGTGACTAGGTCAAACGTCAAACTCACAGTGACTTGAAACAGTAAAATGGTTTCCGGATGATAATTCAAGAATGCTTAGGCCTAGGATCATGAAACTTTATAGGTACATTGATCATGACTCAGGTTTTTTTTTTTACTAAGAAAGTGACGCCAATATTCGGCATCTTCCCCTACCAGAATTTTTCCTCTAAAACTACCATTTCCCCTTCAAAAATATAATTTTCACCAAAATATAATATTTTACCCTCAAAGAAATGTTTTTTTTCTTTTGGGAAGTCGACACTTATCCAATTTGTACCATGTACAACGATCTCGCTCTCTCTCTTTCTCTCTCCCGACAAACACTCAAATCTGGGAATCCCAGTGATTCTATATATAGCTCTTAAATTACGTCATGGAAACCGGGCAACTAATCGTATTAATCATGTGACTATTTTACTGGATTCCGGTCTTGCGCGAGAAGGGTGTTTCGTCAATTAATTACCGGAAACCAGTCGAATTTTCATCCGGTTATGTGAAAGCCAAGATATAAACGTTAAAACAAAAAAAAGTCTCACAATTGGCGTTCATACACAAACAAAATAATACGTTCGGACTCGGAAAATATTAATTGCGTTGACGCATTTTTTAAGAATGAATCATCAAAAACCATTTAAACCCAGCAGGATTCGGAGGTACGTGTAATCAACATCGATTAATACTGACGGATTATTTTGAAAGTGAAAGTAGACAATCGGCAGCTGCCGCACCTTTCCCTTCCAATACTGTAGCAGATCTAGATCGTCAACCCATTCATCATGAAATTGAAATCGCAATATTGACATCTTTCCCCGGCCCCAGTTGAAAACATTTCCCATTATTAGATCTACCCCTGCAACTTTATTTAGGACTTTGACTTTAATATCATACTTGTTCATGTGTATAAGAACAAAAAGGTCAGAGACATGCCTCTTTTTAAAAAAAAAACCTGAAGTCTGTAGACGAGTTATAGACATTAAAATGAACAGTTTTTATTTTTTCCCCAAATATGTCTCTTTCGCGCTCGATTTTCCCCTTTTACCCAGCGTCCAGCGTCTTCCCCTTTTTCTAAAAAAAAACCTGTGACTGGCAGATGACCCCTTTTGATTTTCAGGTGACTAGGTCAAAGGTCAAGGTCACTGATCTGAAGCATTTAATTGTTTCTAAAGTATTCACACAATGGCTGCCACTACAACTGACAGCCCATTTGGGGGGCATGCTTGTTTTACAAACAGCCCTTGTTATTTTTTTAGATCTATTAATCAATTATCAAACTGTGTATTTTAGAATGTTTATATGATATTAATATTTAATTGTTTTGTAAATTAAATTTGTATCAGGATATTGTATTCCTTGCCTAATAAGAATTTGATAGTCTGACGGCATATTCATGTGTTGATGATTGCATATAATTTAAATTTATGTTTAATGGTTCAAATAAAGCAATTGTCATCATACTTGCTATACTTTCAACAAGTCTAAAAAGAGAGCAGACCTGTTTACTTCTACGGATTCGCCGTAGTTACTACGGATTATTTGGCTAAACTACGCACTACGGATTTGTACTGAAAAACTACGGACCCATCGATCAAAATGTTCAAATTTCAGTTTTTAATCGTACTTTCGCTTATTTTAGGTCTTAACGGGTAATTTATCAATCATAATCATTTTGGCCCTTGCGTAGTAAAAAACGTTGGAATTCAAGCCTCCCGGGGAACGAGTGCTGAAAGAGCTTGTCGAGTCGTCACCGAACGACAACTGACTTGCGTATTGGTTCGCAAATTTAGCCGAATATATACGATTTTACGTTGCTATCCAGTATACACATCTCTCTCTCTATTGCGGAGAATACCGACGATAGTCGATGTATTGGGATTGAGCACGCCTGTTTTTACACACGTCCAAGATGGCGGCAAGCAGACGAGAAATTGCGATTAACGGCGAAAATAATAAATACCATTCAAATTAACAACGGATATCATATGGTCATTATGGAATAATGTAATGCGTGTGTCAATTAACGCAACATACTACGTTTGAGAATTAACAAAACATAAACACATATTTATCGGAAATCTGCACAGTGAATGTGCGTCACGGAAACGAGTGTTGGAAAATTGGAGTTTAGTCTACTCACAAAGTTAAAGCATTTATTATAATAAGATGAGTATCGTTCGAAAATGGAAAGAGACAAATATGATTTGATTTATATGTTAGTGGATCTGTGAATAATCAGATGCATATGCATTTTCTGCTTTATTATGTTTGTTACGCTGTACAGTTTAATGAAATAGCATTGAACTGAGGTCAAGTGCAAGATATTGAAAGGTAAACAAATAAAATATATTATTTTAACTCCATTTGATACATCATTAACACAACAAGAACACTAAAGGACGTTTGTCAATATTTGTTTATGTTTTCCCCTTATGGTATTTAATTTTTTTAAATACTGAATTAAATTAATAGCTACTCTTTAAGAGCTTATGATCAAATGGTGTATTTAAGAATCTATAGATTATTGCAAGTTTAATATGCATGTGGATGGATATTAACTAAATATTGTCTTCATTTAAAGAAGACATTGAAACAGCACTTTATAATATAAAATTCTGTCAAACATGCACTTAAAAACACTTTTATTTTGTTACTTATAATCATATGTATAATGATTAATGTCTCCCAATTTATTGGTTTATCGCGCTATTTTTTCCAATTTCATGGTTTATTTTCCCAATCCAAATGGCACAGGCTGTAACAAATCAAAGCAAAAAATATCACTTTACAGATTTTATTATTAGCAAGTAAATTCATCTAATGCTTTATGTACCGATAACTGATATGTGACCCAGTCATGGTGTTTTAATGCTCAAAATGATTGAAAAGTTAAAAACTACTGACAACAGCCCAAAACTACTGAGAGATGCCCTCCATACTACTGAGAAGCAATCGGTAGGGAAAACAGGTCTGAGAGAGATGTTGATGTTATTTGTACTAACTTTTTAAGCACACGGTAGGGTGGCATAAGCAGTTAATTGCCCGTCAGTCAGTATGTCTGTCTGTCAGTCTGTCCGAAAACTTTAACATTGCCGACAACTTTTGCAATATTGAAGATAGCAACTTGATATTTGGTATGTATGTGTATCTCATAGAGCTGCACATTTTGATTGGTGAAAGTCAAGGTCAAGGTCATCTTAAAGGCCAAATTAAATATTTTGCTATAAAGTGGTGCCGTAGGGGGCATTGTGTTTCTGACAAACACATCTTTTGTTATCTCTAAAACATTCATAGACAGTGCTCAGACATCTCGACATTTGCTTGGGATCCCCATTTTTGCAGACAACATCCCTGAAAATCGTTGACCCCAGTCATGGGTACACCAACATTTCATATGAACTCTGCCCTAGGTCAAAAGTCAAGGTCATTGTACTAGACAAAATGAAAACACTTTCTCCACAGCAATTAGATTTTCTTATTATTGGGTAGAATAAACAAGCATGGTTTGAAAGAGTATAAAAAGCAAGAACCAGGCCCCTAGGTCAGAGGTTAAGGTCACTGTTCAAGGTCATATGTAAAATATATGAAACCAGTCCATAAAACGCTGTTTTTTAAAGAGACCTTCTCAAAGATGTGTGCATGTATTGAAATTTGTCATTAAACGCTTTATATTGATAAATGTAAACATTGGATCTAAAAAGCTCTAGTAAAAAAACTAGAAAAAAATTAAAGAAATAAAAAAGTAACGCTCAACTCCAGGGCTCGAATCACTGACCCCTGGAGTAAAAGTTTATCGCTTAGCCCTCTCTGCCATCCATGCTCATTCTATGGTTGTTATATTTTAAACTTTATATAAGCAATCCTTGTAGTTTCACAAAATATAACGACAGCAGCAGAACTCTGCAAATTATTCAATTGTTTTGCGTTGCAACGCTTGATAATGTTGACATTTTTAAATTGTCAAAAGATGCATATAATGGATATTTTAGAGCACGGTAAATGTTCAGTATTACTGTTTCCTCATACATATCATAACTACAACGAAAATTTGCAAAACTGAAACATTTTTGTTTAATTTTGTCTATTTACCGAAGGTGAAAATGTCCCTTTAAGTAAGTTTGGCTAGCATATGAGGCAGAATTTTACATTCTGTATAAGTAGTGACTATATTGTATTGTTTAACAAGTATTCTTTACAAAGACCCATGTCAAAGTCACAATTCAAGTACAAATGTCATAACATAGCCAATCTGGAACTAGTTTTAAATAAAATGTACCATTCTTATTAACCTGGCAGTAGTTTGTACTTTATGTTTCCAAACTATCTTCATTGTAGACTTCTATGCTTTAAGGCAGTTTAAATAAGCAGTTTATGCAATGCACTTCTTACAATTTCATTCCAGTAGGTTTAAAGTAAACTAACACTGTACATGTTCTCACGTGACAGTTTACATTGTGACGTAGTGAGGCTGGTCACTAGTCCCACAAAACTGTGCCGCAAAGAGCTTTTCAGATTAAACGTTTAACGATGTTTTACAAGTTCACATCCAATTTTCTAAAAGTTAAAAGTGTTAAATGTTGATCAAATGTAAATAATATATAATATATGTGTATGTATATTATGTTTCTATACTGATGCAGGCTTGTTTGTAATTATAGTGTCAGAAAGTGACTTTGTTAAAACCAGTTAATTTATAAAATGGCAACAAGTTCTCAGTCTTCAGTTGAGCTGGGTTCGCATGAAGTGAAGGACTATATTTGTAATGCCTGTGAAGACAAGACTAATGTTGAGAAAAGTGCTGATTTCTATTGTAAACAGTGTGAACGGTTTTATTGTGGAAACTGTATTGATCCACATGGTAATGCCTTGGCTAAGCATACTACATTTGGAAGGGTCGAAATAGATAAATGGCCAGTTTCAAAAAAGGTGGTTGATTTTCTACAAACTTGTGATGTTCATAAGGACCATACAATTGACAAGTTCTGCAACTTGCACGAACAGCTGTGCTGCCCTAAGTGTGTATCTGATCAACACAGGTATGTAACTCTTCAGTTGTTTAGTTATTAGTACAATATGATTGCAAAATATATTATATAGAAAGTTAGGCTTTTAAATCCATATTCATCATGATGTAAACCCAAAAAAAGAGTCTTTTATGCCAAGTCCATGTTCATTTTCAAATCCACTAACTGGTCTAACATATTTGTATCAATATATTACAATTTAACACATATACAAATCATATAGTCTCGCTTTAAATAAAAAAATAATGCACTCAAATTAACTGCATGTGTTTTCATTGATTACCTAGATAAAGTGACTGGCGGGTTTACGTGCTCTATGGATTGCTATTAAAAGTAGGGCAGGTGATTTACCCAACACCCAGTATGCATATATTTCATAGCCTTCAAGAAAATTTCAACAAAACCAGGTCTTTTTCTGACAACCTCATTAATATGCTTTAGGTAAGAAGCACTTTCTGGGTATATAACTTTAAGGCAACCAGAAAAGACACAGTTTTCAATATTTATAAATAACAAAAATTGTCTTCTTATTTTAAGCTCGCCTGAGTTCATGGTTAAATTTTGTGATCTCCTTAGTCTGTCTTCATGCATAGTCTATTTTCATCATTTTCCTAGTTTACAATCTAGAGGCTAAATTTTTATATTCCAATCTTCATAACTTAGTCAGAACATTACATTTTCTCCCAATAATTTCATGTCCATGTTCGAAATTGGAATATGTGAGGTAAAAAACTAGGTTGATAGGTCGAACAAAAGAAAAAGCATGCTAACACTCAAGAAGTCATATTAACCGTCAAATGTTCATGAAACTTTGTCAGAACATTGTCTCCATTATATCATGGCCAAATCGAAACTGGCTTGTGTGAGGTCAAAAACACAGTAGAAATATCAAATTAAAATTAAAGATTGTTAACACTCTAAAAGTGATATTAACTGTTGAATCTTCATGAAATTTTGTCAGAACATTTGTTTCTTGATTTCTTACTTGATTTGAAAATGGTTCTGCTTGGTTAAAAGACATGTCCGCCAGGGGGTGAGGCTATTTCCTTTATATGGCTATAGTAAAACCTAGCAAACACTTTACGAATCACATGTTTATGCCCCCGAAGGAGGCATAAAGTGATCGGATTGTCTGCTGTCTGTCTGTCTGTCCGTCACACTTTTGCGTTAAGGTTTCAAAAAATCCTCATAACTACTATACATGTCGCTTCAGATGTAACCTTCATATTTGGTATGCATGTGTATATGGACTTTTCATACGCACACAATTTGACCCATTTGACCTTGACCTTGAACTTAGGGTCCGCGTTTAGGTTTCAAAATCTGCGTTTAGGTTTCGAAAAATGCTCATAACTACTATCAAAGCGTTCATAGGGGGACATATGTCATCATATGGTTACAGCTCTTGTAATAAATAATTATTATCTGTGAAAGAACATACCGTAAATCAATGAATATAATACGCCCTCGTGCATAATACGCACTCCCGAGTTTGGTCAAAATTTATCGGTAAAAATTGAAAATCCGAGTAAAATACGCACTAAAAAAATCAGTTTCCGAAATTGGCTATTTCCGAAAAAAAATGTCAATATATTTTTGTGTTGTGAAAATAGCAAATCAATTTGGTGTTGTCAACTATCTGTTTCACAGTAATACCCCGGTATATTGATCGGGATGTGTTATAATGCTGTTGTTATGACAGTTGCATAATAAATATCTCTGTCTGTTGTTTATATTACCATTGATTGTTACCGATAACACACGGGGCCCTTGCTGACATCCGGGTCAAGCAGTCATAATTACAAAAGAAAGAAGCAGAGACGCTGTTTTTTGTTTTCACATTTAATTCAGTTTGACAATATTTGGGACGATAATAATTATAATAATAATAAAGTAATAAGAAGACAAAATGGTTACTTCCGTGTTTAAAGTTGTCTAGATGAATTACTTTTCCGAAGTGTTACAAACTCGATTTATTAATATAACTTTAAATACAATTAAACCGCTCTTGTTTTTCATGATCTCTTTAATTAAAATATGCTGCTGTCATTAAGGTTAGTTTGGGAGTAAAAAACAAATTAATTAAATATCACCTTTCAATTTAATTCGGCAATCGGCAGACAGGTGTAATAGACTCTATTAGCATCGTAAAACTAATTATTTAATTACCACTCTTTACTTTTGATATTTTAAATATGCGGTAGAAAGATAGATAGTGGTCAGCTAAGAAATATTTATTTAAGGGTATTGTCAGTTTTTTTTCATTTGCTAATCTCTTTATACGATTTATCGTCCAGTCGCTATTTTGTAGGAAGGCGATGATTTTAACTGTGTATTCCAAGTATACAGCAGTGGCTACGCATGAATGACCCAATATTATTCGATAGCTCCTCCTGTTCTCACGTTTCATTCGACAACGTCATTTCATGTGTAAGCGAGCTCAATGTTGATTGGCCAGCTACCATGCGCACTTCAACAACAATAAGGTCAAGCGATGTCTCATAATCGGGTACAGACAGGGTTTTGTTTACTGTTCGAATTGCGAACACTTTCATTAAAACAAAGAGACAAATATAGAAAACCAGTCCAATATAAATGGCAGATGTTTTCAATGAAATTTTACTAGATTTTGGCATTTTCACAAATAAGATTTTTATTGAGCCAAATTCTCAATATTTTCACAAATGACTCAAATGGCGAACGACAGCGCGAGCCCTGTTGCACCCCTTTGATGTAATGGTGTAGTTCAAAATGGCTGCCACAAAGCTTTTAACAGCGATTAAGTTGAAAATTTGCACAGGAAAAATTTTGTTCTGCTCTAAACTCGTATATTATATGCACCCCCTATTTGAAGAAAAAATCGGCAGGTAAAAAAGTGCGTATTATATTCGTAGATTTACGGTATATTATTTTAGAGGATTTTTTTAGTACACTGTTCATATAACACTTGTTTTGTTAAATGGCATCTTTACGCATTAGTGTTACCTGTCATTTTCATTTCTACGAAAAAAAGTTTACTTTATATATTTCTAGTTGAATTTGAATATTATATGCAAACTTTTTTACTTTAGACATTGGTCTGTGTGTATTGAAAATGTGCAGTCCACTATGTGCAATATTAAGTACACTTTTAATACTTTAAAAAATGTGTGTTACACATAATCATAAACATGTTTTGTATCTTGGATTTCATTACCATTAGGAAATTAACATTTTCAATGTGAAAATAGCTCATGAACATTGATTGGCTCTTGCTTTGCTGCCATTTAACTCTTTTTTTTTTGCAAACAATGCAAATACAATTAAAGTACCGGTATATTTTCAACAAATTTTTAAAAAGTTGAAATTTTTCTTAGGTTGTGTAGTATAAATTAAATTGCAAAATTATTAGTCATATATCCCAATTTAAAAAAACATTGCCACTAGGCTTGCTACTGTATGGTATTTCAATATCACATATAAATAAACAATAGACCAATCTCTCAGATCCTCCTTTAAAACAATTTACAATGGCGTCTTTTCTTTTCCACAAATAGATCATGTGACAACACCAAAAGCAAAGTAATCACAATAGGTAAAATAACAACAAAACATATTGGGACATAGTAGACCATGAGGTTGCATGTCATAAGCTACTCATCACAGGCTAGATTGTTCATGCTGAGATTTTATTTAGAAATAGAGGACCCTCTTTTAAGGAGCAGGGTTATTTTGCTTTGCATCTGTCCTTTGGTCCATTTGTCAGTTGGTCTGTAGACAAATTGTTTCCACATGATATCTAGGGAATGCTTTGACTTACAATCATGCAACATATTTTATGTTTACATGGAAGAAGATTTAGAGGTAAATCCATGTTAAGGTCAAGAGGTCAAAGGTCACAGATGCTTATAACATGAAATTGCATGTATAAAGGTGTCGCAGTCAGTTTTAGTACCTGTAATACCAATCATAACCATATTTATGTCCCCCTTCAAAGAAGAGGGGGTACATTGCTTTGCACATGACTGTCGGTCCGTCCACCAGGTGGTTTCCGGATGATAACTCAAGAACACTTAGGCCTAGGATCATGAAACTTCAAAGGTACATAGATCATGACTCGCAGATGACCCCTATTGATTTTGAGGTCACTAGGTCAAAGGTCAAGGTCATGGTGACCCGAAATAGTTAAATGGTTTCCGGATGATAACACAAGAACGCATATGCCTAGGATCATGAAACTTCATAGGTAGATTGATCATGACTTGCAGATGACCCCTATTGATTTTGAGGTCACTAGGTCAAAGGTCTAGGTCATGGTGACCCGAAATAGTAAAATGGTTTCCGGATGATAACTCAATAACACATATGCCTACGATCATGAAACTTAATGGGTAGATTGATCATGACTCGCAGATGACCCCTATTGATTTTGAGGTCACTAGGTCAAAGGTCAAGGTCATGGTAACCCAAAATAGTTAAATAGTTTCGGGATGATAACTCAAGAACGCTTTTGCCTAGGATCATGACACTTCATATGTACATTGATCAAGACTCGCTGATGACCCCTATTGATATTCAGGTCACTAGGTCAAAGGTCAAGGTCACAGTGACAAAAACGTATTCACACAATGGCTGCCACTACAACGGACAGCCCATATGGGGGGCATGCATGTTTTACAAACAGCCCTTGTTTAAACAGATTTTCAATTTTGATAAAACACTGTACATGTAGGACATTTGGACATTCTTCATATATATCACAGTACTGCCCTTATTAAATGCTTTCATTAATTTACTTTTAATCCACTTAAGACAGGTGGTTGTGAACAATATAATGACTTTCATTGATGGCTTATTATGCCCCCCTTCGAAGAAGAGGGGGTATATTGCTTTGCTCATGTCGGTAGGTCGGTCGGTCCGTCCACCAGGTGGTTTCCGGATGATAACTCAAGAACGCTTGGGCCTAGGATCATGAAACTTTATAGGTACATTGATCATGACTCGCAGATAACCCCTATTGACTTTGAGGTCACTATGTCAAAGGTCAAAGTCACAAGTGAAGGTCACAGTTACTGGAAATAGGCAAAATGCAGGATTCTGCGTCTATTGAAATTACAACAAATCAACAACTGAATTTAAAATGTGACATTTACGTCCTTTCAGAAAAGTTTGCGAAAGTGAAAGTTGGTTTCTGAGATGTAAATTTTACTGAGGACACTTCATTCCGAATCGCGATATAAGCTGTCAGATCATTGATGCATGTAGACCTATATGTATGCATAGTTTGGCAACCTCAAAACATGTTATTTATAAACTACTTATTGCATTATGTGTTATGACCATTGGTATTACATTATTAAATTTAAGTATTTTCAAATGCCTACAGGGCCCTCAATCCATTTTAGGGGAAGCGGGTCGCTACCCTCATGTGTGGGAATTTTCGCGGCGTTTCCCTTTTTTGGGAATTGTTTTACTTACTCTCTCATTATTACATTTGTACATGTTTGCACTATATTCATTTCTTTTTTTTATATTTAAGTATGTTTGACAAGATTAAATTGAAATAGAATTGAGATATAGTAATTTTTTTTTTAATCGGGGAATTCCCTCCCCCCCCCCCTCCCCAAGGGGAAAAAAGTATACTTTTTAGGTTTTCGGCCGCAGATTTTACAGATTGAGGGCGTATAATTGAATGTGTTATCCAAATTTTCAAAATCATTTCCAGATTAAATTATTCACAGAAAGATAAGAAAATTTTAGCAACAAAAACATATTTCTCATGTATTTCATTAACAGTTGAAAATCATGCCAAAATTAGACTTCATGTACAACATCACATTATTCTTACTCGGGGATAGCTTGGACTTTAATATTAAATTGCTGAATAACAACTTTGTACTGCAGAGGTCTCTACTATCTTTTATTATGCCCCCCTTCGAAGAAGAGGGGGTATATTGCTTTGCTCATGTCGGTCTGTCGGTCCGTCCACCAGGTGGTTGTCAGACGATAACTCAAAAACACTTGGGCCTAGGATCATGAAACTTCATGGGTAGATTGATCATGACTTGCAGATGACCCCTATTGATTTTGAGGTCACTAGGTCAAAGGTCAAGGTCACGGTGACCCGAAATAGTAAAATGGTTTTCGGATGATAACTCAAGAACGCATATGCCTAGGATCATGAAACTTCATAGGTAGATTGATCATGACTCGCAGATGACCCCTATTGATTTTGAGGTCACTAGGTCAAAGGTCAAGGTCACGGTGACCCGAAATAGTAAAATGGTTTCCGGATGATAACTCAAGAATGCATACGCCTATGATCATGAAACTTCATGGGTAGATTGATCATGACTTGCAGATGACCCCTATCGATTTTGAGGTCACTAGGTCAAAGGTCAAGGTCACGGTGACCCGAAATAGTAAAATGGTTTTCGGATGATAACTCAAGAACGCATATGCCTAGGATCATGAAACTTCATAGGTAGATTGATCATGACTCGCAGATGACCCCTATTGATTTTGAGGTCACAAGGTCAAAGGTCAAGGTCACGGTGACCCGAAATAGTAAAATGATTTTCGGATGATAACTCAAGAACGCTTTTGCCTAGGATCATGACACTTCATAGGTACATTGATCGGGACTCGCAGATGACGCCTATCGATTTTCAGGTCACTAGGTCAAAGGTCAAGGTCACAGTGACAAAAAACGTATTCACGCAATGGCTGCCACTACAACGGACAGCCCATATGGGGGGCATGCATGTTTTACAAACAGCCCTTGTTTATTTAATGTGGAAGTTTTTTCTCTAACTAAAAAACTACTTAATTACGCTTCATCTACAGCGCTACATTTGTTGAGATTTGTCAGTATTAATCTGTGAACAAATGTAAACTTAATGCATAGCTTCACATGGGGTCAGTGTGTATTCGGCCGCCTGTGCGCTGATTGGCTAATGCAGTGCGCTGATTGGCTAATGCGCTTACCAAGAAGAATTTGAATGACCGCTGGAAAAATCAATATTGGCCACTCGCCCGGAAATTAATTGAAAACAGTAGCTCTTAGGCAGAGTAAACGGACTGAATGACCCGATTTACTGTTGACATTTGTAGGTTTTGTGTATTTGAAAATAACATACATGCGGGTTATCGGACGTTCAAGGGACTTCCAGCTTTTGTACAGTAGATGTACGACTACCTTTTCGGGCGTAATTTATGCCCGGATGTCCACTCATGGAAGCACTGACCCTCAGGTGGGGGAAAATAAGTGTTGTTTGTTTAAAAAAGGGGATTTTGTACATCATTTATTGGTTTGTATTATCTTCTTACTGTCAATACAGTTTAAAACATTCAATTCATTACATGGTGGGTAGGGTAATGACATAGAAGAATCGATATTTGTTTGTCTGTCAATTTCAGTACAAGACCGTGTCTCGTTATTTTCATTACATTCCGGAAGCAGAACAACGTCGAGGTATCGACACATTGTTGATTATGCTCCCCTTAGAAGAAGAGGGGGTAAATTGTTATGCACATGTCGGTCCGTATGTCTGTCCACCAGATGGTTTCCGGATGATAACTCAAGAATGCTTTGGCCTAGGATAATGAAACTTCAAAGGTACTTTGATCATGACTCGCAGATGACCCCTATTGATTTTGAGGTCACTAGGTCAAGGTCACTGTGACCCGAAATAGTAAAATGGAAAATGGTTTCCGATGATAACTCAAGAAAGCTTATGCCTAAGATCATGAAACTTCATAGGTAGTATATTGATCATGATTTGCAGATGACCCCTATAGATTTTCAGGTCACTAGGTCAAAGGTCAAGGTTACGGTGACCCGAAATAGTAAAATGGTTTCGGTAAGATAACTCGAGAACGCTTATGCCTAGGATCATGAAACTTCATAGATACATTGATCATGACTCGCGGAGGACCCCTATTGATTGTCAGGTCATTAGGTCAAAGGTCACGGTTACTCAACTTAGAAAAATGGTTTCTGGATGATAACTCAAGAACGCTTACCCCGAGGATCATGAAATTTCATAGGTACATTGATCATGACTCACAGATGACCCCTATTGACTTTCAGATCACTAGGTCAAAGGTCAAGGTCACGGTGACTTGGACACAGTAAAATGGTTTCCGGATGATAACTCAAGAATGCTTACGCCTAGGATCATGAAACTTCATAGGTTCATTGATCATGAATCGCAGATGACCCCTATTGATTTTCAAGTCACTAGGTCAAAGGTCAAGGTCATGGTGACTCGACACAGTAAAATTGTTTCCGGATGATGTCTCAAGAATAATCATAGGCCTAGGATCATCAAACTTCATAGATACATCGATCATGACTGGCATTTGACCCCTATTTATTTTCAGGTCACTAGGTCAAAGGTCAGGGTGACATAAAACGTATTCACACAATGGCTGCCACTACAACTGACAGCCCATATGGGGGGGGGGCATGCATGTTTTACAAACAGCCCTTGTTTTAATTTGTTTTGCTAAGTTCTGTCTTGCGTCAATTTAATGACCGGTACTTTTAATCGGACTAAGGGTTTTCTGGTTCAATTAAATTTCAATTTTCTTGCATGATATAGAAATGTTTTTTGTCTTTTTCTCTTGATGTGTTTTTTTATTATGCGTCATGACAAAAAAGACCAAATGCAGTGATAATTTTTCATGTGCGTTTTGCGTTATTTGCGCATTAAAATTACCAAAAGCCCATGTGAAAAAAATATCTGCGTCTAAAAAAGCGCATTGATTTTCAAGAAAGACAAAATTGGAAAGATACTTGTCAATACTTAACACGGCCCGAATTTTAACGCATTTTATCAGAACGCAAAAGGTGATTTCTACTGTAACACCGGCTATATGTGCACTACATCATTCGTATTTGCATTTCATACTGGTTCTCTGCTTTGTGCGTGAACTATAAAGTTGAATAAGAGGACGTAGAATCACCCAAACGTTGCATCCGCTTTCGCTTTCTGAACTGTCAAAATGCCACCCAAAAAAATTTAAAACCCTGTCAAGATCAATTAACTTTGAAGGCTGCATTTGAAATTGCCGAACTTAATAAACATGTAGCATCATCCGAGAGCCTCAGCGAGGCAAGTCTATCTACTATTTCGAACAAGTTTTTGACTAAATGGCTCTATTCAAAGAATTGAACTTGGAACTACGTGTTAATGTTATGTGTTTTAGTTATAACAATCTTCGAACTCGGTGTTAATATTAAGTGATTTTAGTGATAGCAGTTATTTTGATAATTAAAATGCTTATGAATCAATAAAAAATTTGTTCATGTTTCAAGTTTTTTTATTAATAATTAAAAAACCAAAAAAGCTCATTTTTTTTGGAGAAAGCTCATTGTTTCAGCACATGTGCACTTTTAAAATTCATAGGTTAAAAATGAAAAATTATCACTGCAAATGTATCCAAATATAAGCTTTTGTTCCCGAATAATCACTGTCTTTCAGTTATTTTCATTTATGATGTATTTTAAACCAAGTGTTGTTATTGAATCAGAAACCGGTACCAGCTTAAGCAGGTGCGCGGCAAGGTTACACAGCACTAAGATTTTTTTCTTATCCAAGGGGAAATTTTCGTCTGAAATGGGGAAAAAATATATACTTTTTGACAGAGGGAATGGGGCCGAATATCGGCCCCAAATATTGCATTCAAGACCCCTGCCATGTTCAATATTAACATGTAAGTACACTTAAATGTAAAAATGTGTGTAAAACAATCATGGACGTGTTTTGTGTCTTGGAATTCATTAAAATTGGGAAATTAACCTTTTTAGCTCACCTGTCACGAAGTGATATGGTGCGCTTATGTGATAGAGTGATGTCCGGCGTCCGTCCGTCAACAATTTGTTTTTGTAGACAGTAGAGGTCACAGTTTTCATCCAATCTTTATGAAATTTGGTCAGAATGTTTATCTGGATGAAATTTGGGTTTGGATTGTATTTGGGTCATCTGGGGTCAAAAACTAGGTCACTAGATCAAATAAAACTAAAACTTGTGTAGACAATAGAGGTCACAGTTTTCATCCAATCTGTATGAAATTTTGTCAGAATGTTTATCTTGATGAAATCTGGATTGAGATTGTATTTGGGTCATCTGGGGTCAGAAATTAGGTCAAATCATAGACAAACTTGTGTAGACAATAGATGTCATAGTTTTCATCTGATCTTAATGGGTCAGGTGAGTGATTCAGGGCCATCATGGCCCTCTTGTAAATGTGAAAACAGCTCTTGAACAGCGATTTACTGTTGCCTTGCTACCATTGAACCATTTTCTTTGCAAATAATGAGAAGATATTTTCAACCATTTTTAGCTCATCTATTTTTTGAAAAAAAAATGAGCTATTGTCATCACCTTGGCGTTGGCGTCGGCGTCCGGTTAAGTTTTGCGTTTGGGTCCACTTTTCTCAGAAAGTATCAATGCTATGGCATTCAAACTTGGTACACTTACTAACTATCATGGGGGGACTGGGCAGGCAAAGTTAGATAACTCTGGCGTGCATTTTGACAGAATTATGTGCCCTTTTTATACTTAGAAAATTGAAAATTTGGTTAAGTTTTGTGTTTTGGTCCACTTTACCCCTAAAGTATCATAGATATTGCTGTCATACTTGGAACACTCGCAAACTATCATAAGGGTACAGTAAAGGGACAAGTTGCATAACTCTGGTTGTCATTTTTACGGAATTATGGCCCTTTTTTGACTTAGTAACTTTGAATATATGGTTAAATTTTGTGTTTCGATCCACTTTACTTCTAAAGTATCAAGGCTATTGCTTTCAAACTTAAAATACTTTCATGCTATCATAAGGGAATTTTTTTTATTTATTTTTTTGCATTTTTTTTCCCATTTTTGGAAGATAATGTAATAAATGTCCACACCCCACACTTTACACCCATCTTCACTCCACCCCTCCCTCCTTTGTGATTGAAATTGAGAGTCCCTTCACCTTTAAAAAGAAAAAAGATGAGCGGTTTGCACCCGCAAGACGGTGCTCTTGTTTTTTTAAAGTTGTCATTTTTCTTATTTCGTTTAGTATAAAGTAAATTGCAAAATATTATTCATATATTCCCAATTTTTAAAAATCATTGGCTCTAGGCTAGCTAAAGTATGAAATTTCAATATCACATATAAATAAACAATAGGCCAATGTCTTGGATCCTTCTTTAAAACATGAAACAATGGCGTCTTCTTTTCCACAAATAGATCATGTGACAACAACAAAAGCAAAATAATCGCTATAGGTTAAATAACGACAAAACATATTTGGCGATACATGCAGTAGACCAGGTGGCATGTTATAAGCCGCTCATCACAGGCTAGATTGTTCATACTGAGACTATTAAGAAATCAAGGACCTCTTCTAAGATGCGGAGTTATTTTGATTTGCATCTGTCCTTTGGTCTGTTTGTCGGTTGGTCAGTAGACCAATCGTTTCCACAGGATATCTAGAGAATACTTTGACCTACAGGCATGCAAAATGCTTTATGTTTACATCTAGGAAGATTAAGAGGTCAATCTGTTTTGAGGTTTGAGGTCAATAGGTAAAAAGTCACAGAAGCTTATAACATGAAATTATAAATGTTTAGAAGTCAGTTTTAGAACCTGTAATACCCATTATAACAATCTTTGAAGTAGATTATTTATTATAATATAACATTAACACTGTAGGACATTGTACAGATTACAGTAATGCCATCAGTAAATGCATTTAATAATTAAATTTTAATACACTTAAAGCATGTGTTTGCAAAAATCAGTTCCAGTCAGTTTATTGAACAATATATTGATTTTCATCGCTGGCTTATTTAAGAATTGAATAGCATGTTTCTGCATTTCATCTGTGTATGAACTGTCGGAAAAATTACGCCTAATTTGCATAAACTTTGATGGCGTTTATTATTAATAAGGCGTATTTTCCTGACAGTTCATACCCCGATAAAATGCAGAAAAATGCTATTCAATTCTTATAATTACAACAATTCTATCGTGGCAAGGGCCATACAAGTCCTTTTTAACCTAGCGTATGAATCTATTTTCAGTTTCGGTTTCATCTCCATCAACCGTGAATATTACTGAAGTTCGTGCAAAAAATATAACGTCATTCGTTATTGACCAATAAAAAGCAACATCATTAAGGCCAGAGTTTTTTTTATAAAATGATTTTCAGATTTTTTTCCAAAAAGTGTCCAGTAGGAGGACGGGAAAAAAAAAGAAAAAAAAAAGATGGTGACCAAAAATGCACTATGCTAAAAATGTTATGGTATGAAGTTCTTTGTATATTTCATGACCAAAATAATAAATGTCAATGAAATATATTATGTTCTAAACATTATCATACAAATATTTAGCAATAAACACATTTATTAACAGACCTGCATTTCATACGAATATAATTATAGTTGCATAATTTTCTTTTAATCGAAACAGTTTCTGTTACAAATGAAAATGCACAAACACGCAAATATGTCTTTTGCAAGCAATTCCTTTTAAGACAAAATGAACATCTGTATTAAAAAAAACTCTGGCAAAGTCAATCTTCAAATTAAAAAATCTTAATCTGTCATCCAATCCCCTATGTCACTGCCTAGGCACTTTAATATTCCTCTATTAAAACAACATCTTTTATATGTAATTCAAAAATGAAACACGCCAAGTGTTGCTTGAGTATTAAAAGAAAATACAAACCAAAATCTATTAGTTACAAAATTAACAAGATTAAGCTTGTGATGGTTATTTAAAATTGTAAAACACAAAGTTGTACAAGTTTTCCACTACAATCTTATAGCAAAGAGGAATTATGTAGAGATAGAATAACACATTTTTTTACAATATATGCAGTATGAAACCAAATTAAAATGAATACTATCAACTTATAAAAATACGCAGAAAACATGCACACAGCATAGCATGGAATTATTATTATCATCATCTTACAATGTTATTACCAAACAATGGTTAACATAGTCATGATCATGACACAAGTACAAATCAATTTTAATAGGCCAATGGGGGAAAATTTGCACACATATGCAAAGAAACAATATATTGAAAACGCATTATAGAGTACACAGTATTTGTCTCTGTAACGAACTCTTAATCTGCAGTAAATATCAGGGGTGTGATTTTTCCGCGCATCCGCGGATTTCCGCGGATCGGGTTGTCCTGTATGTCACTTCTGAGATTTGCGTAAATTCGTTTTAAAAAATGTGGGGGAGAGGGGCTACCACCGATTCCGCGAACGTATTTCACAAGCGACCCGAAATATCCGCGGCCCGCGAAATCTCTCCGCATTTTACACTGGTAGATTCTACCTAAGCATTTTTAAAACGAGCCATATAATTGGCTGTCATTTCCCAATCTTCCAATTACAATCGTGTTCTTAAAATGCGCTCTGTGATTTGTTTGCAAATGGTGCCATTGTGAAGAGAAAAGTAAGATTATTTAAATAACAAATAGCAATCGAATAAACGACTGACATCACCTAGTCTGATAGGAATAATGAAATGTGTTTGTCAAAAAAAAGACTACGTTTTAGATACAAGCAACACATATTTTGTTAAGAAATGTGCCCACTGAATTTGTGTCACGGAAACCAGTGTTTGCAAATTGGAGTGTAGTCTACTCGCGAAGTAAAACAATTTAGAGAGTATCGTTCGAACATGGAAATAGACAAACATGATTTGATTTTTATATGTCTGTGTATAATCAGATTCATATGCATATTCTGCTTTATTATGTTTGTCACGCTGTTCCGTTAACTGAAATAGCTTTGAACTGAGTGAAGATGTGAAATGCACGATATTGAAAGGTAAACAAATTAAATATATTAATTTAACTCAGTTAATACATCATTAACACCAGAAGAACACTCAAATGTGATTGTTTATATTTAGTCTATTAACTGTCATTCAATACATTGAAAAACTGCTGCTATTGATCACAATAAATACTTGCTTCACTGTTTACTTTGCATCCTCAGTATGATTAATGTGAAGTTTAACAGGTTTTTATAAAGAAATATTGTTATGAATACAAAAAGTTGTTTATTTTAATGTCTGTTTTTATGTTTGTCATTGCGTTATGCGCGCCATTCGCGTAGTCAAAATCAGTCAACAGAATTTTCCTCCCCTCTGACTTTGCCTCAATCACACCCCTGAATATTTACATTATAACTGAACAAGAATATCTGGAGATATTAAATCGGGAAGCGTTCTCATTATCTCCTCCATAGACACCAAGTACTGGTTCTTCCCAAGAAACGGACTCGATAATGTCCATATCTGCCTATAATGCTTGAAAGGTTGATTGACAGTATAAATAGATAGATAGATCACTGGTGATGGAAAGTGTACGGCAAATCTACACTTCATGGTTATGACATATGAGTTCAATTTAATACATTGCACCTTGAAAAAAGTGGCTACAGTATGTCCTTCAATGTTACATTTTGATGAAGAACAGATCTTTTATAAGTCACTATAAAAGTCAAATATACCACCTTGCCAAGACTATCAAAACAGATTTGTATTTTATCAATTATAAAGCAATTAACCCTTTGCATGCTTGGAAATTTGTGGTCTGCTAAAATGGCGTCTGCTGAATTGCTACAATTTAATAGCATTTTCTTTGATTTTTTTTTTCAAAGAATACTATCAGAATAGCAAACAGTTTGGATCCTGATGAGACGCCGCGTTCTGTGGCGTCTCATCTGGATCCAAACTGTTTGCAAAGGCCTTCAAAATTCGTTTCTCACACTGAAAGGGTTAATATAAAAAATAAATAAAATCATTATTTTTGGTCAGCCTGCTAATTGCAATGACAGGTTTGCCAAATAATGAATATATTGCATATATTAAATTGTAAAATTTCTTAAATACTTTACATATGGTTTACCTGGCAGATGGAAGGTAGCAGTAATTCCTCCTCATCGCCATTAGGACATCAAATGCATTTTCTTTTATAATACTACGATCCTGTGGGGTTTGGTACTTTAAAATAGCATGTATGCATTTTAAGTCGCTCTCGACCAAAACATTCACTGGCATAGTTGGGTCACACTTAACCTTATCTGTGTCAATCATTGACTTAGACGCTTCAAGTGAAGCGATTTCGTCGTGTTCGTTAACAACATGTTTGCGCACAACATCGCCAATTGTTTGGCCACTAGTGGCTTTGATAAATTGTTTTGTTTGTCGTAGCATCCTGGTAAATAATAAGTCCAAACCAGTATAAAGTCATCTTGGTCTCGCCACCATTTTGCATGTTTTCAGTAAAAATGATCGATGTTACAAAAGCGCTTATGATACATTTAAATGCGATATCGGTAAACGCTTTAAATAAATTACTTCTCTAAAACCCGACACGCGTTTTGTGTCTAAAACCTGGCTTTTGGCACCCGAAAAAAAAAATCCGAGATTGAAATTATATAATTTTTTATTTTATTTTTGGTTTCGTCAAAAATAAGAGTCCGCGGGTCCGAAAATCATTTTATTAAACAACTCTGGCCTAAGTTTTGCGCAAAACATTACGTCATTTCGGCAACTTGTTTATGATCAAAAAGTAGCGCTATGAGATTCATGTTTTAATTTGAATACAACGTGGGTTCATCGGAAAATGAAAAAACGGTCACATGAACAAATTATCCAATCATAATGCAGCATTCATATGAATGTTACAGGAGTTGTAATTATTTAAAAATATTGGGAATAGACTTTAATAATAAGTCATGCCTGTTTTTTGTGGGGTGGGGGAGCATTAATGATCTTTTCTCGCTTGTTCAACGTTAACAATACTAGCTGTAAAAACAATATAAGCAACTAGAAATTTGTTCTTAGTACATGGATACCTCTACAATCCAATTTGTTTCACTACTACCTTAATGTTTAACAATTATTAACAAAAAAAATGGAGCTGTATGAGTTTACCTGATGATAAATATGTTCCTGAATGTAATTAATCTATCCTATCAAAAATCCTTTTTGAGTTACGCTTCTCACAATTAACAAAATAAAATATTTTGCCTATAGGGCCATTACTCTCCTTATGTTAAACAAAATTTAACAAAAATATCAAGGTGCGGTATTTCACATGGTGTTTAATATTTTTTATAAAATTTCATCTCACTATCAGCTGTACTCTTTGAGTTTCTCACAACACAATTAAAAAATTTAATTTCTTTGCTAAAAAGGGGTCATAACTCTGGGCATGTTGAAAAGAAACATATCAAAATATGCAGGTTTGCAAAATATATCAACACAATGGTAATAATTTATGGAAAGTTTCAGTCGACACATATTTTAAAATGTAAGTTTTGTATAAATTATGTTGAAAAAAAACAGAACCAAAATATAGAGGTGGGCAAACTCACATGCCTGTTTACTGTTCTCGTAAAGTTGTAGGAATAGGTGTTATATAAGTTATATGTAACAGAAAAGTCACGAAGATGGAAGAACTAAGGGAAAAGGGCAAATCTATATACCTCCAGCCTTAGAAAAACGCTTTCATTTATTTTCCTTGTTTGTTTTTATTTTACAATGTATACTTGTTTGAAGCATTACATAATATCACTGACTATTCCTTGGTATGTACATGTATTAATTGTTTATTTCAGCAAGTGCAGTAAAATGACCCCGATTTCGGAGCTGACCAACACGCAGCCCACAGACCTACAGGGACTGTCAGTGGAGCTGGAAACTGTCATGGGGGGAATCAAAAGCCTACAGATAATTCAGGAGGCCAGTGTTCAGTCATTGCAGAGAACATACAAGGAACATGGGGCAGTCATGATAGAACAATTGCATGGCAATTTGAATACTAATATAGATAAGTGTTTTAATAGTTCTGTGGGTACATCGGGCAATAATTTAAAAGAAGAAATGTGTTGGAGTGTTCTTTCTATTTTGAATGAATTTGATAATATTACTGTGAAGGAACTTAATGATATAAAAGAGGAAGTTATAAGCATAAAAGGGTCAGTTACAAGTTCTATTTATAAATGCACCAGTCTTCACAATGACTTGTCACAATTCCATGAAATTGTTCAGAAAATTGGAGATAATAAGGAGCTCTGCCTTATAGCCAGCATAAAATGTAAGCATATAATACAGCAGGCACTGACTCTGCTGGGAAAGTCAGGCAAGGTGTTAAATGTCCAGAGTAATACTAAGCACAATGTGAGAATACCAAGTGATTCAGATGTATGTTGGATCACAGGCATATGTGTTCTGACTGATGGGCAGGTGCTGATCGCAGACTGGAATAATAAGAGTTGCAAGCTGCTGAACCAGCAGTACCAGGTGGTGAGTCACTGTGATGTGACTGCATATGTAAGGGACATGTGTCAGATCACACCCAGTGAGGTTGCGGTGGCTCTGGATAAGAATGCTAGCAACACACATAATGTCCAGTTTATTACAGTCACCCAGAGCCAGCTCACTCTTGGTAGGAAGCTTGAGTTACAACATGAATGTACAGGTATTAACTGTCATCAGGGAGAACTGTTTATCTGCTCTGGTACTGCTCTCTTCAAGTACACACTATATGGCAAACAGCTCTGCAGACTCTATGAAGATAGGTCATCTGATGATACAGGTAAGAATCATGGTGAATTCATCCTGATAACATTCCTATTATGTCTAGTCAAATTGTTTTATTTTAAATCCATACAATGACAAATTTGGGAATTGTTATTGACTAAATGAACCGAATTGGGATTTATTTTTTTAATCAACAGATATTGACCCATTAGGCCTTTATTTTGTTATTTTGAAAACAAAAATCATATAAATTACAGTTATATACTTTGTGAGATGATAATAAAATAAAATTCAGATGTAATAGCAGAAAACCTGCTGATGTATTATAAAATATTTATATTTGTTCTATAATTCATTATGTGCCCTTTGAATGCTACAGTACATTGTAGCCAAAACAAGATTCAGAAATATTGATTTATAAATATGAGTAATGAAGTATTTTGACTGTCACTACATGGCATGTCTATAAATAGAAACTGAGTTCCCGGGAAAGAGACACTTTCTGACCTGGTCTTAATTTTGTGGTTTTTAAATGATTGTACATGTACAATATGTTTACCTGTTGATAGAAATATGCATTTGTTTCAGTATGCGTAATTGTTTCCATCTGTATAATTGTTTTGCTTCAATTCATATCTAACTCACCAGTCGCATTTCAACATGTCAAACGTTTACACAATAGCTCTGCTACTGAAGTTTATTGTCACACTTAACTATTAAATCATTGAAATGTATGCATATATTTTAGATGTGTAAAGGCCTCTTTATAGCAACATATGCGTAATACAATATCACTGCAGTATGTTTAATAAGATTATTTAACATTTACAGTAATTCAATATCTTGATGTTACTCTGTTTTGCAGTAAACAAGTGTGCTGTGAGTCCCACAGGGGATAGGCTGTACATCACCAGCTGGGACCAGAACAAGCTTCTTACCCTGGCCAGGGATGGCACACTCCTGGCTACATACTCAGACCCAGCACTAGGGTGGCCAGAAGGTCTACATGTGACCCCTGCAGGCCAGGTGCTGGTCTGTGGACGACTGTCCATCACTGTACTACAGGTGGGCTGGGAGGGGCAGAGTAAGCTGGCTACTCTTGCTACTCAGGAGGATGGAGTGAGGTGGCCAATGTCAGTCTGCTACAGCAGCACCACATCATCCATCATTGTGGGACAGTGGTGGGGTGACAACATCCTGGTGTTCAGAGTGGAATAGTGTGTACATGTATGTATTAGTTGTTGTTATTAGTGATTAGTATTTCAATGACAATGTGTTGTTTAGCATACAAACATAGTAGTGTGTGATGTAACAATACAACATTGTGTGTGTAGTTAAAGATACAAATAATTTATGTGCACATATTGTTATCTGATTACACAATGTGAGGGTTTTTGTTGGAACATAAGATGTAATGCATATTATGTTATGTTGTCATAACCTTTGTGTCATTATGGTCCTAAAATTTAGATCTTGTAAACGTTGCATGAAAAAACAAAGCATTTCAACTGAAAATTTAATATTTCTACATATATGCACATGTACATAGCAACTGAGGCTATTTTTAGACTTTCATTTCTATAAACACCATGCCATGTAAGAAATGCATATGGATGAATACTTTTTTAATAAAGTATGACATTGTTTAAGTAATCTTTGGAGGAGTATATATTGATATTTTATGCAATGTTTACAGAAAGGTAACACTTGATGTGAGATTTATTAATTTGCCATATTTTATGATGTTGAACATGTCTTATTGATTTTTATTACATTTATATAAATGTGTGTGAGTCCTAAATATACAAGAAATACATCAAGCTATTCTGCTGCTCCAGTTGCTGCTGAGTCGGGACAATGATGCTGAGGATGTGGGGGACAAGCATGACGCAGAAGGTAAAAGAGACGCATTGTCAGGCCTTTTCTTGGCCACTTTGGGAAAAAATGCAATTTTGGGATTTTGAATTTGTTTCGTGCTAAAAGTCCATTGATTTGGGAAAAACACATTTAATATAAGTATTTATAATACTTCAAATTATAGGAATAAAATCCTATTATAATAGTTATAAACTTTGTTAGATCTAATTGAAACATAATTGAGATAAGGAACAGCATATCATACACGCTTTGGGTATGGGTCCGTTTAACAGACCCATAAATACTCAAGGAAAAGCCCTGCTTGTGTATTTCCTGTTTATTAATATGAGGTGGAAAAGAATAGTATGAATTTACATAAGGTAAAATAAGGTAAAATATCCTTTTAAATTGTTTGTTTTTTGTAAAATCATATAAATTAGTCCGCATGTTATTTTGTGGTTAAAAAAAGACTTCCATGGACGTGGTAGTTAATTGTGACTTTCTCAGTTTGGAAACAATAAATATGGAATTTGTGTCAGTTATTTTCCAGTGTGTTTGTATTTAATTTGTGAATCGTTCAACCCTTAAAATCAATAAAAAATAATGTCCCGCGAATAATAATGTTTTTGCAGTGTATAAATAAGTGAAGTGGAAGAGAATGATATGATATGATTTCACAGAAGGTAAAATGACGTCTAATTTTGTTTTTAGTACAACTTATTTAACTTGATGATCAATAACTCAAACCCTTCTCCAGCTCGATGCTTTCCAACTTACCGGTACAGACACCTCAAAAACACAACACTGCAATAATTTCTGTCATCCCCATGCAGGCCTTGAGTTTTTATAAAGCTGTGAGATATTTAATTAAGCCTATTTGATTGGAATCTATTCCATCTAATGCCATATAGAGTCTGTTTGCGAGGAGGTGTTAAGTTTTCATTGTGTATACAGTGTTGTTTTTTTTATGTCAAAACAGGCCAAGTCACAAAGGATCATGATTTACATAAAACCACAATTTTTTCACGGGATATTATGCGTTCTTGTTAGTTACATGTAATAAATGCATGTTGTTTCATGGAGTTAACGAGTATTGAAAAGTGTAAAGAAAAATAATTGAATGGGAAAATTTGTATGGGAAAATAATTTAAACAAGCAAATTCGTTGAATTGATAGCCCACGCCAATATGCTTCTGGAAACAAAAGTATTATATTTGACACTCAAAACAACATTTTTTCAAGATACAAAGGGCCAAAACTTCGTTATTAAATGATGGTGTACAATGCCATTTGGCGTGCATCATCCTTTTATCCATATATATATATACTCATTTCATGTTTCAATAAAATCCGCCAAAGCACTTCAAAAAAATGGCTCCGGACACACAAAAAGCATTTTTCAAGATTCAAAGGGCCATAACTCTGTTATTAACTGATGGTGTACAATGCCATTTGGGGTGCATCATCCTCTTATCCATATGCATACTATATATATATACTCATACCAAGTTTGAATGTAATCCGCCAAAGCACTTCCAAGATATGGCTCTGGACAGACGGGCGGACTGACGGAAAGACGGACGGACGGAAGGACTGACAGACAACGCCAAAACATTATCCCTCCGCCTATGGTGGGGGATATTAAAAAGTACAGAAACTCGTATTGAGCACCTCTAAACTCACAAATTCGCACTGAAAGAAGCCCAAAAACGTTTTAATAATATTATATTTCTTCTTCGATATAGCTTATAAGAAGTTTACAATATATTTACTGTATTATGTTATATAAGTTAATGTTATTTCCTCTTGAAAGCCCTTTATAAATTTAAGCACCGACAATGGAAGCCATATGTCTTATCAGGCATTATTATAATAATTTTCATTGTTCAAACATTTCTACATGAAGGATCAATCTGAAATTTTTGCATGCACATTTAGGATAGATGAAAAATGATAAGGAAGTGCATATTTTTTGCGTTTTAAACAGTTCAGGTTGTCTTATAGGTTACATTATACTAAATAATTTCTTCATGTAGGGCTGTACTCACTAAAAAAATCATATTTTACTCGAAGCCATGTTTTACACTTTAGACTGGTGTTCTGGCTTTATCTCTTGGATATATCGGAAGGGAAAGAAAAGGTGCTCACTACTTAATTCCTGACTTGTGATAAAGTTAGAGACTTAAGTACAAGTTTGACCTGAAAACAGTTACATTGCACTAGAAAATGGCCGGAAAATTTAAAGTGCAAAAGAAGTAGAGCTTGATTTGAGTAAAGTTAATGTTTGGTTTTAACATGACATATCTTTTTTATTGCTTAAATCGATTCAACTTAGAATGAACTGTCAGTAAAAGTTTGGTTATGGTGGTCTCTGTATCTTCTTTTGTGAAAATCAAGTATGATGAGCGGCAATTTGGCTTATACAATTACACTGAAAGTTAAGTAAGAATAATACTTATGAATTTACAGGTTATTAAAGCATTAGCCAACACTTTTAATGTTTTAATACAAAATGGTTTAATTGCATTAATTTTCATTAATTGCTATTTAGGACAAGGCACCAATGAAATGCCAAATTAGAAATTCAGATAATTATGTTTTGCTGCTCAAAACCTTCACATCCAATCAAGAGGCATATATGTGGTGTATTATACATTGTAATATAAAAATGTGTTACAAGTTCATTGCCCCCACTCTAGTGTTGTTGTTTTCAGGAGATCACCAGCATTGATATTGAGTTGGCCAAGCAACAGCACCAGTCTGGCCTGCAGAAACCCCAATACAGAACGATCCTTTCCCTCCCCTGATCCCTAGCTCCTCCCACTGGACCTCAGGCCACAAAGGGTCAGCATCGTTACACAAGTCTGTTCTGCAATAAATCCTCAGCACGTCAAGTTTTCACGCGCTGTTATGAACAACCGAAATGTCCGTGTCGAGATTTCCCCAAGCAAGTCCAAGTGATTTTGTTTAGCTCTAGTGCCATAGTAGGATGAGTGTTACAGAAGCGAGATGTTATAGCAGTACTTATGGTAACGCTAACAGTAAACGCTAACAGTTAGTTCTCGCTGTGGACATCACAAAGAATCTCACGGAGAATGAAACGTTGAATAATTTGTTTCATTCTTTATAAGACAGCTATATATTCAGCGAGGAATGAGAGCAAATCAAAGAACAATCGAAATGATTTATTCAGAAGTGTATCTGCTGTAGATAGTTGTGGTGCGCCTCAGACGCGAAATCCGCCAATTATTGAAAACATGTTGCTAAAAGTAAACACTTCCGGTTTTGTTACAAGCACTTTGCACTCCGAGGCCAAAGTGCATCGCATTGAATTGAGACTAAATAAGGCTTAAAAACATGACACCAGTTTTGTTGTATGGTCCAGTACGCCCTTCGACTCTCAACCTGAAGTTAATCAGAACTCAAACTCGGCCCTT
This sequence comes from Dreissena polymorpha, assembly GCF_020536995.1. Lineage (NCBI taxonomy): Eukaryota > Metazoa > Mollusca > Bivalvia > Myida > Dreissenidae > Dreissena > Dreissena polymorpha. The sequence continues at coordinate 41,670,833 of NC_068367.1, forward strand.
TACAATATCTGCGAGGCCAGCATATTAGCTCAGCTTCTCAGCTTCAGGTGAGACCTTACTGTGTTATTAATTTTGTCAAAGATTGGGCCTAAATTCAGCCCCATTCCTCAAAAAGTCTATTTTTTTTAAATATTTACTGGTTAAAATTTACAAAGCAATATTTGCCAAAACAAGTGTTTGATAGGTTGCAACAATGAGTTACTTGCCTTATTAAGCTGTATAAGTTGAAACTTAGTACAATTAAAGGGATCTTTTCACGCTTTGGTAAATTGACAAAATTGAAAAAAGTTGTTTCAGATTCGCAAATTTTCGTTTTAGTTATGATATTTGTGAGGAAACAGTAATACTGAACATTTACCATGGTCTAATATAGCCATTATATGCATCTTTTGACGATTTTAAAACCTAAAAATTATAAAGCGTTGCAACGCGAAACGATTGAATAATTTGGAGAGTTCTGTTTTTGTCGTTAAATTTTGTGAAACTACGAAGATTGCTTATATAAGGTATAAAATACGTTAAGTATGTATACTCTGCGGAATAGCTCAGTAGGCTAAAGCGTTTTTACTTCAGGACTCTGGCAGGACTCCAGGGGTCACTGGTTCGAAACCTGCTCCGGGCAATGTTCTTTTCCTTTTTTTAATTTTATTATTGATTTTTTACTGGATCTTTTACGATCCAATGTTTACATTTATCAATATAAAGAATTTAATGAATAAGTTAAAAAAATGCCAAAATCTGTGAAAAGGCCCCTTTAAAATACAAATCAAAAATTCTAAAGTGTTAAGTATTTGTGTTCACGTATAACTGATTATGATTTTTATTTAAATTAGAAACCGGATGTTTGCAAAGACAAAATCACTATACTGCTTTCATATCCTTATGCACACACTTTTAACGCCAGGGACTAAACATTACATCTAAGGTCTGTCTTACAAAAACAATGGCATAAAATGTAGACATCAACTAGTATCGATTCAATATCATGTATATATATAAGAGATTTAACCAGAATAGGCTATAATTACTAGTATAGTGGCCCCTGGTAGCAAGACAGAGTATCATATACTTAATTCACCATAGACTTTCATCTGTTTTTGCATTTCTGTCTAATCCATAGGCAAAACGTGTGTGATCAAGTACTCATATACTTACAGTATTGTGTCTTATATGATTTGTTGTATTGTCTAACATTTAAAGTTTTTAGTCTCGCATAATAAGTTGTGCACATTCAAATTTGTACAGTCTCATATTTTAAGTTGTTCAGTGTCATTTTAAAAGTTGTATTGTTTTACAGTTAAAGTTGCCGAGTTTAAAATGATATAGTCATACATTGTACGTTGTTAATTCTCACATTTATAGTTGTAAAGTTTCACAATGAAAGTTGTTTTAAGTCAAAACTATTAAGGAGGACAGTCTCGCACTTAAAATTACTGAAATCATGCCAGTCAGTCCGTCCGTCTGAAAACTTTAACATAGGACATAACTTTTGCAATATTAAAAATCGCAATTTGATATTTGGCATGCATGTGTATCTCATAGAGTTGCAAAATTTAAGTGGTGAAAGGCCAAAGTCATCCTTCAAGATTAAAGGTAAAAACAAACAAATGGAATGGCAGTAACACGCTTAAAAGGGAGATAATTTTTCATTTGGCAGGTACAGATCATTTTTACAAGGGAAGTAATATCTGTAAAGGGTTATAATCAAAAACAAAAATATATAATCAAAGCGGCGCAGTAGGAGCATTGTGTTTCTGACAAACACATCTCTTGTTAAAAAAAGTATTACACATTGCTATGAACTGTACTTTACTCTGTATTTTTCGCGGTTTAAAACCCAAAAATTTCAATATTAAGTTTTTTGGGCATAACATATTGATACAACGCTATTCTGAGTTCTTATTGTTGAAACATTAATTGCGATATTCTACATATCAATTATAGATGCAATATTTCAAATATTAATTATAGACGCAACGTTTGGCATTAAAAAGCAGGTGTGTAAAGTATTTTGTTGCAGGGAAAATTCATTTGTCTGTAAGTCTAAACCAATCGGGTTTTAGTTTACTTTCTATTTTCTTTTCAGCAAACACTATAAGCCGCCAAGATAAAAACATTGTTGAAGTGAAAGTTGATGACAATCCTGACCCCTTCGCTCAATTCAGCACAAAAACGACTTGCGTCAGAGTAGCAAGCCGCCAAACATCTTCTCCAATGTTGGCTACTTCAACACTTCTTACAGCGTAGCCTTGGCGAGTTCGACTATCATCCAATTGCTGAGCAACAATTCAATGCTGAGAATCGACAAATTGTTCCAGACGAGTCGCTTACACAGAAAATATCTGATCCAACAGATAGAGCAGGCGTTGCATGACTTGTCCCTTATTGCGACTGACCTAGATAAGTTGCTCTCGAATAATGTGAACCTTATGCCAGTATGCGATTGACACCATTTAACAACAGTTGTTGTTGAGAATTCCCGGGTTTGAGGTGGCAACTTTGGCGATGGGACTCGCTCCATCTCTGTCTATGGCCCGGTCAAAGCAGCAGCAGCAGCAATAAGAACAACAAGTAGTATCTGAGCGGTTCTCTGGGATATGGGGCTTCATGCATGTGCTTAAAGTGTCATCCCAGAATATCCTGTGCAGACTGCACATACATTAAGTCCTATTAAAGTGTCATCCCAGATTAGCCTGTGCAGACTGCACATACATTAAGACCTATTAAAGTGTCATCTCAGATTAGCTTGTGCAGACTGCACATGCATTAAGTCCTATTAAAGTGTCATCCCAGATTAGCCTGTGCAGACTGCACATACATTAAGTCCTATTAAAGTGTCATCTCAGATTAGCCTGTGCAGACTGCACATACATTAAGTCCTATTAAAGTGTCATCCCAGATAAGCCTGTGCAGACTGCACATACATAAAGCCCTATTAAAGTGTCATCTCAGATTAGCCTGTGCAGACTGCACATACATTAAGACCTATTTTCATAAATGAGGCTCATATAGTTCAATTAACATCAGTCCTATTTCAGGCTGATTGAGGAATAGCTTCTAACATCAATTGTGAATTATTCGTTTTTAAATTGATCAAACTTAGTATTTAAATAATAAATAAAAGTTGATCTGATATCAGTTTTAGTCATAGAAGGTAAGGGCGTAGTTTTATCTATTTTTTGGCCAAAATTCAAACCCTGAACCAAAAGTTTCTCCTTGCATAATTAAAATATCTGCTTTAATCGAATTGTTGAATTCTCTTAAATTTTAGTAAAAAAATATTTAAATGCCTTCAGCACATTTAAACATTATTTTCTTCATTTATTTTCAATATTTAATTAAATTCCTGCATTTTGTTTTAAGAACCTGTTCCTACATGAACCTATGCAATCATAGATCGGTACCTAGCTGAACAACATGCTCTCTGGTCAGCTGGGCCCAGACGCCCAGGGACACCTCCTTGCCCAGGACCTTGGGACAAATGTTCAAATAGTACTACCCGCAGAATGCAGCCACTCTGAATCCGGGGCTCCATACTTTCTTGGCCAGGGGACAAGACTACCTCGTCAATAAGGTACGTTGGTAATGTAATTTATCATGTATAATGTGTAGTGTTTTACTCCAATTGTCAAAGAAAATAGTTTGTGTTTGTTTAATATTGATAAAACTATATCCTGGCTGCTAACTAAAACAAAACATTAATGTAGTTGTAAACTATTTATAATGGCTGCCATTTGTATTGCCTTGAAAGGGCTTGGTGGGAGTGGGAGCATACAAATTTGTCCTTGTCTATAATTCTCCCTGTCCTTCCTTTCATCCTTCCTTAAGTCTCAAAGGGACATAAAATGTTTGTATCAAGTGTTTAGTGTATATCTCATTTGTATCAAGATCCATCAAACATACTTTATTTCTTAAATATTGTTTTCACTCAAACAACATTGATTGACTTCTTATATAACTGATGCCATTTCAGAATGCAATTAAATTATTTTGTTTACAGGGACACATTTCTGGGATGCGCTTTGATCTTTTTTTCTGTTCACAGAGGCCTTATACTCACAAGTTCAAGCCCAGTGAGCGATGTTCACATTATCAAACTCTGCATCTCAAAAGGTAAGTCCCCTTGCCATTGCAAAAGGGGCCACTGTGGCAAAGCATTCAGGAGACCCAGTCTTAAGAGCCTAAAACTTTTGCAGCAATTAAGCTTTCATCACAAATACCCAATAGGTAAAACCCAATACAAACTGGGGTTTCTGATCTTCAATTAACTGACCAGTTTATCGTAACTAAGTTTAAGGGTTTAGCCACAAACAACTGGTTCTTATACAGAAATTTAAATAAAATGCAAAAGTGTCAAATTTAACATCTAGAGTTATATTAAAACTCAAAACCACAACAACAACAACAGCAAACAAATAACAGGTACCAACATATCTGTCTATTTTACTCTTTACAAAATCAGGTTCCATATCAACTGTAATTATGATTCTTAAACTAACATTCAATTACGAAGGGGGATCAGTGATGTTGGTAGCTTTTATTTAAGAGGGGTATATAGGAGTGAACTTGTCTGTCGGTTTGTCGGTTGGTCCGTATTAAGTGTACGCTCTCTAATTAAAGTTGTTTTCATCCAATCTTCATCAAAGCTTGGTCAGAAGTTGAATTCAGATTATGTCTAGGTCAAGAATGAATATGGGTCATGTCGGATCAAAAACTAGGTAACGGTGTCACTTAGTGCGTTTTAAAAATTCAGCATGTTGTCCGTTCTCTAATTCAAGTAGTTTTCATGCAATCTTCACGAAACTTGATCACAAGTTTTATCTAGATGATCTCTAGGCCTAGTTTGAACATGGGCCATGCCGGGCCAAACACTAGGTCATGGGATCACTTAGTGCGTTTTAAACATTGAGCAGTGTGTCCGCTCTCTAATTGAAGAAGTTTACTTCCGATCATCTCCAAACTTGGTCAGAAGTTTTATATAGATGATCTCTAGGCCATGATCGAACATAATACATGCCGGGCCAAAAACTAGGCCACGAGTTCATTTAATGCGTTTTACACATTCAGTATGGTGTCCGCTCTCTATTGCAAGTACATATCATCCGCTCTTCAACAAACTCGGTCAGAACTTTGATCTAGATAATCTCATGTTCATGGTCATGTTCGAACATGGACAATGCACGGTCAAAACCTAGGTCATGGGGTCACGGGTGCATTTTACACATTCAGCATGGTGTTCCATATTTCAAGTACTTTTCATCCGCTCTTCATGTGTGGGTATTTGTCACATCTGTTTCAAAGCTCTATCTAATTTTTTGTGAATGGCTTTTTGAGAGAGTATCAAGTTTCTTGCCAGGGTTGAACCCGCATTTTGTTACTTGAATTTTTTATGAAATGCTAAAACAGTCTTAATTATTTTTGTCTTAACTGAGACATGACATACTTAATTGCAGAAACCTGGATAGCAAAGCGTAGAGTTTGTTCTTGAAGCATTTGCAACAGCAGCAGTCATCATCTTGAGATTCTGGCATCTCCATTGTGAAGGACCCTCAGTCTGTGATCATGCAGAGCGATCCTCAGGTGAGTGTTCAAGTCATGTGTATGTTTATTGCACGTTCAGAGATGTGTGGGTGCATGTAGATTTACCTTTGTTTGCCCATACGTTCATCCTGCTGTTGGATGTTAATGTCTAGTCTTAACTCAAAAAGTATTGATTCTAGTGTGACTAAACAAAACATACATTCCAGACTGTAAACTTGCCTACTTCTGTATTTTGTTTCTTAACATAAGTTGAATTTTGAGACAAAAGCCAAATGTGGATGTATGTTGGCAAACCATTTTTCCTACTTGGCAAAAGACATTTGAGTCCAATGGCAAAATGTATCTGCACCATCAAATCCCTATCCAAATTGTTTGGTAATAAAAGGTTACACTTCAATTTAAATATTAATTATTATTGTATGAATAGTTTCAGGACCATCATGATCTGTATAGCTTCAAATCATATAAATAACATTCTGAAATACCAAGTGCTGTGCTGTTTCTTGCTTTTTCATCGGTATAAAAAATTAAATGAAAAACTGACATTTTCAGTAACGAGTGTTTCTTTTTCAGATGCCGTTTGACAAAATCAAACCATTCAATCAGAAACACAGCCTGTTGCAGCAGTTGTTACCATATTGATCCCAGTCAAACCTAAGAAGCTCAAAGATGAATACTGTTTTGGATGTGCTAGTCTCTACATACCTCCTGGTTTGTTCAGCACTTACGTTGACTCTTTGACCTTTGACTTTTATGACGGGTGGACATGAATGACCTTGTTTAGATCAAAATGGCCGAATGACACATCACAAAAATTCAAGTGGAAAGCCAGAAAGTCATATCAACAGCCACATTTTGTATGTGACCAGCCAAGTTGTATTCAACGAAAAACAATAGTTTACGTATGTTACCAACCAAGTTCAATTCCAATAATAACAATAGTTAATGTATTTTGGAAATTATGATGCATGTTAAGTATTTTAAAAGCACGCATATTAAATGTCTATCTAATGTATTTGTCTGTATCAGGAAACTTTAACTACAGATTTCGATCCTGATAATGGTAATAAATGGGAAATATTACCAAAGATTTTTTAAGATTGTCAAAGCTGTTTAAATAATGCTGGTAACTTGGACAAAATTGAAAAAATATTGTAGTATTTGTTATAAGACATGTTTCAGTTTTCTGTTTTTTACCCGTAAATATAGATAAGCTAGAAAAAATATTTATTCAGAAAGGTGTAAAATGTTTACGCTTCAGATTTTTGTCTATCAACCTTCTGAAAACAATACTAGTCAATTGGCTCATTCGGGTCGGTATTCGATCATGAATCTTTTTTAGTAGCATACTATGTATTTCATGGGAATATAAATAAATTTTGGGTAAAATTATTTAATCTACCTAAAATAATCGATTCTGTATTTACTACTAATACTTTGTTGATTTCAATGGATATTGTTTGTTAAATGATTAGAGTATGACTCTTATTGAAAAGCTTTAAATGAAACTGTGAATTAAAAAATAAATATTTAATTTGTCTTAGAGTTTTATGAAAAATGGCAAAAGATTGTTAAGTTCTGTTGTTATATCATATACTAAAATGGTCATAAGTGTTAACATTTGTTTTCGGACATAATAGTTTATTATGCTTTATATTTGTATATAAAGACGACAAGATTGTATCCTCTTTAATCAGTGAGTAACTTAATCAAGATTTCTTGATCACTGTATCAAGTGTATATGTTGCCATTTATACATAGTGCAACTGTAAAACAATTGTATTTTAAATGTAATGTATCAATGTATTGTTGCCATTTTTATAAGATAAACTCACTGTTAACATTAATTTGTACAAACCATTGTTTAAAAAACATTTCTTGTGTCAATGCTAAAATATGTATTAAACTGTTAAAATAATGCACAGTAACAACTTCTGAAGAGAAAAATATACTTAAGGCAATAGAAACACATTGTTATATGAAATGCTTTTTATTAAGAACACCTACTTAAAATGTGTTTAATTTTGTTTTACATCATCTGAAGAAAAAATAGTACCTTGTAATTTGAAATCAGTCAATGAAAAATTAAGGGAGTGTTGCCATATGCTAACAATAGTCAAGAAATGCAATTGTCTCTATAAGTAATACTACAGAGAAATACAATTTGCTTAAACAAGAGCACCGCATAAAGGGTGCCATGCTCGGCTACGGGTGCAGTTTTGAATAAATGAAAGCTTGTCAGAATTTATTTGAGAGGTCACATTGACTTGACCATTGATCTAGTGACTCCAAAATGGGTGCGGTTTGTAGAACTCATCAATGTGCATCAACATATGAATTTTGAAAGTTGTAGTTGGAAGCACTTTGATTTTAGAGCCAATGTTAAGGTTTAAGCACGACGCGGACGGCGGACAACACAACAAATTGGCTATGACAATACCCCGGGTTTTCTCCGAAAATACCGAGCTAAAAATAAAAACTAAGATGTCTGCTTTGCACTTTTTTTTTAAATAGACACTTATAAATGTGCTTATATTAAACGTGAACAGTATTGACATATTGCTAACGATAAAGTTTAACATTTTTAGCTCATCTATTTTTTTTTTTTAAATTATGAGCTATTGTCATCACCTTGGCGTCGGCGTTGGCGTCGGCGTCCGGTTAAGTTTTGCGTTTAGGTCCACTTTTCTCAGAAAGTATCAATGCTATTGCATTCAAACTTGGTACACTTACTTACTATCATGAGGGGACTGGGCAAGCAAAGTTAGATAACTCTGGCGTGCATTTTGACAGAATTATGTGCCCTTTTTATACTTAAAAAATTGAAAATTTTGGTTAAGTTTTGCGTTTAGTTCCACTTTTCTCAGTAAGTATCAATGCTATTGCATTCAAACTTGGTACACTTACTTACTATCATGAGGGGACTGGGCAGGCAAAGTTAGATAACTCTGGCATGCATTTTGACAGAATTATGTGCCCTTTTTATACTTAGAAAATTGACAATTTTGGTTAAGTTTTGTGTTTAGGTCCATTTTATTCCTTAAGCATCAAAGCTATTGCTTTCATACTTGCAACACTTACTAACTATCATAAGGGGACTGTGCAGGCAAAGTAATGTAACTCTGACTGGCATTTTGACAGAATTATGTGCCCTTTTTATACTTAGAAAATTGAAAATTTGATTAAGTTTTGTGTTTAGGTCCACTTTATTCCTACAGTATCAAAGCTATTGCTTTCATACTTGCAAGATTTATGAACTATCATAAGGGGACCGTGCAGGCAAAGTTATGTAACTCTGACTGGCATTTGGACGGAATTATGGGCCCTTTATACTTAGAAAATTGAAAATTTGGTTAAGATTTATGTTTTGGTCCACTTTACCCCTAAAGTATCATAAGATATTGCTTTCATACTTGGAACACTCACAAACTATCATAAGGGTACAGTAAAAGGACAAGTTGCATAACTCTGGTTGTCATTGTTACGGAATTATGGCCCTTTTTTGACTTAGTAACTTTTAATATATGGTTAAATTTTGTGTTTCGATCCACTTTACTTCTTAAGTATCAAGGCTATTGCTTTGAAACTTCAAATACTTACATGCTATCATGAGGTTACTGTACCTGGCAACTTGAATTTTACTTTGACCTTTGAATGACCTTGACTCTCAAGGTCAAATTATTAAATTTTGCTAAAATTGCCATAACTTCTTTATTTATGATTAGATTTGATTGATACTTTGATGAAACTACTCTTACCTGACATACCACAATAGACTCCACCCAAACCATCCCCCGTGCCCTCCCCCCTCCCCCCCCCCCCCCCTAATTTTTTTTTATTTATTATTAATTTTTTTTAAGATCATCTCACAAATGACCACCACACCCTCACACTATACCCCCACCCCATCCCCCCCCCCTATTTTTTTTTTTTTTTTTTTTTTAAGATCATCTCACAAATTACCACCACACCCTCACACTATACCCCCCCCCCAATTTTTTTTTTAAAACGGTTATGTTTGAAATACCGTCCAACCATCGCACCCAAAATCCCCCCCCCCCTCATCGCCCCCCCCCCCCCCCCCGATTTTTTTTTTTCGCTTTTTTGGAAGATAATGTAATAAATGTCCACAACCCCACACTATACACCCCTCTTCACTCCACTCCTCCCTCCTTTGTGATTGAAAATGAGAGTCCCTTCACCTTTAAAAAGAAAATAGATGAGTGGTCTGCACCTGCAAGGCGGTGCTCTTGTATTAGTTTTGTAACAGCGTGTTTGACCTTTCACATTGACCATCCCACAATCCCACATTTGCTTTCAGTGGGGCCAGTTTCTGTAAATCTTCCACTACAGGTTCAGCAAATGTTTTATGACCAGATTTCCTCATATTTGGGAATGTTTATATTTAACTTTTATTGAATGCATGAAACATGTTTGTTCTGTTTTTGAATAGCTGAAAATAGCTTGATGTTTGTAAATTGTGTGACATGTTGATCAAATTGATACATAGAAAAAAACACATTTTGCATTAATTTGTATTTGTATCTAAACAACACATGTTACCAAATACAAATTTAAGTATTTGGTATAAATATATAAGGATTGTGCTATATTCGTAATACCGTATGAAATGCAATTTTAATTATAATGTGTTGATATGTTCGTCTACTCCAAATAATCATTTTAAATAAGTAAATATAGGGTAATAATGTCTATGGAAAGTATCCGTAGGCACGTTTCAATTGCTTGTGTACCTCATATGGATCAGGGTCTTTCTAAATGATTGCATGATTGTTAATGCCTATGTCTGATTGTGTAAATATCTTCAAAGATATTTGTTAAAAGGATTTTAATATTTAAAGATAAACTAGCATCTAAACTTTAACCGGGCATCTTTTGCATTTATTTTAACGTCTTTATATTGTTTGGCTTACCGAGTTTAATATTGTCTATATTCGTGCGTAATTTTATTGTGGTTGTTTTGTTAAGACAAAGCGCATATCACTAATGCTGTTGTTTTTGTTTTATGTTATATGTAAATAATTAAACATGTTTATTTTGGTGATATGTATTTCCCAATCTAAATGTAATGTTGCATTCTCAATAAAGTACATAGCCATACACGTGGAATAGTATTGCTAAGTGACAATATGTTGTCTTTACAAATAAAATCCGCAAGGTTGGTCGTATCAATTATATATAGCTTTCCCCTATTGAACCTGGGTAAAAACGTGACCGTGAGCTCATTTTGTTTTATGTTGACTGCCAATATATATATATAGAAAGAAATTTTTCAAACAGTGTAAAGTATGTGTATCTTATACCCTAGCGCTTTCGACTACACGTCTTCTTCAGGGGTGTATACAGATATGAGTTAACGATTCCCCAGTGCGAATGCACAATAGAGGTTAACTTATTGGCTTTCAGTCTTGTTTTTTTTAGTTATGTGTCGTTTTATTGTTGTATTTATTTATTTATGCATATTAAAATTGTGTTATAGACTGACGCCCGTAATATAAATTATATCGATGTAATAATGAAAAATATTATAATTTGCAGTGAAAGTTTTGCATTCAGTTGTGTCCTATTTATTTTTCGTTTTATGATTATGTACATACACTTATTAAAATTGTGTGTTATAAAATGGCGCTTAAAATGTTTATTATATCGATTTAACGTTTAAATGATTAAAATGGAAGTTAGAAGTTAGCATGAAGTTGTTTTATTTTTTATATGTCGTTTTTATTTATTCCATGGGGCTGAAGAGTATTGAGTCGCCTTATATATATAATATATATATATATATATATATATATATATATATATATATATATATATATATATATATATATATATATATATATATATATATATATATATATATATATATATATATATATATATATTATAATTTTAATTTTATTCTTGTTTTTTTTACAAGAGCTTGTTTAGATCCAATTTCTGCATTTATCAATATAAAGCATTTAATGACAGACTTCAATACATGCCAAAATATGTGAACATGTCCCTTTAAGGCACTTGATTACACGGCGCGAATGCTCAGACTGGTCTTGGGCTACGCTTGGCGCATATCAAACAATGCACAGTTTCGCATGACTCGGCTCCAATCGTGAAGGATGCACATAATTTGGCCATTTAGTACGTTATTGTAAGCAAAACACAAAATGTATAACTTCATTGTCGGATTTCGAAGTTGTCTACGATGCTATCGTTTGCAACCAGGTAGCATCAATGTTTTTTGTGCACTTTTGTTTAGTGAAACTATATCTACTGCGATGCAGGAGGTGTCTTTATACAAACTTTATCTTAGTATTCACTATTGAGCATCCATATCATACTAACGCATCAAATAACATCGTTTTATCTTTAAAAACATCCGAATTTAGGCATTTTCATAGCTAGAAAAGGGATACAAACCCAAACAAGTAAATAGTATTGCCCCTGGATAGCGACGTGTCATACATATCAAGCGACGAATCTTGTGTATCTAATAAGCATTTAGGTGTCATATACATAAACAAAATCATGAAAGAACCGAGGGTCTCGTTATGAAAATAATTATCATAATTCTTGCGGCCACCTGAATGCATCAGAACTCAAGAGGAAGTCAGCAACACAACGCCTCTGGCTTCGGCTACGCGATCGCTCGACTGATGCGATCGTATTTGCAAATTATTAATCATACCCTATGTCTATTTTATTCAATTGTTTTTCTTCTATAGCATGTTGGCAATTTGAACTTTTCATGGCAGCAACTGAGCGAACATTCTCTGATATTATCTCTGACATAAGCATTAACTTTTTAAGAAAAAAAAGTCAAATTACACTGACAAATTAAAACTAAAGAATTAAACTTGACTGCTATTAAAATAAAATGTGAAGCATAAAGCTATGTGATATCAATCCAGCGACCTTTCGTGAATTATAGATATGCGTGATTACAAGCGCTCGAGTTAAGATTCAGTTTTCACGCGCATAGGTAGTTTATTAAAAGTTGCAAATGTGATTCTAAAGTTCAAAACTTGTTACAGAAGTGAAAATATTTAGCTAAGAAGCAAATGTGTCACTAATCGTGTTTACATAATTTAAAGTGGAAATGTGTGACACACAGAACACTTAAGTATTAAGCCTATAAAGGTATCCGGAACAACGGCAGCCGGACAATCGGCTCAATGCGGTTTTTTGCATTACCCAACGATCGGCACCTCATAAATTTGCCGACCATACAAATGTGCAAATATAATCGGGTGCCAATGTCCTGTCCGACCCATTTGCGGGGTGCCGAATGTCCGGGAATGCAAAAAAAAACGGGTCACCCACTGGTTATGTTTATTATGCCATTAGTTCAATTAAGCCAGTCTCTGATAAAACGGGCTTTAATGCATGTGCGTAAAGCGCCGTCACAGATTAACCAGTGCAGTCCGCGCTGGCTAATCAGGGACGACACTTTCCGCTCTGATTATATTTGAGATTAAAGGAAGTCTCATTTTAGCGAAAATCTAGTTTACGTTGTAAGCGTCGTATAACGTCTGTGCGGACTGCACGGCTAGACGGGAACGACACTTAACGCACACTTATTTAGCCTCGTTTTCACAGAGCGCGGCTCAATTGTATTTATGAATGCAGCATGTCATATCTGGATATGGAATGTTAATGCAACAATTCGGAAGCGATACAATCAATCGTCACGCTCGCAATTTTAACACGAAGTCAAGTAGTGAGTAAACAACATCACGCTTAAATGCCAAGCAAAATATGTTAATGGCGGGAAATTATATCAGACATACGCTTTAATCTACTTTTGTAAATACCACGCAATTGATAAATTAAGAGTAATCTTTATCAAGCCCGTTTACTCCGCTCGTCCTCTCTTCATCGCATTAACGTATGTACTTTAGTCTGTCGGAAACGGATAGCTAAAGTATCAATGACATGTAGATGTATATGATATTCACCTGATTTGTCGTTGAAATAAAAGTTGGTTTGTTTTTGTTGTGTGTGTACACGCTTGCTCGTCATTCTTATAATGTGAAACCTATGCGACATCTCTTGGTTAATGTTGACAATTAAAACTAAGACTTCGACACTTAGTCTGTTATCAAGTATTATGCAAAATAGATGGAAATCGGTTGTTTTAAAGAAACATGTTGTGTGTCTTAGTATTTTTGAGTTTTTATTATTGCGGAATTCAGTAATAGGTCAATAACCACATGAAAAGCTTCAACGATCTACAGCCGAACACGTGTCTCGATACGTAAACTATGATTAGATCGTCATCAACTCTTTCGAAACTAGTAAATACATCATTATAACAGATAGTAAATCTTTCCCACTTTTTAAGCGTGCAATAACATTAGTTCTTATTGTCAAGTAAATAGTGAAACATATTAAACTGCCGCATGCATCAAAGATCATCAAGGCGCAGTTACGCTTCTATTTTCTGAACAAGCGAATCATGACAATCAATAGTTTTTGAAAGTTTTAAGAAATCAAGGTAATTTCATCGCCAACATTTCAATGAAAAGTGACATGTTTTATTATTTTTATTGTTGAAATCAAAACCAGTGAATGCTTAATCTAGAACGTCAACGTGATACATCGATTTCAAAGATATGTGAGCCTTGTTCTGAAACAATTGGGTTTAAGGCATGTGCGTTAAGTGTCATCCCAGATTAGACTGTGCAGTCCGCACAGGCTAATCAGGGACGACACTTTCCGCCTAAACTTGATTTTCGGAAAGGAGAGACTTCATTGAAACTAAAAATACCATAAACGCGTAACGTGTCGTCCCTGATTAGCCTGTGCGGACTGCACAGGCTAATCCAGGACGACACTTTACGCACATGCAATATGCCCAGTTTTCTCAGAACGCGACACATATTATTATTAATGTGATCACAGCTCTGGGGAAGCGGAATGAATTAATGTGCGTGTTTTTCCTCTTCTTAGCGAAACTCCATTAGGCGAAAATGTTCGTATTTGATTAGTCTACGCAAATGGAACATACTGATCAGGGACGACATTTTACGCACATGCATTTAGTCCAGTTTTCCCAAAGTTAAGCTCATGCTATCTGTGTGTCGTGTACACTTGCGCCGCAACAATGATTTCAACACAATCTCTTTGTGTAAATACGCACTGAATTTAGTATCTCTCGGATGTGGAGGTAGTCTTACAACCATCGATGTTAAGAAAATACATGTCCCTTTGATTGAATATTATGAATAACTAATCAAGTGTCTCTTCTTGAAAAAATTGTTTGTGTGATTTATTACAATCGAACTCCCGCTTCAGTATCGAAACAGCAATAAAAAGGGCATCGGAGTCATCGAAGTTCAAAGTGGAGCCATTATTAAATTGAAGATGGTTTTACCTCCTCCGCTTCATTACTTGCGGTCGTCCTCAAACGTACATGGTTTGGCTTCCCTAAAACTCGTGGCTTTCATTTTTTATCTACGATTTAATTGATTTGACATTAGTGCGATATCGAATCCCTCTCTGATGTAGACCGTGGAATAGATACAACTGCCCCTCTCTGATGTAGACCGTGGAATAGATACAGCTGCCCCTCTCTGATGTAGACCGTGGAATAGATACAACTGCTCCTCTCTGATGTAGACCGTGGAATAGATACAACTGTTCGACCTCTCTCTGATGTAGACCGTGCAATAGATACAACTGTTTGACCTCTCTCTGATGTAGACCGTGGAATAGATACAACAGATGAAGCAATTAGTAAACCCAGTGGTTATCTTGTCCATTTGACAACAGTATCAAGATTGTGACAGATACCGCATGAATTTGAAATACAATCTTAGCGCGTTCATCACAGAAAGTACATAACATTGATAATGAAATTATGTATTTAGTAGTTAAAGACCATCTCGTACCCTTGCCATTTCAATACCGGTAGTCAACTTGTAGCCTAACTTTTTACGGTTGATTACAAAACATCCGAGAAGACATTTTTCGCCTGTAACTTGGGCGCGGCCACACCAATTGTGCAACTTTACAATGGTTGTAGCAACATGAGTAAATTTCTTACACATGACCACAGACATTATGCTATGCTTTGTTGTTTTTGATGCTATCGTTATAGCATTTATTGTTAACTAGATTCTAAATGCTGTAATCCAAAACAAAACATGACCTAGACCTTTTCATGTATTGATACTTTATTTAACAACTAATGAAATTCAATACTGATCACATGCCATGTCTTTATATATGTTACCTTGTTTTGATCATGTGTTCACATGGCCTGTAGGTCTATTGAATATAT
Organism: Dreissena polymorpha; assembly: GCF_020536995.1. Taxonomy (NCBI): domain Eukaryota; kingdom Metazoa; phylum Mollusca; class Bivalvia; order Myida; family Dreissenidae; genus Dreissena; species Dreissena polymorpha. The sequence continues at coordinate 41,686,677 of NC_068367.1, forward strand.
TAAATAAACCAAAATATTTACACTTCCATGTGGTGCGTAATGCAATGGCATTGTAAACTGTTCACTCAAATGCGTTACACGAAGAATCTTGTTATGCGAACAAGAGTCCAACGAGGGTTGCTGATGCAGAGACAGAATCTGTCTGTTCTAATGTAATCTTACTCAACATGGAAGTCGTTTCTGCCAGGGCTCGCCGATTTACCGGTCCAATAATGGGACTCCGGAGTATTTTGTGTTTTTATGTTTTTGTTATTGTTGTTGCATTTTTTGTTTTGTGCTCAATCAGTTTCAAATTATGTATTTTAGCTCAAGGGGGAGATGTAAAGAACGGTCCCACAGGGGGGGGGGGGATCAAAAAGCACTTTATATCACAGTGATGGGATTTATTACAAAAATAACTATACGATACCACCACGTGTTACAAAAATGAACAAAATATGCTGTAAAACGCGACAGCAATTACAGCCGTTTGTAAGCTTATATGGCGGGAATAAATGATATATTTTATTATTTATTCGTTGGTGAAACGATTAACATTCCGTTTAAAATGAAATTGATAATAAATAAAATAAGTCAAATGTAAATAAAACTGGAATACGTGTTTGTGATATAAATATAATATTATTAATTTAATTAACAATTACATCGCGATTTTATTTTGATACAAACACATTCTTGACATAATTGATCTTAATGGAAAAAAGTTGTATCTTTTAGGATTTTTATAGCTTGGAAGGCCTACAAATAAAAGATATGAGTCTCGCTTTCGGAAAAAAGGGCTAAATATATAAGTCGCGTCCTGAGAAAACTAGGCATAATGCTTATGCGTGAAGTGTCGTCCCAGATTAGCCTGTGCAGTCCGCACAGGCTAATCAGGAACGAAACTTTCCGCTTTGATGACATTTTTCGTTTAAATGAAGTCTCTTCAAAGCAAACATCCAATTTAGGCGGAAAGAGTCGTCCCTGATTAGCCTGTGCGGACTATTCCGGCTTATCTTGGACGACACTTTACGCACATGCATTATGCACAGTTTTCTCAGAACGCGACTCATATGAGCGTTTAGTGTCGTCCTGTGCAATACAAACGGTCTAAACTGGAACGACACTTTCTGCTTTCATGGTATTTTTCGTTTCAAGGAAGTTTCTTCTTTGCGAAAATCCAGTTAAAGCGGCAAGTTTTGCTCCAGATTAGTCTGTGCGGATTGCACAGGCTAATATGACACGACACTTTACGCACAAGCATTTAGCCCGGTTTTCCCAGAACGCGACTCATATACAATATGAATTTACGTAATGTTTGCATATCTGAACGAAACATCGCGGTATTGATGTAAATCATGTCCATCATAATTATGGATTCAAGCTTAGACGACAGTTTGTGACACATTCTTACATGCAACCTTAAAGAGTGGTCCAGCAATATGCAGCTAAAAGTGTCATGTAACCCTGCCAGCTTGGTACTGTACACTCTGAAACAGCAGACGATTTATTTCATTTATTTTACGGAGGAATCCGAGATAGCCGATGTATCACGATTGGATTGGGTACTGTAGTGAAGAGAATCCGGTTACATCTAACCTGCCAACTGCACGTTTGAATGGCAAAGGTAATTTGAAATCATGATCGACAACGACGTGTGAAGTGACATCTGAGGTGTAGGTATCCATCGATATCATGTCACAAACAGGGGGACAGTAATGACATGCGACACATAACGATAAGACGAAAATGGAGATTTTCAGAAACTTGCATAGTTTCCAGCATATTTGATGTCAACATCAACATTTGAGAATGCCCTACTGACATTCGTATCTGCTGAATAGCATCACTTTGTTATACTCAACTATTGAACTCAATGCGATTCGCAACCTGTAATGCGTTACATGTGGTTTAACGTAATATACAACACACATGTTATAATCTACAATGTTCTAAATAACAATCCAAAAATTTTGTTAATGCAGTTCGCCACATAACGACTTTAATTTGTATTATAGTTATAGCTTACATACAATGGCACATGCTTTAGTTGTTCTGCACTTTATATTTAAAGTATTAAGACTTGAAATATCTTTTAAACAAAGAAATTTTTGATATCAAATTTCTGTACCGTTTTATTAAACCATTTATGCCTAACATCTAGAAAAAAGGCATTCGCAAACAGCGTAGACCCAGCATGATGCGGCGTCTCATCAGGGTCTGCGCTGATTGCTTTAAGGAATTTCTGTAAGAAATATTCTAAATATAGAAATAAATATACTTGACATCCCTAATTTTGCAAATAAATTGATCCAATTTAGAAGAATGGGAGAGTCCACTCGGCTTTAATGGGTTAATAATGTAGAGCACTGAAGAACGCTTATAATACATGGTATACCCGCTATAATTGAATCTGCTTGTTTAGAATCAATTGGACATCAAATTACAAACAGCAATTAAATCAGCATCATAAATGAATATTAAGACTTGGGGGTAGAGCTGTTTTATCTGCTACATCATTTAAATATCAGAAACCACCGTTAGACTCTTAACCCTTTCCCACTCAAAGGCAATGTGAAAATGTGCAAATAGCATATAACCAGAACAGCCTGCGAGAAACTGGCAGTCTGTTAAGGTTTTATACTGTTTGCTGCTTATCAGTATCTATGGGATGGAAATGAAACCTTAAAAACTTTAATCTAGTGAGACAGATCTGAAATTAAAAAGAACTTTCTAAGGGACTACAAACACGTCAAAATACGTATCTAAGTGGTGAAGGGTTAACAGCAAATGTTTGCTTTACGAGGGATGGCCACCGGAGCATTGTGCAGCGCAAACGCTGGTGGCATACTGTGTGTTATGACCAAATAACCAATGTATATTTTGTTCATTTTCCATAAATGTTAACAGCATAATAGCTGATTGCCACCCTGTCGCATAAATACTTTGTAAACAATGCGATTACCGGTATTTTCTCACTACTGTCATGTATTATGTTTTTTAGTATGAACATTACTAAATTCTGTATGATCAGTTACTTTTCACAAGACCTTTTGATATGTCTATTATAGTATGGTTAAGGCTACTGAACACCTGAGCTCCGTGAAACGTAAATAACGATGTGTCACACCTCTCAAACAATTCATAAAAAAACTCCACATCGTTGTATCATATTCACACACAAAATGTTTTTCCTTTTTATATATTATCTAATCGTTACATGACATGGACAGTTCCTAAACAAATTACTGAGAGATTATATTTGTTATGCTTGTATCATCAAGTTACCGTGGGAATAACCTTTTTATTTTTGTATGACAACTAACCTTTTTGAATACGCTATTAACATCTACACAAGAAAACTTAACATAATTTGTATATCAAAAGAAAGACCAATATAACATAAAACATGTTCGGCATTTAGGGTGTCCACTGAGTTTACAGCAGTAAAGTTCAAATCATTCCTGGAGAAACACTTAGCAGGATAATTATGCATGCATTCTCATTATTAGTATTTGTGTATAGCTTAAACACCAATGACAGAGGTATGACATTGATATTGGAACCTGTGTATTTTGGCAAACTTTTAATTTAATATAAAACTATTCATTTTATCTCGATTGCATAGAAAGCCTAAGGCTTATTATTTGAAACGCTTTCGAGTCCGTTTCCTATGACTAGAACCAGTACTTGGTGTATATGGGGGAAATCTAATGAACGCTCCCACTGTGTGGATCGAATCCGTGACCTCCCGATCGCAAGGCGGACACCATATCCACTACAGCACTGCGACGTTTGGTTTTCGACGTGTTTTAAATCAACATGGAGAGTTTCAATCGTATATGGAAATAATATCTATTCATACTCAATATAGATTAGGAAAACAATTGATTCAGTCTTTTATTTAAATAATAGTGTTAATATTATGAAGCTTTAAATGTGTTGGTTTTTAACGAAATTATCTTAAATAATGATAAAAATATTTTTAATTCTGTCTGCACATATTGTAAAGACCTCTCAGAATATTTGCTGTCAAAGTTACGGACACGCGCATGCGCAATGTGATCACAATACTCGATGCAATGCAAGTGGCCGATTAAATTTTTATTTTTCAAAACTGCCTTTTTGAAATCCACTGGTGAGTTTTAAAATCCTCAACGGATAATTATGTATTCATACATCTTAGCTTTAACTCGACAACTTCCCGGTTTCGAATGACCGAATGTCTTTTTAAAAATGTTAACAGAAATATAAATAAGTATCCTTTGCAATGTTGACTTAGCCATTTTATGAATAGTGTGCACTTTTTTCAAAAATTAATGCATTATGTTTTTTTATATAGTGTGTATCTTTTCGTAAACATAACATTCGCATGCAGTAGTTTTAAGACTTTGAAAATCGTATATAATAGTATTCGTGCTATCTTCCACAGGTATGCATGCAATAAAACATTTTGTAATAATACTTTATTAAAATGAACTTTGCTAATTTCAATAAATAGTCCAGTACGATAGAGTATATATACCGTCAATGCTGCTAAACTTAGTAGATATTGTGCATTTCGCAATTAATATCATTTTTAGAAGATGTATAACAAAAATAGGTGGACTCGGTAAACAAATGTATTCATACAATATTTTTTGTTAAAATACAAAATAAACTTTTGTGAATAGGTACACACTTGAAAACTGTTTCGTTTGACTTTAGCTTGTAGTTTTAGACACAAAGTGATATCTGTTTGCGGGGTATGTAAATAAATTGCTCATATCATCAATTTATTTCATCCTGATGTGATAATATTTGAAAGTTTATGGTTGAAGTGCCTTGTAATTCACATAACAGTAACTGTATTTGTACAAGATGTGTTCACTTTGGAAATGTCATTGTCTGATTTGTTTGGATCGCATTCTTAACGAAAAACCGATGTTCCCCATTTGAGATAAAACTGAAGACTTCTTGCAGGGTTTAGCAACAGTTTTAGATGCACAGATGTTTTCAAATGATAAAGCATTGTCTAAATGGTTCAATTTATAGTATTCAAACTGAGTAACGTTCCGATTTATGTATTGTGTCATTAAAAAAACAACAACTGTGTCTTACATTGATGATCAACACGGTAACGACAATAAAGTAATTGTTTCATGAAATAAAAATCAATGAAACTTTCATAAAAATTAAATGTAGATTTTTTTAATAATAATTGGAAAATAATTTCACTTATAAGCTACGTTCTTTTTTAAGAAATTCTTCGAACAAAACACAAACTAACGATCGATTGGTAATTGTCGACTCGGGTACTAACTACGTGTACCCCGGGTACTATTAAGTATATTAACATTTACCCCGGGTAAGGTAAATATGCTTAAATGTACCCGGTCGATATTAGACTGTACCCGAGTTGTATTCCCGCCCAAATCCGATGTCGTAACACGTGCTACCGATTACCGTAAAATGATATTGTTTATCTTAATCAAACTTTTCTTTTAAAAAGCAAACTGCATCAACATGCTTTTTGAGTACGAGTTCCGATAATGTAGAGGCCATTTAACAGACAATTGACATCAATGTGAGCAAAATGAAAAAAAATAGCCGGCAACGACCGATTTAGCGTTAAAATTCCCGGGTACGTTTTAGTATATTTACCGTACCCGGGTTACATGTAAGTAGTACCCGAGCCTTCCATGACCAATCGAGCCAAACCAACGTTTCGCAGACTAATTAGTGTCTTATGAAAGTAATGAACATATGTTCACGATTTGTTCACGATGCATAAAACAACGATTTACGTATCCAGCATCGACCTGATTCAGTCATTAATGAAGGTATTAAATGACAAAAGACCTGAACCAATATTGATTTTTTATCATACCACCGCATTGACAATGCGGGGAATCACGTGGGCAGAATTGAGAAAACATGGCCGCCGATGTCTCGATAAGATGGAAAATTGAGTGTTTAAACAGGTACATCTGCCTTATTACCTACTTGTTTTTAATCGGATGACGCCTATCATAGGGCCAGTCAGACGCGGTTTTATCGAGTATCAACCGTTTCCCTCTGGTTGGTCTGAGTGTGGAGATTACTCATGGAATATTTTGCGATTTCCTAAACCGCCAATTGCTGTTGTACACGGACTAACAATAATATTTCTGTTTTCACACTAATTAGCACTATATTGGCACCAGTTGTTGATGCGGACGCATTGAAACTGGCAAAAAATGGATACATCGATTGCTAATGGCGTTACTTTCAAGGTAAAGTTGAGTTTCGATTGGTTTTGACGATTGCTGTTCAGCACGCACATGGCTGTTGTACACGGACAACTTCTAGAACAACTGTTGTTGAGCACGCACATGTCAGGGAATACCGTTTTCTCCGCCGAATAATTTTAAAACAACGTCGCATTGGCATGTTCTGGTACATGTGGCGATACATATCTTATGTGTCCAGCAAAACACACATTTTGGTTAAAAATTGTCATGTTTCTTTTAATGGAAATATTATAATGACATGATTTTTTTCTTCATAAACTGCAAAACAAAACGAAACACACAAAACAACTTTCATGTATGCTAAGCATATAACCAACGCATACAATTATGAAATAGATTTTCCTTGATTCTCTAAGTACTAACACTTTTCCAATAAAATAGTTCAGTATTAAAACTATCAACATATTTATAACTGTTTTCACAGAGTCAGAAGCTCAGGATAAGTACAATACTGCTCATATAGGCACCAAACAGTATTGAAAGGGCCTTCATGGTGAGGTATGTAAGGAAATTGTTTGAAGTATTAATGATAAAATTTATTGAAAATTATAAAATAAAATGTATTTAATCAACAAAGATTGTTAATCGAAATTGACATCATCATATATTTCTAGGTAAATCAAGTCTAAGAGTTGGAAAAAAGTTATAAATAACTTAACATTATTTGTGCATGCCATAGACACACTTCAGTTCTTAAATTCAACTTACTCATAGACGGAAAAATATGCTGAATATTCTAAATATGAATAAATGTAACTGATTTTGACAAATTGAACAAGTCGATGTAACAGCATTATACACAACTTTCTAGTATTACTATAAAGTACTGATACATTACTGAATGCCAGCTAAAACAATTAAAACATTTTTAGATATGTTTTTGTGTATCTGTTAGAGCTCATAAGAAATACAGAAGATATTAGTAAATTTTTACACTCGGGGGAAAAAAGAGTTGTTACTATTTACTCTGCATCAAGCATTGGGGACAAATTTGACAACATTTTTAACAATGACTTTTGATGTAACATTTTTTTCAATGTTATTCCTCCAATTTCTGTTTATAACAGATTAGAATGCAGCCTGCCAAGGTCAGCCGCATCATCATTGCCTGTGCTGTTCTTCATAATCTGTGGTTGATGTGGGGGAACCAGCAGTGGATCCGGAACCTTTAGAAGAGGGTGCCAAGGGAAATATGTTTCAGTCTGTATCGGATGGGAGAAGAGTTAGAGATACCATTGTCGCAAATTACTTTACTTAGGAAATTAACAGATTAAATATTTATTTTTTTCATTATATTTGTGCTTGTATATCTCGGAGTCATACACTGATAGTTTGGTTTCTTGTTTGTTTATGTGGGTTTAACAGCATTGGAACAACCATTCAAAAAGTGAACAAAATATATTATTGCAATGCCTATAATTTTGAAACAATGTTAAGTTAAAATCCTCATTTGTACGTACTCATTTTTGGATTTTTTAAAATGAGAATATCAGTCTGTACTCTGAATTCTTACGTAGAACTTTTCGTATTTGTCTGCCAAGCTGTTCTGTTTGGCATAGTACATCTGCATCTCGCTCAGTGACCTGTATATGTGTACATATTTTTGTTTTTCTTGGTTGACTCTATTAACTACATACAAAATTGATAAGCATTGTTCTGAATGATTTTGATTATTGATAGCCATCAGCTAATTTATTATGGTTATTGTTAAACACTCATCTGATTCTATTGGTTCAGTATGTCCGTTTCATTGTTAGCAAATAATTTCAATTTAAAGAATATGACATTGTCATTATATAGTTTAAAGTTGATTGTTTAGCTTATATAAATGGAACAAGGTCCACGAATAGTTATATACATACATATATACATACTTAGTCTGAGGCTCTTTCTTGTTACTGTTGCAACTTGGGTGTTCATCTGTATCTGCTGATGCACATCTTGCCTGATCTCTGATGACCATACATTATATAACACTGGTATATATCTATTATGTTAAGGTCATAAAATTTGTTTCACTGAGTCAACTTTGTTAAACAAGAGATAATTTGAAGTTTTTATTTGTTTTATACATGCTGAACTGAGATATAATATTGGAAACTGATTCTTACACTGTTGAAATCGTCAATTATCGAAGTTTAGTCTAAACATAATAACATCTTGGGCAAAATACCACTTTAGCCCCCGCCAGAGGGGTGGATATGCACACGGAGTGAGCCCATTGTGTTCATTCAGTATGTATTCACACCTCTGGCGGGGGGCTTAAGTGTTGTATTGCCAAATCTTGACAAATAAATGAACAGTCAAACCAATACAATTTTCTGATTGTTACCACAATAACAGCTCGATCAGATAATGGCTTCAGACTGTATGACAGACTTGTTTAACAACGGAAATTTCAAATATAACTTTTTAACCATTTGTTTACTAGATTATATAATTGTACTCCACTCTTGATTTTCCCAACGATGGCAGCTTCCAAGTCCATATTAAACCATCTTGCTTTTTTTCCTATAAATGTCGTGTCCAAAACATATTTGATACGTATTTAACGTTATTCTATGTCTGATATGGCTTATTTTCAGTACTAATTCATAATGTAATAGCTTTTTTAGCAAAGTACTACAGAAATACTTACCTGCGGTCACGCTGGCCTAAACTTTATATTGCCACTGTAATGAAGTTATAGGATCAAAGCTTATTGATGATTGTTGTTGTAAACTAGTTACCTTGTGAATTGAAATTTGTCTGAGTTGGTGTCTGTAGCTATAAGGTTTTATGTCTACCTTTTTCAGTGCGTTTGCATAAGATATGTATCGCTACATGTATCACAACATGCCAATGCGACGTTGTTTTAGACTTATTCTAAACCTAAATGATTATGTTATTTCAGGAATTCAATAAGAATTAAAACAATATCTCACGTGTACGTTATTAAAGAAAGTATTCATTCTAAGTGACGTTATGTTGTGGGCTTAATATTAAATTGCACCTCATATTAGCCGTTATGTTTTGTATAAGACAGAGTCGATTGGGGATATATTTGAGCTTCGTTCTGAGGCTAACTTTGCCCCTTAATTTGATTGTTGCTGAAATGAGACTTCATTTAAACGAAAAATACCATTTAAACGGAAGGCTGCACGTACTAATACTGGAAGCACGTGCATTAAGACCAGTTTTCTCAGTTGTTTATGTTGTTGTTTTTTTTGTTAAGATTCGGTTTACATAAAGCATCAGCTCGTAAACGCACTAAACATAAACTTTCAAAAAGAACTTGTTAATGGAACAAACTGCGAATAATTCGCATAGGAAATCGGAAAATAAATAACGATTTCGTATAGTTGTGTATTTGTAGCATATATCTTTTGTAGTACTTACCTCATAATGCCGTTGTAGCATATATCCTTTGAGTACTTACCTCATAACGCGGTTGTAGCACATATCCTTTGTAGTACTTACCTCATAATGCCGTGGTAGCATATATCCTTTGCAGTACTTACCTCATAATGCCGTTGTAGCATATATCCTTTTTAGTACTTACCTCATAATGCCGTTGTAGCAAATATCCTGTGTAGTACTTACCTCATAATGCGGTTGTAGCATATATCCTTTTTAGTACTTACCTCATAATGCCGTTGTAGCATATACCCTTTGTAGTACTTACCTCATAATGCCGTTGTAGCATATATCCTTTGTAGAACTTACCTCATAATGCCGTTGTAGCATATATCCTTTGTAGTACTTACCTCATAATGCCGTTGTAGCATATATCCATTGTAGTACTTACCTCATATTGCCGTTTTAGCATATATCCTTTGTAGTACTTACCTCATAATGCCGTTGTAGCATATATCCCTTGTAGTACTTACTTCATAATGCCGTTGTAGCATATATCCTTTGTAGTACTTACTTCATAATGCCGTTGTAGCATATATTCTTTGTAGTACTTACCTCATAATGCCGTTGTAGCATATATTCTTTGCATTTAATCGGTATGTTGCGTATTTCGCACGTCCCAAACTTTTTTGAAAACGGCAATTAAAATTGCGCCGCGCTGTGGGAAAACGGGGCTTAATGCATGTGCGTAAAATGTCGTTCTAGGTAATCCCGCACAGGCTAATCACATACCGACTGCACAGGCTAATCTGAGACGTCGTTTTACGCACATGAATTTTCACAGTTATTCAACATAAACCAATTTCAAGATGAATAGCAGGTATCACCGAACGTGAGTATCGACGATGTAACTTAAGCAACTTTCACCAACTATTGCCTATTTTAAATGCTATGAATTGGGTCATGTGTGGTTTTAATTGACAGTGTCAGTCTGGAAACTTTAATCCGATTGCCTAAAGTAAATAACTTTCATCAACCAGACACTATTAGACACTATAACGTTACTTGCAGAACCCTTTTACAAGTCCATAATTACTCGAACAGCTACATTAAAAAAAGTATGTCGAAATGAATTTTTGCCTTAGCTGCATTTAAATTAGCGAAAGCCCAGTGTACAATTATGTACAAGGAATTGAATGTTGTAACGCTGATTAAATGGACTCGTTCTGAGAAAACTGGGCTTTATACATGCACATGTGGGTTAAGTTTCTTCCCAGATAAGCATGTGCAGATCGTTTAACCTATAGTTACCATAAAGCTTGGCCTTGGCGAGAAATCACTACGATTAACGAAGCAAAGTGGTACTATTGAATCATTTATTTATATATGAGATTTCGCATTTTTTCACTTATTGACATTCAAAGTTATTACATGTCATATGTTAAATTGAATCAGTTTGTATATTTTTTTCAATTGTATCTGACCTGAGAGCAAATATAACGTCACATATGTTTTCTTGTTTTTCTGTAATTATTTAAGATCACCTGGTGATTGGAAGTGGGTGTAGAACATGGCCATTGGTATGTATGTTGGTATGAGAACATAGGGGAAATAACATATAACAAATATATATAGTGATGTTTATCGTCTTTTGGTGTCTGTCTGTCCGGTTAACACAGTGGTTGGTACACGAGCTTCTTGCGTCAACGAATTCTACCACCAATGAGTCCGTAGTTGGTGAGGCCTGCGATCTGAATCATCATAGGCGCATGCGTGGCTCGTTCGAAATTCGAAAATGCCTCTTCCAGATTCACAACATCCGCGCAGAGATTTGACTGGTTCCGAGCATAGCTCGATATCCAAATCGTCAGTTTCCGTTATAGCCGAGAAAGGAACGACATTGTCATTCGAAAGCACGTATTGTTTCAGTCCTTTCAATTCGACGCAAACTTACGAATCGACCCACACTACCGCTGATTAGTACGCTCCCCCTAACTCGGGCACGTTTCTATCTGGCACCGTTTCATTCACTAGCTCGTAAAAGAGAGAGCTGAAATGTCTTGTAAAGGCTGATCAACACAAAATTGTTCGACCACGCGGTGTACGGCATATTGATTGGTGCATAAGGATCGCTAGGCATGTGAACTGAATTTCTAGTTTAGCGGGATTGTATTGTGGAAACGTTTCTGGCTACATGACAAATATGGCGTAATAAAACCTTCCCATCAAAAAACAACAGACGGTTCGCGTTTTTTGCCACCCGTTGCGAAATCTCGCGGAGCGCTCACAGCTACCAGTGCGATTTTTGTATTCAACAATCGTTCTCAAACTTGAAATCGTTCAGACTGGTGCGGCCCTCTTCGTAGCTCGACTGAGATGCTTAATTGTAAGGCTGCGTCCACGAAATCGGGTCGATAAAATTAATGTCCTAATTATTTATCCAAATTGATACATTAAACAAAATTAAAACAATGTGTGTTTTTTATTTCTCTTACCACATTCGATTAGTAAGTAGAGCAATTCCAGCTATTAGTCACATTTATCTCTTCAAGTGACCTGTTTATACACATTAAGTGAACGGAATTGTCCGTTTTGATTAATCCTCGTTAAATTAATTTTAGTACCGGTTCTTCGAAATGATGGCGTTTTTATTTCATAAATATTGCACTATTAATTATTAGCGAATACACTAAAATAATAGGGTTGTTAGCAATTTTGCAGTCACCATAATATTAAACATACATATACATGTAGTTTTTAAAACGCTAGAACATTAATGTTTCGTTCTCAAAAAGTCTCACTTGATTCATAGGGTTTGTTTTGTGGTAAATATTGCAAAATTATATATCACTTAGTAATTCTCTTCAACATTCATCAACAATAAATAGTTCACCGCATTATCATATTAAAGGGGCCTTTTCACGTTTTGGTAATGTGACAAATTAAAAAAATGGTTTCAGATACGCAAATGTTCGTTGTAGTTATGATATTTGTGAGGAAACGGTAATACTGAACATTTAACAGGCTCTTAAAATACAGTATTTGCATCTTTTGACGATTTACAAACCTGAAAATAATAAAGCGTTGCAACGCGAAACGATTTACTAATTTGGATAGTTCTGTTGTTGTCGTTATATTGTGTGACACTACGAGGATTGCTATATGAAGTATAAAATACATGATGCATTTTATGAGCACGGATGGCCGAGTGGTCTAAGCCTTAGACTTTTACTCCTGGTGTCAGTGGTTCGAGCCCTGTTGAGGGTTATTTAAAAAAAAAATATTTATTCTTGTTTTTTTATTGCAGCTTTTTAGATCCAATGTTTAAATTGATCAATAAAAGGCATTTAATGATGAACTTTAACACATGCCAAAATCTGTGATAAGATCCCTTTAAATCTCATTTCAGTTGAGACCGACTCAACTTGCCGTCTCGACTTAAATATTATTACTTGTTAAAGACATTCTATACATAAATGGTTACGTCACTACGTTATTGTCAGTAAGACCGATGTGACACAATGTGTTAAAGATGTAAGCTACATTCTTCAAAAGGAGGTTAATTTATAACCTTTTGCGGGAAATCGTCTACCAATATAACACGCAAATAAACAGTCTCTAGATGAAAAGGTAACATTCTCTTACTTTTCTAATTGATCAAACTACTAGTTGATTGCTTCGGTACACAAATACGCGTTCAATTGACTGACGGCTTCGTATACGTTCAATTTATGTTTGAGGTTATTTTACACTAAATCAAAAGCCAATGCTGCCATAGAGACCCATAATGAAGCCGCCAAATGTTATAGCATTTTTCCCGTCTTTGCTTTATTTTAGATTGTGCAAGCCTTAATTTAAATATGAAAATGGCTTCTTTTGGACATTGAAATTAAAAATATATGTCTTGCAACTTCTAAGAAAATCTCATTTACCCAAACGCAAGCACCACCAGGTTTTTCAGTGAGATAAGTCCAAATAATTAGCCGTAATCTACCGATTACGTCTAAACGCCTAACGTCGTTTTCCTATAGCAAATTGATTTCAACTTAAACTTCAGTTTTTCTCGTTTAATCTTTGCTAATGCATAAAATTATCATTAATTAGACATAAATGTGAGCGATTACCTCTTAAACGTGTAAAAATTGTGCTTTTAAACCACGTTTGTACATTTTAAAAATAAACAAACACAACACACAAAGTGTGTTTGTCGTTTATAGAATTTCATTGAATTATCTTGAACAAAATTATTTTTTGAATAGGTTACACATAACCAATTGTTGTTGTACAACAAACCACCACTTTTTAGCTTTCTGTACTCTTTAATTAAATGAAACCTATATGTGTGTGTTAAAACTACCTGTTGTATGCATCATTAATTGTTGCGCAACGTTATAAAATGTATTCTTTAAAAAAAATGTGTTTGACAGCAAACACGGAATAATACTTAAAGGGATCTTTTCACGTTTTGGTAAATTGACAAAATTGAAAAAAAGTTGTTTCAGATTCTCAAATTTTCGTTTTAGTTATGATTTTTGTGAGGAAACAGTATTACTGAACATTTACCATGGTCTAATATAGCAATTATACGCATCTTTTGGCGATTTAAAAACCTGAAAATTATAAAGCGTTGCAACGCGAAACGATTGAATAATTTGGAGAAATCTGTGTTTGTCGTTTAATTTTGTGAAACTACGAAGATTGCTTATATAAAGTTTAAAATACATACTTAGCAGGATGGCCGAGCGGTCTAATTGTTTTTACTCCAGGACTCCGGGGGTCACTGGTTCGAGCCCTGATGCGGGCTACTTTTTTTCCCTTTTTTAAAATTTTATTCTTGATTGTTTACTGGAGCATTTTAGATCCAATGTTTATATTCATCAATATAAAGCATTTAATGACAAACTTCAAAACACGCCAAAAATCTGTGAAAAGGTCCCTTTAATAAAACATTTTTCTAAAGATTATATGGTCAGCGATTTTCCTCCTTCTTTATAAAGTACCGGTAAACGGTACTTTCCCAATCAAACGAAAATTCCCAAATTCCCAAAACGGTACTTTCCCAATCGAGCGAAAATTCCCAAATTCCCAATCGGCATCTGGAAAAATCTCAATCAGCGTCCGAATTTTTTCTCAAAACGATAGAAAGTTTCGTAAAAAAAACAACTTTCGGCAAGTGAACAAAGAAAATCGTATAGTTGTGTGTAACCACGCGCTCGATTAATTTCGGGTTTTATTATTCAGCGCATTCAATCAATAGAGTTGTTACTGTTTCCGGTTCTTTTGCCAGGCAGCCAGCGTACTGTTTTACGTCGGTTTGTAACCTTATCGTAGTTTGAAATGAGTCATAATAGCAAATATTATGCCAAAAAACCAATCGGAACCATCTATCACAGGACACATTAACAGCAATAATGATGCTGTGCAGGGAGGGATGCAAGCAACTGAGTGATGATCAAACATCAAAGATTGTTGAAATTTTCACAAAAATGAAAGAGAGAGACATTGCTTTAAAAGAGATTAAAACAACTAGTAATTGATTTGGTGTGTTCTTTATAATATTTTGTTATTTATATAAACTTTATAACTTAATGGCCATTAAGGCATGCCTGCAAATGATTATTTAAATGGATATGTTCAATTAAGTATGAACTGTATGATGTATTCAATAAGACCCAAACTTCACGACGCGATTTTCCCAATTTCAGGATTTCACGACTCGATTTTTCCCAATTTTGAGGTTTTCACGACTCAATTTTTCCCAATCGGACCGGTACGGGTACTTTTCCCAATTGGACAAGGAAAATCGCTGATGGTAGGTGTTTATTTCGATCTAATACGCCATATGAGGCCCACGAGAACAACATTTTCATAAGAAGTCAACAAAAAGAAAACAAAAATGCAGAAATACGCACCAGCCCTATGCTCACACGCACACACTCACAAGTAAACAAAACATACATAAACGTACATGAACAAAATTTAAATCATGAATGAAGGTGGAGAAGCTCATTATGAGTGAGACATAATAATCATCGAAACATAATACTGATAATCGAATAGTTATTTAAAAGCGAAAAAAGTCTCCGACACTGTATAAATGGACATACACTATACTTAAATCCTTTAGATCATTTACCCTTTCTTGTTCTATCAACCAATTTAACTCTTGTGCATACTCCTTACTCTAAATGCAAATATTATCTTGGTTTGGGTATTTCAATGTTATTTCATTGATCATGGAGTCTAAGTGCAAGACTTAAAAAAGTATGTTGTTTCGCTTGCGGTTGTTAAAGCCAAAACGGGGCTTCCCAGCTGGCACAGCTGCTGATATTCGGATCTGAATACTTAAACTTATTCAAACCTTATTCTTAACCGTTGCGCGTTTTACGATATCGGATTTTAGGCGGGAATACAACTCAGTGAAACTGTTCAATTTCTTATACAACATTGAGAATATTAACAGTTATTGAAATTAACAATATCAGCGACATCTTTTTAAAGACTAAACACCTTTTCAAGTATCGAATTTAACATGTCAATAAAATATATTAATACCAAAAGAGGTTTCATTTAATATTGTTCACATTAAACCTTTAAATGAAAGTGTCGCTTTAACTATTTTCCGTGTCTTAACTTAATAAGCCGCGAATCGTTTGCTAAAAACAGTTAACAAAAAGGGCTATATGTTCTAATTCTTAATGAAATACAAAAATAAGTATAACATAATTAAAAACGTCCATAAACACACACGGCAAGATCAAAGTTTTAATGGAAAACTAATATGACATTCCACGTTAATTATTATTTTCGTCTAAATCAAATACTATATATAGAGAAACAATGTATTTATAACCGACCAATGAGGTAACATGCAACTTTCAATTTACACAGTGCTATATGGCAACAATATGGAATTTGAACAGTGGTAGTGTTTTAAGGTCTGGACTATCATTACTTGTAAGTTTGTATAAACATTCTTCTAATGCAATTAGTAAAATAATGTTTATATTTTATGTTTAATAATTTATTGCATGATTATTCTGTGCTGTTATATGAATTTGATGCCGTAAAAGCTTCCGACATGAATTCATGTCGGAATGATGCTATTGCAAAATAACGTTAAACGATATTTATTTTTATTTATTTCATATTTATAGGAGTACAGTGAGATTTCAACAAAAGCACAGTATGCCTCGTTCTTAGTCCAAATTTTTGACGCTCTCAAATATTAAGCTGCTTTTTATATGGGTAATATTTGGAGTGTACAAACGGGGAAAGACCAAATTAATGGAACAGGCAGCAGTATAGCGAGAAAGTCAAATTTAATTGAATATTAAAGTTATTAGCCGAGCAGGAGATCGGTTAGTTGTGTAATCACATTGCTTTTACTGTGTTTTAACGAATCCAGTTGCATTTTGTCGGCGACTGCATGGGAACATGTGTGTTTTCGATGAAAAAGGTCACGTCCAGTGTTCCACAATCTTTCAGCTATAGGCATATAGTGCGTTTCATACCTTGTGTATATATAATACATATACGAGGGTTATTTTTTCAAACTGTGTATTTTTGTCAATATTCGTTGTTGAAAAGTCAATTATACAGAATAGGTGGACATTTAACATTCTGGAATCCCTGGGTAAGCTCGGGGGAGGGGGGGTAAGGTCCCGGGGGGGGGGGGGGGGGCAAATTTATGATACTGCTGCCTGTGATTAATGGTGGGAATTTTTCGTTCTTTGCCTATATTGTTGCGCAAGGATTTTGTGCGCAACATTCAAGCCCCGATATAAGACACTTAATATCAACGGATTGCAATAATATTTACATACCTGTGTAGATAATTCATTTCTCGATAATGTTCCGTAGAAATTATGTAATGACACTTTGAATTTTGCAGGCCTGATCAATTTAAATCCAACCACTATTCAATTTTTATGCCCCCCTTCGAAGAAGAGGGGGTATATTGCTTTGCACATGTCGGTCGGTCGGTTGGTCGGTCTGTCGGTCGGTCGGTCCGTCCACCAGGTGGTTTCCGGATGATAACTCAAAAACGCTTAGGCCTATAGGATCATGAAACTTCATACTTCATAGGTACATTGATCATGACTTGCAGATGACCCCTATTGATTTTGAGGTCACTAGGTCAAAGGTCAAGGTCACTGTGACCCAAAATAGTAAAATGGTTTCCGGATGATGATTCAAGAACGCTTATGCCTATGATCATGAAACTTAATAGGTAGATTGATCATGACTCGCAGATGACCCCTATTGATTTTCAGGTTTCTAGGTCAAAGGTCAAGGTCACAGTGACCCGAAATAGTAAAATGGTTTCCGGATGATAACTCAAGAACGCTTATGCCTAGGATCATGAAACTTGATGGGTAAATTGACCATGACTCGCAGATGACCCCTATTGATTTTGAGGTCACTAGGTCAAAGGTCAAGGTCACGGTGACCCGAAATATTAAAATGGTTTCCGGATGATTACTCAAGAACGCTTATGCCTAGGATCATGAAACTTGATAGGTAGATTGATCATGACTTGCAGATGACCCCTATTGATTTTCAGGTCACAAGGTCAAAGGTCAAGGTCACGGTGACCCGAAATAGTAAAATGGTTTTCGGATGATAACTCAAGAACGCTTATGCCTAGGATCATGAAACTTGATAGGTAGTTTGATCATGACTAGCAGATGACCTCTATTGATTTTCAGGTCACTAGGTCAAAGGTCAAGGTCACGGTGACCCGAAATAGTAAAATGGTTTCCGAATGATAACTCAAGAACGCTTATGCCTAGGATCATGAAACTTCATAGGTACATTGATCATGACTGGCAGATGACCCCTATTGATTTTGAGGTCACTAGGTCAAAGGTCAAGGTCACAGTGACAAAAAACATATTTACAAAATGACTCACTACAACTGAGAGCCCATATGGGGGGCATGCATGTTTTACAAACAGCCCTTGTTCAATATCTCTTGATTCGCTCGCTGTGTAGATATAAATCGATAACACGACCTCGATGTAAAGCATCTGGTTTAAAGTGGGAGAATAAAGAGCGTAAAATACAGTTTGCGTTCGTCTGTTGTGGTGCAGAGCGTTACATAGTAAACCGATGTTATTTTTTTCTGGATTAATTAAGCATTGTTTTTTTTTCTAAATTGACAATTAAAAAGTTCTGAAATAAATTACATCTTTTATTTTTATACTGTGCACAAATAATTTTGATACAGATCGTACAGTATACCGTCCTCCTATGTAACGTAGGATGTAAATAAATGAAACAACACAGACAGAGGTGCGAAAAAGACATGCATAAAAACTTGCTAAAACTTAGAACAGTGAATAGAAACTGCACCATATCTGTTTTGAACATATGCTTATTAAATAGACAAAGATTAGCATACTAGATCTAGTTAGGTAAAAGTTGGTGTTAAAGGCTCATGTTAAATAAAATTACGCGTACACGTTACACCGTAATGCCTTCTTCTGATTGGTTCATATTCAAATCAGTTTCATGACATGGCTTCAGGTCAGTGATTGGTTTGCAATTTAAGCAGAAGTTTAACTGAAGAATTAATGCCTTTCCAACTTCTATTCGCAATATTTGAGGTAAAAATAGACTTCTGAACTAAAACTGAATGAGTTGGTAATCATATCTTGCAATTTTACGCAAATCGATGAAAATTTAAAATTTCTGGTTTCCGAAAAAATATTGACTTTTCCCCGATAAGACGTGTCAAAGAATTTAGCCCATATAAAAAGTATCTCTAAATTCTTTGCGCGTCTTATAAATAAGACTAGCCTCGTTCTCATACTTTCATGTCTTCTCATTGGATTCGTGCTCTATTTAATAC
Organism: Dreissena polymorpha; assembly: GCF_020536995.1. Taxonomy (NCBI): domain Eukaryota; kingdom Metazoa; phylum Mollusca; class Bivalvia; order Myida; family Dreissenidae; genus Dreissena; species Dreissena polymorpha. The sequence goes on from NC_068367.1 coordinate 41,706,120, forward strand.
GTCATTATCGCTCTCGCCAAATACTTCGCGTGTCAGGATTCTATTCAAGTAGATTGAGCGTTTACAACTGCTGACTATTTTGCCGAGAAAATGAGTTTTAAACAAGAAATGTTCCACACAGAGATAGATATTGCTTAAATTGTGGTAAAAAATACCATTGCAGAGTATTATTGCATTATAAATCGGCAGCACTTAAAACAAAAAAGTTTAGAGATTCTGTGCAAGTGGCAGAAGCATTTCTAAGGAAGGCCACGCTCTATTTAATTCGGAGCACTGAGAGGTACCCAACAGGGTATTGTAACTCAATATGCAAGACGCGCGAGACAATTATATTTCAATTAACATGTTTGCATTGTTTTGTTGAAAGTAACCATGGTTACATTTTTTTTACATCCCTGCTCTTATTTGGAATTTTATATTTGAAAATAAATCGCTTCCATCATTAAATACACATTCAATTGTGTCTTAGAAAATGGACATTGCAGTCCGTTACGTAAAAAATAACTTCCCCACTGGGAGCCCCATTTAGAACGCGGTCAAGCGAGGAGCACGAATCAAATGAGAATAATCTTCTGGATGATGCAGACCGTTGGCCTTCACCTTCACGAGTTGAAAAAAATAGTAACTATGTAAACAAAGACGATTTTCAGATGGTTTAATTCTGAAATAGTATTTTATTGAGGATATAAAAGTTATACAATGCTAAAAATACTTGTCATTGTATGCGCATGTGCAAAATACATAGTTAAGGGGCACGAATGCACCGTATACGTGCGCTTATAAGACGCATTTTTAAGACTTAAATTAATAAGTTACAGTTGGGGTCGCGTCTTATAAGCGAGATATTGGTGAAAATAAAAAAAAAAAAATCAAAATATTGAGTTTACTGGGCTTATGCTAGCCAAGTTGGACACTTGTCAGTTGTTTTGAATCATTGCGGCAGCCATTTGCATTTTCTCTAAAGTCTGTATTGGCCCGTACCGTGTATCGAAACGCTATGTTCAGTTACCGATTTATTTGTAATAAAATGTTTTGTTACTGATTTTGTTGTCTACTATTTTAATTTGAATTTTGTTATTTTTGGGGCGTAATACGTTATATTGTCCGTGATTATTCTTGAAAAGTTTTTATCACCTGATTGTCTGCGCGCGACGTCGTTAAATGCCATATAAATTGGCCATTATAGTATACTTGTGTAAGCGGCAACACGATGACAACATGCTTAAAACAACAGCAAAATCAATTCTCAGTTTGAAACTGTCAATTGTTTAATTAACACGCTGCCGATTACAAATGCTATTTGACAAGTTTGTATCACCTGATCGTCTTTGTTCCACGTCGTTAATTTTCAATTAAGACATAATTGGAAATTAGGGTATCCTCTGAAATAAATTACCAGTTTGCAACTGTCAATTGTTAAATAAACACGTTTATTCAGACGACCCACTAATGCCGATGACACATTATTTATTAGGGGCCAACAAGGACTGGAGCAAAGAGCGACCGCATGCAATTATCCCCATATGGCTTTCTTCTTGCCACGTGGTTTCGATCTGCGCTTCGGAGTCTATCACTATCACGCGATTGGCTAATTTTATGAAAGTAGGCGTTACCTATTGTTGATAGACAATGGGCGTAAAATTTGCATAATCTAGGTAATAAAACTAAACGCTTTCAAAATATCTGCCTATTAGATTTCAATACCTGTCAAACAATACAATTAAGATGACTGACACGATCAATTTTGCTTGTGCATTGATATTACGAACGTAATATGTTTGCAATTGTTTGCAATTGTTAGGGCAAATGATTAATACGCAATTGTTAGAAATATTGTCAATTTGATAATTATTTTTATTGCATGAATAATATTTGAAAATAAATTAAAACCCACTAATATATCATAAAATAAACAAATATTATTTACTTTGTTGTTTGATTGTTTTATTTTTCAGACTTGCGTGAATTACTAATTGTATGCAGCGCGAGTTTGAAAAATTCTCAATGTTTTACTAATTGATGATTTTCTTTGACATTCTGTCATTTTTAGGCCATTTTCCGGCCGATGAATACGGCAAAATTTGACCGCTTCTTACACGCAGGTCAGTCTCATATCCACCCATTATAAAGTCCGAAGTCGGGGTGCGTCTTATAAGCGAGGGCGTCTTATAAGCGCACGTATACGGTACAAGAACTTATCATACTTTATGGGTTCAGGGCTTAACACTTACTTTTTTTCAACTAGCCCATTCGGGCTTGTGAATGCAGAACCTATTAGCCCTCACCAATCTTTCATGTGCCCTGACCCAAGTATATCAAAACCTTTATATTTATCATTCAACTTGTATTTTCTTGTGCGTAGAGATGCGCAATTATGATTCAATAATTCTTATTAGCTTGCCTTACTAATGCTAATGAATTCAATATTCATCTACTTTAGACATCTATTTGTAATCTTCACGCCATTTCGGGAGAAATTTCCTTTTTTTCCCTCATACTGTCTCTTACGTTCCTCCTTCCCTTTTCTTATCTGAGGAACCCCCATCCCCACCCGTAAAGCCAAACCTTTGTTACATAGATTGCCGTGGTTACCGTCTGACAATAAATGGTAAGTGAATCTTAGGTTTCGCAAAATAACGTGTTACGGTAGTCGTGACAATTGTACAGGGTTAACTCTCTACTAAAAGCCGGGATCAACCATTAATATTAGTTTTGCTAATTGGATTGCGTAAAAAAGATTGTCAAAACACTTCTAATCGATCAAACAAATTACAATTATTTAAAATTGATAAATAACTAATAATTTTATAGTAACTTTGTGTTAATGTCGAGTTGCCTTAATCCACCCCGGACAATCCTGGGCGATCCCGGCTTTTAGATTAGAATGTATTTTTATCGTAAAAACACGTCACTACGAGGAAACCAATCAAAAACCGTATCTAGCGGAATTCCATTTAAAAATAGGTGCTGACGTGTTTCACCAGGAAAACTGCCGGGGATTTTCTGAATTATCAGCCTCTTTTTGATTGCAATCAGGGGGTTCCAAATCTATTTTTAGATACGATCCGTTTGTTGTCTCCGACTTCACTCTGGGATTTAATTGTCATCTGATCGTACTGTATTAAGATATTTGCATCTTTGAAATGCTTATTTAAAATGCAGTTTATTGATAAAGAACACATAATCCCTCCCAAAATACACACGACCGGTCGGGCATGTTCTTGGGACCTTGGCTATCCCGGACCTAGGTACAGGCAGTGAATGTCTTTCCGACGTGCCTTAGTGTTTAGCCCTGATGTTGCTGCAGTTTTGCTGATTTTTTTACAACAAATAGATTTTGTTCAAATGTATATTCAAGTACTATATACACTGTAACTCCAATATAGCGCGGTCAATGGGGTCCAAGCCGCGAAACAGCGTTATAACGGATCCGCGTTATAGGTTTTGAGCTCATTTACTGCAGGGCGCTATAAAAAAACAGGTATAGAATAGCCTATAATATAGGTCATGTATATTGCCATGCTGTGTTGACGCAAATACATGCATATAAACCGAATCGTATCGATAACAGTATACATACCGCTTTTCTTATGTGCACATTTATCCGATAATCCAATAAAATTGCAACATCACTTAAAAAATAATAATCTAGAACATTAATGACGATATATGTTTAAGAAATTTGTAAACACAACCGTACGCATATATGCCATTTTCAGAAGTGTTAAGAGTACAGTGCATTATGGGGCAGAGCTTTCATTGGACGAGCGACTTTAAATTTAGATTGAATGCAATACGACTCATGTACAAAAAATTGTTTTATTGCATCATACGCATGCAAAAAACGTGTTTCCCGGGGACTTTCTGATACTGCGCGAAAATGAAAGTGAAACTCTGTTAACAATTACCGGTACACTGCGTTCGCATGTAACTAGGGCTGTCACGATACGCCGTGAGCGTACCGCGGTATATCGTGGTACGGCAACACTGTATCGCGGTACGTACCGCGATATTTTACAAAATATGAATCTGTGAAGAAAACAGCAGAATAACAAGTTTTACAAACTTTATTAAACTCAATAATCAGAAAACACTGGTATCATACTATGACTAGAAACTGTAAAAGAAACTGTAATAAACTTGATAGAAGTAGTCATTGTTATTGTTATTCGCGTCTATTTCTAAAATGTCCGCCATGTTGTTTACAACAGCTGTGACTACAATCTGTGTAAATCGAACGCTTCAAGGGCATGTTTAAAATGCGGAGTCAGCAGGCCCAGTATTGAAAATCCGTAGCGTTCTGACTCTTCCGCGACTTATTCATAATCTTAAGATAACATGATTCGGAAGTGCCATGCTTTGAACGATCGATATACTAAAGAAAGAAAATAAGAAATAGAGTAAACATCTTTTGGATAATTATGAACTGATTTGCAAAGGAAATCTGTCCCAAATTCCAAAAAAGGTACGGACCCATACATCGCCGTATTTTAAACGTGAAAGTTAAACATCTACCAGTGGAAGCGCTTGCTTGACCTGGATATTAACGGATTATTTATTTAGCCCTTTTGAATCGCTTCTACAGTTTTTAAAACGATATCTATATCAAAATAATTGTGTAATGTATTTATATCTGTGCTAATATAATAATATTTAAAAAACCGGTGCGGCAACGCCGTACCGCGGTGCGATTTTTTTCACGACATGCACCGCGATATACCGATATACCGGTGAATCGTGACAGCCCTACATGTAACTAAATCGTCTGCATTATTTAATTTCTTATACACGAACTGAAAGATTAAATGACATAATACTAGAATGATAATGAAATGACAGAAAAAGTTGTTTTATACTGTAGGCAGTATATTCCACAGCATTTAATATAGTCAAACTGCAACCATATCAAAGTAAGAATGTTTCAATCGTTTTGAATTACTTTAATTGTATAACTATCCCGCTTGCTTTTAACTTATGGAAATTATCGCACTGAACCGCTCTGATGAGGAATACATGTAATAAACACTGACACACGAGTTTTTCCACACCTTTATTGACATTACACAACAGATTAACACCAATTAGCTGTCGGTGTTGTTTAACCTTGAGGCGATTATAATCGGTTCAACGGACGGTTGAATAAAGCAATCAACATGTGATTGCCGCAATCTTTAAATTGTCTGAAAATACATGAAGTTGCATAATACGGATTTGAATCAGAAATCAAATGGAAGGTTGGAGAAAAAATGGGATCCAAGCACCCTTCGCGTTATATTGGATTCAGCGTTATAACGGAGCGCGTTATATTGGAGTTACAGTGTACAAATACTATATGAAAAATGAAATAAAAATATAGGGTCACCAGCCTTTTTTTGATTTTATTCACCATTTCTCTATTGCCTGAAACCAATAATAACCTATGAAATAGACAACATAAAGATGTAAAATAAGCTGAGATACATAAAATACCATTTAATTAAACAACAGAATGCCAAAAAAATGGAGAACACAAGTTACATTTACAAAAAAAAAATTGTTAATTTTTATGTCACCCCATAAAACATCAATTTTTTACTATTTTTAATACCAAAATGATTTTTTGTTGTACCTATCCCTATTGTCTACGTCAAATTTTATAAAAATACATCAATTAGGCAAAACCCAAGTGCAGGTACAAGTACCGGTACATAGATGCTAAGAAATATGCATAAACATTAGAAATTGTTTACAATCTTAACTGGGGTCACAACAGCTTACCAAAAGACATTAATAAAAAACAATATTTAAGCACAAACATAATACCATACAGTATCAAACTCGACCTTAATCATTAACAACTAACATGTACTTACAGGGCCCTCAATCTATTAAATCTGCCGCCGAATTTCGGCTGAAGTCCCCCACCTGAAAAGTATATTTTTTTTCCCCCAAAAACTGATTTTTTTCCCCTCAGAAAATGTACAAAAAATTGCTGATTTATAGTTGAAAATTGACTCCAATATATCACGGTCCGTTATATCGCTTTGTCCAATATAGGCCTAACAAAAAAAAGTCTTGTGTCCAGTTACCCGACCAAACCTGTTTTTTAACCGCCGACTCAAAAGTTTTTTCTGTTATAAAATCCGCATCCGAATTTAATGTCCAAAATTTACACAACTGAGGAAAGCGTCTGAATCGTTCAGAACTGTTTTTTTTAATGTTTGTTTCATTGAAATTTATTATAATCATTAAATGCTTTATTCAAAATGCAGTCTTTACTTTTCAAAGAATATTTATTTGTACAGTAATTTACAGATAAAGACAAAAGCTTTTTCTGTTACAAAATTCGCATCCGAATTTTATGTCCGAAATTTACGCAACTGCATAAAGCGTCTGAATCGTTCAGAGCTGTTATTTTTGTTAATGTTTTAATTCATTTACATTTATTCTAGTCAATAAATGCTTTTTTCAAAATGCAGTCTTTATATAGTTTTCAAAGAATATTTATTTGTACAGTAATTTACAGATAAAGACAATCTGGATCAAACATTCTTGTTAAGAACAATATCTGAAAGGTAGTACTATGCCGTCATGCATTTCACAATTGCTGATACCTGAAAATAATTACTTTCTAATTGAGTCAAATATTCAATCAAGTGTTGTGGTATGAAAAAAAAGCCTACCTACTGACCCACATTAAAATTAGATTACTGTTATATACATGTAGATTTTGTAAAAGTCCACTTTTCTGTCCTATAGACAGTCACATAATTATGATATATAGAAATATATGTTTATAACAGTAAAAAAAAGTTGTTTTTTTTTTTTTTTAATTCCCCCATGTACCAAAAATTCCCCCTGCTAAGTGCTGCGGCCCCTTTCCGCTAAAGTAGTGTGAGGGCGCTGGGATATAACACTTCAATAAGATAGGTAAATAGCGTGTTTTGAGATTGCCAAACTAAGCTAATACATACATAAACATGCATGAATAACCTGACAATTTAAATCGCGCGCCGGATATATCATGGTCACGATCTTTGATTTATGACAAACTTTGCATGCAAATGGACACAGCACTAGCTTGTTTTAGGAACAAAAAGGACATAATGGAGGACTTTTAAATAAGATTACTGTTATATAGATTGAGTAAAAACCCACCTTTCTGTCTTATATAGACAGTCGCATATATAGAAATATATGTTTATAACAGTTAAACATAGTTTGTTTGTTTTTTTTCGTTTTAAAAATTCCCCCATTTACAAAAAAATTCCCCCTACTAAGGGCTGCGGACCCCTTCCACCAAAGTAGTGTGAGGGCGCTGACTTATTCACAGATTTCGGCTTGTTTTGAAGTTTGTGATTAAATGCTTTAAAGTGATAAATTTAAACGACATTACTAAAAAGCTCCAGTACAAAACAAGAATGAAATTAAAGAAATAAAAAAAAAGTAAAAAAAAAAAGTTAACCCCACCTGGGATCGAACCACTGACAATTGAATTATGAACCAACTCGGTCATTTCTGATGATACTGATAACAAAAATATTGAGTTGCGATAATAGCATCATCGGTGTAAATGCTATAAATATATTCTAGGTTAAATAAACTGCCGCAACACATATAAAACACATATAGGAAAGACTTAAAGGAAATAATCACAAAAAGGCTTGGTTGCAAATGCTAAATGGCATTTTAAACATAGTAGAATAGAAACTGGTTAGAAATAAGCATTTCTGTCTACCATGGAGGGATACATTATGATTTAATATATTGGAACCTTGAGCTTTACTTAAGAACTTTTTACAGGCAGAAGGCTAACTCAAATATTGTTGCTCCAATTCATGGTTGAGTGAGAATCAAAGCTAAAAACATTTAATGAACATCAATTTAAGCAAGGTTTTTTGCACTCATGTCAAAAGTTGAAAAAACCCTAAAAATTGGGTAAACATATTGAAGTTTATTATACTTGGCAATGGAAGACACAAGCCCCTATTACTGCGCCCACAATTTTTTAATGGGTGATTTTATGTCCTATTTTTATTACTTAAAGGGAGTTGTTCACAGTTCACATTGAATTTCACGTTTTGTATTTTTATGCCCCCTTTCAAAGAAAAGGGGGTATATAGTTTTTGCACTGTAAGTCTGTCAGTCTGTATGTCACACTTTTCGTGTCCGCTCTCTATTCAAATACTTTGCATCCGATCTTTACCAAACTTGGTCAGAAGTTGTATCTAGACATTATCTAGGTCAAGTTCGAATATGGGTCATGCCGGGTCAAAAACTAGGGCACGGGGTCACTTAGTGCATTTCAAGGATTTAGCATGGTAAAATGCTCATAACTTCTATCAAAGCATTTATTAGGGGCATTTGTCATCCTATGGTGACAGCTCTTGTTGAAACATGTCATTGTTGATCAACAAATCTATAATAATGTTTAAACTATTCTTAACTAATTAACAGCAAGAAAATACAGTTGATTAAAAATACCATGAATTTGAAGCAGGGACCTCTTGAAGCCAAAGCTAATGCACTACCACGGAGCCATGCAGACTTTAGTTTTTAAAAGCAAAAATATAAATGCTGCTCAACGTATTTTCCAGATTGTTGAGGAAAATAATTACAAATGCTTAATTATTTTATCAATATCATATGGTTATCCAATATTGTTATCCCCACACTTTTCGGAGAAAAAGAGGGGATTATGTGGTTATCTCCACTGTCTGTCCGTCCATCCTTGCCACTATCTCCTCCTACACTATTAGCCTTAGAACCTTGAAACTTACACACATAGTAGCTATGAGCATATGTGCGACGGTGAGCTATTTGGCATTTTGATCTGACCTTGGTGGGGCCAGGTCATAGGTTTTCCTGGGACCGCGATTCGAAAAATTCGATATTTGGTATGCATATGTATCTAGACAACACCTTTCCATGCGCATATAATTTGTTACCCCTGTGACCTTGACTTTGAACTTGAGGTCAGTGTTCAGGTTTAGAAATCTGCAACCGCGATTTGAAAAAGGCTCATAACTACTGTGTCCCTTTAAATATTGCTTTCATATTTGATATGCATGTGTATCTGGAAAACACCTTTCCATGCGCATTCTATTTTTGACCCCTGTGACCTTGACCTTGAACTTGAGGTCAGCGTTCAGGTTCCGAAATCTGAGACCACGATTAGAAAAAGGCTCATACTTACTGTATCCCTTCAGATATTGCTTTTATATTTGGTACGCATGTGTATCTGGACAACACCTTTCCATGTGCATACAAATTTTGAACTTGGGGTCTGCGTTCAGGTGTCGAAATCTACGACCGGGATTCAAAAAAAGCTCATTACGTCTGTGTCCCTTCAGATATTGCTTTCATATTTGGTACACATGTGTATCTGGACCTTTCCATGCACATAAATTTTTTGACCCCTTTGACCTTGACCTTGAACCTAGGGTCCGCGTTTAGATTTTGAAATCTCTTATGTGGTTATCTCCGCCGTCTGTCCGTCCGTCCTGGCCACTATCTCCTCCTACACTATGAGCACTAGAACCTTGAAACTTACACACATGGTAACTGTGAGCATATGTGCCACAGTGCACTACTTGGAATTTTGATCTGATCCCTGGGTCAAAAGTTATGGGGGTTGGGGTGGGGCTGGGTCAGAGATTTTCACTCATTTTTATGCCACCGTATCAAATGATAGGGTGATTGTTTTTGGTCTGCCTGCCTGCCTGCCTGCCTGCCTGCCTGTCTGTCTGTCTTTAACCTTGGTCATAACTTTTGCAATATTGATGATAGCAACTTGATATTTGGCATGCATGTGTATCTCATGGAGCTTTACATTTTGAGTGGTGAAAGGTCAAGGTCATCTTTCAACATCAAAGGTAAAAAAAATAATTAAATAAAAAAAATTAAAGTGGCGTATTAGGGGGCATTGTGTTTCTGACAAACACATCTCTTGTTTTAGGTTATTTTACATTTACTTCTTCATTTCTACACCGATTTACTTCAAATTGATACTGAACATCTCTTATGACAATACTGTCAATCTCAACTATGCATGGCCCCCATTACCATCCCTGGGGCGCCCCTGCTGGGTCAAACATGCGGCGTGGGTATACGCGTCGGCCTCTGCCGCGCCATTTCTAGTTTACATTTCATTTAGTCAGAACCAATATTGTTTACATTTCTTTTAGTCAGGACCAATATTGTTTACATTTCTTTTAGCAAGGACTGTTGTTTCGTTTGTTTCAAGATGAAAATCTCAAACACATAGCATACCATCACAAACACACAGCATTACCATCACAGACACACAGCATACCATCACAAAAACACAGCATGCCATCACAAACACACATCATGCCATCACAAACACACAGCATACCATCACAAACTCACAGCATACCAAAACAAACACACAGCATATCATCACAAACACAAAGCATACCAAAACAAACACACAGCACACCATCTTAAACACACAGCATACCAAAACAAACAAACAGCATACTATGGCAAGCACACAGCATATTATTATAGGCACACATCATATTATTTAAAAGTGAGGATTTTAGTTTTAGTGATTAATAGTCTTGAATACTGATGATAAAATGTTGCTTATTCATAGATAAATACATGTAATAGATGGAATTAGAAAATGATTGAATTTTGATGTGGCAAATTGTTGAAAAATCAACTTTGATTCTAACTTGAATCAATCATATTTTTGTTTCATGAATATAGAGTAGTATAATTTGTGTTATTGATTTTGTTGTTATTCTTGGATAAAAATATAAATACACAAGCACATTTGTTACATTGATATCACCCACCAAATGCTTGCAACGCCAAATTCTATAAACAACTACTGCTTTAGACTCATACATTGATACACTTAAATAAAGGTTCAATGAAATCCAAAAAGCAGTTAAAATAGCAATATAAACATGTATTTTTATGTAAAAAGTGGCCATAACTCCATTATTGACCAATTGTTTGAGTGACAATTTGACCTTTACCATCCTCTTATCAATATGTACACTCATTCCAAGTTTAAATGAAATCTGCACAAGCAGTTCCAAGATTACTCTCCAGACACAATAGTGTGATTATTTTCAAGCAAAAAAGGCCATTACTCTGTTATTTGCAAATGAATTGCAACAGCATTTTACACACATCATTATATTATGATATATACACTTATATCAAGTTTCCATGAAATCCGTTCAAGCAATTCTGAGATATTGTTCCGGACGGACAATGCTAAAACTATATCCGTCCACCTATGGCGGTGGATAATAACAAAAAGAAAAGAGAAGCTATTTCTTAAATTTTTTATTTATTATTATATCTTACAACAAAACAGTACTGCAAGAATGTTAAGCGAACAAACTATAATAATAACATATTAGATCAACACCATGTATAAGAGAATATGCATAATTTAAAACCCAAACATAATAAAATATAACATTTAACTGCATCATGATTCAAGATGTGAAGATATTGATACTTTATTGCATTATTATGTTAATCATAACAAAATAATCATTTATATACAAAATGAAATCCAAATGTACTGTTTTATCATTATTAAATTATAAATCTTATTGAAACTTCATCTTGTCATTATAAAGGCTACAGCATATGTGTGAATTAAAGTCAATTGTGGTCAAAAACTAGAAAACCTAGTAATGTCTTCAACAATTGGTAACCAATTTTTAGCTCGACTATAATATATAAAATATATATAGTGGAGCTATCCTACTCACCCCGGCGTCGGCGTGAGCGTCTGCGTGAGTGTCTGCGTTAGCATTAGCGTCTGCGTTAGTGTGCAAATGTGAAAGTTTTCGTACTACCCCAAATATTTTCTTTGTCCCTTGACTTATTGCTTTCATATTTTGCATACTTGTTTACCAACATGACCCCAACCTATTAACAATAGCAGACAACTCTATCAAGCATTTTGTCAAAATTATGGCCCCTTTTCCACTTAGAATATGCAGCAAATGTTAAAGTTTTCGTACTACCCCATTTATTTTCATTGTCCCTTGACATATTGCTTTCATATTTTGCATACTTGTTTAACAACATCACCCCAACCTATAAACAATAGCAGACAACTCTATCAAGCATTTTGTCATAATTATTGCCCTTTTTATACTTAGAATGCATATTATAATAAAACTATATTAAAGTTTGCGTACTACCCCAAATATTTCCTATATCCTTTGACATATTGCTTTTATATGTTGCATACTTGTTTACCAACATAACCACAACCTATAAACAAGAGCAGACCACTGTTTCAAGCATTTTGACATAATTATGGCCCCTTTTACTTTTAGATAATTGAACATTTTGCTTAAATTACCATAAGTTCTTTATTTATGATCCCATTTTATTATTACTTTGACAAAACAACACTTACCTGAATACCACAATGGATTCCACCCAAACAAGATCCCACGCCCCTACCCAGAATCCCTTCCCCCCCCAAACCTATCCCCCCAAATTTTTATTTTTTATGTTGTTTTAAACATCATCTAATAAATTTCCACACCTCACATTATACCCCCCCTCTCACCTTCACCCCCTCTACCCCCCCCCCCCGATTTTTTTTGAAAGATTGTCTAATAAATGACCACCCCACATTATACCCCCTCTCAACCCTCCGCCCCCCCCCCCCCCCAAAAAAAAAAAAATAATAATATTTTTTCCTTTTTTATTTTTGAAAGATCGTCTAATAAATTATTGAATATGGACAATTTCCCCATGATGGGTTACGTTATACTGTCAAGCACTCGAATAATGGAGCGCGCTGTCCTCTGACAGCTCTTGTTCAAATCTTATTTAATCGAGCTATACAAACATTTGAAAAAAAACAAGACTCAACACAATAAGAGTTGGAACATTTTTTATCCTATGATTCATGATTTCAATGTAGTGTTTGGTATTTAATAAAGAATATAAATACAATGTAGATACAGGTATGAATTTTTGCAAAAACCTGCTTATCTTTTAGGTGCACTTTTTGCTCTAACAGGTGGTCTACTTAGTACATGTATGTAGTGAACAAAATGGATTTCTTTACAAATAATTTTACTTACAAAAATCAGATTCATTATCTCATTCATTTTTGTTTTTGTATATTCACAGTTGATGTACTGGAGACAGATTGGTCAGCCAGTGAAAGATGTTCTGTTGGTATTGAGAATAAATGGAATTCTAGCCAGACACAGGACATCTACTTACCTGTCCATGTGGAAGTGAGTGTAGTTGTTATAGTTTCTGTTGAGCAGCAGAATTAATAATTGAACTTAAATCAGATCCTGGAAATCTACTGACAAGATCCAGTGTCTAGGTGACATTGACTGGTTGGAATAGTAGTCTAGTGAGTAGTGGTAACAGAACTAAATCAAGACACTAGACATGTACGGACCTCCATCATGTCTTGGTGGAAGTGACTGCGGCTGGAATAGTTGTCAAGTGAGCAGCAGGAATTGAACTCAAGTCAGCAACTGGACCTGTACTTACCTCCAACTTGTTGAGGTGGAAGTGACTGCGACTGGGATAGTTGTCAAGTCAAGAATTACCAGCCAAGTCTTGGCAGGTAAGATAAACTATATTTCAATAACAGCCACAGCCTCAGTGGCATGCAGCCGAATCACAGATTGCGTGCTTAACTATGGTTTAAGTTCTTAGGTATGGGATATTGTGATCCGTCATTGTCTGCTGTCAAATGTGTGTTGCCTGTCATTTCAAGTACCACTTTTGGCTTTTGACATCTTCCTTTAAACCATAGGAAAATTTGGACATGTCTTTGCAGTCCTTACCCAATTGAGAAGAAATCCCTATTTGATACTGTGTGTTGAAAATTTGTGTTGAACATTGAAGTTTAAGACAATTATTTATTAATTCCAGATGAAAGTAAGTTGTTCTAAGCAATTCATTATCGAGCCTGTTATTTATCACCAGTATTAATGTGGTCAAATTATTTTGAATGAGTATTTCATAAATTCCATATATTTACCTCAAACACCATGTTTATGACTTTAGTTCATGTCTAAAAGTATATTCAGTATGTATTTCAGTTTAATAAAGACACTAAGAACTTCTACAATTCCATGAAGTGAAATTAAGTAATAATTCCTGGACAAACAGAGAAGTTTGGTAAAAAATTTAATTTTGAGTTATCTCCCTTGGACTGGCATTACTCGTATATGTCACTTTCATTTCCAAATGTAGCATGATCCAACAAGGGAGGTCACATTTTGGTTGTTTACAAAAAGCGGTTCTTTATTACTTCACTTTACATGAGTCTAACTAACTTTTAAGAGCTCTTTTCTAGTTGGATTAAACAGTCTGAAATCACCCACTCCAGAAAGTCGAAACACTTATCTGACAGAACATTCAATTTCATGCTGCATGCAAGCTATTTACATCACAAAAATTGTGAACCAAAAAGATTGGAATATTTGTTTTCACTGTTATAGACAGTGTTCCTGATTGAAATCAATGTGCTATTGCTTGAAAATCATTTATTTATTGGTATACACAAGAAATGTCATTATGTGGTAGAATATTTGCAGAAATAAGAATTTTAAAAACATTTTGTGCCTGTCAACATTTTCCGATTGGTTTCGGAAGTTGCCGATCGTATTTATATACACTGTATTGATAGACATAGGCCAAAGGACAGAATATCCTTCATATTTCAAGTGTGTCGGCCTTGATATTGTCACTTTACTAAATGAGAAGCAAAATCATACATGTATCAACCCGTTATAGTCAGTAACATTAAAATATTTGGGTGCAGTCATTTGTTTTTTGTAAACCGCGACATGCTGTTTTTCAGAAAAATGATGATCGGTAATTTTCGTAACCATTGGACATTTCACATCACATAAATCTTTTCAACAGATCTTCGTAAGCAAAAAAAATAAATTATTCTTTATCAATCAAACAAAATTCAAAGGTTATTTTTTAACCTAGCTGTTTATTGACAAATTGGATATCTTAAAACGTAATGAAACACACAAGAGCTTTAACCCTTTGCATGCTGGGAAATTTGTCGTCTGCTAAAATGTCGTCTGCTGAATTTCTAAAATTAGCATTTTCTTCGATTTTTTTCAAAGAATACTATCATAATAGCAAACAGTTTGGATCCTGATGAGACGCCACACTCTGTGGTGTCTCATCTGGATCCAAACTGTTTGCAAAGGCCTTTAAAATTCGGTTCCCGCACTGAAAGGGTTAACACCTTACTGGTCAGGCCTGTAATGATTCAGTCTTTCTCTTTCAAGCTCGCATAAAGGCTTTAGAGCAATTTATGCCTCAAACAGACACTTATTGTTATGGCCCCATAATTTTTTTTTTAATATTTACATATTTTCCACATTTTTACATCAAAAGCAACATGCCTCTTCGGTAAGCTATCGTACGTGCTTTTACTTGTTATTTCAATATCCTTGAAGTTTTCATTATTTCCATCTAGTGTAATCGGTAACGGGATCTTTATTTACGTACGATACATTATTTAGTTCTTAACAGTTAATTATTCTGTCCATTACGGTCTTAGTGAATGTTGTATTTGTAGTGTTTCATTTTCAATTAGCATTAAATGTTACCATTCTTCATTTTATGCAAATTAGCGTTAAGCGCTAATATTCTATAATCCATAATAGATGTAAATAATCAAAGAAGTCGACAGTGTAAACAGCCCATTTTATTCTCTGTAATATCCGAGAAAACACTGTGTTAATTTATTAAACAAGATAAACATTTGCATGCATAAATATCATTTATGATATATACGTACATATGCAACGATATTGATTCTTAATATATATTAATAAATCACACAGAATATTGTTCAATTTCACTAACAGTTTTCAGGCATTAACATTATTTTGTTAAATCATAAAATAAAGAAATTATTTATTTATGAGAAGACAGTACTATTTGTTTTACTAATATGATACTTATAAAATAGCAATTATCATTAATACACAATATATATTTATTTGGATATTGCGCAGTCAACCAACTTTCCTAAATACTCTACATTGAATGTAGGTGAAACAAATTAAAGTAGTAAACAATAATTTAAGTATGAATATATTTATTTGCAGCAAACAATAATTTAGGTTTGAAAATAAATAAGTATCAACAGCTCACCTGTAATATCCGAGAAAACACTGTGGTGAGTCCCCCGCAGTGTTTTCTTAAATATTCTTCCAGAAGCAACTTTCTGAAACCTGATCAGACTTTTCCTAATACGTTTCTCACGTGATCCTATGTGGTCTCACGTGGTACGCTGATTCACCTACTTTTTTATATTTGTTCGGGTCAAAGTTGTTAACCCTTGGTCATGGAACTTTCCAGAAGTTTCTATTGCTTACGTTTGCGTTCTTGATTTGGTAAACAATTTAGATTGGAATGTGCTATTCTTTGT
This sequence comes from Dreissena polymorpha, assembly GCF_020536995.1. NCBI lineage: Eukaryota > Metazoa > Mollusca > Bivalvia > Myida > Dreissenidae > Dreissena > Dreissena polymorpha. The sequence goes on from NC_068367.1 coordinate 41,722,549, forward strand.
TAGCTTAGTAAGCTGTTTTCTTATAGTACATCAATATGATAGAGTTTGTAGCTCACCTGGCACAAAAAGTATTCCGGTGTGGTTTTGTGAAAACTGGGCTTAAATGCGTGATATGAACTGCGCAATTCCTTAAGTATTTCTAACAATGTACAATAGTTATTCTAAACAATATGCAATAGTTATTTTAAACAATATGCACTAGTTATTTTAAACAATATGCAATAATTATTTTAAAATTTTGTTAATTGAAATTAATTAAAACTTTATTAATTATGATTAATTAAAATTATTAAATAAGTTAAAGTGAAAATTTAAATATTACAAATATTTCATAAGATTGTGATTTTAATTGGATTACAAAGCTCTCGATTCATTAATATCATCCTTTTAATCAGTGACATTTTAATATCTTAGCAACCATTATGAAATTTGTCACCTGTTTATTGTTAATGGCCGTACCATGTTGTCGACACCAAGGGTTTCAAATAACCAGTGCTCAATGTCATTAAAATGCACTTTTGTGTCATACGGAATACATTAGTGCGCTTGCTGGTGACATATTTGTCAATATTACACCTCAGAGATATTGGTCCTTCTATATCTATATGACCGGTTTCAGTCTGTAAAATGCGATCGAAAAACCTTAGAGCATATGGACCGGTCACTATTTTTTTGTACATGGACCTTCGGGGTTACACACCGCTATATGTTCACTGTGTTGACGCGTCATTGAACAGCATTGACACTATTTCAGCTTAAACAAGAGTACAAAAAAAACTTAATTTAGAATAAACGACACGCTAACCTCAATGCCAACGTTAACATTAATACAATGTTTAAAACAATAAAGTCGAAACAATATTCACTTCCATTTTCTATTCTTCCATCCCTTTATCGAAACTCATTTTAAATCACACTATTTTATTGTATTCCTATCGAAGTTTACATAATGTATGATAAACACACAATCCAAAATACGTTTTGCATTCGTTTTATGCCTTAAACAAATAACTAACTGTTAACAAAATAGCACGTCCGACATGTCCTAAACATCCAGAGCATTTAGCTCCAACTGGAATGTTTCGTCAAAGAAACTACGTCACACAATTTACGTCATCGTTTGCGCATTCAGTTGCATGAAAAATAAAACTACGGAAAGCCGGTTTAACACTGTACAGTGAAACAGGGGATACTCTTCGGTGTAATATAAGAAATAATAAACTCCACTTCGGTCCCAATGGCATTATAGTGACCAGCCAGACAGCCAAAAACTGTATATGGACCTCAGCCTACGGCTTCGGTCCATATAGGGTTTGTGGCTGCCTGGCTGGTCACTATAATGCCATAGGGACCTCAGTGGGATTTACTATTTCTTAAATATCACACCTTCTGAATTCTTATTCAGTCCCATTATCAATCGTCCTATTAGAGCACGTTTCCGATAGTTTCTTGTGGTGAAAAATGATAAATCAAAATATCAAATTAAGCAGGATAAATTAGTTACATTCAAAAGGTCTTCATCTCTCTACAAAGTTTTATATAACTGAACCATAATTCAAACTTTTGAAGAACTTCAAGCTGACAAGGATGCTCAGCTTACAACTATCAATTAAAAACCTATTGCATCAAAAGCCAAAAGCTTAATTAAAAAAAGAAAAGAAATGTATATAGTTCTGTTATAAAAGTAGTTGATAAGAACAATAATTTGTCACCAGAAGTAGTCTTGGAATTGAAGCATGTAAGAAATTTGTTGATATGTGTTCATACAAAAATGATGACACTTCAATAGAATTTTTGTTTTCTGTTAACCGTTTCCCCCATAAGAAGCAAAGTGAAAATGGATTTTGCAAACAGCATTAAACCAGAACAGCCTGCGAGTAACTCGCAGTCTGTTCAGGTTTTATGCTGTTTGCTGTTCATTAACTAAGGGTTGGAAATGTAGCCTTTAAGAAACTTGAATCTAGTAAGAAAGGTCTTCAATTAAATTTAACTTTCTATGGGACTACAAATGCGTCAAAATACGTATCTAAATGGTAAAGGGGCACTTTTTCAACTCATCTATAATTCAAAGTTGTGTCCACACATAGCGAGCTGTTATGGATGCACCAACAGTACTGCTGAACAAATAGAATCATCAATTTGTCTTACTCTAGAAACTATAAAGTTCTGAAATCTGAGCTCGAAAGTCCATATAGCTACAATACCGGTTATGCATAAAGAACCACCTCTCAAAACTTTTCATAAAATTAAACTTTGCTGAGATTGTTTATAATTGACATCTTACTATCCACAATTCAAACAAATACATTGACATGTGTTTAATAGATAATACCAATTTGTTACTTAATAGTCTTATAGTTTCTGCCCATAAGTCAGCTGGTGATGCTGCTTGACTATAAATCAAGTCAGCATAGTCTATTGTATCAAATGTTGTAGTATATTTTCAGTCACACAAAGTATTTTTCAGCATAGCTGTCTAATCCAGCTTTAAATCTTAGCTGACCTTTGTAAGCTAGGTAACAATCAACTTGAATATAAAATTCCAGAGTACTTTTAACCCTTTGCATGCTGGGAAATTTGTCGTCTGCTAAAATGTCGTCTGCTGAATTTCTCAAAATAGCATTTTTTTATATTTTTTTCAAAGAATACTATCAGAATAGCAAACAGTTTGGATCCTGATGAGACGCCACGTTCTGTGGCGTCTCATCTGGATCCAACCTGTTTGCAAAGGCCTTCAAAATTCGGTTCCAGCACTGAAAAAGTTAAGTAGTACCTGAGCCAACAAGAACCAATCAAGGGCAAGTTCTCTGTCCACGGAGCAAATCTTTTTCTACTTTTTGTTTTGTGAAATTATTCATACTGTTGATGTCTTTTTGGATTTTCAAATTATTTTAAGGGAGGAATACCAAAACCAACAACAACAAAAAAATAATTAGGTCGTACTATGTATAAGTACGAACTTCCCATGTAGTACTTACAGCAATACCAAGAAGTAACATCTTGTATCTAAATCAGTTTCCTGAAAATAAGATAGCTGTGATCTATAGATAGCTTGTGAATGGGAGAGATGGGGAAATGAACAGTTATTATCTCATGAAGCCAATTAACAATAGCTTGTTATGAGCTAACAGGAGGATAAATTGGGTAATCACTTGGCAGAAATGGAATGGGGAGAATACCTCCAATTTGGAGAAATAGGCAAATTATCATTCTGGTAGAAATGGCTTATTATCATTCTGTTAATAAATGGGAGCTTCTCTGTTTGCTGTGTAACCTAATTAGACAACCCTGTTAGAGACCGGTTGGAATGGTAATAATGCTATTAGTCACGTGTAACTTGCATTTTTTCCTCAGAATCATTCATCATTCTCATCAAAGGTACAGTTACCCAATTGTCACTGTTAATGGGTGTTGGTTGGGTATGATATGGTTTGCACAAAAAACAACATATAACTAACTAAAAATGGTCTATATTGTTTCAACTTGATTTCCCTTTTAAAAGTATAATTTAAGTTGCTAGAACTATTAACCCATTTATGCCTAGCATCTAGCAAAAAAGACCTTGGCAAACAGCGTAGACCCAGATGAGACGCCACATGATGGCATCATCATGCGGCGTCTCATCAGGGTCTGCCCTGTTTGCTTAAAGGAATTTCTCTAAGAAATATTCTAAATATAGAAATAAATATACTAGACATCCCTAATTTTGGAAATAAATTGATCCAATTTAGAAGGATGGGAGAGTCCACTAGGCATAAATGGGTTAAACAAGCTTAATAATATCATGGTTGATACTGTGTCTGCTCAACAATCTGAAGGTTTCCACACATTGGAAAGATCTTCTCTATGTAAACCACCCTCGAAGAAAAAGGAAATTAAGGCATTTGCATAAGGTGTCATCCCAGATCAGCCTGTGCAGTCTGCAAAGGCAAATCAGGGACAACACTTTCCGCCATAACTGGCTTATTGCAAAGAAGATACTTAATTCAAACGTAAATAATATAAAGGTAAAGCTAGTGTCGTCCCTGATTAGCCTTTGTGGACTGTGCAATGAGGCTAATCTGGAACGACACTTTACAAACATGTGTTAAGCCCAGATTTCGTAGAATGTGTCTCATTTATACCACTTACTTATCCTCTTATCCTACCTAGGATTAAGCATTTTTGAAAAATAAAGCAAACAATTAATCTCAAGAAACTCAGGAGAGAAATTTGTGTTCTTATCCAATTCTTTAATAACATAACACCAAATATAAATATTTTTTATTTCGTTTATGAGCTTTTGGCTTTCGATGCATTAGAGTTTAAATAAATACCGGTAGTTATAAGCTAAGCTTCTTTATCAAGTTTCCTAATAGTTAAAAAAACAACTGCTGAAACGCTGATCTTACACTGGGATTAGATTGAAGAAAAGTGCACCGAGAATGAACATTTAGATAGCACATGTTTAAGGGACTTCCTAATATACATAAGACAAATGTATTTAAAGTACAACTAGTGTATTATTTGAGTAACCCCATGTTCTTCGCTTCTCCTTCTGCTCCTATGTTTGTCACATAATCAATATACAATATAATTGACTAACATCAGCCCCATATACATCTCATATACACAAATGTAGTTTTTTCAAGGGCGTTTTGTTAGTAGGCATTTTCTTAAATGACTTTATGTTCAGGTACACAAAGTCAAGAACAATTAGAATTATATACTAACATACAAATGCATCAAATCATGCTTATGACATAATGCTAATGTCAACATTATAACAAGCTTTCTTTTTTTCAATACGCTATTATAACCAATTAGATTGGGGTTACAAAAACTAAAAGCCAATTTTATGACTTGGTATGCATTTAATTGATAAATGTAAAGGTCTCTAGGGAAAACCTGACTTCATGCATGTGGGTAAAATAATTGTCATAGATCAGACTGTGAAGTTTACACAGGTTAATTTGGAACAACACTTTCCACCTATACTAAATTTTCATTTAGAAACAAGATATGTCCCCCCATATATTTGACCTTTGACCTTGAAGGATGACCTTGACCTGTCACCACTCAAAATGTGCAGCTCCATGAGATACACATGTATGCTAAATATCAAGTTGCTATATTCAATATTGCAAAAGTTATGGCCAATGTTAAAGTTTGATGCAAACAAACCAACAGACAGACATGGAAAAAACAATATGTTTCCATGATAGACTCGGAAACATGGAAACATCAATTTGATGAAAAAAATCCATAAAAGCCGAAAGTGTCATCCTTGATTAAGATAAGCAGACAGGACAGGCTAACCTGGAACTAAAATTGAGTCGTGTTCTGAGAAAACTTGGCATAATGCATGTGCGCAAAGTGTCGTCCCAGATTAGCCTGTGCAGTCCGCAGGGACGACACTTTCCGCTTTTATGGTATTTTTAGTTTCAAGGAAGTCCCTCCTTACTGAAAAACAAGATTAGGTGGAAAGTGTTGTCCCTGATTAGCCTGTGCGGTCTGCACAGTCTTAGATCTGGGGCGACACTTTACTCACATGCATTATGCCCAGATTTCTCAGAACACGACTCAATTTATCACATGCATTTAGTCTGCTTATCAATTTAGTAACATTTGTTTCACATGTAATACAATACTCTTACTAAAGGCAGAAGGGTCAACCATAGACCCCTAAACCCTTAAATCCCTTGAAATTCCTTTGTGCCCACTTTGGTATCTATCTGTTCAATGACTGTTAATGCATTAATTACATCCATTTGTGATCAAGTAATCCTATACCACAATAATCTACAGAACTGTCAATACTACTAATACCTCTGTCAACAAAATAATCAGGCCCTGATTAGATTCCAGATACTGATGGTTTGAACCATGATAAGAAAATCATAAAATTATTTACAAATACATGTGCGAAGATATGATTCAGTGCATCCTTTCAGATTGCAGGTAAGATTCTGCATTGCACTCACTAAATTTTCACATCTTTCAATATTCATTTGAGCCTTGAAATGGGAAAATGGGGCTTAATGCACTTTCGTAAAGTAAAACTGTCGTCCCAGATTAGCCTGTGCATTCAATCAGGGACGACACTTTCTGCCTTGAGTGGATTATCCATAAGAAGCAACTTCCTTTAAACAAATAATACCATAAAAGCTGCATGTTTTGTCCCTGATTAGCCTGTGCGGACTCATTAACAGGCTATAAATCTGAGGCAATGCGTTACACATGTACATTAAGCCCTATTTTCCCAAAGCACAGCTTATTTATTTCTGATTTTTTTTTTATATAGTTTTTCATATATGTGCAAAATGACATTGAGCATGGGATACTAATTTCAGTCTCCACACATGCAAGCCACATGATTTCTTATATAACAAGAACTGCAACTCCATATCTTCAAGAACATTTTCATACTGGAAAAGGGCTACGGGCAAAGGGCATTAACTCCATAAAACAATGCTTCTATTGCACAGAACTCTTCCTTAAAACTAGTTGAACCATGTATGAAGTTTGAAGTTGGTAACTTGACTTATTTATGCCTAGCGTCTACAAAAAAGGACTTGGCAAACAGTGTAGATCCAGATGAGACGCTGCATGATGCGGCATCTCATCTGGGTCTGCGCTGTTTGCTTAAAGATATTTCTGTAAGATATATTCTAAATATAAAAAAAATATGCTAGACATCCCTAATTTTGAAAATAAATTGATCCAATGTTGAAGGATGGGAGAGTCACTAGGCATAAATGGGTTAAATAAATTCAAAATTATGCCCCAGACTAAAGTAAACAAGACACACTTGTGGTCAGACAAAGAGACCAGTTGATTAACCCATTTATGCCTAGTGGACTCTCCCATCCTTCTAAATTGGATCAATTTATTGCCAAAATTAAGGATGTCTAGTATATTTATTTCTATATTTAAAATATTTCTTAAAGAAATTCCTATAAGCAAACAGCGCAGACCCAGATGAGACGCCGCATCATGAGATGAGACGCTGTTTGCCAAGGCCTTTTTTCTAGACGCTAGGTATAAATGGGTTAAAGAATATCCCTGATATGTGTGGTAAATGTTATTAACATCCCCTTGCATATTACATAAAACCATCCATGGCTTTAAATAAAGGTCGACTATAAACAATATGGCAAATAAACAGTTTTTTGTTACAAAGGAAATTGTTATTCACTGGCTAGATCGTTAATAGATTTTTAAATAGTATTCAATACTGGTAAAATGTATGCCGAAAAAATATGCTTGCACTTAAAAAATAAATTTTGGCTTGATGTTTTGAAAAACTATATATTGAAATATTGAAAAGCTGCCAATATTGAATTGTGATGATATTCTGGATATGCCTCTTTTTTATAATCATAATTTTAAAATTAGCAATAGCTATATCTATATAAAATGTCTATATGAAAGAGGTATTCGGTTTGTGAGAGACATAATGGTAGAAAGAAACTGCTTTATTTCCAAAGAATCTTTGGATACACAAGTTGGAACAAACGTAAACTTCCTATTGTAACAAGGATTAATAAACTAATAAAGAAATACATTGACAATTTTGAAGACCTGCCAAATTTTGACAAAAACACTCAAGGACCTATATTACCAACTTACATAAAAAAATAGTAGCCAGCCCTAAAGAAGAGAAACATATTTATAAAACATTTAGATTAAAAACAATGACATTCCAGCTTGTGATACTAACTGGAATTCAACATTTTTAAATATTGAATGGAAAAAAGTACATGCACTTGTATTCAATATAACTAAAGAAACTTATATCAGATGGCTCCAGTTCAGAATAGTCCACAGAATATTGGGGACAAAATCCCTTATGTTCAAAATGACAATTGTGGCTAATAATGTATGTACATTCTGTAATTTGGAAGTTGAAAATATAATGCACTTGTTCTGGTACTGTCCACATACCCAGGAAGTTATTAAATTTGTTATTGATATTGTTCGTAGAAGTAGACCAAGCATACATATTTACATTACATGTCAGGATCTAGTACTTGGAATTATTAATCCAAAAATGAATGATTTAAATATAGTATGCCTAGAGCTTAAACGGTATATCTTTTATTGTCAAAGAAAAAAAACAGAATTCCTTCAAACTACGGACTTGTTATCAGTATGAAACAAACTTTTGAAATTTACAGAAATACAATTAGATCAGAAGAAGAATTAAAAATATGGTCTCTGGTTAAAATATTTACTGACATCTCATATAATGACATAACCAATCATAACTCATAATATAAATAATGCTTATAACATATTTATTTGTTGTCATTGTTGTAAACTCTGAATTATCAGTTTTCCGTATACAATGCAATTCAGCACTTTCTGTTTTATTCTCATATGTGCAATATTTTATGTTAATTGATATACATACTTATATTCAACATTAATTTAGTTTGTATTGTATAATGTGATATGAATGTATGTTGAATGTACTACAGTTATATTTATTATATAACATTTATGTACCCATCAAAATGCTGTACATGAAATACTTTGTGTTATGTTTTTTGTATGCCCCCCTTCGAAGAGAAGGGGGTATATTGTTTTGCACATGTCGGTAGGTCGGTAGGTCCGTCCACCAAATGGTTTCCGGATGATAACTCAAGAATGCTTATGCCTAGGATCATGAAACTTCAAAGGTACATTGCTCATGACTGGCAGATGACCCCTATTGATTTTGAGGTCACTAGGTCAAAGGTCAAGGTCACAGTGACTCCAAATAGTAAAACGGTTTCCGGATGATAACTCAAGAACGCTTACACCTAGGATCATGAAACTTCATAGGTACATTGAACATGACTCGCAGATAACCCCTATTGATTTTCAGGTCACTAGGTCAAAGGTCAAGGTCACAGTGACTCGAAACAGAAAAATGGTTTCCGGATGATAACTCAAGAACGCTAACGCCTAGGATCATGAAACTTCATAGGTACATTGATCATGACTGGCAAATGACCCCGATTGATGTTCAGTTCACTAGGTCAAAGGTCAAGGTCACAGTGACAAAAAACATATTCACACAATGGCTGCCACTACAACTGACAGCCCATATGAGGGGCATGCATGTTTTACAAACAGCCCTTGTTTTTGTTGTAAAATACTTGAAATATAACACAATTATAAAAAAAAAAGAAAAAGTTTTTTGTTACATATTATAACATAAATTTAAAATGCAAACCTAATATGCTGTCATAGCACTTAGGCCAAATTTACAAGCAGACACATTTTCTTTTGAAATTGTTTTGGAAAAGATCAAAATAGCAACTACTGTTCACAAGGTGCAAATTAACACAACAGGTATATCATTTTGATTAGACAGAACTGCAACAGTTTACTAATAGATTCATGTTGCAGAGTTCAATTGGCCTTGTATTTACTAAACCTATTAACCCATTTATGCCTCAAGCGTCTAGAAAAAAGGCCTTGGCAAACAGTGTAGACCCAGATGAGACGCTGCATGATGCGGCGTCTCATCAGGGTCTGCGCTGTTTGCTTATAGGAATTTCTGTAAGAAATATTCTAAATATAGAAATAAATATACTAGACATCCCTAATTTTGAAAATAAATTGATCCAATTTAGAAGGATGGGAGAGTCCACTAGGCATAAATGGGTTAAGTTTCCTGTAAGGATCTTCAGACAATGTGCGGTCTGACCCTCTGCTCTCTGGAGTGCTTTATTTAAGCTTTCCGCCTATGTTCAAGATGGGTCAGTAATTAGCCTGTGCAGTTCACAAAGGCAATTCAGGGACTACACTTTCCGTTTAGGGTGGTTCTTGTGTAGAAGAGACTTCATTTAAAAGAAAAATACCATTAAAGCGGTAAAGATTCTCCCAGATTAGCCTGTGCAGACTTCACAGGCTTATCTGGTACAATACTGTACTCAATTGCACTTTTTTTTTCTTTGTTACAAGCTATGTTGAGCTAATGATTTTGAACATTATTTTTTTTGCACAATTTTGCTGATTATTATATTATGTTACTTCTTAAAAAGTTCTTTTGGTTTTGATGTTTACATAGAGCTATTATATGTTTTGTAAAATGTTGTGTTTACTCATTAAATATGGTCAATTAATGTAGAAAATACCGTGATACTTATGTTCATAGATCTTTGTTCTTTTTCTTTTTGATCATCAAATGAAGTTAAATTATTCTTGTATATGCAGAAAATGTTTATTGCACATAAATTATAATCTTCCCAGTATGACAGTCTCCATGTTGGTTGTATTTAACAATTGATCAGAGAACATGACTTCCCTTGAAAACAATATACAACTTTCTATATTTAACATGGTCTAGAGATGATACAAGATCATTTTGCATGAAAACTGAGCAATATTTCATTTTCAAAGAGAAATTAACATGATTGATAAAGACTAAAGAGAAGCCCGCTTTTGTAGTCTGCTCTAATTCTTTAATGTGGTTGCTGGGTTTCACACTAATAAGATTTTAATTGCCATGGTGATAAGCATATAGTTAAAATATAGGTCACATGCTAAATAGTCATGCCTCAGTTTTCATAATGTGGGCACCCCTTTGATCTCATGTTCTGAAAGTTATAATTATCTATTGTCAGGGTTTTTTTTTACTAAGAAAGTGACGCCGATATTCGGCGTCTTCCCCTACCAGAATTTTCCCCTAAAAATACCATTTCCCCTCCATAAATATAATTTTTCACCAAAATATAATATTTTACCCTCAAAGAAATGTTTTTTTCTTTTGGGAAGTCGACACTTATCCAATTTGTACTATGTACAACGATCTCACTCTCTCTCTCTCTCTCTCTCTCTCTCTCTCTCTCTCTCTCTCTCTCTCTCTCTCTCTCTCTCCCGACGAACACTCAAATCTGGGAATCCCAGTGATTCTATATATAGCTCTTAAATAACGTCATGGAAACCGGGCAACTAATCGTATTAATCATGTGACTATTTTACTGGATTCCTGTCTTGCGCGAGAAGGGTGTTTCGTCAATTAATTACCGGAAACCAGTCGAATTTTCATCCGGGTTATGTGAAAGCCAAGATATAAACGTTAAAACAGAAAAAAGTCTCACAATTGGCGTTCATACACGAACAAAATAAAACGTTCGGACTCGGAAAATATTAATTGAGTTGACGCATTTTGTAAGAATGAATCATCAAAAACCGTTGAAACCCAGCAGGATTCGGAGGTACATGTAATCAACATCGATTAATACTGTCGGATTATTGTGAAAGTGAAAGTAGACAATCGGCAGCTGCCGCACCTTTCCCTTCCAATACTGTAGCTGATCTAGATCGTCAACCCATTCATCATGAAATTGAAATCATAATATTGACATCGTTCCCCGGCCCCAGTTGAAAACATTTCCCATTATTAGATCTACACCTGCAACTTTATTTAGGACTTTGACTCTAATATCATACTTGTTCATGTGTTTAAGAACAAAAAGGCCAGAGACATGCCTCTTTTTCTTAAAAACCCCCCCCCTGAAGTCTGTAGGTGAGTTATAGACATTGAAATGAACAGTTTTTATTTTTTCCCCAAATATGTCTCTCGATTTTCCCCTTTTACCCAGCGTCCAGCGTCTTCCCCTCTTTCTAAAAAAAACACCTGATTGTAGGAGGGGTTTAATTTTCTTTTAAACTATACTATAATTTTTGAATAAAAAGTAAAAATGACTAGCTTACCAGCTTTATTATGAATGGGTTTTATTCAATTCCTTTTATGGTATGTGGTAAAAATGCCATTAAAGCAAAATAAATAATCTTCCTATGCTTAGGTTTGCATCCAAACATCTAGGGGATTAACAAGTTATATATAAATTATTGCTTCAAACATCATGTGTTGGATATAAAAACTCTTTGATGTCAGTTTGAAAAAAGATAGAGGTTTTTATCTGTAACAATATATTTTGGCTACTTAAAAAATGGGTACATATATAACGAGAGCGCTGATGGCGTTAAAAGCATAGGTGCAAGATACAGGGAAGAATGGCGTCACGTGGTATAATGTAGTTTGATATCGCCATCCGCGAATTTCTCAAATCAATAATTTCAAACAATTACCGACTATTTAAATAGATAATCTTTCCATTTACATCAGTGTTTGAAACGCTTATGAAAAATAATTACCCAAGCCTTTCAAAATTTAAGCACGGACAGATCTGTATCGAACTATTCTTTCCACAAATGAAAATAGACGCTACCCTGCGTCAAGAATTTGTCGTAAAACTTGTGGTAAGCGTTAGATGCAGACGTGCACAACAGATTTAGTTCTGAATACAGATTTCTGAATGCAGATTTTTATAGAAACTCCTCACAGCAGTTACTTCCCTTGCTTCGCCCGGTCAGTAACTTCTAGTATAAGGGAGGCCACTGCGTAGGAGATTGAGATTTATAGTGCAGATAGAATTGTTTTACGAACGAAATTTGTTTTAGGTTATAAGAAGATTTTTTGACATAAAACGGTCTTAGAAAAATTCACTAAAAACGGTGTCAGCAATATTCTTGGAAGAAAACGTTAGAAAAACGTTTCCAAAAAAAAATTGTAAGAATGACCATAAACTAAATTAAATAGATATTTCGTCTGATTTTTGATCAGGTAAGGCTTCATAAAGGGCAACCAATCGATGTGGATTTTCGAAATGTGGTATATACCATAAGCATAGGTGCGTAAACGCACCTATGCTAAAAATGATTTCAAGTTTGAACAATCCTTCCATGTGAGCCTTGCTTTAAGGGGCTTAATACATGTGTTTAAAGTGTCCTCCCAGAGGCAAAGGCTAAACAGATGAGACACTTTCCACCTAAACTGGATTTTCGTTCAGAAGAGACTACCTACAAACATAAATTTCAATAAAAGTGGAAAATATCGTCCCTGAATATCCTGTGCATACTGCACAGACTAATCTGGGACGACACTTTACGCACATGCATTAAGCCCCGTTTTCTCAGAGTGAGGCTTATATATCCCAGCTGTTATGCATTGCTATTTTTCGTGTACACAGATAACTAAATATTCGTTTGTTTTCTGCATTTTACTAAGACGTAATCATGATTAAAGATAATTATGGACTATCATGAGTTTTTTATGCCCCCCTTCGAAGAAGAGGGTGTATATAGCTTTGCACATGTCGGTATGTCGGTCTGTCTGTCGGTCGGTCCACCAGGTGGTTTCCGGATGATAACTCAAGAACGCTTATGCCTAGGATCATGAAACTTCATATGTACATTGATCATGACTCGCAGATGATCCCTATTGATTTCGAGGTCACTAGGTCAAAGGTCAAGGTCACAGTGACCCGAAATAGTAAAATGGTTTCCGAATGATAACTCAAGAACGCTTAGGCCTAGGATCATGGAACTTGATAGGTAGATTGATCATGACTTGCAGTTGACCCCTATTGATTTTCAGGTCACTAGGTCAACGGTCAAGGTCACAGTGGCCCAAATAGTAAAATGGTTTCCGGATGATAACTCAAGAACACTAAGGCCTAGGATCATGAAACTTGATAGGTAGATTGATCATGACTCTCAGATGACCCCTATTGATTTTCAGGTCACTAGGTCAAAGGTCAAGGTCACAGCGACCCGAAATAGTAAAATGGTTTCCAGATGATAACTCAAGAACGCTTATGCCTAGGATCATGACACTTCATAGGTAGATTGATAATGGTTGGCAGATGACCCCAGTTGATTTTCAGATCACTAGGTCAAAGGTCAAGGTCACGGTGACCCGAAATAGTAAAATGGTTTTCGGATGATAACTCAAGAACGCTTATGCCTAGGATCATGAAACTTCATATGTACATTGATCATGACTCGCAAATGACCCCTATTGATTTTCAGGTCAAAGGTCAAGGTCACGGTGACCCGAAATATTAAAATGGTTTCCGGATGATAACTCAAGAACGCTTATTCCTAGGATCATGAAACTTGATAGGTAGATTGATCATGACTCGCAGATGACCCCTAATGATTTTCAGGTCACTAGGTCAAAGGTCAAGGTCACAGTGACCCGAAATAGTAAAATGGTTTCCGGATGATAACTCAAGAAGGCTTATGGCTAGGATCATGAAACTTCATAGGTACATTGATCATGACTGTGAGATGACCCCTATTGATTTTCAGGTCACTAGGTCAAAGGTCACAGTGACATAAAAACATATTTACACAATGGCTGTCACTACAACGGAGAGCCCATATGGGGGGCATGCATGTTTTACAAACAGCCCTTGTTTTATATATAAAACATACACATGTTACTTTTATGTTAATGAATAAACACACACAATGCATAACTCGTCAACCAAACAACTCAAACAGACATTAGATTTGTTTATATTTCATAATTACATTTATATTCTGACAGAACATTATTTGGAAAAACACGACCTTCAATAAAAAACTGAAATAAATGTACTGCCTTTAGAACTCATTTTTGTGAGGAAAGTTTCATGTTGTGAGGTTTTTCTCATCAAGTTTCCGAATTTACCTTGTTGATAAGTCCTTTTGTATGGTCAATTTATCTTGTTTTAATCAGACAGAACAGTAATCTGATAGTGCAAAAAATAAAAAATTATAGCGTCAAATAAAAAGTGCTTTATCCTTTGTCTCAATAAAAAGCGCGTGAAAATTATACAGACATGCAGAACGTGGCATGGAAAGTATGGGTGTATTTTGTGTTGTATAAAAACGGGAACATCACGTCAGGTGAATTACGCCTGTTCAGTGGAAAAAAAACGCCCCGCTTGGACGTTATTTCATCACATCTTTAAATAGTAACAAATGCCAAAATGTATTTGATACTTAAGAAAATTTGCGAATGTTTGTGTTTCTTGTTATTCTTGAGCACATTTATAGTAAATATATACCAGAATTTGCTTTAAAACTGGAATATACGGGATTATCAGGTAATTGGCAAGTTATAATTTTGGTACAAGTAAGCAATATATTGCGATATATTGCAATACGGGTTTTTGAACTGACAATATATTGCATTACGGTTTTTGGCGTATTGTTGCAGCACTACCATTTATGGTCAATTAAAACTGTAAACCTGGGCTCAATGATATAACGAGGGCACCCTGGCTAGGTGAGTACAGTTAACCTGCAAGTATGCTGTAGTTCTGCTAATAATAACACCCATCAGTACTGCTAAAAAATACATGAGCCTCAATCTTGGAAAACGGGGCTTAATGCAATTGTAAAGGGTTGTCCCAGATAAGCACAGAATTGGCTCAATAGGGACGCCACTTTAAACATAAGGGGCTATTTCGTTCAAAGGAAGTCTCTTAAAAGCAAAATCCAGTAAAGGCAGAAATTATTATCCCTTATAAACCTACGCTGACTGCACAGGCTAATCTGGCACAACATGTAACGCACATGCATTTAGCCCTGTTTTCCCACAGCAAGCATGTGAGTCCTGTCATTGGATTATTGCATGTACGTAAGGTGTCATCCCAGATACCACAGAGCAATCCAAAGAGACGTATCAAAGATAACAGTTAATACTGTGAAACAATTATTATTAATCGCCAAACATTGATTTTCGCATATTTCGTCAGTAGACAGATTGGTGGATTTAAGTTGCTTACCAATAATTATGTATAGTGTTAAAACAAAAGGAAGACTGAAAGAAATTAATATGCAACATAATCCACGCACATATCCTGCACACAAATTGAGAAAAAATCAAAGTTGAGACAAAATATTGACCACAGTCTATTTGTGATACTAAGGCGCGTAATACCCAGTCCGTACTTTATCTTGACTTTCTTCCTGCTGCTAAGGCTAGTATTCCATCTATCCGCATACGTATCCGCAAAATCATAATACGGACGCTATATTCCATTTATCCGCATACGTCGAGCATATCTTTATTTTTGTATATGGATAAAACTAAATATTATAATTGAGATAATTATTATGAATTTAAGTTGATATAAGGTACAAATCATCATTCTGACTGTAAAAGAATGCAAATGGTAAATACCTGAAACGTCTTCTTTAAGTGCCTAGGCTATGTTTTTCCAAACATTTGAAGTAAAATCCCAATATGCAGAACTGAGTTAGTTGTATAATTCTGGGTAATTTTTCACGAATTTGATAGTTTTTCAGTTGATTTTTAAGATGACAGCTACTCTCATCATGCTTAATGCCGTCTGTATCTTGTCCGCATCCGCATTAGAATGCTCACTTGAGCGTTCTTAGGGCTCAACATTAACCTAAAAACCAGCATGCCCTGCCGGGCAAGTACTTAGAAAATCTACTTGCCCTGTACGTATTAAGCCACTTGCCCAAACATGAAATATCACATTACCTGTAAACCTCATATTTTTTAATAAAGATCAAAATGATACACCACAAAACATTTTTTATTTTTGAACATTAAGCAAAATGATTACAGCAATTAAAGTCTAAATTAAATGCTCTTTGTTCTTTTTTTGCACATGCCCAGGCGGACAACTAGATTATAAAATAACTTGGCCGGACCCAACTTTTTTTGCCAGGGGCAATAGGACAACCGTTAATGTTGAGCCCTAGAACTTTTTTTGCGGACGCCTTTTGCGCATGCGGATATACGGATGTGGAAGAATGGAATAAAGTGCATTTCAACTTGTTCTATTTTTTTGCGGATGCGGATATGCGGATGCTGATACGGACAGATGGAATACCAGTCTTAATCTATGAGAAGGAAGAAACTTGACCTTTCATAGAGTGTACTATTAGGGGATATACTGTAACATCAGGGTGCTATCAATCTTTTTTATTTTCAGAGGTCTAGTGCATTTTAATGGCTCATAAAACTTAAATATGCTCATGCAGAAGGCTTCCCTTCCCAAATAAGTGTGTAAAACTCGAGTTAAACATGAGTTTTATCCGTGTTAAACCAAGCGGTATTGGCAGTTGGTTTTTAGTGGGTTTTGGTATGTTGGTTTTTGTGAGTTTTGGTAAGTTGGTTTTTTTCTGTGTGTAAAGTGGGTATTTTTACCAACTTGGTTAAAACTGAGTTAAACACAGAAAAAACTCACTTGTTACATAAATGTGGGCTTTGGTAAGTTGGTTTTTTGTGAGTTTTGGTAAGTTGGTTTTTTGTGAGTTTCGGTATGTTGGTTTTTTGCGAGTTTTGGTAAGTTGGTTTTTTCTGTGTTTAAAGTGGGTATTTTTACCAACTTGGTTAAAACTGAGTTAAACACAGAAAAAACTCACTTGTTACATAAATGTGGGCTTTGGTAAGTTGGTTTTTTGTGAGTTTTGGTATGTTGGTATTTTGTGAGTTTCGGTATGTTGGTTTTTTGTGAGTTTTGGTATGTTGGTTTTTTCTGTGTTTAAAGTGGTTTTTTTTACCAACTTGGTTAAAACTGAGTTAAACACAGAAAAAACTCACAAAAACCAACATACCAAAACTCACAAAAAACCAACATACCAAAACCCACAAAAAAACCAACATACCAAAACTCACAAAAGACCAACATACCAAAACTCACAAAAAACCAACTTAAACACACTTCTGTCTACAATAGTGTGTTTAAGTTGGTTTTTGTGAGTCTTTTGTTCGCTTAAGGGATCATAAAATTTTGCTTGTTTGACCTGTAACCTTTGTAAAAAAAAATATTTACACCTTAATGGTAAAAAGGTTATTTGAGATAAAATCACAACAGATCATTACAAGCCCCATGTGATTATAAATAAAAGACACACACAATTTGCAAAAAACAATGTTTATATTAAAAAAAACAAATAATGTGAACATTTTTACAGTGCATTTTTAACAAAACCAGGAAAACATCTACCCAAGATACATTATCACAATATGCGAGCACATTTAACATAATAAATTAAAATAAATAACATTCTCCTCTTTGGGCTACCACAGGTAAAAATGGGAGGAAGGGTATGAACCATGATTATATACAGTTTCAGTTAGTGAGGGGTGATACAGAGGATAAAATTAATAATAATTGTTTTTAACTGTGTTGGTGGTACCGGATTTATAAAATGACAACATTAAGGAATCCTTCATCCTATCTTTTCCTGGAATAGCCCTTTACACATATTTACACCTATGAACAAAGGAACATATTGCTCAGCACTAAACAGTTTATATATTCTCCCCGCAGTACATGACACGAAGCCTCCTCAAGGCCCATCTCATGTTCTCTTCCACTGTTGATATGGGCAGGGCAAACTTTTTGGAGATGACAACTGAAATGTATATGAACAATCAATGCAGGATTTTACTGTACATTACAGTATTAAAAAACATGTAGAAGTTTATTCCACCCAAATCAAGTCTGATCTGAATGACTTGATTTTGGTGGAATAAACTTTTACATCAATATTATCAGTTCAGATATCCCATTTTAACATCATCTACATTAGAAGGATTTCAAAAGAGGTTTTTGAAACAAGGAGGCAAATTACTGTTGCTTGAATTTTTTATATCGTTCAAAATTAGAGCTTGATCGTTAACTTTATACTGAGGTTATTTTTGTCTGCCTATGTGTTAAATTCTCAAAACTTTTATACACAAACACAATTTTTAGTAACTCTTAAATTTTAGCAGTAGTATTAAATTAACGCAAGACAGATTATGTGCTGGAGTCAAATTTGAATCAATTGCATTATGTTTGTTTCAAAATGAATATGGAGGCAGTAGAACACCTATATATTTAAATCCCCTTTTTCCCTATAAAAAAGAATCATACCAACCATGGCGTAGTGTTCAGCAATCAGGAGACCCTCTCGAATCTCCCCCTTAGGGGAGGTTGAACAGCACTTCATAGAGCAGTCACCAGCTGATCAGGTCTGAAAACTATACTGTCATGGCCTTTGCGAGGTGCGTCTTGTGCATGATCTCATTTGAGATCAGGTCCTGAAAGATATTTTATAATGTAAGTGATAAATATTGCTGTTATGGTATATCTTGTTACTATAAATATTATTAATTTAAATCAAAACAAGTTTGTTTGCTTGTTGTTTTTGTTTGTTTATTTTTGCAATTTAAATTCTGTGATCACATGTGACTTAACGCTTGTCATAAATAATTAAAAGAAATTACGTGTGGTAGAAAATACTGTTTGAAAATGTACCAAGATATGTGGTCTCATTTGGCTGTGTGGACTGGTCGGAAGTGTGACGCCTTTCAAATGCTAAAACCTGTATAGTTTTACCTCTCAACAAATCCAACTTTCCTTGGTCAAGGACAGGGCTCAGTTTTCCCACTCCTGATCTACTCAAGTTGGGCTGCTCGTGCAGGGTAAAATCTGGTGTCAAAATCCATACATCAGTTAGTCCCCCTTCTGCTGTCTTTTGGCAGGAATATTCTATCCAAAGAATCTTCCAATCAATGTAAATTTCAGTTTGTTTTCAAAACATAACTTCCTGTCTCCAGCCAATCAAAGTCGCTTGTTTTCAAATAGATGGTGGCTCAGCCAATCAAAAGTCTATCAACACCCCTTTGTTTGGCCTATAGATGGAGCACTGATACTGTGATAAGAATTAATGTTTATGATTTAATTGGGGGGGGGGGAGGGCTAATCTCTTATGTGTGTCAGCCAATTACTAAATCTGAGAAATATCTACTGATTTCAACACCAACATATATGTATTTATTGAATAATACACAGCACCCTTAGCATATTATATTTAATTGTGAATATTTAAAATAAACATGCTGAATGGTGTTAGCAAATAATATTAATAGTATAAATATTATTTATTTTTATTGCCTTTTAAATTGTATGTTAAAGGTCAATGTGGTAGGCATTAATTGTATTGGGGTTAAATATCAGTATAAGAAAGTTAAAATAGTTATTGTTTTTATGTTGAGGAGATATAATTGATGCTGGCAAGCCCACATAAGTTTCCATATATTAATCAACACTTTCCCACTGAAACTAGTTTTATTTATTATAGAAACAGTGTCACTCCCCCCCTCAAAAAATGAATAAAAAAACACACTGTAAGTCTATTGAATTCTCCAAAGAACATGAATTAAATGGAAGTATTCACATTTTTATAGATGTGTGATTGTTCTTATAATATATTTAATATTTATGTATTGATTCAAAGTGAAAGACAAACAATTTCATATTCAGGTATAAAACTAAGTTTGAACATTTTAACATTTTTATAGTATCTGTGAACCTGTGATGTTCTGAAAGAGCAATTTTTATCCAATGTTTCCTTAAAATTATGGGGAGCCCATAAATGTACAAAAGGTGCAATGGCAAACAAGCTGTAAAAAAGCCCCTTTACAATTCACCTTGATAATATATGGCTATAAACATGAAACAAAGACCTAGTTGAAGAATTATTGTTTTATTGTTGAGTTATGTTAATAAACAAAAGACCAACTTATTGATAAGTGTGTTAAAGTGAGTCTTTTAGCCTTGTTGCGGCTTTCAAATTATTTATAAAAAGACCAACTTAAACTCGCTTTAACCCACTTCTGTTTATAAAAAGACCCACTTCTGTTGTAAAAGACTCGCTTATGAAACAAAAAGACACACTTAAACACACATAAACCAACTCATAAATAAAAAGACTCACTTTTGACACATAAAAAACCAACTTCTTACAGCAAAAAAACTCGCTTTAACACACATCTACTTTAAAAAACCAACTTTAAACTCAGTTAAGCACAGTTTAGCTCACATAAAACTCGCTTTTATTAGCAAAAACCAACTTCCGCTCAGAAAAACTTAGAAAAAACACAGTTTTATGTTGGTTTAAGTGTGTTTTGGTATGAAAGTGGGTTAACTTTTTGCAAGGGTTAAGCCAATCTAGTAACCAGACCCATTTTTTTTAATGACCTGTCATTAAAATTACACACCAAAACATGGTGCATGCTTTCCTTTGGATAACTGCATGCAAAATAATACAGACAGAGTAAATTTTTAGGAATAAGCATTTTAATAATCTAGCTTCAATGTATTGAATTTATAAATGTTAACATAACAAGTGATGGAGAAAGTTTTTATCAATTACAATCATGAGATGGAAAACATAATGTTAAGTACAATAAACAAATATCAAGAGCAAATACTTTAGTCTTATTGCTTATTAATGGATACATGTGCATTGATTAGAACTTTACTTTCAACTAATATTAAACTGTTTCCTGTGTGGAGTATAGTTTCTTGCCAACTTTGATAGCATTATGCTGTTCCAGTAACAAACAACAAAATAGAACCTCAATCAGTTCTTACCTACAGTGTCAGTTGTTTCTCTTTCATAGCATAGTGGTGAACTTTACAGGTGAGAGAAACATCTTCATAATACCTAGTATTTTCATGGACAATTCATTTTCTGTCAGGAATTCTTACATACCATATAAATTACATTCTGACAATAATGGAACCAGACTATTCAAAATGTTTCCTAAGGTTTACAAGGAAAACATAAGTATTGGTTTGCCAAAAATCTTAATGAGTTCTATCAAATACTTAGGGTTCCACAATATTTGTACATTTTTATGCTTGAGTGTTCTTTATTCAAACTATCTGCTTTATAAGGGTGAAATGACAGATCAAAGTTTGAAACTATTTGTAATTTTGTTCTTAGGCCCTAATGCACTATTTTCTAAAGTAACTTATGTGTTACATACATGTTAATATGCGAGTGTACAGCCTATACCATGCAGTTTTGGGGCGTTACAAAATTTACAGCTCTGTATTTGTCAGTTTCAATTTACAATGTAATTATGTCCCATTATATTTGTTTTATTTATCACACAAAAATATGTATTTGAATATGCAACTGTCTATTTCCGACACTTGCAAATAAGCCTCACTATATGAAATTATGGTTTTATGCACATGCCTAAAGTGTTGTCCCTGATTAGCCTGTGCAGTCTGCATCTGCTAATCAGAGATAAATGCAACCTGCAAAAAAATATGACATTTGATAGAATGGTTAGTACAATAGCTCCGATTTGTCCAGGTGTAGTGAAAAAAGTATAGTATTTGTGTTAATAGGATGATTCATACCCAACCACTGACCAGGTGATATTGCTTCAAGAGATATGATATGTCTTCAAGCTGCAGATATCATACAGATTGATGTAGGAACAAGGTCACATCTCTTGTACCAGATATCTAGATTTGTTTTGATTCTGGATTTGTCATCATAATATGAGCTACGTTTTGGGAGAACTGTGCTAAATGAATGTACGTAAATTGTTGCCCAAGATTAGCCTGTGCAGTCTGTTCAGGCTTATCAGGGACAACACTTTTCACTTTGAAGGACTTTTCTTTAAAGAAATCTTCTACTTAATTGACAATAAAATTAACAAATATTATTTCAAATTCGCAAATTTTCGTTTTAGTTATGATATTTGTGAGGAAACAGTAATACTGAACATTTACCTGATGCTCTAAAATATCCATCATATGCATCTTTTGACGATTTAAAAACCTGAAAATGATGAAGCGTTGCAACGGGAAACGATTAAATAATTTGGAGAGTTTTGTTGTTGTCGTTAAATTATGCGACACTACGAGGATTACTTATATTAAGTAAAAAATACATCACTTATAGTATGAGCACAGATGGCCTAGCGGTCTAAGCGATAGACTTTTACTCCAGGGGTCAGTGGCTCGACCCAAGTTGATGTTTAATTTTGTTTCTTTCATTAATTGTAATCTTGATTTTTACTAGAGCTTTTCAGATCCAATGTTTACATTTATCAATATAAAGAATTTAATGATAAACTTCAATACATGCCAAAATCTGTGAAAAGGCCCCTTTAAAGGTAAGTCTCTTCTTATTACAAATTAAGTCCAGGCAGAATCATCATCATCACCAACAGCATTTTATTTAAGTTATTAAACGCTGATTAAGACAAAATATGGGATTTAGACATGTTGTATTTAACTGTTTTAGAGATTTACTATGACCGCCCCCACCCCCCCTGGCACACACACACATAATTTGCTGACTAAATTACTAATGTTTCAATAATGCACCATTTCCATATACAACAAAACCTCATGTACTGCACATCCAATAGGGTGTTTGCAGTACATGTACCTCCAATTTCTGCTGATAAGGTTTTTCAGTTTAAGAACTAACCTCTATGATTTTCAACATAAAATTGCTGTACACTTTATAACACAAAATTATTTTATTTATTGATAGTTTGTTAACATTGTATTGGGAAGCAACATTCTGCTAAAGATCTTGTTGGATGTGTTTTGGCATTTTTACTGATATTTATTACAAATCCCCAATAATCAAGTAAATATGCCCCTGTAATTAGTATTTTTAATTTTATGATGTCCTGCGCTTGAGCTTGATTTATGTGAGGACCTGGAGTGCGTCCCAGCACACCTACCTAATTTGCATACAAGACTTACATAATTTGGGACAAAATTTGAATTATAGCTGAAATTTCAAGCTATTTAGTTGTTCTCAAAAGACATGCCCCTGTGATGTCTATGATTCCAATATAATTTTAGCCCCTGCTGTGACCTGGCACAGGGCATGTCAGAACTTATCTGAGTTATGAAACCCAAGAGCATGTGCATTAAAGCACTTAGGAATATAGGAGATTGGCGGAATATAATGCAAGGCTATAAATTACTGAATATGTTTAAACAATATTTAAAAATGCAATTTTTCAAGAATAACGCAGACAGGCTTATTAATTATTCATTCTAAATACATATAAAAAGTATATTGTAACAATTAATTTCATCCTCTTCGCCTGTGATCTCAAATGGCGTTTTGTAGCTAGTGGGTTTATCACAGGGTGGCTTGCCCTACGCCCAACCCTCCCCCTTTTTTTAGATGGGCTAAGGGCTGTCATTGACTTTTTTATGACTGGGAAAACAAAATGCCAAGGAATCAAGATCCAGTAAACCAAATTTATCAATAGGATAGCTGTTAGTAATGTCTTAAGCCAGTGTATAGAATTAATATCATTGTTAAGTCTTTACAAAATTGAACTCTTTATAATTGATCAAACAGCATCTATACCCATTAATTTATTGGGACCAAAACAATTGTTCTGTACTACAAAGAAGACGTGACATAACAAGTTACAAAGAGAAGCAAAATCTTTAGACATCAAAGTTAATGTAATTAAAACCCAATCAGTGCCCGTGAATATTATGTGTACAATAAATATGCCAGCAAGCTGTTGTGTTTAGTCAAGCGGACATATGCATCCCAGACGAAAATGCCATCAAACTTATTTGCCACCCTTGATATTGACTCTCTCAAACTTTTATGTATTTAAGTTAGGATTATCTGATGTAAGATACGCAAGTACTTACGAAAAAATGCACACGCCGGGTATGCGAATACTTCGTTGACGGATGGCACTTCACTAACAGAGAACAACAAAAGCCACGCGCGAGAGGTGAGTTCTTCAGCTTTTTTGTATTTATGTTCTGTTTATTTGGTTTTTAGACACAGAACATTGTTTGGGTGATTAATGGTATAGCACTTCGTATTGCGAAGAAAGAAATTCGGTGAATTATTAAAAAAAACGATAAAATTCCATCGATAATCAGCATGAATTGAATGATCAGTACATATTTTAACAAAATAAACATACTTGGAAATAAATCAAGAACGTGCTTACTATTCGAAATAAAAGATCAATATATCCAGTAATGTTACAACATGTTACATTTTAGTTTACTCATGTATTTGAGAAAATTCAAATGTTTTAAGAGTCGCGTGCACATTTTTCATCTGCACTTCGTTTACCGATCATCTAAAAAACAGTGGCACTTCGTTTCCCGACATCTAGACACTTTTTTCCAGATATAACACAATCGTTTTTTGTGAATCAAAAATGCATAATTCGCTGTGGAATGCTGTTAAAGTAAGCAGGCAATAAATAAAAATGTATGTACTTAGTACGCAAATAAAAAACGAATTACCGAATCTTATCCCTTTGAAATATGATTATGATTTGGTATAAATGTGAAAGATAAATGTTAAACAAATTGGATATGTCTAATGAGTAAAATCTATATGACCATATATTTTAAATTACGTTCTAAACGGTTGATCTAAAGCATTTATCTTTATGTCCAAATGAAGGTACTAAGGCTATTTACATATATATTAGATAGCATGCCATGAATAATCACTCTGCTTTAACTGCCTCTCAGAGATTAATATCAGCAGCAATGCAGGTCCAAAATTCTATTCTATGAGTTTTTTACAGATGATGAACCCATAATGTCTACTTCATCGGGAAGCTTTTCATCTTCACACTCAAATGGAAGATATCTGCACGATGCTAACTTGTCTTTAACAGGAGTGTTGAGCTTTTTGCGTTTTGGAGTTGTGCGGGTGATGAAGGTTTGCGAACCACTTACTTCAATAGTTTTCCTCTCATTCTCCAATCTTATGGGAATTATCCCTTCGTGGGACTTCGACTGGTACTTAAGCAATCCAGTTTCGCTTTGAAGAATACGCTCTCTGTATTTTAAAGTCTGGCACTTGTGGCCTTTTACACAATGCTCCACAATTTCCGAATATTCATCTGTTTTGTATGTAGGTGATGTACAATAGAAGCACCTATACTTCGAAAGAGTCTTCTTATCCATGGGTTCAGATCCTGTGAAAAGACAAAACAAGAATACATTTGAAAGAACAGACGTGACGAATAGCCCCACATGCCGCATTGACACAGAATATTTTACGTGTTGTCTTCACACAAAAACAGCGGACACCATGCTCAATGTTTAAAACGACCTAAGTGACCCGTGACTTAGTTTTGACCCCGCATGGCCCATGTTTGAACTTTGCCTATACATCATCAAGATACAACTTCTGACCAAGTTTGGTAAATATCTGATGAATACTACTTGAATTAGAGACCGGACATCATGCTGAATGTTAAAAAACGCACCAAGTGACCCCGTGACCTAGTTTTTTGCCCGGCATGGCCCATGTTCAAACTTGGCCTAGACATCATCTTAATACAACTTCTGACCAAGTTTGGCAAATATTGAATGAACACTACTTGAATTAGAGAGCGGACACCATGCTGAATGTTTAAAACGCACTAAGTGACCCCGTGACCTAGTTTTTCACCCGTCATGACCAATATTCAAACTTGACATAGACATCATCTAGATACCACTTCTGACCAAGTTTGGTGAAGATCGGATGAAAACCGAGAGAGTGGACACTTAATACGGACCGACCGACCGACAGACAGACAAGTTCTATCCTATATAGCACCCTAAACTTCGTTTGTGGGGGTATACTAAGTACTAACTCCATAATATGACATTTAAACATTTCATGTACGCATTCCCTTTTTCCAGAATCAGTTGTTTTTACGATTTTATTTTACCCGTGTTTCCTTAAACTCAACCAATACAGTGATTTAGGGTCAAGTGAATCGCACTTCGAGCAAACGTTAGCGTTGCGTAAAGGGAAGTGCTCCCTATAAGCAGGGCTCAAAATTAAGGGAGTTTTACCATTCTTTTTTTAATTTTGTTGCTACGCATAAGTATCGTCTTGATGATGCGATTCAAATAAGCACAACCGACATAGGATTTTACAAAGAACAAATGTGTATTTGCCTCATAAAGACCCCTTCACTACCGTTATCTAGAGCCCTGCTATAAGTAAAATTAAACACGATTGTGTTGATCCGCATTATCCGTTGTATTTTCATTTCTCTGAATCTCAAGTAACCAATAAAAAACAAGTTCATTATGTACACATTTATTTAATAATAAATATTATCTTATTTGAAAATTGCAATTATAATAAACATAGTATAAATTAATAGTAATGTGATTTTTGAAAAATATATTTTCAAAATGTTTCGTATGAATAGCCATAATATAAATGAATGCATTTAAGGTAGAAGATAAAACTCAGTTATTAGAGTGCCCGCTTTGTTGAAAGTCTCCGTAATCTGAAGTGCCCTTTATCGGTAAACAAAGTGCCTGCAACTTTATGTAAGCCACCTATTACAACATGCACGATCTTTGTTTATATTTCATTGAATACTATCAAAATTTCAGTATTTGAAGCACAGTGATTACTCTACATGCTGGAAAAGCAAACAATTTCTTGCAATAATTCTAAGTAGTTTTATTTTGTTAAAATGTTTACTGTTATCCAGTTTATGCTGTTTTTCGATCGAATTTTCTATTTTTTGGGCAAAAATGTACCATTCTTCCGTGAATTGTGTATTCCCAATACAAAAGGATACACCATTTATCAACTCGATCATGTGTCTTGTCTTAAAAACTAATCTTTAGGATATAACTTTAAATAAAACAGAGGAACTTACCTCTCGCGCGTGGCGTTTGTTGTTCTCTGTTAGTGAAGTGCCATCCGTCAACGAAGTATTCGCATACCCGGCGTGATGCAGTAGAAGAATTTTTTATTTTAGTGCTCAACCACTAACAAGTTATACTTATCAGTATAAGTACTCATCATGGTTACTTTTATTATACAAATTCAAATGGCTTTATTTTTATTCATTGATAAATTATAATTTATACGCACTATGGGAAAACTGGGCTTAATACATGTGTGTGTAGTGTCTTCAAGATTAGAATGTACAGTCCGCGAAGGCTAATCGGGGACAACACTTTCGGCTTTAATGGATTATTTTTTTTAAAGGAACTCTAGTCTGAACATAAGTCCAGTCTAGGCGGTACTTTACAATGCATTAAGCCTGGTTTTCCAAGAGAGTGGCTCAAACCAGTTATCAAAATATCAAGTCATGAGAGAGAGGAATGACTCAATGTCTGGAGAGTAACTGGCCATGTGGACACTTAAACCCTTTGCATGCTGGGAAATTTGTTGTCTGCTAAAATGTCGTCTGCTGAATTTATAAAATTAGCATTTTCTTCGATTTTTTTCAAAGAATACTGTCAGAATAGCAAACAGTTACGATCCTGATGAGAGGCCATGTTCTGTGGCGTCTCATCTGGATCCAAACTGTTTGCAAAGGCCTTCAAAATTCGTTTTTTTAACATGTTTTTATTCAGTATAAAAAGTCAATGAACTCTGCATTGTTGCTGAATATACAATGCACTTGAAAATAGGCTTTATGCTGATTGAAATTAAAAACAAAAAAACAACTTAAGCATCAGTATCTGTTCTTTCTGAGCAAAAGTGGCATTTATTGTTAGTGAAGAAGATACATTTTCAAGAATAAACATCAGAAGTATAAATATTTTTAGAATGTGAGCATTTTATCCAGTAATCTCAAAGTACCAGTTTTTGGATAGAAATCCAATAGCATTATTATTTAGAAGTTTGCAATCCCTTGTTCCGAAATAAAAATCATTAACAAATATGCGGAGTAATTTATTTAAACAAACAGAAAATGCATTCTGAAACCCTTAATAGGAGTCCTGCAATCATTTGTAATCAATAACTTATGTTTTAAAAAATCATTGGTTCATGCTACCAATTGTAAAATATTGCAACCAATCCCTGAATAATGTAAATATGCCATGACGTTGGAATAACATATATCCCGATCAGACTAGAATATTAAATATACCCATTGTCTGTTATAAAAAAATAGTAACATAGGTTACAACTCAAATTTCTCACTTTGTTTAAACTTATTATAATTTTTTATCAACTGGTAGGAGAGAAACATACATTTATGTTTGTTCTCCATTTCTTCTGTTTGAATCACATTCTGAAGAAGTACATGTATTTGAACTTAAGTAAACTACTTTATAATTTTAACAAAGGAAATTAAAGCAAATTTTGTTGCAGAAGTTTATTTTATTTTGTATACTGTCTTGCTATACCATTTGACCCTAACATATTGACTGATTATATTCATAAATGTAGCAATATTTGTATGTTTCTTATTTGCTTTTGTGGTCTTGTGCTTCATTTAAATAAAATAGCCTGTGTGGTAAGAGTGGTACAATAGACTGATCCCGGAAAAGCACGAGTTTAGAAAAACCCACTAATCACCCCGGTACAAACATTGCTGGTCCGTTATATCAACCAATGATAGCTTCCTTTAGATAATAACGGTTGATACGGTGTGTGATTTTGAAAGGATTACAAATGGGTCATGTTTATTTGTACCAGCAGATTAGTGGGTTTTTCCAAAAAGTTGCTTTTTCCGGGATGCATATATTGTGTAGTAAAATATAACACCCTCAGATGCCTGTGATGTTAATCAAGATTAAAGGTAGAGGTAAATATTACTCTTAGAGGGATTTGCAGGACTGTTATACACTTAGAAGCATGATGATGATCATACATTGTTTAAACCCTAAGAAATGATCTACGTAAATTGATGTGGGGGCGCTGCGTAAAACAACAATCAGGTCTTGTGTTCGCGGCATAATACAACTTAATAAGGTAAACATGTTCGCCGCATAATACCAATACATGTAAATGAGACCAACGTGTTCACTGCATAAAACAACAATAAGGTCAATGTGTTTGCTGCATAATACAACTAAATCATGGCGATCCATCCCATGACAAAGAAATTAGTTTTTACAGTAATGTATGCAATTGATTTTGCGTTAATTTGCTGTTCTTGTTGATATCTGAGTTTTTCAAATGGCAGCGTTATATGTTCCCTTTGATATATTGCTCAAGAGCTAGAAGGTTACAACATTGCAGGGCATAGACCTCATTTTTGTAAGTTAATACATGTTAATTATCCAAAAACTACTTCATTACATTTCTACTGTATTTATTGTTTTTAACAACATACATCTGGAGCAGTTAGGCAAAACTTCTCTCATACAAAATTAATATAAACAATTGTTAGGTAATTGTATTAAAATGCGCAGACATGTTATGTTGTAGATAGTTGTATAACCTTAATGTTGCCTTGCTAGGCTTTTCTTGTAAGAATGAATGTAGCTGTCCCACTTGTGTTTTCTGATAATAATTCGCACTGTTTGTATTAACCCTAAGCTACCAATAAAAAGAACAATTTTTAGCAATTATCTGATATGACTGTAAAGTGGTTTACTCTTTATGGTGTTTAATTTGGTTGTAGTTGTATGCATGAACTAGGATGTACATGATTGTAATACTAAGCTATCTATTCTCCACAGTCAACATTTAAGTATGCCCTTCCGTTTACCAGATCTGCTTGACGCTCCTCACCAGTGGTTATTTCCGTTGATCACAATAATAATAATAAGTGACAGCAAAATGTGTCTAGTACTAAAATTAATATATTTATGAGAAGACCAAAAATATTGTGTATGCCCCTGCATTGACAGATTTGGGAGGTACATATTGATTGACCCATCCTTCCATCTCTACACAGTGAACACATATCTTTCTTACTTGCATGGATTTTGTACTTGAAGACTACCAACACACCCATATCAACCTTACTGCACGTTGCTGTTGACGCTTACCTACTTTTGGTTTAGACTAATGCAGAGTCCAATCTCTTGTAGGCTGCAGAGTCCAATCTCTTGTAGGCTGCAGAGTCCAATCTCTTGTAGGCTAAAAGCTTATATTGGCTGAGAGCTCGTATAAGCTTTATTGCTGAATAAATGTTGTTGTTGTTGTTTAACTAAAATTTATGCATTCCATCTAACGACATTTTCGCTTTCTACAATGCTTAAACGCTGACATGGATGGTTTCTATGAACACTCTTAATAAACTAAAATCACCTGCTTCATCTTGACTATGACATTGACCAACTTTGGAACTTAAACTCGGAAGGTCTAAATTTTGGTTACACCAAATTTACCCATCTTTATAGTTTCTCCTTGAAATTAACCTCATTTTGTACTTAGATTTTTCACTCTGGCCTAGTTCTTGGTTAATTATACCCCACCAAACGAAGTTGAGCTTGTCTGTCGGTCAGTCGGTCGGTCTGTCCGTCGGTCGGTCTGTCGCTCCGTATTAAGTGTCCGCTCTCTGATTAAAGTTGTTTTCATCCGATCTTCACCAAACTTGGTCAGATGTTATATCTAGGTGATGTCTAGGTAAAGTTAGAATATGGGTCATGCCGGGTCAAAAACTGGGGTCACGGGGTCACTTAGTACGTTTTAAACATTGAGCATGGTGTCCACTCTCTAATTCAAGTAGTTTTCATCTGATCTTCACCACACTTAGTCAGAAGTTGTATGTAGATGATGTGTAGATCAAGTTCAAACATGGGCAATGCTGGGTCAAAACCTAGGTCACGGGGTCACTTAGTGCGTTTTAATCATTGAGCATGGTGTTCGCTTTTTTTGTTAAGACAACATGCAAAATATTCTGTTTCAATGCGTCATGTGGGGGTATTCGTCACGTCTGTGACAAAGCTCTAGTTATAATTGTCATTATTAAAGCTCCTTGTATTGCCTTACGTTTCATTTCAATTTGCTGTCCAGTCATTGTTTTTTGTCTGTCTGTTTGAGAGTAACCATCAATGATATATTTGATCTTGCATCAATTATGATTATGAAGAGCTTTGTTTCATGCAAGGGCATTGTATTTTGACAAATGCTAGGAAATCCTATATACCAGACTTCATTTTTAATTTGACATTGACCTCAAACTTAACAAGCACTTCTGTGGCGTCTAACTGTGATGCCACTGACCAAGTCAGATTATTGTAACGTTTAATAACAAGGAATAATGAGGAGAGTGTGACAACCACTTCTGGGGAATTAGTCACCATCTATGAGAAACAAAACGCTCACATTTAATACAGCAGTATAACACAAACAATAATGCTCATTGCTTAATAAAATTCTTATTTCAA
Source organism: Dreissena polymorpha (assembly GCF_020536995.1). NCBI lineage: Eukaryota > Metazoa > Mollusca > Bivalvia > Myida > Dreissenidae > Dreissena > Dreissena polymorpha. The sequence goes on from NC_068367.1 coordinate 41,754,258, forward strand.
GTAGATTTTTTTTTATCAGATCAGGCATATAGATCTTTAATAATTAAATGCAATCACTTCTGTCATATCAAAATAGAAGACTTAAAAGCCTGTTAACAGATGCTCAATACACATGCACTAAGATTTTACAGTAAAACATTTATTTACTCTTTTGGGGTTATGATATATTTAAACATTTGGATTTCACAATAAATGATATTTAAGAACATGTGTACATTTTTAAAATAAATAATAATTATAAATAATATTACAAAAAAAGGTTTTGTGGAGTTGTGTGGAGTTGGTCTGTGTTAAAAAAAAAGACAGATAATAATTGACACAAATTGGTCTCAGCATGTTCAATAAATTATAACAGTATGTTTCCGAAAGAACATATAACACAGGCAAGTGTTATATGGTGTACAACAAATGTCTATTGTAAATGACAATATTTAATCTTCCCATCATTTATATACATTATATAATATATTACATGTATTTTTCTGTTTGTGACAAAAAAAGCATGATCATTGCTAATGATGAAGATGATGATGTAGATGATGATGATGAGAATGATGAGAAGGATGATAATGATAATGATGATGATTATGATGATGATGGTGATGGTGGTGGTGGTGATGATGATGGTGATGATGGTGATGATGATAATGATGTTGATGATGTTAAAGATGATGATGAGGAGGAGGAGGAAGAGGATGATGATGATGATGATGACGATAATCATGATGATGATGATGCTTCTGCTGCTGCTGCTGATGATGATGATGGCGATGGTGATGGTGGTGGTGGTGGAGTCGATGATGATGATGATGATGATGATGATGATGATGATGATGATGATGATGATGATGATGACGACGATGATGATGACGATGATGATGATGATGTTGATGATGATGGTGATGGTGGTGGTGGTGGTGATGATGATGGTAATGATGATGATGATGATGGTGATGATTGTCATGATGATGATGATGTTGATGATGATGATGATGATGATGATGATGATGATGATGATGGTGATGATGGTGATGATTGTCATGATGGTGATGGTGATGATGACGATTATTATGAAATTTATACAGATATAATGATTATTATTTGATAATGATAATGATGATTGTGATAATGATAATGATGATGAAGGAAATGATGATATGCACTGACTCTTGTTACTCATATTTATTTATTTTTCTCTCAAAATCATGTCTTTAAGGTGCTGGGTAAATTTCTTTAGAAGTTTTTGATAAAACCTTGCGAAAACCACCATTTTTTTAGTTTCATGCAGTTTAGATGAATGCCACAGAACCATTTGCGCTCTTGTGTTCTTTCTTGTTTACCTCCAAGGCCAGTCAGGCCTTTGACTGGATTAAAACAATCAGGAATTGAGTTTAATGATTCTTACCATTGCTAATCTTACATCATGACAAGTTGGTACTTTATTTCATTTTCACTGTTAACCAAAATAACCTATCTCATGTGAGCACATTGCATCCTATCAATGTTTGTGGTTCTGCTTTAAAATAAAATTCTACAACACCAATATCTTTGATAAAAAAGTAACACTCTGGTCACAATGCACATGCTATATGTCTAGTCGTTAACATTAACTTATACAATTGACATTGTATCCAAAACTGTGTATTTTTTTAAGGCTAGGGACCAAGTACTGACTGTACAATACTGATCTATACATCGTATCTTACAAGCTGTTTCTTGTGAAAAGTTTGCTGTCTCATCATGTGTTTTAAAAGTCCAGCTTTAGACAGAACTTCACTAACAACACCCTACCAGCTCACTCGAAAATATGTATAATACGTGCCCAATATACATAATTATGAATCTTTATCATGACATGGCAGTGATGGGGAAAGATTTGTACTTACCGTATACGTGCGCTTATAAGACGCCCTCGCTCATAAGACGCACCCTGACTTCGGACTTTTTATGGGTGGATTTCAGACTGACCGGCGTGTAAGACGCGGTCAAATTTTGCCGTATTCATCGGCCGGAAAATGGCCGAAAAATGGCAGAATGTTAAAGAAAATCATCAATTAGTAAAACATTGAGAATTTTTCAAACTCGCGCTGCATACAAAAATTACAATTAGTAATTCACGCAAGTCTGAAAAATAAAACAATCAAACAACAAAGTAAATAATATTTGTTTATTTTATGATATATTAGTGGGTTTTAATTTATTATCAAGTATTATTCATACAATAAAAATAATTTTTAAATTGACAAAATTTTTAACAATAGAGTATTAATCATTTGCCCTAACAATTGCAAACATATTACGTTCGTAATATCAATGCACAAGCAAAATTGATTGTGTTAGTCATCTTTATTGCATTGTTTGACAGGTATTGAAATCTAATAGGCAGATATTTTGAAAGCGTTTAGTTTTATTACCTAGATTATGCAAATTTTACGCCCATTGTCTATCAACAATAGGTTACGCCTACTTTCATAAAATTAGCCAATCGCGTGATAGAGTGATAGACTCCGAAGAGCAGATCGAAATCACGTGTCAAGAAGAAAGCCATATGCGGATAATTGCATGTGGTCGCTCTTTGCTCCCGTCGTTGTTGGCCCCTAATAAATAATGTGTCACCGGCAATAGTGGGTAGTCTGAATAAACGTGTTTATTTAACAATTGACAGTTGCAAACTGGTAACTTATTTCAGAGAATACCCTAATTTCCAATTATGTCTAAAAATTAACGATGTGGAACAAAGTCGATCAGGTGATACAAACTTGTCAAATAGCATTTGTAATCGGCAGCGTGTTTATTAAACAATTGACAGTTTCAAACTGAGAATTGATTTTGCTGTTGTTTTAAGCATGTTGGCATCGTGTAGCCGCTTACACACGTATACTATAATGGACAATTTATATGGCATTTAACGACGTCGCGCGCAGACAATCGGGTGATAAAAACTTTTCAAGAATAATCACGGACAATATAACGTCTTACGCCCCAAAAATAACAAAATTCAAATTAAAAATAATAGACAACAAAATCAGTAACAATACATTTTATTACAAATAAATCGGTAACTGAACATAGCGTTTCGATACACGGTACGGGCCAATACAGACTTTAAAGAAAATGCAAATGGCTGCCGCAATGATTCAAAACAACTGACAAGTGTCCAACTTGGCTAGCATAAGCCCAGTAAACTCGATATTTTGAAATTTTGTGTTTATTTTCACCAGTATCTCGCTTATAAGACCCGACCCCAACTGTAACTTATTAATTTAAGTCTCAAAAATGTGTCTTATAAGCGCACGTATACGGTAATATCATTGAACATGTATTTCTATAAAGTCAGTCAAGAGCCACTTATTCAGAAAACGGATGCAATTTTTATGCCCCCCTTCGAAGAAGAGGGGGTATTATTGCTTTGCTCATGTCGGTCTGTCTGTCGGTCGGTCTGTCGGTTGGTCGGTCCGTCCACCAGGTGGTTGTCAGACGATAACTCAAGAATGCTTGGGCCTAGGATAATGAAACTTCATAGGTACATTGATCATGACTTGCAGATGACCGCTATTGATTTTGAGGTCACTAGGTCAAAGGTCAAGGTCACGGTGACCCTAAATAGTAAAATGATTTTCGGATGATAACTCAAGAACGCTTTTGCCTAGAATCATGACACTTCATAGGTACATTGATCGTGACTTGCAGATGACCCCAATTGATTTTCAGGTCACTAGGTCAAAGGTCAAGGTCACAGTGACAAAAGTCGTATTCACACAATGGCTGCCAGTACAACGGACAGCCCATATGGGGGGCATGCATGTTTTACAAACAGCCCTTGTTATTAACTGCTATTCCTAGAAATCCACTATTTAAGTACTCACAGTCAACAAGGATGAATGTTGACCCTCTTGTTTTACTGAAGCTGTCTTATCCAAATGTTTTGGCCTAGATTTCTTACCATACTTGTATGCAGCGAGAAAATTGATGGCAGATATAATTGCGCTCATGTTCATATTCTTTGCACGTTTATGCTGTTTGCATCTGCCTTCAATGTCAACATTAGTAGATTTCACGCAAACAATCTGCCTTCCATGTAAACAAAAATAGATTTTACGCAAACATTTGACGATATCTGCAAGGCGCAGGATGTTTGTCCAAAATTAAAATTAAGGATGTTTGCGTATCAATGAATATTTGGAATATTGAAGTAATTGGACTATGGCCGTATATAGACGTATATATATATATATATATATTTGATATAAAGTGATAATGCTGGAACAAGGCTTACTTAATTATTTAAATAAATAATTTTATAAAATTTAATAAATATTTGATAAAATATTTATTGCAGGACCTTTGCCCCATAAGCATTCAATTATGGTTGTCCGGGACAGAAAAACGTTAATAACTGAAAAAGGAACCATACTGCACTAGATAAAACAATTGCACAAAAGAGAAGGGGGGGGGGGACAAAAAATAACATTAAAGATTGAGGTTATTTTCACTGATGTTAATGTGGAGTGGTATTTCACTGTTGTAAATATGGGGTAATATTTCACTGATGTAAATTTGGGGTGGTATGCAGGGTTCTCAATAACTTTTGAGCCAACAGGCCAAAATGTGAAACCAACAGGCCTTCTAGTGGTGGTCAACCAGGCACTTAAATTTGAGCATTTTTTGTGCATTTTATGAATTTTAGCTTTTTTAACTAACAAAAGATAAATGAAAAAGCTCTTTATTACTTTATTAAAATTTTCGATTTTAGATTGGGAATGGGGCAGAAATGGGGCCCTACAGGAATGGGCGGAAAAGGCATGATCGTCTGTGAACCATGCACATTTTGCGCAACACTTCTAGTTTGAAACGTAACTTAATTAAAACTAATTTTCACAACAAAAACTTTGCATTTACGCAACAAAAATGGGGTGGTGTTTCACTGATGTAAATATGGGGTGGTGTTTCACTGATGTAAATATGGAGTGGTGTTTCACTGATGTAAATATGGGGTGGTATTTCATTTATGTTAATATGGAGTGGTATTTCACTGATGTATATATGGGGTGGTATTTCACTGATGTTAATATGGGGTGGTATTTTACTGATGTAAATATGGGGTGGTACTTCATTAGTGTAAATATCGGATGATAATTCACTGATGTACATGTAAATATGAGGTGGTATTTCACTGATGTGAATATGGGGCGGTATTTCACTGATGTATATTTGGGGTGGTATTTCATGGAATTATTCACAGAACAGTTTAATTATAATGATAGCGTTAAACTTAATGTCAAATAAAGAATGTGTGTTTTTGACCGAATAAATATAGTTTATATGGTGCAAAAATTAAGGGCCCAGAAGACAATTAACCAATCATATTTGTCCTGCTATGGTATCAGTGTTTTTTTTTTTGTTCAAATTTGGGTCTGGTATGGGGGCCCATTCCATATTATCCATTATAAAGTATTTGTTAGCGTGAAATTAATAAGATTAATTACAAATTTTTAGTACATAAGACGTGATACTTCTCAAATCAAAGTGAACCAGCCCCATTCTCAAAATAGTGAACAAAAACACTGGGTCTATTAAGGACAAACATCTTGTCGATTATAATTTTATTGACAGTTGTCTCATTTAAAGACATTGACTTGTAAAATGTATTTTTAGCAAGGCTGTTTTCGGAGAAAACCCGAGCTATTGTCATAGCCAGCTCGTCCGCCGTCCGACGTAGGCGTCAAGCTAAAACCTTAACATTGTCTCTAAAAGTGCTTCCACCCACAACTTTGAAACTTCATATGTAGATGCACCTTGATGAGTTCTACACGCCACACCCATTTTTGGGTCACTAAGTCAAAGGTCAAGGTCACTGTGACCTTTAATATTAAACTTTAACATAGGCTCCAGGGCTTTTTTTCCTTCTTTGCGATTGGCCGTGGACGGACATTTCACAATTTTGACACGGCCAATTCACAAACCTGACATGGCCGTGAATATTTACAAAAACGGCCGTTTTAAATCGTGAAAAACGGACTTTTTGTGCTCAAAACTGTCAAAAACGGCCATTTCGGAACAGAAATATAAGTTTCATAACCTCGTTTTTAATTCCGAATTCGCGAAAAACTGTCGACTCGCGTTACCGATGTTTGGTTGTTTTAATCGATTTTAAAGTGTTGTGTAACCGGTGAAACCGGCGTAAATAGTAAATGCTCTGCCCAGCAACGTCACTATAAAAAATGGCATCGCCGAACGCTCTCTACTACACGAAGAAAATTTAAAAAAACGCAAAATAATCCCGATTTATTTAAATTTGGGATAACAGTAAAGAAACAAAAGCTTTCTACAGAAGGGTAAGATTTGAAACATGCACATTGATAACATTATAAGGAAAGTCATTTGATAAAAGTGAAAGTATCTGCCGCGGCTTATGTATTGATGGAAGCTAGTCAAAACGGCCCCTAGTCAAAACGTCCCCTAGTATTGATGACCGAGACTTGTTATTCGTATCTGTTTACGATTGGAAATCTTGGTTAAAGTACATGTAATAATGTGGTTTTTTACATATATATTTTTTTCATTTAAATGCATATTCATGACACATATTCATGATTCAAACTTTGTATGTAGTCTATTTATGCTTTGTGAAAAAATGTGAAAAATAAAATAACTTGTTTACATTTCTTACAAAAGTACTGTTTTTCAATGTATACCTAATGTTTCAGATCAAATGACAACCTCCTAGGGAGATCATCATGCACTGGCGAGGATCAGGCTCACAGAACATGAAAATTATCATGAAGAAGGAATTTTCCTCTTCAGATTTTGAGAGAATTATTGACATTTTCAAGAGTAAAAAGAACAGAGTTCTAAAGCTGTAAAGTCCAGAACATGTCTGAGTTATGTGCCCTTGAAATGTTCTATGTTTATAAATGTTATTCCTGTGGTAAAGAATTGTTGGGACCAGGTATTTTAGTTGCATTTGGTACATGAATAATTTTTTGCAAATCAGATATATGTATATGTGTTGTTATTGTATCAAATACAGTATTCATAGAAGGAAAATATGCCTTTATTGCATTATTTAAGGAAATTTTGATAATATTCAAGTGTTTAACATGCTTTAGCTATGCTAATGCATTGAACTTTGAATTTCACAATTTAAAGAAGTTCGCGACTCGTTTTTTCACAATTTTAAGAAGTTCGCGACTCAATTTTTCACAATTTTGAAAAGTTCGCGACTCAATTTTTCACAATTTTGACAAGTTCGCGACTCATTTTTTCACAAAGTGAGGGGCCAGGGCCGCTTCACAAAGTCAGGAAAAAAAGCCCTGGGCTCTAAAATCAAAGTGCTTCCATCTACAACTTTGAAACTTTATGTAGTTGCACCTTGATGAGTTCTACATGCCACACCCATTTTGGGGTCACTATGTCAAAGGTCAAGGTCATAGTGACCTCTAATATAAAACTTTAACAAAAACCTTAACATTGCCTCTAAAATCAAAGTGCTTCCACATACAACTTTGAAACTTGATATGTAGATGCACCTTGATGAGTTCTACACGCCACACCCATTTTGGGTAACTAGGTCAAAGGTCAAGGTCACTGTGACCTCTAAAAAAAATATATAAAAATTCTGACAAGCTTTCGCAGCCGAGCGTGGCATCCGTTATGCGGTGCTCTTGTTTAAAAATAGCGATACCATGACATTTACTGGTAATGAAACACCTAATTATTGAATATTTCAATCCCAAATTGAACAATTGGGTTGTTTACCTAGTTATTGCTGTTAAATTAATAAAAGGACTTTTTATTTCTGTGTCAGATATCAAGAATGTGTTTTCAACTTGTAGGTGGATTATGCTCAAACTTTCACAGCTGAGGGACATTAGTGTGCAAATAATCGTAAATACATGTAAAGACAACCAGTTGTGTCAGAATTATGGCCCATTGTATGATTTTCAATAATATATAAGCCCAAATATTTTGTGTGCTCAATTTCTCCTTAAGTTTGCGCCAAATGTTTGTAAAAAACTTTCACAGCCTAATTTCTTTTTTGCTTTTGAAAAACCAAGATTAAATACCACGTTTTTCAAGCAAGTTTTTTTAGGTACGAAAAACCTGATAACTGCGGCATCCGTGCCGAGAAAGACTCTTTATAAATTTGAATGACTTGTGTTAATTTCAATCTTGCGATTAATTTTGGAAAATGAATTGCGTCTAATATTATGCAATTGCAAACAACTTTAGTGCCTTCAGCGCTTTGATTTTTCTATGGACTATATAGGCCTTGAAAGTGTGTACTCAACTCCTCCTAAACTGCTGAGCCGATTTTGCTCACACTTTTATAGAAGAATGACCTTAATGTAAATATAATTATATAGAAAGGAATTTGTGCCATTTTAGCAGAATTTTGTCATTTTTTATTATTTTATGGGCCCACCGAGTGGGAGGCATTTAGCAATGTACTTGTCAATCAAACTGTCCATCCGTAAGTTCGTCCTTGATAACATCCGTCTTGAAACTTATGCTGTGTATCTCTTTTGTTTTATAGCTAATGGGTGGATCTCTTTCAAACTTTCACAGTTGGATGGTTTTTATATGTATATGCTTGTAAAGAGTTTTGAAGTGAAACACTTTTGGCAGAATAATGGTCCTTGTTATCCCCCGCAAAGGCTGATGGATATAGAAATGGCCTTTTCCGTCCGTTAGTCGGTCAGTTCGTCCATCTTTCTGTCACAAAGCTTGTTAGGGCTATATCTATGAAACTATATAAGATATCAACATGGCACTTCATGGATGTGTAGATATCAATGAGGAGAAGCGCCATGCACAATACACATAACTCAAACTATCTTTAATAAGAGTTATTGCCCTTTGTTTCCGTATCATGGAACATTTTAGCGCTTTATCACAGATGCCATGCATCAATATTAATATTAATTAGGAGAAGTTCCGTGACTAAGAACCATGACCCTTCACTTTCTTAAATTAGAGTTATTGTCTTTTGTTGTCTTTTGTTGTTTTTGTACAATGGAATTTTACATGGTTATATCTCAGATATGATAATTCATGGATGTGAAGAAATCAATGAAAAGAAGTTACATGAACATAACCATAACCCTGCATTTTCTTAACTCATAGTTAATGCCCTTGGCTGTTTTTGTATGATGTAACTTTTCAAGGCTATATCTCAGATACAATACCATATTTCAACATGAGGAGAATTCATAAACCAATTACCATACACTTAATTATTATTTATGAGTATACCTTTATATCAAAGGATTTGCACCCATCCACAACTCAATTTATGTTTCGGGGGATATGAATTCAACGAATGTACTGGTTCTTTTTTTACACACCTGAGTACAAAATGCGGTGAGCTATGGTAGTAGCTGGCCCAGCGGAGTGTCGTCTGTTGTCATTTGTAAGAGGTCAGTTGTCAATTAGCTCCAAACCGCCGAGCGTATTTTCATCAAAAAGCACAGATTTCATAGTTGTTATGTCACATCATCAGTGGTAGTTTATAGTATTTTGTTCAAATCTAACCCAGCGACTACTTTAACTACCTGCTTTGACCAGCGCGCTTTCTTTGTCAGTACGATCTCAGACCAGAAAGTGGTTGACGATTGTCCGTGCTTACTAAAGGAAGAGGTGGAGGAGAGAGTGCGTAGTCTGAAGGCAGGGAAATCTCCAGGAGTGGACAACTTCTTTTCTGAGCTGATTAAGCACTGAAGAGAAGCCTTATGTTTAAATGATATTAAAGAAAGGAATTTTGATGTGTGGAGTGTTGCCAAAATTATGGCCTTGTGTCTGTTTTTTGCCACTAAAGAATATATATTCTCAAAATGTGTTTTATTATTTCCTCTTTTACTTCTGTGTGAATCTTTCCATAACTTTCATAGTTTAAGTACATCAGTAAAAAACGGAATTTTGACAGCCACCAATTTGTGCTGAGTTATGGCCCTTTGTGTTTTGAACCAGGTTTTCCGAAGGAAAAAACTGGTTATTAGATTGGGGATGTCGGCGGGCGGGCTGGTGGGCCGGCGGGCGGTACAAGCTTGTTGGGGCCATAACTTTGTTGTTCATTGTCAAATTTTAAAATCATTTGGCACATTTGTTCACCATCATTAGACGGTGTGTCACGCGAATGAATTACGTCAATATCTCCAAGGTCAAGGTCACAATTTGAGTTGGAAGGTCAAAAATGGCCATAAATGAGCTTGTCAGGGCCATAACTTTGTGATTCATGGTGAGATTTTAAAATCATTTGGCACATTTGTTCACGATCATTAGACGGTGTGTTGCGCGAAAGAATCACGTCGATGTCTCCAAGGTGAAGGTCACAACTTGAGTTTGATGGTCAAAAATGGCCATAAATGAGATTGTCCGGGCCATAACTTTGTCGTTCATTGTCAGATTTAAAAAGAATTTGGCACATTTGTTCACCATCATTAGGCGGTGTGTCGCGCGAAAGAATTACGTCAATATCTCCAAGGTCAAGGTCACAATTTGAGTTTGAAGGTCAAAAATGGCCATAAATGAGCTTGTCTGGGCCATTACTTTGTGATTCATTGTGAGATTTAAAAATCATATGGCTCATTTGTTCACCATTATTGGATGGTGTGTTGCGCGAAAGAATTACTTCAATATCTCCAAGGTCAAGGTCGCCACAACTAAAAATATATTGATTTTGAAACAACTATGTAACTATGAACAATCAGTAACAATGCACATTTTGATTTTGAGTTGTCTCTCTTTATCAGATTTTTTATGCTCCCGGTAGGGTGGCATATAGCAGTTTAACTGTCCGTCAGTATGTCAGTATGTGTGTATGTCAGTCTGTCTGTCCATCCGAAAAAAAAATTCAAGTTTAACGTTGGCCATTACTTTTGCATTATTGAAGATAGAAACTTGATATTTGGCATGCATGTGTATCTCATGAAGCTGCACATTTTGAGTGGTGGAAGTTCAAGGTCAAGGTCATCCTTCAAGGTCAAAGGTCAAATAGATAATAATTTCAAAGCAGCGTTCTTATGAAGCTGCACATGTTGAGTTGTGGAAGTTCAAGGTCAAGGTCATCCTTCAAGGTCAAAGGTGAAAAATAAAATTAATAAATAAATAAATTCAAAGCGGCGTTCTCATGAAGCTGCACATTTTGAGTGTTGGAAGCTCAAGGTCATTCTTCAAGGTCAAAGGTCAAAAAAATAAATATGTTTTTTAACTCAACTTTTCTTTAAAAGCTTGCAAATTTCACTTAACAGCCTTAGAAAGATCGTATTAAAGTGATCTTAAAGGGAGTCATTTTTTGTGCAATCAACTATTGCAAAATTATGTCTGTCATTTTTCATGTGTTGAGATATATATATATGTGCGCTTCATAAAATTATGACTGTTTGTAGTATTTTGCTCAAGTATTAAGTATATTAAGAAGATTTTTTGGTTATAATTTATATTTGATTAAATTTGACTGTGTCCATGGGGGATGAGTGTCTGTGACATATCTAGTTCTGTATGATATGGACTGAAAGTGGCACATACATATTAACATTTGTTCTCTTTTTTTGTGTAAGAATTTTTTATTATACCCCCATTAACATTGGTAATGGGAGCTATATAGAAGTCACTTTGTCGGTCTTTCGGTTGGTCTGTCGGTCGGTTGGTCTGTCGCTCTGTCGGTCTGTACCGAAACTTCATCCGATCTTCACCAAACTTGGTCACAATTTGTATGTAGATGATGTGTAGGTCATGTTTGATAATGGGTCATGCCAAGTCAAAAACTAGGTCGCGGGGACACTTAGTGAGTTTTAAACAGAAAGTTTAACCGGACCAAAACTTTGATATTTATCGTTAGATTTTATAATTACTTGGTACGTTTGTTCACCCTAATGGGACGGTGTGTCTTGTGAAAAAAGTACGTCGATATCTCCAAGGTTAAGGTCACCCCTGGAGTTCAAAGGTCAAATGCTTTTCTGGGCCATAACTTTATCATTTATTGTGAGATTTTAAAATCATTTGGCAAATTTGTTCACCATCATTGGACGGTGTGTCGCGCGCAAGAATTATGTCGATATATCCAAGGTCAAGGTCACACTTTGAGTTAAAAGATAAAAAAATGGCCTTAAATGAGCTTGTCAAGGCAATAACTATGTTGTTCATATGTCGTTCATTGTAAGATTTTAAAATCATTTGGCACAGTTACTCATCATCAACGGACGCTGTGTGTCATGCAAAAGAACTAGGTCAATATCTCAAAGGTAAAAAATAGTCACAAAATGAGCTTGTCCAGGCCATAACTATGTCATTCATTGTGAGATTTTAAAATAATTCAACACATTTATTCACCATCATTTGACAGTGTGTCGCGCGAAAGAATTACGTCGATATCTCAAAGGTCAAGGTCACACTTGGAGTTCAAAGGTCAAAAATGGCCATAAATGAGCTTGTCCGGGCCATAACTATGTCGTTCATTGTGAGATTTAAAAATCATTTGGAACATTTGTTCACCATCATTGGAAGGTGTGTCGCAAGAAAAAAATTACGTCAATATCGTCAAGGTCAAGGTCACACTTTGAGTTCAAAGGTCAAAATGGCCATAAATGAGCTTGTCCGGGCCATAACTATGTCATTCATTGTGAGATTTTAAAATCATTCAGCACATTTGTTCACCATCATTGGACGGTGTGGTGGGCGAAAAAAGTATGTCGATCAAGGTCAAGGTCACACTTTGAGTTCGAAGGTAAAAAATTGCCATAAATGAGCTTGTCCGGGCCATAACTATGTGGTTTATTTTAGATTTTAAAATGACTCTGTAAATTAATTGTGTTCACAGTCATTGGAAGGCGTGTCATGTGAAAGAATTCAAGAGTTCAAAGGTCAAAATGGCTTTAAATGATAATTGCATATCAATTCTTCCAAATTGCCATAAATTAGATTCTCTTGTTTTGTGAAGACAGCATGCAAAATAGTCTGTGTCAATGCGGCACATGAGGGTATACGTCACGTCTGTGACAAAGCTCTAGTTTTGTTTGCAGATTTCAGTCTGAAATCCAACTTTTCTTTTACAACATTTATGCTTGAAATTGTTCAATCTATAAAAAAACACTTTTAGTTGGAAATTTTGTTATTGCCTCTTTCAAAAAGCACTTTTGATGTTTAAACATTCAGACTGGAGGAGGATGTATTGTACATTGTTCTTTAGTGGTTCAATACAGAGTCAAGAATGCACACTCCAACCACTAGTTAATTACAATCAGTGTTCTCCGTAACAAGGAAGATTTTAGGATGGCAAGTCTATTAATAATGACAAATTTTAAACTGAAACTGATAGACACACTCAATTAACAATGCTTTCATTGTTACTTCTTACTTGGAAAAGTATTTTTAGTATTACTAAGCATTGGTTCAAGAGGTTTGTATTTAGAAGATTCAATCCGCATTCTTATTATGCAATTTCAAACAAGCCCCACAATAAACTTTGCAAACAAATTGTAATTGACGGACATGTATATGTTAACATAAAATATATCAATGTGCTATGTTTTCTCCTAGATCATCTATGACAGTATAGTACTTGCATATAACTGCATATACAATTGTTATCATTTATGTCAATGGTTTTTATACCTAGATACAATAAATAATGTCCCATTTGCCTTATAATAATGTCTTGAGCAAACGTTTTGGTTCAAATTGAAGTCATAAGTGAATTTTAATGAGTTAAAATTTTTACTGCAATTAACATTATAATTTCACCATTGGTAATAGGGCCTATATAGGAATCACTTTGTCTGTCGGTCTGTCTGTCGGTCTGTCTGTCCAGAAATTTTGTCCGGACCATAACTATGTCATTTATTGTTAGATTTTAAAATGACTTGGTACATTTGTTCACAATCAAGGGACGGTGTGGTGCGCGAAAGAATTACGTCGATATGTCCAAGGCCAAGGTCAAACTTGGAGTTCAAAAGTCAAATGCTTGTCCTGGCCATTACTTTGTTGTTCATTGTGAGATTTTAAAATAATTTGCCATATGTGTTCACCATCAGCGGACGGTGTGTCTTGAGAAAGAATTACGTCGATATCTTAAATGTCAAGGTCATACAGTTTGAGCTCAAAGGTAAAAGATGGCCATAAATGAGCTTGTCCGGGCCATTACTATGTCGTTCATTGCGAGATTTTAAAATCATTTGGCACATTTGTTCACCATCATTGGACGGTGTGTCGCTCGAAAGAATTGTGTGGATATCTCCAAGGCCAAGGTCAGTATACTTTAAGTTCAAAGGTCAAAAATGGCCATAAATGATCTTGTTCGAGCCATAACTATATCAATGTTTTTTTTTCAAAGTCATTGAACGGCGTGTCATGTAAAAGAATTCAAGAATTAAAAGTTCAAAATGGCCATAAATGATAATGGCATAATAATTCTTAAAACTTGCCATAAGTTAGGTTCTCTTGTTTTGTGAAGACAGCATGAAAAATAGTCTGTGTCAATGCAGCATGTGGAGGTATACGTCAGGTCTGTGACAAAGCTCTAGTTAATTTTGTTTTAATTAGTCCCCTGCAAGTTTCACCGGAGGGGACTTATGGTTTTGTATCTGTCCGTCCGTCAGTCAGTCACACTTTTCTGGATCCTGCGATAACTCTAAAAGTTCTTAGTATTTTTTCATGAAACTTTGAATATGGATAGATGGCAATATGGACATTATGCACATCATTTAATTTTTTTCTTACCTCAAAAATTGTGGTTGCTATGTCAACAAATAGACTAGAAATACTGCTGAAAATGGTGTTTTTTTCTGGATCCTGCGATGACTTTAAAAGTTTTTAATATTTTTTCATGAAACTTCAAACATGGATAGATGGCAATATGGACATTATGCACGTCATTTAATTTTGTTCCTATGTCAAAAATTCTGGTTGCTATGGCAACAAATAGACTACAAATAATGCTGAAAATGGTGGTTTTCTGGATCCTGTGATAACTTTAAAACTTCTTAATATTGTTTCATGAAACTTGGAACATGGATAGATGGCAATATGGACATTATGCATGTCATTTCATTGTGTTCCTACGTCAAAAATTCTGGTTGCTATGGCAACAAATAAAAAAAATATTCTGACAATGGTGGAATTTCTGACAATGGTGAAGCCGGTAGGGGACTTTTATTGCTTGGCAATAGTTTATTATCCTTCTACAAACACCCACGACCTATTTTCTGTAGACATAGACTAAAATTCAAGGATGTTTTGCGATAAATCATGTGGTTTTACTACAATAAATCATGGAGTTATTCTGCAATCAAAACCTATACATATTGATGGGCTTTTTTACTTCTTTGAGTGTGACCTGCATGGGTCAGCCATCTCACAATTTTGATGCAAGCATTTTACAAATCGAATATATTCACAATATGTCACAAAAAACAGCCTTTCTAAACTGTTTGACATGTACTTTTAAAAGCTTTACACTGTCAAAAGCCTACATTTGACATTCAAAAGTACAATATGTGTTGCTGTTTTTTGTTTGCATTTCTGATTTTGCAAATTATGTTTCCCACTCAGATTACGTGTTATGCTTATTTAAATGCAAAAGGCGCAGGGATATAGCTTTGTCATTGTCCGTGCGTCAGTCATCAGTCCGCCTATCAGTTCGTCCATCTGTCTGTCTGTCACTAACGTTTAGGGCTATATCTCAGACACTATATAAGTTTCAACATGAAACTTCATAGGTGTATAGATATTAATGAGGATAAGGCGGGGGATATCAATTCAACGAAATTGCTTTTTGTTAAGAATTGAAAATTATAAAACTGGTGAAACCACTGTTGTAACATAAGATCGGCTTATAAACCACAGTTACCACACCATTGCATTTTACCATAAGTAAGTTGTATAGTCAAACTTGAGATCCCTTGTTTAAGTGCTTTTTCACAGATTTGTGCATGTATTGAAGTTTGTCACTAAATGCTTTATATTGATACATGTAAACATTGGATCTAAAAAGTTTCAGGAAAAAAGCAAAAATTCAATTATAAACATTAAATAGTAACCCTCATCTGGAACCACTGGCCCCTGGAGTAAAAGTCTACCTCTTATACCAATCGGCCATCTGTGCTAATACAATCAGGGATGTACATGTATTTTATACTTTATATAAGCAATCGTTGTAGTTTCAAAAAATATAACCATAACAACAGAACACTCCAAATTATTGAATCGTTTCGCATTGCAATGCTTTATAATTATCAGATTTTTAAATCCTCAAAAGATGCATATATAGTGGATATTTTAGATAATGATAAATGTTCAATAGTTCTGTTTCCTCACAAATATCATAACTGCAACGAAAATTTGCGAATCTGAAACAACTTTGTTTAATTAAGTCAATTTACCAAAACATGAAAAGGCCCCTTTAAAAAAGTCAGTGTAGATTCACTTTAAAGAAATCACATAAGATTAAAGCATGCACTTTTACAACGGAAATAGCTTGAATAAGAAAACACATGAGTAATGTGGTGATGACCGATAGCCAGACAAGTGCAGCAATCTGGAGTTGATTTTGTAGTCTTATCCATTTATAAGTTTAAATATTGCTTGAATCTTTCTTTACAAATTGATTTAATTGCATTTTCGTGAAATGCATTAAAATTTCAGACATTGTAGGGAATCCTGCGGGCATGTGACATGGAACAATTGTTATTGGCAAAGAGTTTCAACTTGGAAAAAAATATATTGCTAACATTTCTCACAAGAGAACAAAAATCAATTTATTACTAATGTGTCAAACCAAGCAATAGACATAACATAGAGAACATTTTAATGTTTGTCAAAAGTACTGACTATGGATCATTGACGATACAGTTAACCTGTCAGAATAATGTTGCTCAGATGATATATGATTTTATTTTTTGAACGCACAAGTGTCTATGCACCGAGCAATGGTGCTCATGAAACACTGGAAACAGTGGGACAAGTTGAAGATGGTGTAGGCAAATTCATTAAAATACCATTCTTCAATTGGTACAATCACAACTTGATTTTCCCAATTGGGAGATTTCGTGACTCATTTTTAGCTCACCTGAGCACAACGTGCTCATGGTGAGCTTTTGTGATTGCATTTTGTCCGTCGTCCGTTGTGCGCCGTCAACATTTGCCTTGTTAACTCTCTATAGAGTCCACATTTATTGTCCAATCTTCATGAAATTTGGTCAGAAGATTGGTTTCAATGATATCTTGGATGAGTTAGAAAATGGTTACGTTTGCTTGAAAAACATGGCTGCCAAGGGGCGGGGCATTTTTTCCTTATATGGCTATATATGTCTATAGTAAAATCTTGTTAACACTCTAGAGGCCACATTTACTGTCCGATCTTCATGAAACTTGGTCAGAAGATTCATCCAGATAATATCTTGGACGAGTTATAAAATGATGCCGGTTGGTTGAAAAACATGGCTGCCAGGGGGCGGGGCATTTTTCCTTATATGGCTATAGTAAAACCTTGTTAACACTCTGGAAGCCACATTTATTTTCTGATATTCGTGAAACTTGGTCAGAAGATTTGTCCCAATAATATCTTGTTATCTCAGGTGAGCGACTTTGGGCCTTTCAGGCCCTCTTGTTTCCCAATCTTATGATTTCACGACGCGAAAAATGCCCAAGGGCATGTGTACCGGACCCGTTCCCAATTGGGTGAAAAAAATCACTAAAAGTAGTTACAGTTACAGTACAGATCTAGTAAAGCAATGTCCGACATTAAGATAAGGCCAAATAAAACATAGTCCAAGCGAATTCATGCACATAATTTCACTATAGAAATAAAAAAGTTTATCTGAACAATATTTAGGTCGAGGTAAACTTTGGGTCAATTGATATAAAACACCTAGTCAACAGGTTAAAGGTTACGCAAAAATTGTTGAAACTGTAGAAGCTACCCTTATGATTCACTGAAATCCTGTCCGAATTTGTATCATCACAATATCACAACAACGGTCAATTCTAAGTGAAGTGTATTAAAACTTAGATTACCATTTAAATTCTTAGAAAAACTTATAGACACTATAAATGCTATATTTTGTTTTAGTCAAATGAAACTTGGTCTGAAGGGTTAAGGGTCACATGGTTTATGTAGATTTTATAAATATCAACATACTATGCAATATCAGCGCCCTCAACATGCAAAGCCAATTGGTTTATTATTTTTTATGTTGACTAACATCCTTAATGATAGTTATGATCCTGGAGTCTAGATTACATTCCGCACTCCATGGACCACTTCCTTTTACACTTAGATAGACCAAATACTACTTATACATGTTATATTCTGAACGGGCTTGTCACTAAGGTTTTGTAAATTTATGTCTAATGTTGTAAATGCATATTCTCTACTCAGCGGTTTAAATTTGAATGCAGTTGTATAAGCTGGTCACAAAAAGAGGTTCACACAATTTGTATAACAAAACGACTGTTAAATATTCTTTGCTTTAGTATATTCCTTGCATCTTGCATTTTGGTCCTCTAAAAATAGTTTAAGCTAATGTGGTTATTGGCTTGTCAGCTAACCGATGGAAGGGATAAACTTATTTTTGTGAGAATGTGACAAGTTAGCTATGTCATGGGAACAGCTTACTTAGTATAGGGAAAAAATCGAGATAGAAAACAGAGGAGTGCAAAACGAAATAAAAGAGGAGTGCAGTGTATTGTTTTATGCAATCCTCCTTTATTTAATGCACTACTCTTGTTTCATTGCATCACTCAAGTATTTAGTTTTGCATCCCTCTTTATTTCTCGCGTTTTCTCGACTCAGTCATTCCCACGACATAGCTAACTCGTTCCATCGAGTTATTATGTCGTGGGAACGAGATAGTAAAAGAGGATTGCATTTAAAACAAAAGAGGAGTAAATGTAACCTCTATGGCAACGTACATCAGAGATCTTGATAATATATTTTTATGTCCCCACCACTATAATGGGGGACATATTGTTTTTGCCCTGTCTGTTGGTTTGTTTTTGTGCTTGTTTGTTTGCTCCAACTTTAACATTTGCAATAACTTTTTCAATACACTGTAACTCTAATATAGCGCGGTCAATGGGGTCCAAGCTGCGAAACAGCGTTATAACGGATCCGCGTTATAGGTTTTGAGCTAATTTACTGCAGGGCGCTATAAAAAAAAACAGGTATCGAATAGCCTATAATATAGGTCATGTACATGTATATTGCCATGCTGTGTTGACGCAAATACATGCATATAAACCGAATCGTATCGATAACAGTATACATACCGCTTTTCTTATGTGCACATTTATCCGATAATCCAATAAAATTGCAACATCACTTAAAAAATAATAATCTTGAACATTAATGACGATATATGTTTAAGAAATTCGTAAACACAACCGTACGCATGTATAATTATATGCCATTTTCAGAAGTGTTAAGAGTACAGTGCATTATGGGGCAGAGCTTTAATTTGACAAGCGACTCTAAATTTAGATTGAATGCAATACGACTCATGTACAAAAATTGTTTTATTGCGTCATACGCATGCATAAAAACGTGTTTCCCGGGGACTTTCTGATACCGCGCGAAAATGAAACTGAAACTCTGTTAACAATTGCCGGTACACTGCGTTCGCATGTAAATAAATCGTCTGCATTATCTAATTTCTTATACACGAACTGAAAGATTAAATAACATAATACATGAATGATAATGAAATGACAGAAAAAGTTGTTTTATACAGTAGGCAGTATATTTCACAGCCGCTCATATAGTCAAACTGCAACCGTATTAAAGTAAGAATGTTTCAATCGTTTTGAATTACTTGAATTGTATAACTATCCCGCTTGCACTTAACTTATGGAAATTATCGCACTGAACAGCTCTGATGAGGAATACATGTAATAAACACTGACACGCGAGTTTTTCACACCTTTATTGACATTACACAACAGATTAACACCAATTAGCTGTCGGTGTTGTTTAACCTCGAGGCGATTATAATCGATTCAACGGACGGTTGAATAAAGCAATCAACATGACTGTGATTGCAGCCATCTTTGAATTGTCTGAAAATACATGAAGTTGCATAATACGGATTTGAATCAGAAATCAAATGGAAGGTTGGAAAACAAATGGGATCCAAGCACCCTCCGCGTTATATTGGATTCAGCGTTATAACGGAGCGCTTTATATTGGAGTTACAGTGTATTCAAGATAGCAACTTGATATTTGGCATGCATGTGTATCTCATGGAGCTGCACATTTTGAGTGGTGAAAGGTCAAGGTCATCCTTCAAGGTCAGAGGTCAAATATATGGGCCCAAATCGCTCATTTTATGAATACTTTTGCAATATTGAAGATAGCAAGTTGATATTTGGCATGCATGTGTATCTCATGGAGCTGCACATTTTGATCGGTGAAAGGTCAAGGTTATCCTTCAAGGTCAAAGGTCAAATATATAGATTCAAAGCGGTGCAAATGGGGACATTGTGTTTCTGACAAACACATATCTTGTTTAAACCTAAATAAAGTGTCTTAATATCATGCCCCTTGAAATAAAAGAGCCCTTGTGGATACAGTTTTATATACCATTTATTGACGTAATATATTTAAAATATGCTGACACCATTATGTTATTGATAGTATACTATATCATTTATTTTTCTGGTATAATAATCAACAATGAACTTGTTCTGTAATTATAATTCCGATTGGTAATGTTTTTGTAATGTTCTTGGCTAACCCTTTCCCTGCAGAAGAAGCAAAGTGGAAATGGCTTTTGCAACCATCATAAAACCAGAACATCCTGCGAGTAACTCGTATGCTTAGGTTTTATGCTGTTTGCTGTTCGTCAGTGGCTCATGGTTGGAAATGAAGCCTTTACACTTAAAACTAGTAAGAAAGGTATTGTATTAAATTAAACTTTCCAAGGGACTTCAAATGAGTCAAAATGTGCATCAAAGTGGTAAAGGGTTACTACATTCGGAAGCAATTATCTATACACAACATGTAGTACTTTTTAACGTAATATATTATTTGATAAAATTCTTAATTGCTTACTGACATGGAAATTACATTTAATATAAATATATTTAAACCCTTTCCTTGACAGCCATTTAGCCAATATAAGCCTCTCCAGTTACCACAAGACCTAGCTGCCTGCTGACCAGTGGCTGATAGCCATCTTATCAATATCAGTACCCCATCTTTACAGGCATTATTGGAAAAACGCTGTTTTATGACCCTCATTGCTTTTAAACCTGATATTCTCATAAAAATTGAAATATTATTGAAAAAAACACAATATGAAAGTTTAAGCTAAGAAAATTTCCTTTCCTGTGGTGTAAACTGTATGTTTATACCTTAATTTATTGGTCAGTTATAGTCATGCAAAGTTGACCGTTGTGTGTTTTACTGCATTTAAATGCAAATCTCTTTCCAGCTCATATAGAAACTTTGCGAAGTTGGTGTGTTGAATCAAATACAAATAATTATATTTTGGAATATTAATTTTTTTTCTTACTTTCCAAACTACAATTCTTCTTTCTTGAAGATTTTTTTATTTTATAAATTCATTCTGCAAGCCTCAAAATTCATGTAAATTCTTATAAATAACTATAGAAAAACACAGAGTTTCTCAAACAACTTCATGCATTTTCAAAATAAATTGTATTATTTCTTATAAAATTCGTACGATACTTGGTATTTCTATTACATTAATTCACCTAATGATTTATAAACATTTATAGATACCGGTAACAATTTAATTGGATGTTGCATAATGTGCCATGAATATTCATATAATTGATTTGCATTTTGCATTTTATTACCGATCGAAATCCGGCAATGTCGGCGTCTTCAATAAGTCTTCAATTTGTGTATTTATTTGCAAAATTCCAAGTTTATTATCAAATACTCCAGTTTATCTGATCGCCGACATATAACTTTATAACCCAGAAGTCGCCAACAAACCCGTGTATTTGTGTACCAAATTACAAAACGCCGAGGTAACATGGCACACGCGCCAATGTCATCTGAAGACTACTGCTGCGTCCGGTAAACATGTTTATTCAAAGTGTCTAGAACCCGTGTTTCTTATCCCTAAATGTTAGATTAGCATGTGCACTATGAATTATTATTGGTCAGTTCAAAGGCATATTGAAGACCGCCGACTGTGTCTTTGTTTTATTGCCCAATCAAGCACCGATAATCCAATATCCTGTGTATTACGAAACACAAACTTAAGATAAGCACGTGTCGTTTGTAAAAACATTTTAGTGTACATGCCATTTAACATATCGATGTAATAGTCGTATATGATCTCGGAAACAAACATTTACGATATAATGGAATCAAACAACAATAAGAATGAAATCGATTTACACCCAAATGATATTATATCCCTATGGGACGTGTTTATTTTTGCGACATTTTTAACGAGTTATTAATACGTTTTCGGAAAATGTCCAAATTAAATATGGTTCGAGAATAGCAGTTATTTTAGGACATTACGAAATGCCTGAAGCGCGCACATCCCGGAACGTGATTTACGCATGTCAAATGGTAAACCCTCGTCTTGATTGGTCGCCAATTGCATCATAACTTTAAATAGCAACATTACCAGATGTTTACTCGACAGTTTAGAAAAATGATGAACGCAGGTGTATATGCATTTCTGTTACACTTAAAACATCATTTTAAGCATTTAAATAGCAAATTAAATCGTGACGCGTAAAAACGCGTATATATCAGGTAATAGATAGGGTAGTAGAAATGCGTAGATAACAGGGAATCGATACAGGCGTAGATAAGCGTATTTGACAGGGAATCGATAGGGTCGTAGAAACGCGTACCTGTCAAGGAAAGGGTTAATATATTCATCAATAGTAACTTAGCATAAAACAGGGATACTACATTATGAAGTTAACATTGACTAATCAATGCCAATTTGAAGTTTAAAACACTGAACTTGTCAAATATATAGAAGCTTTTAGTTGAATTTGCTATGATAACATTACAATTGTAAGAATTTAATATTCACTCTCTACATACACACCATCTACATACTGTGAAAGGAAGATTTTAATACTTAGTCATGCCAGCACACTTAAACCGCTGCTTGAAAACCATTAGTGTTCTTCTTAACAAGGAAGATAAGTGACAGCTGGTCTGTTGATAGTGAGAAGTGTTTAGTCAAAACACTAAGTGATGTCGGAAGCATATAAAGACTAGAACAGTACCCTCATTGTGAGTATGCACTAGAAAAAGTATTTTGCGTTTATCAAATGAAAACCCCAGTCCGGTCAACAACTTTGTTTTCAGAAGATTCAATGTGTACATTATTGTATTATTATGGTGAAACACTTTTATAGTCAAGTTTATAGTTAATGTAAGCAGAAAAAAATTAATTCAATTAACCAGTTTCAGTCAAACGCCTTGCAACACAAAGGACCCCATCCTATTTACAAACTCATTGAATACAAACCCTGTTCACAGTGCTCTGTCAATTCTAATACAGATGTACCTAGCTTGTTTTCTTCTTAGCTAACATTAGCACAATGTGCTTACGTAGTGATTTTTTGATGACATTTATTTCCATTGTTAAACACACATTGCCCGTTATCAAAAATTACACTGTTAACACACTAGAGATTATATTTATTTCAAATATTCACGAAACTTTGTCAGAACATTGGTCTAAATAAAAAATATGTCTATTACAAAACTAGGTACAAAAACTAGATGGCTACGTCAAATGAAAAAAAAGAGCATTCTAGAAGTAACATGTTTACCCAATTTACCCCTTGATGATCTTGTCTTCAACCATGTCATACCAATATTCTCATGGTTTTCCATTGTGGCTCTTTCCTGCTTACTACTCAGTACTGATTCCCGGCTCTTTCTTGCTCACTACTCAGTACTGATTCCCGGCTCTTTCCTGCTTACTACTCAGTACTGATTCCCGGCTCTTTCATGCTTACTACTCAGTACTGATTCCCGGCTCTTTCCTGCTTACTACTCAGTACTGCTTCCTGATATGTTCATGGCTTTCCAATGTGGTTATTTCATGCTCACTACTCAGTACTGATTCCCTGCTTACTACTCAGTACTGATTCCCTGCTTACCACTCAGTACTGATTCCCGGCTCTTTCCTGCTTATTACTCAGTACTGATTCCTGGCTGTTTCAAGCTTAGTACTCAGTACTGATTCCCTACTTACTACTCAGTACCGATTCCCTGCTTACTACTCAGTACTGATTCCCGACCCTTTCCTGCTAACTACTTAGTACTATTTCCTAGCTCTTAACTCAGTACTGATTCCCGGCTCTTTCAAGCTTAGTACTGAGTACTGATTCCCGGCTCTTTCATGCTTAGCACTCAGTACTGATTCCAGGCTTTTTCAAGCTTACTACTCAGTACTGATTCCCGGCTCTTTCAAGCTTACTACTCAATACTGATTCCCGGCTCTTTCATGCTTAGCACTCAGTACCGATTCCCGGCTCTTTCAAGCTTACTACTCAATACTGATTCCCGGCTCTTTCATGCTTAGCACTCAGTATACCGATTCCCTGCTTACTACTCAGTACTGATTCCCTGCTTACTACTCAGTACTGATTCCCGGCCCTTTCCTGCTTACTACTCAGTACTATTTCCTGGCTCTTTCATGTTTACTACTCAGTACTGATTCCCGGCTCTTTCAAGCTTAGAACTGGGTACTGATTCCCGGCTCTTTCATGCTTACTACTCAGTACCGATTCCCGGCTCTTTCATGCATCTTCTCAGTACTGATTCCCGGCTCTTTCATGCTTTAAGTACTCAGAACTGATTCTTGGCTCTTTCATGCTTTAAGTACTCAGTACTCAGGGTTTTTTTTGGCCCGATTTTATAGCCGAAATTCGGCTATGTTCCCAATCCCAAAAAGTATACTTTTTTCCCAAAATCTGGCAAAAAATTCCCAATTTCAAAAAAAAAAAAAAAAAAAATTTTTTTTTTTTTTAGAAAGAAGTCTAATGCGTATTTTATCTCAATGTCAATTCAATTATATCTAACAAAGTATTATATGATTTTGTTCTTTTAATTTAAATGATTATAAAGAGTTATATCAAATTTAGTATTTCCCTAATCAGTGGACTTTTCATGTGGAAAAAAAGGCTAATGAATTTATTTTCCCAATTTCATGAAAATGCCGATAAAATTCCCAATTCCAAAGCCATGGGCTATCTTCCCAAAAAGTGGAAAAAAAACCCTATATTTACCCCTTGATGATCTTGTCTTCAACCATGTTAAACCGATATTCTCATGGTTTTAGATTGTGGCTCTTTCATGCTTACTACTCAGTACTGATTCTCGGTTCTTTAATGCTTACTACTCAGTACTGATTCCTGATATTCTCATGGTTTTTCAGTGTGGTTCTTGAATGCTTACTACATGTTCTCAGTACTGATTCCTGATATTCTCATGGGTTTTCATTGTGGTTCTTTGATGCTTACTATTCAGTACTGATTCCCAATATTCTCATGGTTTTCCAATGTGTCTTTTTCATGCTTACTACTCATTACTGTTTCCCAGCTTTCAACTCACTACTGATTCCTGGCTCTTTTATGCTTGCTACTCAGAACTGCTTCCCAAACGAAAAGTTATGCTTGTCCGAAAGTGCAAGTTTCTTAAATTGTACATGTTGAATATACATATATATTTATAGTAAATAATATAAACAAATATAATAGCTTAAAACATCTGCCAATAATACAGACACTCAATTAATCTGATTTAAATATTATTAATATGATTTAATATATTATAACAGTAATAGAAAACTGAATTAGAATTGGAATACATTTTAAAGCAATAAATAGTTTTGTAAACATGATTTCTGTGCTGTCCCTTAAGTCTGATATCTATAATTTGTGCATATTTTTTTTTAAATAGAAGTTATACTCTAAACAAATATCTACGAAACTCGATCATGATCCCTATAAAGTGAAGGTTTTTCCTTTACAATTTATCTCAAGGGAGATATAAATAATTGTTCTTGCTCGTTGATTTACACATATATTGCCTTTTTCTGGAACTCATTCTTAAAATTAACTCATATATTAACTTAGCGCATTATTGGGGAGCATTGATAAGTTTTACTTATATTCTTGTTTTTTGGCATAGCTGTTTAACATCACTTTTGACCTTAGATGACCTTCATTCATGATAGGTCCGAAATTAATAAACCAAATTGTACTTTGGCTAATAATACAAAAATCACCGTAAACATTGGTAGTCTGGCTCCCAGACTAAAAGATTGGATGCATACAGTATCATTTGAACTGAAATATGAATATATTGTAAATTACATGTTAATAACAATAAATTAAAAACTGTCATGATACAAAACATCCTCTAAACATTAAATCGAAACGTTTCTAATTAGTTTACGAAGCAGTATAGCATTAATCACATGTCTGTACAATTAAACGAATCTATTGTTTACATGCCATAGCGGCCACACTAAACACTACAAAAACAGGCTAGATTGCACTTTACCGGTACGCAGTTGTTTACCACTATTGACAAAGCAGAGGTTTTGGGGCGGTAGCCCGCGATACTAAGGAAATATATTGGTGTTGGAAATATATCTGTCTTTGATTTATTGCAATCCATATTTGCGTTTATTAGTTTAAATATGTTTCTTTGTACTTTGTTTTGTTCAATTTTAGCTCCACTGGCCAAAGGCCAGCGGGGCTTATGTCATGGTCCTGTGTCCGTCGTGTGTGCGTCCGTGCGTGCGTCCGTGCGTGCGTGCGTTAACTTTTTCTTAAAACATCTTCTTCTCCAAAACTACTGGTCCAATTTTGATGAAATTTCTCAGGAATGTTCCTGTGGTGAACCTCTTTCAAATTTGTTCAAATGATGCCCCTGGGGTCAAATTTGACTTTGCCCCTGGGGGTCAAAAAATTGAAAATTTGCTTATATAAGGCATATTTTGTGCAAACTTTATAAATCTTCTTGTCAAGAACCATTGGGCCTAGGGCTACCAAACTTGGTATGTAGTGACATTTTATAGTCCTCTACCAAGTTTGTTCAAATTATGCCCCTGGGGTCAAATTTGACCCTGCCCCGGGGGGTTAAAAAATTGAAAATTTGCTATATAAGGCCTATTTTGTGCAAACTTATAAAATCTTCTTGTCCATAACCATTTGGCCTAGGGCTATCAAATTTGCTATGTAGTGACATCTTATAGTTTTCTACCAAGTTTGTTCAAAATATGCCCCTGGGGTCAAATTTGAACCTGCCCCGGGGGGTTAAAAAATTGAAAATTTGCTTTTATAAGGCCTATTTTGTGCAAACTTTAAAAATCTTCTTGTCCATAACCTTTGGGCCTAGGGCTACCAAATTTTCTATGTAGTGACATCTTATAGTCCTCTACCAAGTTTGTTCAAATTATGCCCCGGGGGGGTTAAAAAATAGAAAATTTGCTTATATAGGGCCTACTTTGTGCAAACTTTATAAATCTTTTTAACCATAACCATTGGGCCTAGGGCTACCAAATTTGCTATGTAGTGACATCTTATAGTCTTCTACCAAGTTTGTTCATAGTATGCCCCTGGGATCACATTTGACCCTGACCCGGGGGTCAAAAAATTGAACATTTGCTTATATAAGACCTATTTTGTGAAAACTTTGAAAATCTTCTTGTCCATAACCATTGGGCCAAGGGCTACCAAATTTGGTATGTAGTGACATCTTATTGTCCTCTACCAAGTTTGTTCAAATGATGCCCCTGGGATCAAATTTGACCCTACCCCGGGGGGCTCAAAAATTTGAAAATTTGCTTATATAAGGCCTATTTTGTGAAAACTTTAAAGATCTTCTTGTCCATAACCATTGGGCCTAGGGCTACCAAATTTTGTATGTAGTGACATCTAATAGTCCTCTACCAAGTTTGTTCAAATTATGCCCCTGGGGTCAAATTTGACCCAGCCCTGGGGGGTCCAAAAATCGAAAATTTGCTTATATAAGTCCTATTTTGTGCAAACTTTAAAAAATTTCTTGTCCATAACCGTATGGCATAGGGCTACCAAATTTGGTATGTAATGACATCTTATAGTCCTCACCAAGTTTGTTCAAATTAAGCCCCTGGGATCAAATTTGACCGTTCCCCAGGGGTCACAAAATTGAACATATGCTTATATTGGGCCCATTTTGTGCAAACTATAAAAATCTTCTTGTCCATAACAATTGGGCCTATTTCTATCAAATTTGGTAGGTAGTGACATCTAATAGTTCTCTACTTAGTTTTTTCAAATTATGCCCCTGGGAACAAATTTGACCTTGCCCCAGGGGTCACAAAAATTAACATACATGTATGCTTAAATAAGGCCTTTTTTGTGCAATCTTCAAACATCTTCTTGTTCTTAATTATAGAGCATAGGGCTACAAAATTTGGTATGTTGTGATATCTAATAGTTCTCTACCAAATTTGTTCAAATTATTCCCCAGGGCTCAAATTTGACCCTACCCGGGAGGTCACAAAACTGAACATATGACGTTTACCAGGGGAGATTACTGCGGCCGTGTGGCTGTGACCAACAACAAGAACAACATCTTGTAAACATGAGATAAAACCCTGTCATTTAGTGCCATTTTAGATCAGATGGTGACTGCTTACAAAGGAATTGAAGTAAAAACATGTGTTCTGAATGTTTTTCTTATAAACTGAAAAAAGTCGGGATTTATTTAAATATGTCGAAAGTGACCATATATCCGGATAAAAAATTTTGGATGACATGTTTATTTAATGTCTTTTTTGTTGTGTTTAAACCAGTTTAATAATATCTTATTGATTTTAAAACACAACTTCCATGAACATAATTATTTCCATACAAGTCAATATATGATTCTGCATTGTAAACTCAAACTTTGTATCCAAGACAAGGTGTTGGAATTAATGAAGTGCAATGTTCTTAACTGTCTATATGCTGCTTTTTAATAACTAATGATTCATTGTTCAATTTGTGAATTGTGATTATGAATTGTGGAGATATGATTGTCAATTGCTCAACGATCTATATAAATTTCTGATCATTTTATAATTTTCTTAATATAAGTTATGAATTGATCTTAGAAGTCATATGTATTACTTAATTAAATACATTTAAAAATATAAGAAATAATCTTTAGATTATCATAATATTCTCAGGCCTGTTGGTCTAAGGGATGTGTGGGTTGTTAATTATATGTATGCCCCTCTTCGAAGAAGAGGGTGTTTATTGTTTTGCACATGTCGGTCCGTCCGTCATCCGTATGTCCGTCAACCAGATGGTTTCTGGATGATAACTCAAGAACGCTTAGGCCTAGAATCATGACACTTCAAAGGTACATTGATCATGACTCGCAGATGACCCCTGCTGATTTTGAAGTCACTAGGTCAAAGGTCAAGGTCACGGTGACCCGAAATAGTAAAATGTTTTCCGGATGATAACTCAAGAACGCTTATGCCTATGATCATGAAACTTGATAGGTACATTGATCATGACTCGCAGATGAACCCTATTGATTTTCAGGTCACTAGGTCAAAGGTCAAGGTCACAGGTGACCGGAAATAGTAAAATGGTTTCCGGATGATAACTCAAGAACGTTTTATGCCTAGGATCATGAAACTTCATAGTTGCATTGATCATGATTCGCAGATGACCCCTATTGATTCTCAGGTAAAAGGTCAAGGTCACTGTGACCCGAAATAGTAAAATGTTTTCTGGATGATAACTCAAGAATGCTTATTCCTAGGATCATGAAACTTCATAGGTACATGGATCATGACTCGCATATTACCCCTATTGATTTTCAGGTCACTAGGTCAAGGTCACGGTGACTCAACTTAGAAAATGGTTTCTGTATTTAAATCAAGAACACTTACGCCTAGGATCATGAAACTTCATAGGTACATTTATCATGACTCGCAGATGACCCCTATTGACTTTCAGGTCACTAGGTCAAAGGTCAAGGTCACGGTGACTTCACACACAAAAATGGTTTCCGGATGATAACTAAAGAAAGCTTACGCCTAGGATCATGAAACTTCATAGGTTCATTAATCATGACTCACAGATGGACCCCTATTGATTTTCAGGTCACTAGGTCAAAGGTCAAGGTCACAGTGCCAAAATATGTATTCACTCAATGGCTGCCACTACAACTGACAGCCCATATGGGGGGGCATGCATGTTTTACAAACAGCCCTTGTTTGAGATGATTCTTTACAAAGAAAGATGCTACTATTGTATTTGTTATAAATGTGTGAAAGGCTGTAAGAAGGAACCAGAGATTATTAACCCTTTACCAAACACCAACAGGATTTTACGGGTTTATAGCTGACGACTTAAAAATTATGATAAAATGAGATATTGCTCAAGATGAGCAATTTCTCCTTTTATCACAATTATTTCTACCCTACCTGATTATTTCCTTAATATTCCATTACAATTTAATTGTCGTCTGCAACCTTTTTCAAATTGGGAAAGTCCAAAATGTGTCGTTTGGTAAAGGGTTAAGGCATTTTGATTCCTACGGGTCTTGTGAATCTGTTTCAAATCAAATGCGTATATTTGATCTTCAGCATCTAAAAATATGTGAAATAGAAAGAACGACAATATCTTTTGGAGAGATAAATGTACCTACGTTATAAGCAATGGGACTGTACTTCAAAGGAACAATTCCCGGGCTTTTTAGTCTGTTTAGTTAACAGGGTAGTAACTTTTTCCATATATAAAAATGCTCACCCTTCCAACTTTAAGCGCCCAATGGGACGAGGGATAGAAAGAGAAAGTCACATGCTTGAGTACATTTCAACCCATGCACATTGCGCGTTTTTTCGCATAAAAAAACAGTGGAGCAATACAGGGCCATCATGGCCCTCTTGTTTCTATAAAGTTCTGTTTTTCTGCAAAAACTTCATATCACTATGATGCTTCCAATATTGACTCTTTTATGTTTACATTCTACTAGCATCTGTACACATTATAACACATTATCTTTTATTTCATTCCAACATTATGTTCATAGTTTTTCAGTGGCGAATGTTTTCTTTTTCAATTGAAACTAATGTATTACTCGTTCAATTATGAAAAACTAGTTATTACAATACTTATTGACAATAAAACATGCAATTTCACCTCTTCTTGTTCTTCATTTTTATGTGTTAATACATTAAAATATATTATCTTATTATCACTCACTACCTTTATTAAAATACATGGTCGCTTCATTCCATCTCCTTTCACTGGTCACAAACATTACAACATCAACTCCGTATATCTTTTTAAAGATATTTCTTGTTTCTTATATAATAAGGACTGTAAGCAACACTTAATAAAGAGTATTGTAGAATCAATTTAATGAATCTCTTTTGTTAAATAGTATAATTGTTGTGTTTTTACTTTCACTTTCCACATTTGCATTAATATAAATGCAGTGACCCCGTGTTTATCCGGATCTTGATAGTCTGGCCATCTCGCGATCTGGACGAAAGTCAAGGGGAACGGATTTATTATGCAGTATTTTGCCCCGTTTAGACCGGCATCTCGCGTTCCGAATCCGGACGTAGATTTCGTGCCACAGATCTGTGTATTTAGCTCTAATTAAGTCTCGTTAATAGGGATGCTTCCCAACATGGGGGCTTTATCGCCCACCCGCCGTATAAACAAAAGCACAATCACCGAGGCGTGAAGTATTGTCGTTTTAGGCTAAATGGCCATCCCATCGTTTATACACAAGCGCGCTCACAGAGGCGTGAAATATTATTGTGATTAGGCGCTTAAGCTAATAGGCGTGACTAAACATGATTCGACTCCGACTTAAAACTTAGATTGATGTTGGCATTACACAATGCATCTTAAAAGATGCAATGATATTCTTAAATGTCTTTAATGAGCTGAACACGCGACCAATTGAGACGCTGATTACAATCGGACCGTCATCGTTTGTGAAAAGTTGTGCTAGGATTATTTAAGCAATCCATTTAAAACGCATCGAATGCACCGCTATTTTAATCATTTCAACATTCTGTTGTATGAGACGGATTATAAATAAGGATATTCAAACAGTATTGCAGTTTTATATTTTATTGTCATTTGCCTTCAACACCCTTGATGTGTGTACATGTTCTTAATTTCGGTTACACGTTTTTGTATTTACATTGTTTAACAAACATTTTATTATACCCCCATTACCATTGGTAATGGGGGCTATATAGGAGTCACTTTGTTGGTCTGTCCGTCCGTCAGTCGGTCTGTCGGTCTGTCCCGAAATTTCATCTGATCCTCGCCAAACTTGGTAAGAAGCTGTATCTAGATGATGTCTAGTTCAAGCTTGAATATGGGTCATGCCAGGTAATAAACTAGGTCACGGGGACACTAAGTATGTTTTAAACTGAAAGTTTGTCCAGACCATAACTATGTTATTTATTGTTAGATTTTAAAATGACTTGGTACATTGTTCACTATCATGGGACAGTGTGTTGTGTGAAAAAAGTATGTGGATATCTCAAAGGTCAAGGTCACACTTGGAGTTCAAAGGTCAAATGCTTGTCCAGGCCATAGCTCTAATGTCATTCATTGTGAGATTTTAAAATCATTTGACACATTTGTTCACCATCATTGGACGGTGTGTTGCGCAAAAGAATTACGTCGCTATCTCCAAGGTGAAGGCCACATGTTGAGTTCAAAGGTAAAAAATGGTCATAAATGAGCTTGTCCAGGCCATAAGTATGACGTTCATGGTGGGATTTTAAAATCAATTGGCACATTTGTTCACCATCATTGGACGGTGTGTCGCGCGAAATAAATTACGTCGATATCTCCAAGGTCAAGGTCACACTTTGAGTTCAAAGGTAACAAATGGCCATAAATGAGCTTGTCTGTGCCATAAGTATATAATGTCATTCATTGTGAGATTTTAAAATGACTGTGTACATTAATTTTGTTCACAGTCATTGGACTGTGTGTCATGTGAAAGAATTCAAGAGTTCAAAGGTCAAAATGGCTATAAATGATAATGGCATAATAATTCTTAAAAATCAACATAAATTAGATTCTCTTGTTTTGTGAAGACAGCATGCAAAATAGTCTGTTTCAATGCGTCACATGGGGTATACGTCACGTCTGTGACAAAGCTCTAGTATTTAACTAAATGAATGTTTGCCTAACAAGAAAATATCATTTTTAATGCAAAATAAGTGTGTAAATGTACATAAACATAAGGTTTATGTCATAAGCAGGGATCATATTTTTTTCGGTTTTGTCGGTCCTAGACCGATTGAGGTCATGAAAGACCGATTGAAAATCCCAAACAGTCGGGCTGATTCTGTTTGCTAAAATTCCGATGTCATGAAATCGATTACACAGTGCACACTCTAATTACATTCTTATCTCGATTAGGTGTTATAAACCATTCGCTGCAGTCTCTAAACCGGTCAGGACCAGAATATTGCATGTCAGCCGACTAGTATCAGAGTATGGCCCCAAGCAGCTTAGATTCGCGCGGCTGTGTAGTAGTCACGCGTGAATAACCCCGTGTCAATATCAATTTAGAAAATTTTCACTGGCTTATACCTAGCACAATCGGTTAGTAATGTGTACTCGTCAATCGTTGACAGTTACTTCGGAGATACAAACCTCGATGTTATCCTCGTGGAAATAGTGCATTTCATGCATGATACAGTAAACTGTCATATAAACAAAGAAGAAAATTCTTCAATTCTGCAATAATTGTGGGCGGACCTTATACACTGAAAGCACGCGCTGTAATTAAACAAAATATGCCGATACATTTTCAACCAGCGTTATAATTCGGCAAAAAATAAATAAAAGTTGCGGATCTGATCGACAGAACAGCCGAAAGTTATTTTTATTGGCGGAACTTCACATAAAATAGTACACAAGAAAAATAATATACATTGCATAAATCATTAGTAAAAATTGTGTTAGAATCGAAATAATTCGTGTTTTTTATTATTTTGTTGAATAACCCACGACCGAAAGTTTAGATGCGTGGTTTCAAATCATTTAATCCCTACGCATCTTAACTATCGGCCGTGGGTGATTCGACTTCAAACTATAACGTACATAAATTATTTCTTAACTATTTGGTTTTGTTATTGTCAGTAACAAACCTACGCACAGACATTTTTTGGTTCAATGCATGTTTGTAAGCTATTATCGAGTTGACAACGATTTAAAACATCGGTATAGATTTACACAGACTAATAACAGTCAGATAAAACAACACACGAAACAACAAATGTCAATGAAATAGCAAATGATAAAACAAATTGAGAAAACTCGTATGTTCCGTTTAAAAATAATGCCTAAGGGAACTTTTACATTTATTATACCATCTTCATGAATAGCATAAATAGCAAAATCAATGGTATATATTTTAACGTAGTTTGTAATGTTTTCGGATATAAATTTTCGGACACTTTTTCTCCATTAAAATCCGGACCGATTGATGTTGCGGGAAAATATGATCCCTGTTCATAAGGTAAATATTTAACTCTTGAAACGGCACTGGTTCGATTTGTTTATTCGGAAATTTCTACCAGAACGGACGTGTCTGGATAAACGCGGGGTCACTGTACTACATTATTAAGTGCGTGATGTTTTCTCAGACTTAACAACACCATTTCGAAGTTTAGAGTACAGACGATGTAAATGATATTTAACGTTTTAATTGAACAATTTGTATGGTCACATTAAATTCTTGTAATTTAATATTTGACCTCTAAATACTGCAGAAGGAAGTTTTTAATACCAAGTCATAAGCGCACACTTCAACCAATGCTTTAGAACAGTGAGTGTTCTTCTTAACAAGAAAGATTATAGACAGATGGTCTATTGATAAGAAAATGTAAGTGTTGTTTTGGTATGATAGAACTTTTCAGGGCTATATCTCAGATAGGCTAACAGATTTCAACATGAATCTTCATGGTTGTGTAGAAATTAATGGGAAGATGTGCAATGCACAAGAACCTTAACCCTGCACTTTTTAAAGGGTTTTTACCCTGTGTTGTTGTTACGTCCCCGGATCGAATGATCGAGGGTATATTGTTTTGGGCCTGGATGTCTGTTATTCTGTCACTCTGTCATTATGTAACTCAGTCATTTTGTCACTCTGTCATTCTGTCCCAAAACTTTAACCTTGGTCATAACTTTTGCAATATTGAAGATAGCAACTTGATATTTAACATGCGTGTGTATCTCATGGAGCTGCACATTTTGAGTGGTGAAAGGTCATGGTCAAGGTCATCCTTCAAGGTCAAAGGTAACATTTATGGGGATATGGTGTTTCACAAACACATTGCTTGTTATAAATATTTTCAAATTAAACTGCGATAGTTTTATTTAATAATTCACTTTTAATGTTACTCAGAATAAACTATTCCCATTTACTTAAATGAGCCATGTTCTGTGAAAAAGGTTTTAATGCGTGTGCGTAAAGTGTAACACAGATAAGCCTGTGCAGTCTGCACAGGCTAATCAAAGATGAAACTTGTCATGTTATGGTATGTTTCGTTTACAGAGAGTCTCTTCTTAGCAAGAATCTAGTTTAGACGGAAAGAGTCATCCCTGATTAGCCCGTGTTGACTACATTAAACCCGCTTTTCCCAGAGCACGGCTCATTTAAATTAATTGACAACAATCTGAGTTAAATATATTAATCGGTTGATTCCATTAAAAGCAATACTTGTTTCTGCAAATGCATACCTGTCTCACAGAATAGTCCCAGCCACCCATCCATACAAATACAGATCTTGCCGTGGAACCAGTACACTCTTCTCCATCCTGACATGGGCTATTGTAACATGGATCTTTAACTGAAAGAATTATATAGAAATAATCCCCTAAAATGTAGTGATCTGCAAACAAAAATGCCAATCGAAGAAACTGTTTATGCCCCGGATCGAATGATCAGGGTTATATTGTTTCTGTCTGTCTGTCATTGTATGTGTATGTCTGTCATTGTATGTGTCTGTCTGTCATTGTATGTGTATGTCTGTCATTGTATGTGTCTGTCTTTCATTGTATGTGTATGTCTGTCATTGTATGTGTGTGTCTGTGCCAAAACTTCAACCTTGGTCATAACTTTTGCAATATTGATGATAGCAACTTGATATTTGGCATGCATGTGTATCTCATAGAGCTGCACATTTTGTGTGGTGAAAGGTCAAGGTCATCCTTAAGGCCAAATGTCAAATATATGGCTTCAAAGCGGCACAGTAGGGGGCATTGTGTTTCACAAACACAGCTCTTGTTAAGGCTATATCTCATATAGGCTATAAGATTTGAATATGAAACGTTATGGGTGTGTAGATATCAATGAGGAGAATTGCAATTCATTAACACAATTACCCTACACTTTTAACTACCTTTTAATTATTACCCTACACTTATTTATTATACTGTATATCAAGGATTTTCACAGACCCATGAACAAAGTTTATCAAATCAACAACTGTGGTTGTTTTGGAAAGATTCAATGTGTCAGTGTTTTTTTTCATTCAAAATCGAGTCCTGTAATCTGACTCCTTCAACATGGAAAAAAGTATAATCGAAGGTTTCCAAAAAAAAAAAAATTATGTTTTATATTACAATCAAACCAACATGCAGGTAAATATAATACTGGACACACTTGTATCTTCAATTTTGAAGCATTTTTTAGCAAAACAACATCAACACTATTTTTCCAATTTTAGTCTAAACGCCACAAATTTTCCCTATTCAAAGGGACCCGGCCCCATTCCCAAAATGATACCCACAAGATGCTAAGCAAAGTAATTTTAGTTGACTGAAATGTATATTCAAGCCACATGCTTCATGGTTGTGCTGTGTTTCCCCCCCCCCCCCCCCCCCCCCACCTTCATGCCAAGAAGTACTCGCATATCCCTGCATACTATTTTGTTAGCATCATATGTCAATATATGTAATATCACGATATAAGAAGTTAATGCCTCTTTTTCTTATTGAACTGGCTTACACATTAAGTTTGGTCCAATTATAGCAGCATTTTAGTTGCTATAAAAGGTACAGCATTCAGCTGCATATTGCAATATCATATTAATGACTACAACTTTGAAACTTCGTAGGTAGAAGCACTTCAAGTTCATTTACTCATTCATGAACTTACATGTCAGGAACTAAAGTTGCATGCACTAGAGTTCATGAAACAGTTATTGAATGAAACATCCCATATATTGTGAGTTCATGATCATGCAGTTCTTGAAATTCATGAACAGTTTTTTGAAGTTCATGAACAGTTTTTGAAGTTCATTACCAGTTCTTGAAGTTCATCACCAGTTCTTAAAGTTCATCAACAGTTCTTGAAGTTCATCAACAGTTCTTGAACAGTCCTTGAAACTTTCACTGGGCTGAAACGCTAGCTATTGCCTCAGCTCATTGCCTGCCCTTTGCACAATTATGTAGCCAGTACATACATGTAGATAATACAAAACAGAATAAATAAGGAACATTAGCACAATGTGTTTTAGTAATGTCAGCTTCTGACATAAGTTTGTGTATTATTCAATGTATATGTGTTTGATTATTTGTTAATCATGGTCAGAAAACTAAATTGTCTCCATGATTCATTGTCTGACTTTAATATAAAGTATCATCTAAACATTTTTTAGTTTGTTGTTGACTATGAATCATGGTAAGACAAAGACAAGATGCCTTCTGACCATGAATCATTGTCAGCAAGGGACAATACATCAGTATCATGATTAACAACAACATGACCCTGCTGAGAAACTTTTATTTTACTACGTGTTAAATAATAAAAGCTAGCATCTTGTTTTTTCATCAAAATGTGGAATGTTTATCAAACGGACAGTGATTTATTAGCTAGAAATTGCTGTTGACCTCCAATCATGGTCAAACAAAGACTATAAACCATGATTAAAATATTGCATTATTGCGTACAAAGTTAGAACCAGACACTAGTAATACAATTAATATCAATGTTTAAAAACTTGAATTTGACAATTTTTTAAACAAACAATATTTCATGGTTCTGAAAACATGTTCTTTTTAACACAGTCAGACCAATGTCCAATGATTGCTGATCATACATGTAGTCTGATCAACCAGAGTCAAAGCCTATGGCACAATCAACCATGGTTAAACATGGTAAAACATGATTCAAGGTTTACATTTCAGCAATTAGCTTATTAAAAAGTAATTTATACAATTTTAAGTTTGATATGTACTGTAGACTTCATATTTGCATATACTACCTGAATAACTGATTATAAAATGGAATACTCTGTCACATGATAATATCAATTCACAAGCTATGGCTTCATTGGATTCTGATGTATATTTAAAATCAAGTTAAAATAATACTGATTTATTGGTATTACTGCCATATAGGATTACATAGAGAGGCTGAATGTGTAACTGTCTTTTCCTTTGCGAATGCACACTTTGGAGAATACGAGTTACCCTTTAATTTAACATCGATAATTGCACTGCATTCCGGATGATTCCAGAGATAGCCGGTGTACTATCACAGTTGATATCGGAGGTCTGATTTTGATGTTTAAAGTGATCACCCATCAATAGTAATTTTTGCTAGAATTCGGGGGTTTCAATACTGGTTCCTTGTTTTGTAACGTGAAATATTATATAATGGCTGTGTATTCAGAAACGAAGACTGATTCTGAATCAGAGACGCAATAGCATTCGACTTAAGAAGTACTATAGATCCACAAAGATATTAACAGCTAGTTATGGTTAAATTCAGTAGCAACATAGCAAAACGCACATAATAAAACAAAGATCATCTTTAACAATAGCATTAATACAAATTTAAAACGTTTAACTGCAGTTGTTAATAACACACACAAAGTAAAAATATATAAATTATGAAGTGATTATAACTTACCAATATGCCACAAAGAAGATGGAATGTTTGCACATCAAATGTAACTAGGACAAATGAAACTGACATGTATCAAAAGCATAACGGTATGCCAGTAGTTAAAATAAGAATATCATTCAACAGCATGCATGTAGTGGCGAATATTCCCTTCCATATATATCACTGTACATCATTGTGGTAACTGTAAGTTTTAAATAATGTTCAGGGCCGTCGTGGCACGTTTGCCGGTGAGGCTATATCCTGACCACTTTTTGACCAAGAAAAAGAGAAAAGAAGGCTGAGCTAGGAGATGAATTGCTTAATCTTCTCTGGATCAGACATATTTTATCATGCCTCCTTATTTTAAAAAAACACCGATTTTTAAAACAAAACTGATGCAAAGGTGATAAAATCCTGGTAGTTCTATCCGTTTTCTAACTTTGTTGTTTTCTGATGGTACAAACGATGGTACAGGAAAAGAAAATACATCAAAGTAAGTAAAATGATTACATTCGCTATATTGCAATAATAAAAATACACGAAAAATGCTATATACCCTTCGTTCACATATTGAAGGAAATGAATAGTCCAAGAAACCCATACTTATAGCTGAACATAAGAAATGCAATATTGTACCGTAACTAGGACGGCAATTCTTGTGCAGATGTTGATTTCTGCCTGACGTTCAATTGAAGGTACGAGACAGATCTTGTATCAGAATCATTTGACCCTGCTTTTTCAAATCAAAAAAAGGAAAGAAAAGAAAAAAGGGCGATATCATGGTGTCCCTCTGCTCAAAATATAAAACTACGGAAGCCAATTCGGGACATTCCTATCTTTTTATAAATCAAATCTGCTCATGTCTACTTAGAATTAATCTTATATTATACTGCAAATAATGAATCCCAACATTGGCAGTTATTACCACAGAAGGTGCACACCTAAGAAGGCCATATTGTATATAATAATTATATGTACACGAATCTTACTGACAATGCCAGCTACAAATGCCACAAGCAAGAGGACGTTCTCTGCGCTTCGGCGAATTAGGACATATCTTATTAAACACAATGTCTCAAACTAGACCCAACAACCTTATGACTGCACGTTCATAAGCAAAGAACGGACACTCTTGACTTAGCTAAAATTGCAGAGGAGTTCGTTGCTCGAGAATAACTTTTAAAGGTGTTACAGCACTGCAACTTAGCAAACTAACAAACTGTTTTCAAACTATTTTCCATAGTTTATCGCATTTGCAAATAATATTGAGCCTGGTGCGTCGCCGTGTAAGTTAGTAATATTGTGCACTTTATCCTTGAAACCTCCCAGATGTCACAATTCAGCTTTTTTGGTTCAAAAATGTTTCCAGGGGCAGGGGGGGGGGGGGGGGGGGGGCTGGGGGGTCATGCCCCCCCCCCCTCCCCTAGTAACTTCGGCGCTAGCAGGCCTAAGGCACTTAGAGCCTGACCACTTTCAAAAGTTCGACGACGGCCCTGATGTTTGAGGAAAATGTAACGTAATGTACATATAATATATATAATAATAGAATTTATCTCATAGAACCTTCAGGTAGGGTATACATATAATATATGTAATAATAGAATTTATCTCATTGTACATTATTGTGTTGTTATTGTCGTGTTATTGTTGTATAAACAAACTAATTTAGGAAATAGAACCTTCGGGTAGGGTGTAATGAAATTTGAAAATTGATTATGTAGATGTGTAATGTAATGGGTTATAATGAATATATTACTTTATGAAAAGTCAATAGAAATATTTCAGCGAGATGTAACTAACAGAAAACATAAGAATCGTGACTCGCAAAATGTATATAAACAATTAGTAAATACATTAAGCGGGGAGGACCAGAAAACATAAGATTCGTGACTCGTAAAATGCATATAAACAATTAGTAAATACATTAAGCGGGGAGGACCGACATTCCGATACGTGTTCCAGGTGTGAATACACCTGTGAATACAAATTGGCTTGTCAAATTACATAGGGGCCCGCGAGTACAGGCGGTGTAAAATCTGTAGGGATCATACATCATCTGTCTATATACGTCAAGATACACATGTTTGACGTCCATTTCTTGTTGACAGGCGTGGGTCACGAATTAAGCGAATACACAACGGGATCGGTATAAATAACCCTCAAAATAGGCAGACAGGACCTCGCTTTCTCTTAGGAATTATTCATGTTATGTTATTTACCTTGACTTTGAAATTACTATAGTACAATTTTGGTGTTAGAGAATAGAGTAAAATAAAAGAAATATTTTAGATATCAGAGACTTGTTTTATCTTCACTAAGTACATTCGATTACGTGACAAAAAGGATCTGATGTATTATAATAAAAATGGTTTATGTAAGAACCTACTTTATTATAATTATAATTACATGTTCATAACATGTCATTTATTAGATCAATTAAAAGTCTGGTGTGTTAAATAATCTGGTTTGAAGTGTTTATCTACAAAGCCTTGTTTTGTGCAGTTTAAAATAATCAATA
The DNA here is from genome assembly GCF_020536995.1 of Dreissena polymorpha. Taxonomy (NCBI): domain Eukaryota; kingdom Metazoa; phylum Mollusca; class Bivalvia; order Myida; family Dreissenidae; genus Dreissena; species Dreissena polymorpha. Next base: position 41,795,666 of record NC_068367.1, read on the forward strand.
CACTCATAACCCAATAGTCAGGTGACAGTGTACATAGTGACACTGTTTACTCCTATCATACAAGCGCCATTTGACGGTTAACTTGGTTGCTGTTCAGTTTGAAATTTCGTATTACTTGCCTGTTTTTAATAACATTGTTTGTGTGTTTTCTGTGATATTCATTGTAGACATGCTTGTACATAATTATTACAATTGATTTAAGATTGTAAAATCCTGTTTGTTGAAAGGGAATTATCAAAATGGCGACATCTGCAATTTCAAGACATTCACACAAAAATGAAAAATTAACAGCATTGTGTAATAGCCATAGTGAGTTGTGCTGCTCCAGATCTGTTGAGCTTAATCACAGGTACCTGATTTAATTAATTAATTTAATTTAGATGTTGTTAATCAGTATTTTAAATAATGGTATTGTATGATGAAATTACTATCGTCCATAGTTAGTCATTGAGATTATTGTTAGCAGTTGCTTTATTTTTATTTCCTAATCATTACATGCATGCTATTTGTTGGTCAGCTTTTAATTTACTTACTGTTTGAAAAAGATGTTTATTATATAATGCCATTTTTAAATTCAATTAAATAATAACTATACAGATGTAAATCAAATCTTCAATAACTTAATTCAAGAAAACCGAAATCATTGTCCCATTCTAATGATATCCTTAACTATAAATGAACAAAATCAGTCAACTAATATCGACTTTGATTTATGACATTTTTGCAGATAGAACAAACTTACATACATTTACTTAATGACCTGTCCGCAACTTGGCTTTCAGGCTACATCTTATATTAAACAATAAACCTTTTTATCAATGTATATATTTTATGTTCTCCAACCGGGTGGGAGCTTAATGTATCACTTTATTGATAATCAATATAAAGTTTGATTTCCAGTTTCAATGGAATTGAGTTAACTTGTGTGTAAATCAAGATTCTCTGCTAATTATATCTGTCATACTCCATGCTCGTCTGCCCATCCTTTTGTCTGTTTGACTCAGGTAACTAGTTTCTGGGTTGGACCTCAGAAAATAATGATCAGAATTTACAAAACAGTTGAAACCTTTTTAAAGGGTTGACAAGTTAACCTATTATCAAACAGTTAAAATATATCATAAAGGGACATGCACACAGATAAAAAAAATAAATCCGCTTTGATTAAATTTCATTGAGTTTTTGCAGTTTGGTAAACAATAAGTAAGACAATATTATATGAAATTGTTCGTGTTTGCACACAATTTCATGAACAACTGAACCTATGTATATTAAATGGTGTAATGATTCTTCTGGACGTTATTAATACTTTGTAAAAAGTAGATATCTGAAACATGTAAGCCAATATCATGTACTTTTTTTAGTCAGGTATAGAAGAGTTGTGAGCATTTTGTGAGGTTGTTCTGGTCTGTTGATCAGTCAGTGAGTATATACATGTTGACCAAATCGTCTCAGAAGCCACAGGGTCCTAGATTGTTAGTTATTTTGCATGTAATACTTTAAGTGGTTCTCTGCTCAGTTTGTTTCAAATCATGTTGATGGGGTCAAAACTTTCCACCCCAAGTGATCAGATGTAGAAACACCTTTATTGTTAACTAAATTAACCTTAAAAAATCTTCTCTTAAACTGATATTTTGTGTGTAACAAAGTATGGTAGTCCTCTTCAAAGTTTGCTCAAATCACGAGTCTGTGGTCAAAACTTACCAAGCCTATGGGTCAAATGATTTATTTAGACTGATGTAGTAAATAACATTAAAAATTGTATTCTCTGAAAATACAAGGTCTGGGGTTTAATGTTTGGTGTTTAACATCGGAGGGGACTTAATTATGGTGTGCCCTCTGTGTGTCCGTGAGTCTGTGAGTCCATCAGTCTGTCACACTTGTCTGTCTGTCTGTCTGTCTGTCTGTCTGTCTGTCTGTCTGTCTGTCTGTCTGTCTGTCTGTCTGTCTGTCTGTCTGTCTGTCTGTCTGTCTGTCTGTCTGTCTGTCTGTCTGTCTGTCTGTCTGTCTGTCTGTCTGTCTGTCTGTCTGTCTGTCTGTCTGTCTGTCTGTCTGTCTGTCTGTCTGTCTGTCTGTCTGTCTGTCTGTCTGTCTGTCTGTCTGTCTGTCTTGTCAGTCAGTCAGTCAGTCTGTCAGGAAGATAGCAACTCATATTTGGCATGCATGTGTATCTCACAGAGCTGCACATTTCGAGTGGTGAAAAGTCAAGGTCATCCTTTAGGGTCAAAGGTCAAATATCATTGTATTTTTCTTACTTAAAACTTTAACCTTCGTTAAAGTTTGGTCCTTATTTTTTTATATTGAAGATAGCAAGTTGATATTTGGCATGCATTTGTATCTCATGGAGCTACATGTTTTGAGTGGTGAAAGGTCAAGGTCATCCTTCAAGGTCAAATGTCAAATTTATGGCTTGAAAGCGACGCATTAGGGGGCATTGTGTTTCTGACAAACACATCTCTTGTTTCATGAAACTTTTAACATGGACAAATGCAATATGGAGATTATGCACGTCATTTCATTTTGTTCCAACATGTACGTGAAGAATTCTGGTTGCTATTGCAACAAATACACTAGAAATATTGCTGAAATTAGAAATATTGCTGAAAATGGTGGATCCTGCGATAGCTTCAAAAGTTCTTCATATTTTTTCATGAAAATTGAAACATGGATAAATGGCAATATGGAAATTATGCATGTCATATCATTTTCGTCCTACGTCAAAAATTCTGGTTGCTATGGCAACAAATATATAAAAAATCTGACAATGGTGGAAAAATTCTGACAATGCTGGGGCCAGTAGGGGACAATTATTGCTTGGCAGTAGTCTTGTTGAGTTTAATGTTTATAGTAAAAACATGTATTTGCTCTAATGCTGTTTCTGACCACATAAAGTGTTTGTCATGCAGAGTAAAATACCTAGATAAAATTATTAAAGTTACTACACAGACATTACAAAATCTACACATAACAGGTTAGTTTCTATATGTCTTTGGTGAGTGGCATTATACTAAGGGCCTTTAGCATCTTTTTGTGGGGTGGAGAAGCATTGATTTTATCTGATTGCATATGAGATTATGGATAGTGTGGTTAAGATTGCAAATACTTAAAGTAGAAAACAATACAAACACATAGAATTATGCTTTAAGTATATGTACATGTATACCCATGTAATATAATTTGTCTTAAAACTGTACAAATGTTAAACAATTATGATAAACAATTATGAAGATGTGCAAGTAAGGCTTAATATGTTCCTTAAGATTGAACACTATTTCAACAATAATTTTTGTATTTACGCTTCTCACAATTAAACAACAATATTTTTTGCTAAAATGGCCATTGGTCTGGTTATGAAGAAAATCTCTTAACCAAAATATTGAGATGCATAAGTTGACATTCTTGGCAATATGTTCATATGATTCATTTCTTAATTAGCTATATTGTTTGAGTTACGCACAACACAATTTAAACATGTCATGTGTTTAATAAAAAAGGGGCGATAACTCTTTTTTGTCGTACGGAAATGAACCAAAATATGGAGCAGCTTAACATGACAGTACAAATATATGTAAAAGTTTAGCCCTGTTATAGTTACACATGACACATATTTTAAATGTCATTTTTGTATTTAAAAAAGACATAAAGAAGAAAATGTAAACAAAATCATAACTTAAATAAAGAGGTACACAAGTCCTCTAATGCTGGTTATTATCCCCACGCATTAGAAGCATGGGGATTATGTGTTTACTTCCCCCATCTGTCTGTCCTGGCCACTATCTCCTCCTACACTATATGCACTAGAACTTTGAAACTGAAACATATGGTAGCTACGAGCATATTTATGACAGTGCAATATTTGGAATTTGTATTTGATCCCTGGGTCAAAAGTTATGGGGGTTGAGGTGGGGCTGGGTCAGAGATTTTCACTCATTTTACTAACAACATGCAGCATAACTTTTGACCCAGGGGCCAGATGAAAATTTCAAATAGTGCACTATCATACATGTACTCATACCTACCATGTGTTTAAGTTTCAAGCTTCTAGTGCTAACAGTGTAGGAGGAGATAGTGGCCAATGGGGCTTGGGATGGGGCAGAGTCAGAGATTTTCACTCATTTTAGCTCGACTTTTATAAATAAAATATATATATCAGGGGTGGCGAAATCTCAAAAAACTATACTTGTCCACGGACAACCATTTAGGAAATTTAACTTGTCCGTTGCTGAACTACACTTGTCCGTTAATGTTTATATAAATTATAAACGCATTTATTGATTAATGTAAAACAATGTGGAATATACCAAAATGAGTATGATTTGCTAGTTTTGTTTATAGTTGTATTTCAAAAGTACATTCATTATAGCAGTATATTATAAACAATATAAAGACTTTCTAATACTTTTAATCTTGCAAAGGTAGTGTTATTAAAACATGTGTTGAACATAAGTACATCGTAATCTTAACAAATTAAACTAGTTCAATATGTCGACCTCATCAGACTGAGGCTTTGCGCCGCTACTGGTAGCAATTTGATTATCATCAACTGGTAACGATTGAATATCTGTGAGCCAAGTTTCTTGAAGAGTTCTGGTGCGTTTAATAGATCATATTTTTTATCATAATCTTTCTTAGTTTTTTTGGGAGGTGGACTGCTCAAAGCTTCGGGTTTCTGCTCCGTTGTTGAAGATTTAAAAAAAAAAAGTTCCATTTTTACCATTAAAGATCTTACTTTGATACTTTTTATTTCCATCTGATTGTAAAAAAAAAAAGAAACCAGTCTGTACACTGTCTAACAGTCGGGCCGAATCAGGGATGGAAACTAACGTTTTACAATTGGTTGCCCACACGGGCAACCATCTTTAGTATTTTGGTTGCCCAGGTAAGGACTAACGAGCCCAGTACGATGTACATGTAGGGTCGTGTGTATATAAGAATTTCTTTAAATAAAATAAAAGATAAATAAACAACAACATCGCTTAATTAACAAACTTTATGTGTATTATGTCCTAATATAAGTCTGAGTTAAATCATTTTATTGGCTTTGATAAATGAATTTTATTAAACTAATTATTAACTCACAGTCGCCAATTTCATTAAATGTTTAAATGCACTTAGTCCAAATAATAAGACGTAATCTGTCGATGTAAATCGACCTCATATTTATAGGAGTAAAATGCACTGAATTGTTTCAAGCTTAAAAAGCAAGTTGCCCAGCCGGACTACTAACTTTTGATTTTGAGTTGCCCAGGCCAAAATATACTGGCCCCGGGCTCACGGGCAACCACTAATTTCCATCCCTGCGAATGTTTAAAATGCGGCATGCTCCTGGTCTCTTATAAAATAAAGGAGATCACTGCGCAGGAGAGTGCCCGTATTTTAGCTTGATTGCTCCGCAAATAGCACTGACAATGTAATCGCATGTCAATATCCGGTTTTGTAAAACTTAATTTAAATTACGGCTTTAATACAATGTATTTTTTTCATTTGTATACCTAGACCCGACTTTTAAAAACTTGTTGTCCACGGACAACTTAATTGAAAAAAATCAGTTTCCCAGACAAGCAAATGTACGACTCGGGCAACTCGGACATTTGATTTCGCCACCCCTGTATATTGGGGCTTTCCTACTCACCCCGGCGTCGTTGTTTCCGTTTCTGTTAGCATAAGCATGCAAATGTTAAAGTTTGCGTACCACCTCAAATATTTCATTGTCCCTTCACATATTGCTTTAATATTTTGCATACTTCTTTACCAACATGACCCCAATTTATTAACAAGAGCAGACATCTGTTTCAAGCATTTTGTAAGAATAATGGCCCTTTTTTCACTTACAATATGCATATTATTTATAAATCTATGTTAAAGTTTGCGTACTACCCCAAATATTTCTTATGTCTCTTGACATATTGCTTTAATATTTTGCATACTTCTTTACCATCATGACCCTAACCTATAAACAAGAGCAGACAACTGTATCAAGCATTTTGTAAGAATTATGGCCCTATTGTTACTTAGAATATGCATATTATTGATAAATCTATGTTAAAGTTTGCGTACCACCTCAAATATTTTCATTGTCCCTTGACATATTGCTTTTATATTTTGCAAACTTCTTTACCAACATGACCCCAACTTTAAACAAAAGCATACAACTGTATCAAGCATTTGTAAGAATTATGGCCCTTTTTTGTCTTAGTAACAGAATATTTTGTTAAATTTTGTGTTTAGATCCACTTGACTAATAAAGTATCAAAGCTATTGCTTTCAAACTTCAAATATTTTCTTACCATCATGAGGGAACAGTACCTGCCAAGTTCAATTTGACCTTGACCTTTGAATGACCATGACTCATGGTCAAGAGTAAATTTTAGTTAAATTGCCATAACTTCTTTATTTATGATAAGATTTTATTAATACTTTGACAAAACAACACTTAACTGAATACAACAATGGATTCCACTCAAACAATACCCCACGCCCAAACCCAGAATCCCTGCCCCCCCCTTCCCCCCCCCCCCCCAAAATTTTATTTTTTATTTTTGAAAGATCATCTAATAAATAACAATACCCCACATTATACCCTCCTCAAATACAAAAAGTTATTATGCCCCCCTTCGAAAGAAGAGGGGGTATATTGTTTTGCTCATGTCGGTCGGTCCGTCGGTCTGTCGGTCCGTCCACCAGATGGTTTCCGGATGATAACTCAAAACCGCTTACACGTAGGATCATGAAACTTCATAGGTACATTGATCATGACTGGCAGATGACCCCTATTGATTTTCAGGTCACTAGGTCAAAGGTCAAGGTCCCACTGACTCGAACCAGTTAAATGGTTTCTGGATGATAACTCAAGAACGCTTACGCCTAGGATGATGAAACTTCAAAGGTACATAGATTATGACTCGCAGATGACCCCTATTGATTTTCAGGTCACTAGGTCAAAGGTCAAGGTCACAATGACTCAACTTTGAAAAATGGTTTCCGGATGATAACTCAAGAACGCTTACGCCTAGGATCATGAAATTCATAGGTACATTGATCATGACTCGCAGATGATCCCTATTTATTTTCAGTTCACTTGGTCAAAGGTCAAGGTCACAGTGACCCGAAATAGCAAAATGGTTTCTGGATGATAACTCAAGAACGCTTATGCCTAGGATCATGAAACTTCATATGTACATTGATCATGACGCGCAGATGACCCCTATTGATTTTCAGGTCACTAGGTCGAAGGTCAAGGTCACGGTGACAACTTAGAAAAATGGTTTCCGGATGATAACTCAAGAAAGCTTACGCCTATGATCATGAAACTTCATAGGTACATTGACCATGACTAGCAAATGACCCCTATTGATTTTCAGGTCACTAGGTCAAAGGTCAAGGTCACAGTGCCAAAGAACGTATTCACACAATGGCTGCCACTACAACTGACAGCCCATATTGGGGGCATGCATGTTTTACAAACAGCCCTTGTTTTTAAGGTTTTTGATGCTGCGTTTTGTGTATTTATGATAATTGTTGTCATTGTTGTACCTAAATCTTATATGAGTAGTTGAGTCATATAAAATAAATGTTAAGGCCACTAGAACTGAACTATTGTTTTATTGTTTAGTATTTAATTGTTTTATATATTTCAGATCCTGATTTATACTGTAGGATTAACTGCTATTTGAATTCTCGTCTGCATGTTTTTCATTATGGACTGAAAAGCATTGCTACATTATTAAAAGAAGTGAACTGTGAACTATCTTATTTATGATGTCTTGTTTATTGGGATACAACACAGCCATAACCATCCGGTTTACAGTATTATAGACTATTTTAACAGAATTATACTTTAACTACATGTACTTTCACATGTAAAACTTCATACACTAGAATATCAAAATTGGCAACACGTTCATTGTCTAATGTTGTGAAACGTTGGCCTATGGTTGAAAAGTTTTTTTGTATATCTTGTGTTTGAATTTATCTGTGTTTCAGTGTTAATTTTAACGTCTAAGGTTGATAAACTTTTGGAACTAGCTTTATTTTTTTCATATTTCACAAGAAATAAACTTGGAACGATTTGAACAAAAAGGTTTTAACATTATATACAGTAACAAAATGGCAACAGGTTCATTGTCTTCGGTTCCAAAACGTTTGCGTATGGTTGAAGACTTTTCTTGCACACGTTGTTTAGAGCAGAATCTTACGGAATCTGCAGACATTTATTGTGAAAAATGTGAAGGGTTTTATTGTAAAAAATGTGTTATCCTGCATAGTCAATTTCATACAAAACATATGACATGTGGAAGGGAGGATATTAAGAAATGGCCAGTTTCTAAGGCAGTGGAAGATTTTCTCAGGAAGTGTGAGGTGCATGAGGATGAAACACTGACACAGTTTTGCCATTACCACAGTCAGCTGTGCTGCTCTGCATGTGTTGGAACAATTCACAGGTATCTCACACATTTATATTCCTTTAGCTATTAATAATTAACAGCGCTTTCACTAGCTTTTAAAAGTTGGAAGTCCTGACTTCCAAACCATAAATCTTGGACGTCCCAAACATAAATTTTGAAGTCCCACTTTTATTTCATAATTTTAATAGACCTTACCGATTGTGATTTTGATGGATACAAACATGCTCCTTAAATCTGTAACAGTCCTTCCCAAAATTATAATTAATTGCCGGCAATGAGGTCCTATACTCATGCAGCCATTTCCGGCCCAGACTGATTATTTCAGGCCCAAAAAGTAAAAAATGACGACGAAAGACGAAGATGACATTTTTAACATTGTAATTTGCATTGAAGACGCAGCAAAAATCTTCGGATACCATATATGCATGTACGTCATTCAAGAAATGCAACCAATAAAAAAATGTTTTTCATGATTGGAGTATTCATAAATAACTCTGTAAATTCCTTACTTTTGCCTTGTAACTTTTCTGGAAAAAGCTTGTTGAATTCCATATTTCGCCACAATTTTATTACCGGACATGAGGTCCGGCAATATTAGAATCATTACCGGATTTTCCATATTATTATCGGAAAAATCCGAGGACCGACGGTATTTCGGAATGTAGCTGTAAATACACATATACTATTGATAGATCTTTGCATGTTCCAAATCTATCCATTACTGGATAATCCAGTATTATTACAATTTATATTTTCAAAACCAAAATACAGCCAATGAATATGTCAAAGAATTTCATAAACTCAAATGTCCGCCATTTTACACGAGTGCATTTACAAATTTATTTATGGGATGGGGGAATTCCCATTGAACATGTGTGAATCAGGTGACGCAATTTGAGAGCATCGAGGACAGTGAATTTTTTTAACCGTGAGTCCTGCGTCCTGGACTCACAAAAATATCTGGGGATGCAAAGTTTTGAGTTATGGGAGTCCCAAAAATGCATAGAATTTTCAGAAAAAAATAATAAAGTTTAATACTTGGGCTCGCAGTAGCAGCGGTTTTCAGCCTTATATATCAGGAGCCTATTAAAGGCCCCTTCCCAATTGAAAATTTCATTAGAATCATGCAGTTTTCCAAAGATCCTTACTTACACCAGCTTTTTCATTTCCCAAAGCAGTAATTTTAGCGAGAATTCTTCCCAAAATCCATAGGTAAGGGCCTCTTTCCAATGAAGCGAGGAAAACCCCTGACTCGTTTTTTCGATTCAGGGAGTCGTAGATTTGCATGTTATGCAGTCCCAGGACTCGGATAAGAAAAATTGTAAAAAATCACTTTGAGGACCGATCATGAGGGATTTCAATAGATTTTAAAAACCAGCAGTCAATGACCCCAGGGCTGAAATTTTGAGGAATCAAATTGAAAAATACTGGGGTCAATTTTGAAGCGCGTTTATTGTGTTTTTGTCTGTATTATTCATTTTTTTTTAAATAAAAATATGCTCTAAGAGCAACACAATATCTTAAAAAGTTACGCTGCTTTATTAAATTAAAATAAAAATACCATGATAAATAACACAACATATTTTAATGAATTGGTACACAAAGATAAGGACACTATATCAATAATTTGTGTGAACAATATCGACTTTTCAAAAACAAAACATGTTCATTTTACAACTTTTTATTATTTCTATCACTAAACTATGTTTATTTGTAAAAACAATAAATGCTAATTAAATCTACTTCATCATAACACATTTAAGTCTTTAACACATTTAAGTAATTTAAGAATTAAGATATGTACCAGTAGCACCGTTCCATCACATATTTATCCTCATATTATCATCATCCCTATGATAGCTTTTGTACAAAAACACAATCTTAATGCATGGAACATCTTGTATATCTATTATTGTTTATCCGATTACTATACATGTCCAAAATATATACACTTAAGAATGCCTTACCAGTAGTAGTTTAACTTTAATTATCCAAATTTTCCTTGTTATCTGGTTTAACAAACCTAATCAAATGTTTGTTAAATCCAGTTAATGCTTTCTCCATTATTGAATCACCATTACTTGTAATTTGAATCGCCATTTTTTAATTGAACGCGGGTTCAATGTTAATTTACAATACGTCCGCCATTTACAATGTCGAAGGTCATGAGGTAGCAATTTAATTCTACTCGGATAATTTATGTATCTCATCGAGGAAATGTGTTTTCTTAATCTTTATGTGTAGTATTATGACTTGTTAGTATAAAAAATGAACTGTGATTCCAGTTTATATAATATGGGCGTTACTCGTAATTATCGGTGGATTAGCAACTTTCAGGTCAAAGGTCAAGGTCACAGTGACCCGAAATAGTAAAATGGTATGCCTAGGATCATAGGTACATTGATTATGACAGATGGCAGATGACCCTTTTTGATTTTCAGGTCACTAGGTCAAAGGTCAAGTCACAGTGACCTGAAGCAGTAAAATGGTTTCTAACATAATCACACAATGGCTGCCACTGCAAATGACAGCCCATTTGGGGGCATGTGTGTTTTACAAACAGCCCTTGTTAGGATTTTATCAGTCAATAGTGTGTATGCCCCGGCCTTGATTGATGTGTGAGGTATATATTGATTGACCAATCCGTCCATTTGTACTTTACTTCACATTTGCCTTAAGTGGCAATTATATTTTTCACTAATGCTTATTTCTGGATTTATCCTTATTGTCATTATTCAAGATTTTGGCATTGCATTTAAACCACTTCTGGGACATTCATCAACAATCTTTGACCAATACAACATGGGTAAAATTTTAAGACATTCGTACCCAAAAAAAAGAACAAAGAGGAAAGAATGATCAAAGTTTAAAAAAAAAATAGAATAGATTAATTACAGTACAGCCAACGTGGAACAAACATTATTTTGCGATGCGCGGCGGCAATGCGCAACAAGTCGATGCCGAGTCGGCCGTTGAAGCATTTCGCAGCGAAGCTTCGCATATTTCCGCCGAGACATGCCGAGGCAAGCCGCGATCCGGGACATGACGCCGAGTCCGGCATGCACATCTTCAAATCAAAATCTTTTTTAAATGATAAGTTAGTCAAAGAAATTTAAAAGAACAATTATAATTATAATTAAAATCATAATTAATTTAATGCGCACAGATTCAAAATAGATTAATTAGTTAATAAAAAAACATGCTGTTGTTTGTTTTTAGTGATTGCATTCCCATTTCTTAAGATATTGCTGTCATCCGGATATAAGTTAATTATTATTTTAAAAGAATGGAAATAAAAAAAATCGAATTAATTAAAACAAAATACGATTATCATAGGCATGTATTAATAAAATTCCAATAATCATTTGCCATTGTCATTTATAGAATCGGCTTAAGTACTTTAAGTTACTTTGTGTGCGTTTATTGCACTGTATGATTATTGTCTTTATATTAAAACGATCAACAGACATATTTGTTTTGGGTTTAATTTTTACGACAACATGTATTAGCATATAAGCACATTTAATGTGGCTGGCCAAGTTAGTTTGTTTCCTGCCCGTAGTGTATGTATTTCACACATAAATGTCACGAAATTATGTCTTGGCACATACGAGTGGTCAAGAATCCAGCAGTTGGTTGATTTATAATTGCTTGTTGATTTTGCTATTATATTTTAGCTGAGACAATTAGCAGTTTGAAGCCACATCAATAACCAACACTTAATTGTTGTTTTGTTAATTATCAGCTTATTATAACTATTGTTTGACTATGTGTATATAGATTAGTTTCATTTTGTTTATATTTTACAGTTGATATCCCTTATCATTTCCCGGTAATCCGGTATATTCCAGTTTTAAAGGAAATTCCGGTAAATATTTATGATAAAAGTGCTCAAGACACGCACTTATTCGCAATTATTCTCAAGTATCAAGTACATTTTGGCGTTTGTTACCATTTAAAGATGTGATGAAATAACGCCCAATCGGGGCGTTTTTTTTCCCCATTGAACACGCATAAATCGCCTGACGTGATGAATGTTTTTATACAACACAAAATACACCCAAACTTTCCATGCGACGTTGTACATGTCTGCATAATTTTCGCGCGCTTTTTATGGAGACAAAGGATATTTTAGCACTGTTTATTTGACTCTAGAATTTGTTAATGTAGCATTTGCATTAACATTCGGAAGCGTGTTGCGGATTACAAATTTAAGAAAGCTCATTTCAGAATCAAACGAAACATTAACATTGTGCGTAATTTATTCAACGATAATTTGTTAAAGCGCACTACGTGCCATATTGCTTATTAAACGTGAAAATAATAAATATGAAAGTAGCATAAATCTAGTTTTCTATGCTACACAAATGAACATGTTGGTGTATATCTTTTCACTCAATCTGCCGAGTATGTATGCGGCGGATTTACTCCGTGAAAGTATGCGAGGTTAAAACGGACTCTGCGTCGTTGCGCAGATCGATGCCGAGTGCCTCAGCAATACGCCCGTGAACACTCAACACGCCCGCCGCAAACTAAATTTTGGGCCGTGGCGTACATGTAGCCGCAGATTAGGTTTGTTCCGCGTTGGCTGTAATGTAGATCAAGCATCTAAAAAAAATGAAACCACTTCTGTCATATTAACATAGTATAATTTAAAAACTGTAAACTGTAAGGGGGTGCTCAACACTACGCTTCTACACCAGGGTTTTTTTTTACTAAGAAAGTGACGCCGCTATTCGGCGTCTTCCCCTACCAGAAGTTTTCCCCTAAAAATACCATTTCCCCTCCAAAAATATAATTTTTCACCAAAATATAATATTTTACCCTCAAAGAAATGTTTTTTTTTCTTTTGGGAAGTCGACACTTATCCAAGTTGTACCATGTACAACGATCTCGCTCTCTCGTTCTCTCTCTCTCTCTCTCCCGACGAACACTCAAATCTGGGAATCCCAGTGATTCTATATATAGCTCTTATATTACGTCATGGAAACCGGGCAAATAATCGTATTAATCATGTGACTATTTTACTGGATTGCGCGAGAAGGGTGTTTCGTCAATTAATTACCGGAAACCAGTCGAATTTTCATCCGGGTTATGTGAAAGCCAAGATATAAACGTTAAAACAGAAAAAAAGTCTCACAATTGGCGTTCATACACGAACAAAATAAAATGTTCGGACTCGGAAAATATTAATTGCGTTGACGCATTTTTTAAAGAATGAATCATCAAAAACCGTTGAAACCCAGCAGGATTCGGAGGTACATGTAATCAACATCGATTAATACTGTCGGATTAGTATGAAAGTGAAAGTATACAATCGGCAGCTGCCGCACCTTTCCCTTCCAATACTGTAGCAGATCTAGATCGTCAAACCATTCATCATGAAATTGAAATCATAATATTGACATCGTTCCCCGGCCCCAGTTGAAAACATTTCCCATTATTAGATCTACACCTGCAACTTTATTTAGGACTTTGACTTTAATATCATACTTGTTCATGTGTTTAAGAACAAAAAGGTCAGAGACATGCCTCTTTTTCTAAAAAAAACCCCTTAAGTCTGTAGGTGAGTTATAGACATTGAAATGAACAGTTTTTATTTTTTCCCCAAATATGTCTCTTTCGCGCTCGATTTTCCTCTTTTACCCAGCGTCCAGCGTCTTCCCCTTTTTCTAAAAAAAACCCCTGTACACAAAACCATTAACTCATTTTTTATGTCCCCCACTATAGTAGTGGGGGACATATTGTTTTTGCCCTGTCTGATGGTCTGTTGGTCTGTTTGCGCCAACTTTAACATTTTGCAATAACTTTTGCTATATTGAAGATAGAGACTTCATATTTGGCATGCATGTGTATCTCATGAAGCTGCACATTTTGAGTGGTGAAAGGTCAAGGTCATCCTTCAAGGTCAGAGGTCAAATATATGTGGCCAAAATCACTCATTTTATGAATACTTTTGCAATATTGAAGATAGCAACTTGATATTTGGCATGCATGTGTATCTCATGGAGCTGCACATTTTGAGTGTTGAATGGTCAAGGTCATCCTTCAAGGTCAGAGGTCAAATATATTTTAGAGTTCGTCAATGTTAATTTGGAGTAGACAGATTATAATACACTACGCGCCCCGCGATTTTTGCCTAAATCACCGACCACCGCGTTTGGGCCAACGTGGCAAATCGCAGTAATTCGCCGCAAATTGCGGTGAATCCACTCTGTGGTTGATTCAGGGTGATTCCACCGTGATTTCACTGCGACCATCTGGCGATAAAGATCAGCTGTAGAATCATTGCGAAAACACCGCGAATCGCCTTGATTGACGGTGACTACTAGATTTAAATTAACTTATTAACTAATGTCATCACTATTGACATTCACATTAGATCGCGAAAATGTATTCCAATATGAAAGTAAACACCGTACTTGCTGAATGTCGAATCCTGATTTACAAACAATATCTTTATTTGTTGAAATAACAATTGAACATTATGGCTCACGCAAAACCAACAAAGTTCGCGGCTATAGATTCTTTTGTTCTCGAAGTTTCTCCGCAGCCACAACGAGTATTCACTCCGAAAGAAACAGGTACAGATAATAACCTGGTATTTTTACTTCTTCGCGATTGTTTTAACATTTCGTCAGCTTCTCTGCATACTTCATACAATTACCATCGGATGTCATCTGTCAATGATTGTGTAGGTCAGTAACCATACCGAAGAAATTTTTATAGTTTAATATCGGAAACGAGACTTGCTTTAAACGTTAAAATAAACGATATCTATTTGCTAAAGAGTTGCTCAAATACACAGACGACACATATAAATGAATAATGTCGACCATTTGAATAAAATCAAATGTTGGTTTATTTGTAAAATTAATACTTTCACTTGGTCCTGATTTTCAGAAAATGACTTACATGTGCATCTCAATTTAAATTTACACATTGCTTCAGGTGATGTACGCTTCTCCAATCGCCATTGGGCTGTTAGATCTATTTAATAAAATAGAAGCGTGTAAAATTCATTTAATGGAACGTTACTAAACGTTTGTCTTTACTATTTCTCGAGCAATGTTGAACAGCCTATACTTTTGAAAATGGAAGCTGTGATCATCCGGAATTATCGTTATTAACCAGGTTTTCCGAAGGAAAAAACTGGTTATTAGATTGGCGAATGCGGGCGGGCTGGCTGGCTGGCGGGCTGGCGGAATAAGCTTGTCCGGGCCATAACTATGTCGTTCATTGTCAGATTTTAAAATCATTTGGCACATTTGTTCACCATCATTGGACGGTGTGTCGCGCGAAATAATTACGTCGATATCTCCAAGGTCAAGGTCACACTTTGAGTTCAAAGGTCAAAAATGGCCATAAATGAGCTTGTCCGAGCCATAACTATGTCGTTCATCGTCAGATTTTAAAATCATTTGGCACATTTGTTCACCATCATTGGACGGTGTGTCGCGCAAAATAATTACGTCGATATCTCCAAGGTCAAGGTCACACTTTGAGTTCAAAGGTCAAAAATGGCCATAAATGAGCTTGTCCTGGCCATAACTATGTCATTCATTGTGAGATTTTAAAATCATTTGGCACATTTGTTCACCATCATGGGACGGTGTGTCCCACGAAAGAATCACGTAAATATCTCCAATGTCAAGGTCGCCACGACTAAAAATAGATTTAAAAAAAAAAAAAAAATTACATAGGGGGTTAATTTTTTTTGGTCATTTCAAAAGTTCAGTTTGAGTTTTCTCCCTTTATCAGATTTTTTTTTCACAATGAAAACCTGGTTTTGTGACAATTTTGTCCCTTGTTTATACATAGTTTGCTACACTTAAAATTAGGCGGTGATTTTTGCCTAAATCACCGACACTCGGTGGTCATTATTTATTTTGGGTGAAAAATCATCGCGATCTCGCGCGTTTTAGCACGATAGGTCGAGCATGATCGCCGTGTATGCTATAAATATCATCTCCGCGGTGATTCACCGCGATTTACCCCGTTTTTGGTCAACGCAGTGAAGAACGATTTTCCTACGTTACATGTACATGTCTAATCTTCACAAAGATTATAGCAATATGGGATTATAAGCATTGTTGGCAGATATAAGAGAGTAAACTTTTTAAAATTTCAACATGTATTTCACACCCCATGTCCCTGACAGGTTATTTGTTACTTTTTAAATGCTGCGTATAAAACAAAACTGTGTTTGCACCTAGCTGTATGATACCGCAACTGGAGAAGTGATAATTGCGTTATTGATTATACAATTTAACAGTTTGAAGCCATGGAGAACTCATAATGGATTGTAATGTAATCGTCGTATTTTCGCCCGAGTCTCTCGATTCCCCGATACATACGTTTCAACTGTCTCAATCACATTAAAACAACTTCTTCCATCTTTATCCATTGCTTGATAATCCCGCATATGCCCATATTCCATTTTAAAAGAGTATTTTGGTTAATATTGACGATAAAGAGTCCTAAAGAATGTCATACACGCTGTATTGTAACCGTTGCGCTGTTTCAGTACGGTGTTTACTTTCATATTGGAATACATTTTCGCGATCTAATGTGATCGTCAATAGTGATGACATTAGTTAATAAGTTGAAATTTAAATCTAGTAGTCACCGCGAATCAAGGCGATTTGCGGTGTTTTCGCAATGATTCTACAGCTGATCTTTATCGCCCGATGGTCACAGTGAAATCACCGTGAATCAACCACAGCGTGAATTCACCTCAATTTGTGGCAAATCAATGCGATTTGCCACGTTGGCCCAAACGCGGTGGTCGGTGATTTAGGCAAAAATCGCGGGGCACGTACCCGTCTGTAGATCTGCCGTGGAATCATATGGAATTCTATGGAAATCGTTAGATGGAATTCCGTGGAGTATTGGCACTAACTTTCCATCCGATTCCATGCAATCAATGGAAAAGTGAAAAAAAACAGAAGGAGGACTTGATATGGGATGGAATTCCATAAAATGCCGTGGAATTCCATAGAATTCCGTGGCATTCCATATAATGCCGTGGAATTCCATAGAATGCCGTGGAATTCCATAGAATGCCGTGGAATTCCATAGAACGCCGTGGAATTCCATAGAACGCCGTGGAATTCCATAGAATGCCGTGGAATTCCATAGAATGCCGTGGAATTCCGTGAAAAGCTATGGAATTTAATAAAAAGCTGGAATAAAACAGATTATAGATCAAAGGCATTTTATTGATTTTGAAAAACAAATGTGAATGTAACTAAAGGTTTCATCATAGAAGTTAAACAAGAACAAGATCTGGCATCAATTATTAACCACACACATGCAGTCACAGTACATATTCAAAAATGAGTGGTTTTACATTTTCATAAAGTACCAACTCTCTTAACCACAGGCATGCATGCACACATTCAAAAACACATCCATAAACATGCACGCATATACAGGTGAGAAAAGAAAAACTTATAAAAGGCACAATATAAAACATAGAAGTAGAATTTTACATTTCTCTTATAACAAGTATACCTTCTTTCTCACATATGTTCATAAACACACACAATTACATGCACACACACATCACGCACAATTGTTCTTGAGTTTTTTCTCATAAATTTTAACGTTCAACAACTGTTCCTTATTAATTCTGGAACACTTTCAGTATGATAACAGAAGTTCAGTTCTAGTTGATGTGTTCCAGTACAATTCTAGAAAAGTTCCGAAGGTTAACTTCAAATATTTAAGTCTGAAACCAACTTTCTAGAAAACAAATTCCCATGCAGACAGCCAGTATTCAAGTACTGAGCATAGTTAATAATAATACATAACAAATTAACAACTGTTGTAAATTTGTTATTTATTATACTATGCTCAGTACTGTTGAACACAGACTTAATTCAATTATCCAAGTTTCAAATTCCTAAATTAAAAACAAAACAAATAAATTAAGACAAAAAACAAACACATAATACAATTCACAAAATAAATAACTGGTCTTTTTTATACAAGAAGTAACCAAAATAAAACATGTCACCAGCCACAGACTGCCAGGCTTAACACAGAGGCTAGTTTTTAAAAATGTTTGTCCAAGTCTTCCACTGCCATTTTCCTTTTTTTTCTGAGAATATTGAACACCAGTCACTGCCACCCGGGTCCTTTTTGGTATGAGGTACATTGTATACTGCTCTCATGTGCTCTACAGAATAAAAAATCATAAAAATGTCTAAAGCAAAGATTTATTTGCATTCAAACTATAACAAGAGATTGCAAAGCAATATGGTCCCCTACCTCTTAAACTTCACTATTTTAAGTTTGTTAAATATATTTTTTGCCATAGCTACCAGAATTCTTGCATTATAAACAACATGAAATGACGTGCAAAATGTCCTTATTGTCATCTGTTCATGTTTCAAGTTTCATGAAAAAATACTTAGAACTTTTAAAGTTATCCCAGGATCCAGAAAAGTGTAACTGACTTATACCAATATATTGAATTCCAAAAAGACAAAATACTTTCAGGTGGTTAACATTAAATAACTTATCTAGCCCAGGGCATGACAATATTTACCATGAATTTGTGGCCCTGTAAGTCCTCTAGGTAAATGCGCTTAAAGAGCCGCCTTGCTGTTGGATTATTTCCCTGCCAAACTCTGCAGTATCTTCCATCAACTGGTCAATGGTAATTAAAGCACATAATGAAAATGTATAGGGAACGTACTTCATGAATTGTTTTAAATATTAAGTTGTTAAATGGTCTTTAGAAAGAGAACTAAAAACGAAGTGAATACATCGCAAAGCACTAAGCATAACTTAATTTGTTGGTATGATTAGTACAAATTTATTATTGCTATAATTAGAATGATGTGTAATTCTATTGGTATGAAAATGCACACTCAGATACCTTAAAACCAATTCCATTGGTTTAATTTTTTATTTACAAGCAAATACGTTGAATTGACATCCCCCGCCAACATGCTTCTGGACACATAAGTATTATATTTGACACTCAAACAAGCATTTTTTAAAGATACAAAGGGCCATAACCCCGTTTTTAACAGATGGTGTACAATTCCATTTGGCATGCATCTTCCTCTTATCCATATATATACTCGAACCAGGTTTCAATGAAATCCGCCAAAGCACTTCCAGGATATGGTCTTGGACACACAAAAAAGCATTTTTTCAAGATACAAAGGGCCATAACTCTGTTATTAACTAATGGTGTACAATGCCATTTGGCATGCATCATCCTCTTATCCATATACATACTCATACCAAGTTTCAGTGAAATCTGCCAAAGCACTTCCAAGATATGGCTACGGACGGATGGAAAGACGGACAGATGGAAGGATGGAAGGACGGACAGACAACGCCAAAACAATATCCCTCCGCCTATGGCGGGGGATAATAATAAACATTAACACCATTAATGAGCATTGAGCGCTCAACATGCACAGTACAAAACTTCCTTAGCCTGCAGTTCCATAACCTTGCATGATAAAATTCCGATACTACATTCAACGTTATTAATTTCTCCACATAGGTCTTATTACTTCCTTTTTCAACCTGCAAACTCCACTAAGTGAAAATTTGGGTGACAGCTGCTTTTAAACTAATATTTTCCATACTAAAACCTCAAATATCACATAAAAAGGTCTACAATAATGTCATAAGAAGATTAAATTTAAAGGAATATTTAGAAATAATAAAAATCACAAACCTTCAGTTGTTGTTCTATTCCTAGACATACTGCTCAAACACTGTATGCATCACTCTTTAGCAATATTTCATGTCACTTTCCAAATGATATAAATACATAAGTATTTTAAGAAAGTGTTTTTAATGGAAAAACTAATGAACTCTTCTGTTTGTTAAATTTCTTTAACTTTATTTTAACAAGTTAAACCAATACATTGTCCACCATGTTTCATGTTTCAATCTAACAGGTAAACTTTCTGTATTTGAATTCAGCCAATTAGAAAAGGCTGTTATATCTTATAACCAATAGATTTGCAGCAAACATACCCAACATCTGATGTACAACACATGCTTGGCGTATCAGATAGATTATTTGACAACCTGGACTGGCTGAGTTTGATATTGAGAAAAAACAGTGTGTATACCACTTGGACAGGGTTAAGGAATTTAAACTTGTAGAAATTGCTTTGAAAGTAACAACTACTCCTACTTCTGCAGAACTACTACTTTAATTACTACAGCATCAACAACACCACCACCAACAACAACAGCAACAATAACAACAGCAACAGCAGCAACAACAACAGCAGCAGCAACAACTGCTACTACAGCAACAACTGCTACTACTGCTACTTCTATTGCTACTACTATTGCTACAGAAACTGTTAATGCTACTACTTCTACTACTTCTACTACCACCACAACCTCTACTGATATAAAAAACACTACTGCTACTACATCAATTACTACAACAACAACACCTACTACAACAACAACAACTACTACTACTAATACAGCTACTACATCTACAACTACTACTACCACTGCTGCTGCTGCTGTCGCTACTATGAAGTCTATTTGGCTATTTGTAAGTGTAAGGTGTTCTATATGTGTTCTTATTCCCCATTAGAACTTTTGTAGAACTTACTGGTTCTTAAAGCGTTCTAGATGTGTTCTAGAACTACATTTTAAAACATTTTTAGAAATTTTTGACCATATTTTGTCCTTGAAATGTTCTAAAAAGGTTCTTGAAATTATTGGAACAGTTTTAGTCCTAAGCCATTTTCCACAAATGTTCTGGATTTATTCTAAAAAAACTGTTTTGGAACAATTTCAGAACATACGTTTTAGAACACAAATATGGAACAGTTTCAGAACTGTTCCAATTTCTAGAACAAATTTATAATTACCTTTATTGCATTTTCTTTTAAATACAAAATACATGATGCAAATAAATTCATACATGTATTAAACTACAAATACATTTCAGACAACCAGCGAAAATTTTAGAAGTTATTTTCCATTGATTTCCATCCAAGAAAATGTATAAGTTATTTTCCATAACGATTTCCGTTGAAAAAAATGGCTAAGTCCAACTTTCCATGGTGTTTTCCATACATTCCGTGGAAATGCATGGAATTTTAGTCGAGATTCCGTGGAATTCCATAACAGCTTCAGATGGAAAATTGGCAAGTGGATGGAATTCCATCAAATTCCATGGATTTCCATCGATTTCCGTAGAATTCCATAATATTTTCTATGGAATTCCATAGAAAAGTGCTAATGACTATGGCAGATCTACAGACGGGTAGTGTATGCTTATATCTTGCTTATTTTGTGAAAACTTTCAAAATTTCTTGTCCTTAACTCTAGGACCTAGGACTACCACATTTTGTATGTAGTGAGATACAGTAGTCCTCTTCAAAGTTTGCTCAAATTAAGCCCCTGGGGTCAAATTTGACCCTGCCCCGGGTGTCACAAAAGTGTACATGTGCTTAAATAGGGCCTATATTTAAGTATTTGCACACGCCAAGAATATTTTCAGCAGTAGAGCGATACAGGGCCATCATGGCCCTCTTGTACTTGTTTGTTAACTTGCAGAAAATGCACTTCTTGAAAAAAAAAATGAATGAATTTGTCTTTCTTTTTGGAAATTTTCAGACAGCAATTTGGAATTTCGTAGTTTTTCTTCAATTGGGAAAGTATACCTTTACAGGTACTTTATAAAGAAGAAAAAAAATCGCTGGGTTGCATGTCATAAGATGCTTATCACGGGCTAGAATGTTAATACTCAGCAGGGCTTTTTTTCCTGACTTTGTGAAGCGGCCCTGGCCCCTCACTTTGTGAAAAAATGAGTCGCGAACTTGTCAAAATTGTGAAAAATTGAATCGCGAACTTTTCAAAATTGTGAAAAATTGAGTCGCGAACTTCTTAAAATTGTGAAAAAACGAGTCGCGAACTTCTTTAAATTGTGAAATTCAAAGTTCAATGCATTAGCATAGCTAAAGCATGTTAAAAACTTGAATATTATCAAAATTTCCTTAAATAATGCAATAAAGGCATATTTTCCTTCTATGAATACTGTATTTGATACAATAACAACACATATACATATATCTGATTTGCAAAAAATTATTCATGTACCAAATGCAACTAAAATACCTGGTCCCAACAATTCTTTACCACAGGAATAACATTTATAAACATAGAACATTTCAAGGGCACATAACTCAGACATGTTCTGGACTTTACAGCTTTAGAACTCTGTTCTTTTTACTCTTGAAAATGTCAATAATTCTCTCAAAATCTGAAGAGGAAAATTCCTTCTTTATGATTATTTTCATGTTCTGTGAGCCTGACCCTCGCCAGTGTATGATGATCTCCCTGGGAGGTTGTCATTTGATCTGAAACATTAGGTATACATTGAAAAACAGTACTTTTGTAAGAAATGTAAACAAGTTATTTTATTTTTCACATTTTTTCACAAAGCATAAATAGACTACATACAAAGTTTGAATCATGAATATGTGTCATGAATATGCATTTAAATGAAAAAAATATATATATAAAATTATTACATGTATTTTAACCAAGATTTCCAATCGTAAACAGATACGAATAACAAGTCTCAGTCATCAATACTAGGGGACGTTTTGACTAGGGGCCGTTTTGACTAGCTTCCATCAATACATAAGCCGCGGCAGATACTTTCACTTTTATCAAATGACTTTCCTTATAATGTTATCAATGTGCATGTTTCAAATCTTACCCTTTTGTAGAAAGCTTTTGTTTCTTTACTGTTATCCCAAATTTAAATAAATCGGGATTATATTGCGTTTTTTTAAATTTTCTTCGTGTAGTAGAGAGCGTTCGGCGTCGCCATTTTTTATAGTGACGTTGCTGGGCAGAGCTTTTACTATTTACGCCGGTTTCACCAGTTACACAACACTTTTAAATCGATTAAAACAAACAAACATCGGTAACGCGAGTCGACAGTTTTTCGCGAATTCGGAATTAAAAACGAGGTTATGAAACTTATATTTCTGTTCTGAAATGGCCGTTTTTGACAGTTTTGAGCACAAAAAGTCCGTTTTTCACGATTTAAAACGGCCGTTTTTGTAAATATTCACGGCCATGTCAGGTTTGTGAATTGGCCGTGTCAAAATTGTGAAATGTCCGTCCACGGCCAAACGCAAAGAAGGAAAAAAAGCCCTGCTCAGACTATATTTAGAAATAGAGGACCCTTTTGTAAGAAGCAGGGTTATTTTGCTTTGCATCTGTTCTTTAGTCCGTTGGTCCGTAGACCAATTGTGTTCCACAGTATATCTAGGGAATGCTTTGACCTACAGCCAGGCAACATGTTTTATGTTTACATTGAGGAAAATTAAGAGGTCAATCCATTTTAAGGTCAATAGGTCAAAGGTCACAGAAGATTATAACATGAAATTATAAAGACTTAGTAGTCAGTTTTAGTTCCTGTTATACCCATAATATTATAAGCAGATTTTCAATGATGATAAAAGTTATATTACAGTACTGCTATTATTAAATGCATTTAATCATTGAATTTTAACCCATTTAAGACAACTGCATTAATGTCAAAAAAATATGAAGAAACATATGGAGTTGCACGAGTTTACCTGACAATTAAAATGTCACGGTGACTCAACTTAGAAAAATGGTTTTCGGATGATAACTCAAGAATGCTTAGGCCTAGGATCATGAAACTTCATAGGTACATTGATCATCATTGGCAGATGACCCCTATTGATTTTCAGGTAACTAGGTCAAAGGTCAAGGTCACAGTGACTCTAAACAGTAAAATGGTTTCCTGATGATAACTCAAGAATAATTAGGAACATTTTGAACAAACATATTGTTTGCACACGCTAACCTGACCTTTCAAACATTTAACAATGGCGTCTTTACTTTTCCACAAATCGATCACATGACAACAACAAAAGCAAAATAATCACAAGAGGTTAAATAACAACTGTCGGCAGTACATATACTAAAATTGGAACGATACAGAGAAGATTAGCATGGCCCCTGCGCAAGGATGACACGCAAATTCGTGAAGCGTTCCATATTTTTTAGAAAAAAAAATTTAAAAAAAAAAAAAAAAAAAAAATAAATAAATAACAACAACAAATATTGGGAGATAGTTGACCAGGTTGCATGTCATAAGTCGCTCATCACAGGCTAGACTGGACATACTGAGTTTTGGAATAGACATTAAATATACGTCATGCTAGTTTTTTGTGGGATGGAAGAGCATTAATGATCTTTTCTTGCATGTGTTATTATGGATAGTGTGGTCAAGGTGTACAATGATACTAAAACTGAAAACAATATAAACTACTAGAAATGTATTCTTAGTACATGGATACCTCTACAATCCAATTTGTCCCACAACTGCACAAATCTCTTTAAATTATGAACAAACATATGGAGTTGCACAAGTTAACCTGACGATTATGTTACTGTAGAAGTATCCCTCTATTTGAGTAACGCTTCTCGCAATTGAAAAAATATTATCGTTTGGTTAAAGGGATTGTCACATAACTCTTCTTATGTAAAATAAAAAATAAAAAAAAATATCAAGGTGCATAATTTCACATGGTGGGTAATGCTTTAAGATTAGTTCATCCCTCTATCAGCTGTACTCTTTGAGTTACTCACAACACAATTTTAAATGTGATTTCTTTGCTAAACAGTGGCCATATCTCTGAGTATGTTGAAAAAAGACATATCAAACTATGCATGTGGGTAAAATTACACAATGATAAATATTTATGTAAAGTGTTAGTCCTCTTCTAGCAATACTGTTTATTTTACACTCTACACATATTTTAAAATGTCATTTATGTATAAATATGAGACATTAATACAATTATGATGAAAACAACAGAAACAACATATAGAGGTGCGCATTAGCTCACATGCCTGGTTACTGTTCTTGTAAAGTTGCAGGGATACATGTTGAATTATATATGACAGAAAAGTCACACAGATGGATGGAAAAGTGCAAATCTATATAGCCCCATATTAAGCCCAAGAAGCGTTAATTTATTGTCCATGTATGTTTTTATTTGACACTTAAGCATTACATAATATCACTGACTATTTCTTGGTATGTACATGTATTAATTGTTTATTTCAGCCAGTGCAGAGAAGTGACCCAGATTTCGGAGCTGACCAACTCGCAGCCCTCAGGCCTAGAGGGGCTGTCAGTGGAGCTGGAAACTGTCCTGGGGGAAATTAAAACCCTGCAGATCAGTCAGGAGGCCAGCATTCAGTCATTGCAGAGAACATACAATGAACATAGGGAAGTTATGATAGAGCAAATGTGTGGCAATTTAAATACTTATATAGATGAATGTGATAATAATTCTGTGGGTACATCAGGCGGAAATGAGCAATATTTAAAAGAAGAGATGTGTAGGAGTGTTCTCTCTATCGTGAATGAATTTGATAATATTACTACGAAGGAACTTAACGAGATGAAAGATGAAGTTATAAGCATTAAAGGGTCAGTTACAAGTTCTATTCATAAATGCACCAGTGTTCACAATGACTTGTCACAATTCCATGAACTTGTTCAGAAAATTGGAGATCATAAGCAGCTCTGCCTTATAGCCAGCATAAAATGTAAGCATATAGTACAGCAGGCATTGACTCTGCTAGGAAAGTCAGGCAAGGTGTTTAAGGTCCAGCGGAAGTCTGTGCACAATGTGAGAATACCAAGTGATTCAAATTCATGTCATATCACAGGCATGTGTGCTCTCCCAGATGGACAGGTCCTGGTTGCAGACAGGGATAATAAGAGAGTCAAGCTTCTGAGCCAGCAGTACAAGGTGGTGAGTCATTGGGATGTGAATGCTGAGCCACAGGATATATGTCAGATCACACCCAGTGAGGTTGCAGTACTGGCTGTGAATATTAGCAACATACATGGGGTCCAGTTTATCACTGTCAACCAGGGAAAGCTTGTTCCTGGCAGGAAGTTTCAGTTACAACATGAATGTAGATTTATTGCACATCACCAAGGAGACCTTTTTGTCACATCTGTTCAAGAACTGTACAAATACACACTGAATGGCAAACTGATCTGCAGACTCTATAATGGAGGTTTATCTGGAGGTAAGAATCATGGTGAATCCATCCTGATAACATTTATATTATGTACAGGGATTTGTCAGCCATTGTGGGAAAAGGAGTCTAGTCAAATTGTGTTATTTTAAATCCCTACAATGACAAAATTTGGAAATTTTTATCGACTCAATGAACCGAATTGGGATTTATTTTTTTAATCAACAAATATTGACCCATAAGGCCTTTATCTTGTTTTTTTTTTAAATCATATAAATTACATTTATATACTTTGTGAGATGAAAATAAAATAAAATTCAGATGTAATAGCAGAAAACCCGCTGATGTATTATAAAATATTTGTTCTATAATTCATTATGTGCCCTTTGAATGCTACAGTGCATTATAGCCAAAACAATTAGATTCAGAAATTAATATTGATTTATAAACATGAGTAATGAAGTATTTTGACTGTCACTACATGACATGTCTATAAATAGAAACTGTGTTCCTGGGAGAGAGACACTTTCTGACCCTGTCTTAATTTTGTGGTTTTTAAATGATTGTACATGTACAATATGTTTGTTAAATTGAATAATTTCATAACGCCTTATAGCATAGGTACTCTTGTGGTTGTATTCTTTTATGAAGTGTTCAAATGTATGTATTAATTTCATTGTAATTATAGTAGTATGTTCATTTAAACATTTTGCTGTTGAAATTGGTTTTGTATCTAACTAGCTAGAAAAGTGTCAATAACTGTTGTTTTGAATATTATTTTTCCTGTTATAAACACTTGAAAAACACAAATAACGTAACACAGCACATGAATTATGTCTGCTTTGGTCAATTTCACTCATTTCAGTACATAGTTATCACATGTATACATGTGTGGAAAATCTATTCATGCTGCACATAGTAACATGGTATAAACATGTTGATTGAACTGAGCAATTGTTTCTGTATGTGTAATTTTTTCAATCGAATAGACTGTGTAATTTTGCTTCAATTCATATCTTACTCACCAGTCGCATTTCAACATGTCAAACGTTTACACAATAGCTCTGCTACTGAAGTTTATTGTCACGCGTAGCTATTGAATCATTGAAATGTATGCATATATTTTAGATGTGTAAAGGCCTCTTTATAGCAACATATGTGTAATACAATATCACTGCAGTATGTTTAATAAGATTATTTAACATTTACAGTAATTCAATATCTTGATGTTACTCTGTTTTGCAGTAGGGAAGTGTGCTGTGAGTCCCACAGGAGACAGGCTGTACATCATCATCAGCTACTGGCTGCGGAACAAGCTTCTCACCCTGGCCAGGGATGGCACACTCCTGGCTACATACACAGACCCAGCACTAGTGAGCCTATCTGGTCTACATGTGACCCCTGCAGGCCAGGTGCTGGTCTGTGGATGGTGGTCCAACACTGTACTACAGGTGGGCTGGGAGGGAAAGAGTAAGCTGGCTAATCTTGCTACTCAGGAGGATGGAGTGAGGTACCCAGAGTCAGTCTGCTACAGCAGCACCACATCATCCATCATTGTGGGACAGGAATGGAGTGACAACATCCTGGTGTTCAGAGTGGAATAGTGTGTACATGTATGTATTAGTTGTTGTAATTAGTGATTAGTATTTCAATGAAAATGTGTTGTTTAGCATACGAACATAGTAGTGTGTGATGTTACAATACAACATTTAGTGTGTAGTAAAAGATATAAATAATTTATGTACACATATTGTTATATGCAATTATACACTGTAAGGGTTTTTGGTTGAACATCACATCCAAAACATATTATGTTATGTATTCATAATATTTGTGTCATTATTGTCCTAAAATTTAGTTAATGTAAACTATGCATGAAAAAACAAAGCATTTCGACTGAAAATTTAATATTTGTACATAGATGCACATGTACATAGCAACTGAGGCTATTTTTAGACTTTTATTTCTATATAAAGCACCATGCCATGTAAGAAATGTATATGGATGAATAGTTTTTTTTAAATATGAATTAGTTTAAGTAATCTTTGGAGGAATATATTTTGATGTTTTGTGTAATGTTTACAGAATATTAACACAGGATGTGAGATTTATTAATTTAAATTGTTTTATGCTGTTTAACATGTGTTATTGATTGTTATAACATGTATATAAACGTGTGTGAATCCTAAGCATACATACAAGCAATACATCAATCTATCCTGCTGCTTCAGTGGCTGCTGAGTCAGGACAAGGTTGCTGAGGATGTGGTGGACAAGGATGACCGGAATACACAGAAGGTAACATAGACCCTTTGTCAGACCTTTTCCTTGCCATTTTTGGGGAAAATGCAAATAGTGTGGAATTTGGATTTTTTGCGCACGAAAAATCCATTGATTTGGAAAAAATATTTCATATAACTCTTTCTTATACTTCAAATTATAATAATAAAATGATATAATGATAGTACTATATTGTTTACATCTAATTTAAATATAATTGAGATATAGTAATCATGAGGAACTTATCATAAAAAAAAACACGCTTGTGTATGGTTCTATTTAACAGACCCATAAATATGCCAGAAAAAGGCCTGCTTGTGTATTTCCTATGTATTAAGAATGCAAAAAAGATGAGGTGGAAAAGAACAGTATGAATTTACATAACATACAATTTTCTCTATAATTGTTTTTTTTATATTTTAAAATCATTTATATTCGTGGATTTCTCAGTTTCATACATGCCATAATTTTTCAGACCAATTCCGGGACATTGAGTTAAATTGTCCGGGACTTTTGCCGATTTTCCGGGACATGTATAGAATGTAGCGATATTTATAGACATATGCATTTTTGGTACGTTTTTTTTTTGTTTCGCATCGTTAATTGCAAATGTTTGAAAGCCTATCCGAAATACACTTGATCTATTAACGTCAAATTAAACATTACTACTTCAGTTACTAGATACAAGCTACGTGTTTTCAGTGTAAGCGTTCTAAACATAGATGGTGACGTCACTGCGGTATTGTTATTAAGACCGGTGTGTAACGCGTAGTTGTTGATACACCTTTATTCATTTATAACATTTATATAATAAAAAATACAACAATACAGTATGGTTAGATCCTCAACTCAAATCAATTCACAATACATACAACCAATCACAATAAAACAAATACAACTTCTTTGTCGGTTTAAACGTACGAACATAAACTGCTTTTAATTTTTTACTCAGCGATGTTGGACTTCAGATGTGTGAACAACTATCCTTTGCCCTTACGCAGCGGGAAATAATGACGTAGTAGATTAAAGTCAATTAACAACCACATTAAACAATGCCGCCTTATCGGTTTGACCGCGAATGTGAGACAATCGATATGATAACAGGACCCGTGTTAATTGATCAATTTTGACACGTAGCGTTGTCTTCCTATTCGGGCAGGCATTGTCATGGAGACGCTGCAGAAATACACTGATTCAGGGTGCAGTTAAGCCTAAGATAAGGTACATGTATTTATGGATTTTGTAAATTCCGGGACATTTGACAGATTTCCGGGACAGCGGGACAAATTCTTCATTTCCGGGACTGTCCCGGACAATCCGAGACGTATGGCATGTATGCTCAGTTTGGAAAAATAAATGAGGAATTTGTGTCAGTTAAATGCCCATGTGTTTGTGTTAAATTTGTGGATCGGTCAACCCTTAAAATCAACAAAGCATAATGTCCCACAAATATTACTGATTTGACAGTGTACCTGTGTATTAAGAATACCAAAAATGAAGTGGATAAGAATTGCATGATATCATAGAAGGTAAAATGGCGTCTATTCTTGTGTATATCACTGTTAATAGCACTAATTTACTTCTTAGTACTTGTTTTACTTGAGTATCAATAACTCAAACCCATCTTCAGCCTAAAGCTTTTCAAACCTCTGACAGTAACACAAAACCTGAAGAGTTTCCGTCATCCCCATGCAGGCCTTTGGATGTTTCGCGCAAAAAATCTCAATCCTGAAAAAGCATTTTTTCCCAAAATGGTCTGGGAAAGGCCTGCCATGTTGCCTTGAGGTTTTACACAGTTGTGCGATGG
Source organism: Dreissena polymorpha (assembly GCF_020536995.1). Taxonomy (NCBI): domain Eukaryota; kingdom Metazoa; phylum Mollusca; class Bivalvia; order Myida; family Dreissenidae; genus Dreissena; species Dreissena polymorpha. The sequence continues at coordinate 41,826,211 of NC_068367.1, forward strand.
TTAATATGATTTGAATCTATTACTTCGAATGCCTTGGTTTTATAGAGCCTGTTTGCCAGGGGGTGTTAAATTTTGGTGTAGATACAGTATTGTTTTTTGTCAAATTTGGGGTCCAAACTCCACCCCATTCGCAATCCTAAAACTATATTTTTTCCTCAAACGACTGTCTAAAATTTTCAATTGAATGTAAAAGTGAAAATGTGGTCATTTTTCACTGTTGAATTGAGCTGAAAAGAATTAACAGTTCAAAAGAGTAAGTTAAAATTGTGGTAACTGACCAATTATCTGCAACTTATCTTGCTACTAGATGTTTATAAAAAATTTATATTATATTCGATATTTTACATGACTGTCCCAGTCATCTAAGGTGAGCGGAACTGTATTTTTATAAGGATCGGAGTTAGTGTTCGTGAGTCATATAAATAGATATATCGTTGCAGGAAAACGAATCATTTCTGTCGTCAGTTGTCAAACAAAAATACGGTTGTTAATAAAATGCATTATTTTTATCTTTCTGGGATATTGTTTTAGTATTTTGATGCTGCATTAACAAATCTAAGTGTATATGAAGTGAAACACCAAAAATAAACAACGGTTGCGATAGACACCTATAAACATAGCATATACTGTTAGATGTGTATAATGCCACTCAAAGAAAAAGAAATTTATCACAATATCAAGTTTGTCTCCCTATCCAGCTCTCTAACTTGAGCCTTAGTTAATATAATATTGAACACCCTTATTCTCAAGTGTATAGTATTTCTAAGCAAAAAACCAGCAACACCAATGTCCCAATTTTTGGGAAAAAAAATCAATTTTTCCCAATTGGAAGGGCCCCGCCCTTTTTCCTAAAACAGTAAAAAAGAGCTTTACAGTCAGTTTTTTGTATGCATGCAACTGCAACAATGTAAGGTCAAATGATTTCCTACCTAGAAAATTAAGGTCATAAACTAAATAAGAGATTTATCTCTTGTCACTAATTGCTACCAAGTTTCACTCTGCAACAATTTTTAATCCAATTTTTACCAAAATTTGCTTTTGAGTTAGAGTGAACAATCACTGTTTTAACAACAACTCAAGTGTTTTTTACATTTCGTTAGCCTTTGAGCCTTATCACTGTCCCTTGTACTCGTCAGGTGCTTGACCAAATACAAGAGGCCGTCCCATCAATCAGTCATCAAAGTCAGTTGAGATGGACCAGAACAAGGCAGAAACTCAGCAACATTTTACGCACTGTAAGAAACCCAGCAGTATTCTACTCACCTTCAGTCTTCTTCCAGTCTGTTATTGAGTTGTTTCAAAAAACATATGTGCCTTGCTTTGAAAAACAGGATGGAATGTATTTGTATCAAGTGTTTTCCCACATAAGCCTGTGCAAAAGAAGTCTCTTCTAAAATAAAATTCAGTCTAGGCGGAAAGTGTTGTCCCTGATTAGCCTGTGTTGCTGTACAGGCTTATCTAGGACGACACTAAATGCAACATTTATACAGACCTGTTATATAAGAATGAGGTTCAAAGTAAGTCCGCCTGCAGTCTGTAACATAGTTTTACAAGGTGAGCATTGATCTGGGAAAATGGGGCTTAATGCATTTAAAGTGCCATCCTCATGAGCCTAACACAGACTAATCAGGGACGATACTTTCCACTTTTGAGGAATGTATGTTTTAAAGGAAATTTATTATGCCCCCCTTCGAAGAAGAGGGGGTATATTGCTTTGCTCATGTCGGTCTGTCGGTAGGTCGGTCTGTCCGTCCACCAGGTGGTTGTCAGACGATAACTCAAGAACGCTTGGACCTAGGATCATGAAACTTCATAGGTACCTTGATCATGACTTCAGATGACCCCTATTGATTTTGAGGTCACTAGGTCAAAGGTCAAGGTCACGGTGACCAGAAATAGTAAAATGATTTTCGGATGATAACTCAAGAACGCATATGCCTTGGATCATGCAACTTCATAGGTAGATTGATCATGACTCGCAGATTACCCCTATTGATTTTGAGGTCACAAGGTCAAAGGTCAAGGTCACGGTGACCTGAAATAGTAAAATGATTTTCGGATGATAACTCAAGAACGCTTTTGCCTAGGATCATGACACTTCATAGGTACATTGATCGTGACTTGCAGATGACCCCTATTGATTTTCAGGTCACTAGGTCAAAGGTCAAGGTCACAGTTGCAAAAGTCGTATTCACACAATGGCTGCCAGTACAATGGACAGCCCATATGGGGGGCATGCATGTTTTACAAACAGCCCTTGTTTATCCAGAATCAGACATCCACAAATGTACATGTCCATGAAAAAGTAATTTAAAAAAAAATTATGCCAACGAATATAAATGATTTTACAGTGTCTGGGGTGCAGAATTCCATTGAATTGGCGATTAAAGCCTTTCTCTTAGCAGATATTTGATTGCCATTGGGCGACCCAATTTGTTGTATCAGTCAGCGCCTTTTTTGAAATAGTTTCTTGTCTGGAATGGACATGATTCAGAGCTATGTTTCATTCTACGGAATGGCAGTTTTTCACAAAAGTACATTTAAAATGCATTTCCGTATATGCCAGTTTACGTTAAACATTTAATCAAAAACGCATGTAAAATAATATTTTGATGGGTTTGTGAAAGTAAGTTCCGTGCTATTAAAAAGATCCATTATAATTTCCATTTGAAAGATTTCACACTGCAAATTTGTTTAATGTCCGGTATTATCACACTAATTAGTCCTAATGGACGCGGTACAGGTACTTTCCCTTATTGGGAAAAAATCGATGGTTTATTTCGTACATACTAATTCAAAAGACTGACTGGGACAAAATGTTTCAGATTGATTTTCTCAACTTTACAGCAACTGCTCAGCACAGAAGACTACTGTCTGGTGAAAGGATCGGCTGTATCAAAGTCCTGTGATATGGGGGGACTTGGTCGTTCCATGTGTGGGGATTGCATCATGAAGGACATTTTAGATGACACTCACAAGGTAGAGAACTCTAGATCTGCACCAGCAGTGAGTTGTTGCCCTTTTGTTGTTGTGTATTTAATTTAGCTAACAAGGGAGAGAACTGTATACCTAAACCATGCTCAGGGAGTTGTGACCATTTAGTTGCTGTTTATTTAATTTTGCTGACACTAACAATGAAGAGAACTGCAGATCTTTGCCAGCAGTTAGCTGTTGCCCTTTAGTTGTTTTTTAATTAATTTAGCTTACACTTACAAAGGAGAGAATTTAAAATCTGCTCCTGTAGTGAGTTGTTGCCATTTAGTTGCTGTTAAATTTATTGCGCAATTATTGCGCATACAATATCAAGGGAGAGAACTTAAGATCAGCAGTAAGTTAATTGTTGCACTGTATTTGCTGTCCAATTATGTATACACCTTTTGTTTTATGTTGATTTACTTTTGAATTTGTGTCTATTTTAAATTTTTAAGCAGATTTTAACAGTCAAAGATCTGTAAAGGTGTGTTAAAAAAGTTGTGTGTGTTGTTGAAACTTCAGGAAGACATTAATGTTAAATTGTTGCCTGCCATTTACTGAATCATATGTTGACAGTAAAACATCTGTGAAGACATTTCAAAAGTAAAGTGATTGATAGAATGAGTACCATTAAAAATTATTAAATTGTTAACAAATTGATTTTTTTATTTATTGTTATGTAGGAAAGAAATGGCTTAAAAGGTACATGAGCTGCACTTTTGGAAAATGGGTATTAATTCATGTGCTGAAATTGTTATCCCAGATTAGCACGTGCAGTACGCACAAACTAATCAGTAACAACACTTTCTTCTTTATTTTGTTATTGAAAGGAAGTCTCTTTTTTATAAAAATTCAGTAAAGTCAGTGTCCTACCTGATAAGCTTATGTGGACTTGACATGCTTATCTGAGATGACAATTATGAATATTAATGAGTTGCATATTGGTTTATGAAATTACATCTCTGCAAGTTGAGAAAAAAAAAATCGTTATTATGAATTTACATGTTAATATAACATTGACCAAAACTTCTAATGATTTAATACGAAATGGTCTGATTGAATTAAATTTCATGTTTTTTTTTACAAGGAAACAATGAAATGCCTGATTAAAAATTAATGAGAATGAAATGTTTCTGTTGAAAACCTTCACATCCAATCAAGAGGCTTAGTTTCTTATAGATTGTTGTATAAACACTTTCGTAACTGTTTCACATCACCCATGGTGTTGTTGTTTTCAGGTGAGCAGGAGCATTGTTATTGAGTTGACATGGCAACGGCACCAGTCGGACCCCCAGGAGCCTCAGTCCAGGACAACCCTTCCCCTCCACTGATCCCTAGCTCCTCCCCTTTGACCTCCTGCTTCAAAGCTTCATTGAACAATACCGGTCTGCTGGAATATCTGAGCATGTTGAGTTTTTACAAGCTGTTCTCAACAACTGCAATGTCCCTGTTGATCGATCCACACTCCTGCCTAAGTAGTTTGTTAAGCTCCAGTGCCGGAGGTGGGTCAAGTATTTCAGACACGCTGAGTTATAGCAGTAGTTATGGTAACACCAACAGTCACTGATTGTGGACTTCACAACGAATAGTACGAAGAATAAAAAGTTGGATAACTTTTTCCATGCTTTGTTGGACTAACAGAGCAACACATGGAATAATGGTAGAAAATCTAGAAACAGTTAAACAGTTATAGATCGAAGCATAAGCTATCCACGGGGTCTACTTCTGCTTTCAATAGTAGTAGCATTATGGACCATCCTGGTTTGTCCTTTTATGCATCCAAAATGTTCAAAGTGAACATGCTTTTTACGCAGTTGCTGACAAAAAAAACTTTGTATGAACACTCGTAGCACGATGAATACATCGGTGTGGTTCAGACGCAAATTCTTCCCAACAACATAAACACGGTGCTTAAGGTGTACCCATCATGGTTTGTTACGAGCACTTCACACTCCAAGACAAAACAGCCTCGCATTGAGCTGACACTAGATAAAGCGTTGAAAAATGACAGCAGTTTTGTCGTGTGGTCCAGTATGCCTTTTGACTCCAACCCAACATTAGGTAGAACTCAAACTCAGCCCTTAGCAATCACAGCGAGGCCAGCATGTCATCTCACCTTCTTGAGCCTCAGGTGAGACCTTACAGTTTTATTTATTTTGAAAATAGGGGCTAATAATCAAGTCCCATTCATAATCTCTTAACGTCTATATTTTAACATAATTACTGGTTGAAATTCCCAATTGACGGTTTGCCATAAAAAGGACACTTTTCACAGAGCTAGCCCCTAGTTCTAGCACATGTTTTAAGTCGTTATGAGAATTACTGGCTTAATATACTTATTTTACTAAGTTTTATTACTATTTTGAAGTTATAGATGTTATAAAAATTGTTTATGTTGTTTATTTCACAAAAACTGTGAAACCATTTATTTTCGTCAGCTCGAAATTGTTTGTTAAAGAAAAATGACTATTGCATCAGCAATTTAATTTATTACATGTAATTTATGATTAAAACAAAAAAAAATTGTGTAAGTCAATGCCCGATTTGTTTGTAGTACATATCCGCGATAAATTGCTGTGGGCAAAATGGGAAAACCCCTGAGATTAACTTGCAGGAGGTAAACCATGTTTAGCACATGTAAATTAACTAGTCTTTTATTATCAGGTGAATGATTTTTTTATTTATTTAAGGTCCCTGTAATAACTGGCCCTTATTACTGTATGCCATTAACAAGTTGATTGTTATGAATTAAGCTGATTGGTGGGACTGAATAACTGTTTACATATTATTTTTCTACAATAAATATATATCCTATAATCAAATATAATTACATCATTTTTATACCTCCATTACCACTAATAAGTAATGGGGGCTATATATAGGAATCACTTTGTCGGTCTGTCGGTCGGTTTGTTGGTCTGTCCCGAAATTCCATCCGATCTGCACCAAACTTGGTGTCACAAGTTGTATCTAGATGATGTTCATGTCAAGTTTGAATATGGGTCATGCCGGGTCAAAAACTAGGTCACGGGGTCACTTGGTGTGTTTTAAACCAAAAGTTTGTCCGGACCATAACTATGTCATTAATCGTTAGATTTTAAACTAACTTGGTACATTTGTTCACCCTCATGGGACGGTGTGTTGCGTAAAAAAAGTATGTCGATATCTCCAAGGTCAAGGTCACACTTGGAGTTCAAGGGTCAAATGCTTGTCCGGGCCATAACTTTATCATTTATTGTGAGATTTTAAAATCATTTGGCAAATTTGTTCACCATCTTTAGACGGTTTGTCGCGCGAAAGAATTACTTCGATATCTCCAAGGTCAAGGTCGCACTTTGAGTTCAAAGATCAAAAATGGCCATAAATGATCATGTCTGGGCAATAACTTGTGTCGTTTATTGTGATATTTTAAAATCACTTGGCACATTTATTCACCATCATTGGACGGTGTGTCACGTGAAATAATTTTACGTTGATATCTCCAAGGTCAATGTCAAACTTTAAGTTCAAAGGTCAAAAATGGCCATAAATTAGCTTGTCCAGGCCATAACTATGTTTTTCATTGTGAGATTTTAAAGTCATTTGACACATTTGTCCACCATCATTGGCCAGTGTGTCGTGCGAAAGAATTACGTCGATATCTCCAAGGTCAAGGTCACACTTTGAGTTCAAAGGTCAAAAATGGCCATAAATCAGCTTGTCCGGGCCATAACTCTGTAATTCATTGTGGGATTTTAAAATCATTCGGCACCTTTGTTCACCATCATTGGACGGTGTGTCAGGCAAAAGAATTACATTGATATCTCCAAGGTCAAGGTCACACTGTGAGTTCAAAGGTCAAAAATGGTCATAAATGTTTTTGTTCTGGCCATACTATGTCATTCATTGTGAGATTTAAAAATTGCTTGGTACTTTTGTTCACAATCATTGGATAATGTGTCATGCAAAAGAATTACTTCAATATCTCCAAGGTTAAGGTCACACTTGATGTTCTAAAGTGAAACATGGCCATAAATGAGCTTGTCCGGGCCATAACTATGTCTTTCATTGTGAGATTTTAAATGACTCATTACATTATTTCTGTTCACAGTCATTGGACGGCCTGTCATGCGAACGAATTCAAGAGTTCAAAGGTAAAAATGGCCATAAATAATAATGGCATAATAATTCTTAAAAATCGACATAAATTAGATTATCTTGTTTTGTGAAGACAGCATGCAACATAGTCTGTGGCAATGCGGCATGTGGTGGTATAGTCTGTGACAAAGCTCTAGTTTTAATTCTAGCAATTTATGACAGACAGTTTAACTACATGTATATCAGACGATAATGTCAATTAATTAAACACATTTGAATTGATACACAAACATTAGATTATAGTAAATGTAGGTAAACGCAAACAATCAAACACACATTCATACGTTTTTTATTTCTTTGTAATTAAAATTCAGAATGTATATCAGTCAGTTGTTGATCATAAAGCGTTATTGTATTTGATCCAGATCCGCCGTTTGCCTGCAACACTTGAAAACACACAACGGATAATACAGTTGTAAACAATTAGCGCTAATCATTACTATTGTACCTTAGTGAAGTCAATGCTTTTGATACAGCTTTTGGGTTGTAATTGGATTTGATTATTGTTTAAATCAAAGCCCATATGTTTGCAAGAAACAATGGGGCTTATTGCTTTGATATGCTAATGCACACAATTTCAACACTTGAAGTGGAACTTTAAATATAAGGTGTGTCCTACAAAAAGATGCCATATTATGTAGATAAACTGTATAACTACATGTTGTATCTATTGAATATCACTTACATTGCATAGTTTTAGCCAGAATAGGCAATAATAACTATTAAAATTATAAAAGTCCCCTGTAGAAAGATGTGGCAGGGCTATAGATAATTTTATTGGGTAATTGGGTTTTTCACCCCCTGTTTTGACAACAATAGGGTTTTTGTAAATTCAATAGAGTTTCAGCAAAATGTTTTACCCCCTACTTTTGAGCTTAATTGGGTTTTTCACCCCCGGTTTTTTAACTCAATTGGGTGATTTAGGGAATGACATATATAATATAATAAATATCTACTAAGATTACTATGTAATTATGTGCAGGTGAAAAATAAATCAACATTTGTAGCAACATTAGTTAGTTTTAAGTTACTTTTCATGTTTGTGCATAATGTACATTTCATAGCTCCATTTTCCATATCCATCACCAGCAACGGGTGTTTGTTTCGCCACTCTATTAAAGTTTTTTCACTTACACTCCCCATCAGCGATTTTCCTCCTTCTTTATAAAGTACCGGTAAACGGCACTTTCCCAATTACGAAAAAAATACAAATTTCCCAATTGCTGTTCTTAAATTCCCAATTAAAGTAAAAAAAAAAAAAAAAAAAAAAAAAATTTTTTTTTTTTTTTTTTTTTTTAAAGCAACATTTAGTTAGTTTCCCTTTGCAGCTCTATAGCTTGAACCTAGGTTTATATAATATTGACAGCTTGAAAACACTTGTTTATCAATTTTTAAGTATTTGGGAGCAAAAAATCAAATACACCAATTTCCCAATTTGAGGTTTTTACGACTCGATTTTTCCCAATTTTGAGGTTTTCACGACTCGATTTTTCCCAATCGGACCGGTACGGGTACTTTTCCCAATTGGACAAGGAAAATCGCTGCCCATAAACGTGTTTTTTGGGTTTAACAACTTCGTTCAAAATCTCCGATAATAACGGGCGAACTAAATTCTCTGGAGAAATGATCACATCTTGCAACAGATCATTCAGCAAAGCTGCACAAAAGTTTTCGGTTTCCCCAATATTCTGGCTAAATACCTGTCGAAAGTGTTTGTTTGTGTGAGGATTGTCTTTCTACGGCCACGAGTGGCCATTTTGATATTTTTAAGAAAATGAAAATAGAAATCGGATGGGTGTACGAATAATTACAGTAAAGATTGATAACCGCTGGAAAGACTGCCTTCTTTTCTTCATAGGACGGCATACATGTATAAACTATTCGGTACATTTTTGTACGGGAAATAACCAGTCTAAAAAAAGACGTCCCGTGTTTGTAAGGATTGCATTTTGTGACGCAAGGTTTTCTTATGGGAAATACGTAATTAACTTTATATTTGCGTTTTTGTACGCTTGATATTGAATTTAATTACGTTTTTGGTTATTTTAATTAAGTAATAACGCACATACGCTTGTAATCTATAGCCCTGATGTGGTACACTGAATTCACCACAGACGTCAATCTGTATTTCTTTATCTGTGTCTAATCCATAGCCAAACGTGTGTGATCAAGTACTCATAAACTTACAGTATTCAACTCACATCTATTTGTTTCTTAAGATATGCTATACAATTGTAAAATCTCACATTTAAAGTTGAAAAAAGTCTCACATTTAACGTTGTATACATGTAGTCTCACATTTAAAGTTGTATAGTTTCACCTTTAAAGGTGTACATTGTAACATTTAAATTTGTTTAGTCACACATTTAAAGTTGTATAGTCTCAAATGTAAAGTTGTATATGTTCACTTTTAAAGCTGCACATTCTCATGTTTTAAGTTTTGTAGTGCCACATTTAAAGTTGTATTGCTCAGTCTCTTATTAAAGGGGCCATCCAACAGATTTTGGCATTATTGAATGAAGCATGTCATTAAATGCTTTATGTTGATAAATTTAAACATTTGACCTAAAAATCTCCTGTAAAAAAACACAAGAATACAACTTTAAAAAAAGAAAAAAATAACCCTCAACAGGGCTCGAACCACTGACCCCTGGAGTCCTGGAGTTAAAAGTCTCCCGCCTAGACCACTTGACCATCCATGCGCATGCTTAGAGCGATGTATTTTTACCTATATAAGCAATCCTCGTAGTTTCCCAAAATATAACTACAACAACAGAACTTTCCAAATTATTCAATCGTTTTGCATCAAACGACGCTTTTTAATTCGTCTTTTCAAATCGTCAAAAGATGCATACAATGGATATTTAAAAGCATTGTAAATTGTCAGTATTACTATTTCCTCAAAAATATCATAAAAAAACGAAAATTTGCGAATCTGAAACAACTTTTTTGTCAATGTACCAATTTAATCTGTTGGACGGCCCCTTTAAAAGTTATGCAGTCTATCGTTTGAAGTTGTTTAATCTCACATGTTATGTTTTCCTTTTCAGCAAATATTATTAGCCAACAATACAAACATCGTTAAAGTAAATGTCGATGGAAATCAGCGGCACCCCTTTCTTTAACAAATACTACAACTCGCTCAAGAAATTTAAGTACGAAGACGTATTGCAGCAGCCTAGCACACCACATCTTCTCCAATGTTGGCTACATCAACACTTCGAACAGCAGAGCCTTGGTGAGTCCATGTTTACTGTTTTGACTTTTTGTTACCTCACCTGATTGCTCAGGTGAGCTTTTGTGACCGGTCTTTGTCCATCGTATGTCCGTCCGTCCGTCTGTTAACATTTGCTCCTAAACACTCTAGAGGCCACATTTCTTGTCTCATCTTCATGAAACTTGGTCAGAAGCTTTGTCCCAATGAAATCTCGACCGAGTTTGAAACTGGGTTGTGCCGGATCAAAAATTAGGTCACTAGATCAAAAACAAGAAAAACCTTGTGAACACTGTAGAAGTCACATTTCATGCCCAATCTAAATGTAACTTTGTCAAAATATTTGTCTTAATGATATATTGGATGAGTTCAAAAGTGGTTCCGATCCGTTGAAAAACATGGCCGCCAGTGGGCGGGGCAGTTTTCCTTCTTTGGCTATAGAGAAACCTTGTTAACACTCTAGAAGTCACAATTTTTGCCCAATCATCATGAAAGTTGGTCAAAACATTGGTTCAATTGATGTCGCGGCTTACTATGGCATGCAGTGAAGCGTGAACAACAGTCGATAAGTGATAGTGTTGTTTACACACGGCTGGGGTTGTTTTTAACACTTAAGAAATAACCAATTCAAGTGTCATTGCAAAGGTAATATTGGCAGTTTACTGGTATATAAATCGTTAAATTTCGGTACTAGTCATGAATTTCTTTGTCGTGATAAAAAGCTCGCGAAAATTGGTGTGAGTGTATTTATTTGTAAATAATAATTTCGTAGCGGGTACAACATTGAGATAATTTAATTTCCATTGAAAGTTTCGTTGTAAATTTCAACTACAGTACCGCGGTATCTCGCGAATTATGTGACGTTGACATTTCCTCTTAATAAACTAAAATTCAAACAGACTGTATCGTTACCGTTACGCTGTTTCAGTTTCTTAATTAGGACTACTTATAACGGTACATTCGAATCTATGCACAATTGTTTTTTATATGTTTTTTTATGGCATGAATTCTTATTTTTAGCTGATTCGCGAGCAATATTTAACGTGAAAATAAAAAATATAATTTACATTTTGGTTTTCATGATAATTACAGATACCGGTACGTATGTAGTTATGAAAATGTTGATTGTAGAATTGGTTTGCAATTACATGTATTACTATACAAATATGTAGCAGCGCCGTATATAAAATTAAAACATTGGGAAATTTGACAAATTAACTGCAATAAAAAAAGTTAGACATTTCTAGAGTTATATTGCGCGCCGGATATATCGCGCTCGTGATCTTTGGACCCCACCAACCGCGATATATCGGCGTTGCAGTGTAGTCTTGTTAGATATGTATCTATTCAATCCAATGCCTTGGTTGTATAGAGCCTGTTTGCGAGGAGGTGTTTAGTTCTTGGTGGGTTTACAGTGTTGTTGTTTTTTTTGTCAAATTTTGGGTCCAAAATTGACCCCATTCCCACCCAAAACTATGTATTTTTCTCAAAACGATATCCTTAAATTTCCAATTGAAGATAAAGAAAAAGAAATAAATCACAATTTCAAGTTCATCATCCTATACAGCTCTATAACTTGAACCTTAGTAAATATAATATTTAAAACACGTGTTCTCCATTGTATAATATTGGTTAGCAAAGAAGTCCACTAAGGCAAATCAGGGACAACACTTTCCGCTTTTATTGAATATATTGTATAAGAAATATATCTTGTAAACGAAAATTCTGTCTAGGCGAAAAGTGTTGTTCCTGATTAGCCTGTGCTGCTGTACATGCTAATCTAGGAATACTCATTAGGCAACATGTATTAAGCCCTGTTATCTCATAATGAGGCTCAAAGTAAGTCCCCCAACAATTTGTTACAGTAAGCCCTGTTATCTCATAATGAGCCTCAAAGTAAGTCTGCCTACAATCTGTTACAGTTAGCCCTGTTATCTCATAATGAGCCTCAAAGTAAGTCTGCCTACAATCTGTTACAGTAAGCCCTGTTATCTCATAATGAGCCTCAAAGTAAGTCTGCCTACAATCTGTTACAGTTAGCCCTGTTATCTCATAATGAGCCTCAAAGTAAGTCTGCCTACAATCTGTTACAGTAAGCCCTGTTATCTCATAATGAGGCTCAAAGTAAGTCTGCCTACAATCTGTTACAGTTAGCCCTGTTATCTCATAATGAGCCTCAAAGTAAGTCTGCCTACAATCGGTTACAGTTAGCCCTGTTATCTCATAATGAGGCTCAAAGTAAGTCTGCCTACAATCTGTTACAGTAAGCCCTGTTATCTCATAATGAGGCTCAAAGTAAGTCTGCCTAAAATCTGTTACAGTAAGCCCTGTTATCCCATAGTGAGGCTCAAAGTAAGTCTGCCTACAAGCTGTTACAGGGTTTTATAAGGCGATACAAGGTGAGCCTTGTTCTGGGAAAACAGGGCTTAATTCATGTTATGTGCCATCCAAAGATTAGCGTTTGCATTGCATACATAGGCTTATCAGGGACAGCTCATTCCGCTGTTGAGGGACTTTTTGTTAAAAGGAAATTTCTTCTCAACCAAAATCAAGTCTTGGCAAAAAGTGTTGTGTTTGGTTAGCCTGTCAGAACTGCACAGGCTAATGTTGGACCACACTATGCACATTAGTAAAGCCCATTTCTCCCAGAACGAGGCTAAAATTAATTCTGCTTCCAGTTTGTTTAAGAGTCTTATACAAAATTCTGATGAGAACAAATATGGTATAACAAACAGTGGTTATTAAGACAATGACGTGCGTGTATATGCCAATTAAAAATAGTTGTTAACAATCTTATTTTATAATTTACAGAGCTACAATAGTTGTTAAGCCATTTAATTTTATAATTTACAGAGCTACAATATTTGTTAAACAATCTTATTTTATAATTTACAGAGCTACAATAGTTGTTAAGCAATCTTATTTTATAATTTACAGAGCTACAATAGTTGTTAAGCCATTTAATTTTATAATTTACAGAGCTACAATAGTTGTTAAACAATCTTATTTTATAATTTACAGAGCTACAATAGTTGTTAAGCAATCTTATTTTATAATTTACAGAGCTACAATAGTTGTAAAGCAATCTTATTTGATAATTTACAGAGCTACAATAGTTGTTAAGCCATTCAATTTTATAATTTACAGAGCTACAATATTTGTTAAGCAATCTTATTTTATAATTTACAGAGCTAACATTGCATGGTTCTCATGCTTTGTTAACCTTTTATCAAAGCCATGAAAGTAAATCGGTATTCAAACTAGGACACTTAATCTTATTAGAGTGTGGACTCAAAATTTATTTTAATAAAGAGAGAAATTTATTTAAATAAAGACAGACAGAACAAATGCAATAATACAATAAAACATGTATGGAGAGAACCTATTTGGACTTGTTCAAAAATAAGCATAATATCAAATTTCTAAAACTTATAACATATTCAGCAGTTCATATTTACATTGTATTACAAATAAGGATAGTTGTCGTTTTCGTGAATCAATTAAATCTGATAAGATTTTGTTGGGGGGGGGGGGGCCATGTGTCCAGCAATGCCGACACACAAAATAAACAAAATACGATCGATTCCAGACGTATCTAATCTATTTTCAATTTTTAGTGTTCATAATTAAACATTTATAGTAATTCTTTAAGTTAAGAGTGTATGCTTAATAAACAAAATTAATAGATTAAATGACTGAATAAAGTTATTGTACATGTACAAACATAAACATTGTTTGTTTTCCATTGCATGCATGTGAAGTAAGCTGCAAGAATTACTGTCAACATATGTTGGTCTTATACTTGAGGATAGCTTCCTATTTGCAAATCATTTTGCTATCCTTTAGGAGCTTCCGGGGGCCTTCGGCCCTGCGGCCCCCAGCTAAAATATTTCCTTATTTTCCTTTTTTTTTAATTTCACCCATGTATACAGCTTGTTACATGTAACATGTTTATTTACTTTTGATTTTTTGTCTTTTGTGAATTTTAATAGATTTTAACATTCAAAGATCTGTAAAGACATGGTAAAAATGTATGAATGTTTTTGCAACTTTAGGAAGACATTTATGTCAAATGTTTGCCTCCCATTTATTGAAACATATATTTACAGTAAAACATCAGTGAAAGCATTGTAAAAGTAAAGTGATTAATAGAATGAGAACCAATAAAATACATTTTATTTTAACCTCTCCGGTGGTTTATAGAGAAATATCAGTGAAATAAAACTGGTATTTCACTGTTTTAAACAGTGAAAAATAGCAGTGAAAAATATCGATATTTTTCACTGTTTTACTGTGAAATGACGTCATTTTTTTCGACGAAATGACGTAATAAATCCTACGAAATTATCCAGTTTAATTCTTTTACAATATAAATAAGCGGTGAAAAAAGCATAAAATAAAAAGAAAATGTGTTGTATTCGATGGAATATCGATTTTAATTCACTCGTGATCATAAAAAATACATATTTTCACTCGTGGCAGCGCCACTTATGAAAATATTATTTTATATGATCACTCGTGAAATAAAATTGATATCCCATAGAATCCAACAAATATCCTCCATATATTTTGTACAAGTTGATTTTCCCTTTTTTGTTATGCAGGTAAGGAGCTGCTAAAAGATTAATAAGCTGTGTTGTGGGAAAATGTGGCTAAATGCATGTGCTTAAATTGTTATCCCAGATTAGCCAGTGCAGTCTTTAAGGCTAATCAGGGATAACACTGACTCTTTCAAAGTATTTTTTGTTGAAAGGAAGTCTCCTCTTTATGAAAATTAAGTCTAGTCGGAAAGTGTCCCCCCTGATTAGCTTATGGGAAATTTGTGTTAGTTTTGAATATTTATGAGCCACATATTGGCTTATGAAATTAAATCTCTGCAAGTTTAGAATTTTTTTTATGAATTTACAGGTTTATATAGCACTTGCCAACACTTTAAATGTTTAAATATATAATGGTCTGATTTGATTCATGTGTATGCTGTTTTGGACATGTAACCAAGGATATGCCAGATTTAAAAGTCATAAGAATGAAGATTTTCTGTTTAAACAATTCACATCCAATCAAAATGCTTGATTTTTTTATAAATTGAAATACAAACCTTTGTTTCAAGTTCATATCACCCATTGTGTTGTTTTCAGAAGAGCACCATCATCGATATTGATTTGGCGCAGCAACAGCACCAGTCCAGCCCGCATGAGCCTCAGTCAAGGACGAACCTTCCCCTCCACCTGACCCTAGCAGCCTCAGTCCACGACGACCCTTCCACTCGACCTGACCCTAGCGCCTCCACCTTGACCTACGGCCTCAAAAGGTCAGCTTTGTTGAACGATTCCATTCGTCTGCAGGAAATTCTGAGCACGTTGAGTACTCGTGAACTGTTCTCAACAACTGCAATGTCCTTGTTGAGTGAACCACACTCGAGCCTGAGTTAGTTCAGGTTGAGTGCCGGGATAGGAACAAGTGTTCCAGACACGAGGAGTTATAGCAAAAGTTATGTTAAAGCTAACAATCAGTTCTCGCTGTTGGACACCAGAAAGAATATCAAAACAATAAAAAGTTGGATAACCTGTACAAGGGCAGTAACGACTTCGTTTTGAACACTCATGGTACATCCCTGGGCATGCCTCAGGCGTGAATTCGGACATCTGAAACGAGGTGCTAAAGGTTAACCCATCAGGGTTTGTTACTTTGCACTCCAAGCCCAATTGACCACACATTGAATTGGCAATAGACAAGGCGTAAAAAAATAACAGCAGTTTGGATGTGTCAACCAGTATGCCCTTCGACTCTTAACTCGGCCATAAGCAATATCAATTAGGCTTGCATGTCATCTCAGCTTCTTGAGTATCTGGTATGACCTTAAAGAGTTATTTATACTGTCAAAGTTGGGGCAACAATTCAGCCCAATTCCTAATCTTAAAAAGTCTATTCCAAATTTTTCCATAATTACTGTCTAAAGTTCACAATTGACGGTTGGCTAAAACAATTATTTGATTTTAATAGGTTGTAACATCTATAAGTAGAACGTTAATATTAAATTTACAATAGTAATACACTTTATATTGATAGCACTTATTCTTAATTTTTAGCTCGGCGTTTTCGGAGAAAACTATAGGTATTGTCATAGCCAGCTCGTCGTCCGCCGGCGTCGTGCTAAAACCTTCACATTTTGCTCTAAAATCAAAGTGCTTCCACCTACAACTTTGAAACCTCATATGTAGATGCACCTTGATGAGGTCTACATGTCACACCCATTTTTGGGTCACTAGGTCAAAGGTTAAGGTCACTGTGACCTCTATAAAATAATAATAATTTCTGACAAGCTTTCATTTATTAAAAACTGCACCCTAGCCGAGCTTTTGCACTGGTTATGCGTAGCTCTTGTTAAGTAATTTATTAGCAAAAAGTTGTATTGTGTAACATTTAAAGTGGTATAGTCTCACATTTTTGAAGTTATGTCTGTTTAAAAAAAAGATAAGTATGGAAACTTGCTACAACATTTCAAGTGGGTTCACGTTATTCATTTAAACAATGCTATTATGAGTGCTACTTTGCACAAAAATCATTTCGCTATCCTAAATATCAATTATAGAAACAATGTTTTGCATTAAACAAACAGGTGTGTTAAGTAAGGTGTTACAGCATATATACATGTATTCAAGACGTATTTGTTTGTTACTAAAAACACTCTATTTTTCTATTTTAAGTTTACTTGCCATTTCCTTTTCAGATTACATTATTATCCAAGAAGAAGAACATTGTTGAAGTAAATGTTGAAAACAGTCCAAACCCCCTTCTCACACAAATACTACAAGTCGCTCGAGACATTCAGCACGCCACCTATGAACATCTCGCACAAAAACAACAAGTTGTTCAAGAAATTCAGCACGCCACCTATGAACATCTCCCACAAATACTACAAGTCGCTCAAGATTCAGCACGCCACCTATGAACATCTCCTACAAATACTACAAGTCGCTCAAGAAATTCAGCATGCCACCTATGAACATCTCCCACAAATAATACAAGTCATTCAAGAAATTCAGCACGCCACCTATGAACATCTCCAACAAATACTACAAGTCGCTCAAGAAATTCAGCACGCCACCTATGAACATCTCCCACAAATACTACAAGTCGTTCAAGAATTTCAGCACGCCACCTATGAACATCTCCCACAAATACTACAAGTTGCTCAAGAAATTCAGCACGCCACGTATGAACATCTCGCACAAATACTACAAGTTGTTTAAAAATTTGGCAGGCCACATATGAACATCTCCCAGAAATACTACAAGTCGCTCAAGATTCAGCACGCCACCTATGAACATCTCGCCCAAATACTACAAGTCGCTCAAGAAATTCAGCATGCCACCTATGAACATCTCCCACAAATACTACAAGTCGCTCAAGAAATTCAGCACGCCACCTATGAACATCTTCCAATACTACAAGTCGCTCAAGAAATTCAGCATGCCACCTATGACCATCTCGCACAAATACTACATGTCGGTGAAGAAATTCTGCACGCCATCTATGAACATCTCGCACAAATACTACAAGTCGCTCAAGAAATTCAGCACGCCATCTATGAAAATCTCCCACAAATACCACAAGTCGTTCAAGAAATTCAGCACGCCACGTATGAACATCTCCCACAAATACTACAAGTCGTTCAAGAAATTCAGCACGCCACCTATGAACATCTCACAAATACTACAAGTCACTCAAGAAATTCAGCACGCCACCTATGAACATCTCCCACAAATAATACAAGTTGTTCAAGACATTCAGCACGCCACGTATGATCATCCCCTTGAAATACTACAAGTCTTCAACAAATTCAGCACGTCACCTACGAACATCTCACAAATACTATAAGTCGCTCAAGAAAATCAGCACTCCAGGTATTAACATCTTGCACAAATACTACAAGTCGCTCAAGCAATTCAGCGTGTCACCTATGAACATCTTGCATGGTGGCTTGGTGAGTCTGACTTCTGTCTTGACAAGTCGCTCAAGATAAAATAATCGGATCTAACAGACAGAGCAGGTGCTGAGTGACTCGTCTGTTAACTTGACTGACCTCGATACGTTGCTCTCGAATAATGAGAACCTTACGCACGAGGAACAGTGCTGTCCAACATTCCCAGTTTTTGGTTGGCGACTTCACTGTCGGGACTCAGACAATCTCTGCCTATAGCCCTGCTGCAGCAGCAGCAGCAACAAAAACAGGTAGTATATTAGCTGCGCTCTGAGAATAACAGTGCTAAAGTGTTGTTCCAGATAAGCGTGTTAAGTCTGCCCAGGCTTATTAGTGACCACGTGTTCTGAATATGCCTTTAAAACAAAAAATTCCATTAAAGTGTAAAGTGCCGTGGCTGTTTGTGCAGACAGCACGGTCTAAGCTGGAACGACTCTTTTTTTTAACTGGTCAAACTGAGTAAATAAATACTTATAAGTGTTGATTTGATATCAGTGTTAATCTTAAAAGGTCAGGGCATATTTTCATACATTTTTTGTGCCAAAATTCAGCCTCTAAACCAAAAGTTGTTTCTCTGTTTTCACTTGTATATTACAAATAATCCCTTTTCATAAATTAAACATGATACTTATTAAATGTTGTTTAAGATAAGTTAAACAATTATTGAAATGCAGTAAACATTCTATGAAATAATTATCTGCATTTATTTTAAATAAGAATATCTATAAACTACACTTTACCACCTTTCCCAGGGTTTTCAGTATACAGATATGCAACTGGAGTGATGATATGCCCTGAAGATATTTATTAATTATACCCCCTGTTAATTGGGGTATAATGGAATCCCCTTGGACGGACGTCTATCTGTCTGTCATTCCATCTGTCTGTGGGCGATCACTTAACAATTCAACGTTCAGCTTTCAAACTTTCAGGTATTGTTCCTTCTCATATGAGGTTGTGTATATACATTGTATCATTCTACACTAAAAATTACAAAACTGAGACATTCTATAACATCATGCTACATATTCTGACTTGCGGCATTGGGGGATATTCTACGTCACAATTGTTACAAATTCGTGTTTGACTAGACAGCAATTACACTTTTTAATAGATGATTAAGCATTTTCAGTTATACGTAAATTACAATTTATTTTAATAGGATTAGAAGATGTTGTTTTCTTTTAAGAATTTTGAAAAAGCCATATTTTGGGATTGTGTCATCCACATAACTTGTTAATTGAATGGTCATGAAAAAAATTATATGACCATTCTCTCTTTTATTCTGGTACGGCAGTTGTCATTTGCTGGCATCAGTATATGCGCTTAAATAAGCCAGGAACATTAAGCTAACTGACCCCATTACTGTGACTGAAATGTATTTTTATGTGTAGGGGTCTATAAAAAAACTGATAACATTACTGGAATCTAATTTTTCTAGTTCTTACAGGACCCCATACAATCACAGTTTGGTACTCAGCTGAATTACATGCTCTCTGGTGAGCTGGAGCTGGACGCCCAAGGACAATTCCCGAGTATAGGCGTCGAGCTCTTGGGCCAGGAATTCGGGGCAAAGCTCAACGAGTCCTACCCCCAGGGTACAGCCACTCTAACCTTGGGGCTCCACACTTCACTGCTCAGGGGCAGAGATTATCTCATCTACAAGGTAGGTTGTAATGCAAAACGTTTCACAGTCATTCAAATAATTTTTGGTAGACTGCGGATATATTGATGTTTCCACTATATGAGGTAAGGAGGGTATAACGATTTACCCTTATTCGTGATTGTGTCCATCCTTTCATCTGTTCTTTTATCCCATACTCTTGTGTGGCCGCCCTAACTAAAAACGTATTGTGCTAAAGGGATTCAATCTTTGCATTTATTTAACAATGCATGTGAACTTGTGAAAGTTCATATTTTTCTTAGATTTTTCTGACATAGTTGGAGAGAAAACCCCCTTTTTGAAAACGTGTAGCGGTTAAATTAAACTTTTCGCTACTAGAGGCCTGAAACTTTCGATGAATTTTGGAAACTTTGGAATCCACAGTCCATCCGTTGGCGACGTGTTTGTGTTCGTCTGTCAACGTTTTCGTTAAAGGACATTTCCTCCTGAACCACTGAACATAATTTAATGAAACCTCACAGGAATGTTCCTTGGGTGTTCGAATTATTCATCTTTTTATGTCCCCTTTCGAAGAAAAGGGGGTATATAGTTTTAGCACTGTCCGTCTATCAGTCTGTCTGTCGCACTTTTCCTGTCCGCTCTCTAATTTAAATAGATTTCATCCGATCTTAACCAAACTTGGTCAGAAGTTGTATATAGACAATATCTAGGCCAAGTTCGAATATGGGTCATGCAGGCTCAAAAACTAGGTCACGGGGTCGAAAAAACAAATTCAAGAAAGTAATAAGCTTTAAATGGACATAATTATCTGACCTGCCAATTTATATATTTTTGTTAAATAAATCAAAGCGGCGCAAACACATCTGGTAAAAGGTCAAGGTCATCCCTCAAGGTCTAAGGTCAAACAAACAAATCCAAGGGAAGTAATAAGGTTTAAAGGGAGATAATTATTCAATATTGAACATAGCAACTTGATATTTGGCATACATGTGTATCTCATGGAGCTGCACATTTTGAGTGGTGAATCTACAGTCATGGTAGTGGCTTTTAATTATTTGCTACTACAATAGAGATTTGTTAGAGACAATTAGTTTTAAGGGAAGTAATTTATATAATTATAAATGTCAGATTATATATTTCCTTACCAACAATTTAAATTATTTTCACAGTTACTGTACAGATTTTTTATTTTGATTATTTATAACTCAAATGATTGATTTGTCAAAGTTTTTTTAAATGATATAATTATCATGTCTTTCCTGTACTTATGTGTGAATGGTATGGTTCATTACATATCTGTGGACTTATGTCCATAGATACATGATGGATTGGACAAAATCCAAGGGAAGTAAAAAGCTTGAAAGGGATATGATTTCTATACCTGCCAAATGATAAATATACATTTTATTTCAAAGCGGCGCAGTAGGGAGCATTGTGTTTCTGACGAACACATCTCTTGTTTGAAACTGCATAGCCAAGAGATTTAATGTTTGGTGTGCAACAGTGTAAAGTGAGTCATCGACAAATGTTTCCAAATAATGTGTCTTGGTCAAAACTGGCTTACCCCCAGGATTTCCCAGTTTTACAAGGATTTTATATTTGAAATGGAGCATAATCTAGAGGTCCCCTACACAGTTTGTTTTATTAATAAACTTGGTCCTAGTGATCATTGACTGATCCTGGTGAAACTGTCATATAAACATTGTGTTTACAGCAAAGCCCCAAGGGTTCATATTTGGTCCATGTAAATGATGACATTTCTTTTATCATTGAATATATTTTTATGTCCCCCGCTATAGTAGTGGGGGACATATTGTTTTTGCCCTGTCTGTTGGTTGGTTGGTTGATTGGTCTGTTGGTTGGTCTGTTGGTTGGTCTGTTTGCGCCAACTTTAACATTTTGCAATAACTTTTGCTATATTGAATAAAGCAACTTGATATTTGGCATGCATGTGTATCTCATGGAGCTGCACATTTTGAGTGGTGAAAGGTCAAGGTCAATGTCATCCTTCAAGGTCAGAGGTCAAATATATGTGGCCAAAATCGCTCATTTTATTAATACTTTTGCAATATTGAATATGGCAACTTGATATTTGGCATGCATGTGTATCTCATGGAGCTGCACATTTTGAGTGGTGAAAGGTCAAAGTCAAGGTCATCCTTCAAAGTCAGAGGTCAAATATATGTGGCCCAAATCGCTTATTTTATGAATACTTTTGCAATATGGAAGATAGCAACTTGATATTTGGCATGCATGTGTATCTCATGGAGCTGCACATTTTGAGTGGTGAAAGGTCAAGGTCATCCTTCAAGGTCAAATATATGGGTCGAAATTGCTCATGTAATGTCACTTCTGCAATATTGAAGCTAGCAATTTTATATTTGAAATGCGTGTGTATCTCATGGAGCTGCACATTTTGAGTGGTGAAAGGTCAAGGTCAATGTCATCCTTCAAGGTCAGAGGTCAAATATATGTGGCCAAAATCGCTCATTTTATGAATACTTTTGCAATATTGAATATGGCAACTTGATATTTGGCATGCATGTGTATCTCATGGAGCTGCACATTTTGAGTGGTGAAAGGTCAAGGTCATCCTTCAAGGTCAAATATATGGGTCGAAATTGCTCATGTAATGTCACTTCTGCAATATTGAAGCTAGCAATTTTATATTTGAAATGCGTTTGTATCTCATGGAGCTGCACATTTTGAGTGGTGAAAGGTCAAGGTCAAGGTCATCCTTCAAGGTCAAACGTCATATACGGGGACATTGTGTTTCACAAACGCATCTTGTTGGGATTTGTTAAGTTATTTCTTTATGTTTATAGGGTCCTTATCCTCACAAGTTCAGGCCCAGGAAACCATGCTTCTCAACTGCACCTAGCCACTACATCTCAACAGTAATAGTTTGTTTCGCCACTTTTAGAATGGGGCTTGGACTCTTTGTATTTCAAACAAGAACTATATTTCAAAAAGATATACGGCGTTGATTGTGTTTGTGGTTGATGAAAGATAAAGAGTTATATTAATGAGACAGCAAATTCCTTTTTCTACGCAGTTCTTAGCAGCATCACATGCAAATCAATAACCTTGCGCCAGATTTTGTGGCTAACTTCGCATTATTAGATATTGTTTACCATATATCTATAGTTTAAACCTATTTATTTTAGCTTGATTGCATTGAAAGCCTTAGGCTTATATAAACGCTCTCGATTCTATTGATAAAGAACAAAAATATACAAGAAGAATATAAATTGAATGATGATATACGAGTATATGGCCAAACACGAATCAACCGTACATATTTGAAATATTAATACGCGCGTTCTTCGAACAGACATGTATTGTTGTAGTGGTTTTTCGGACAAAGTTATGTGATTCGATTGTTAATAGTATCGTGAATCATTGCGCTCATGCTTAGTAAATTGGTTGCTATGGTGGAATAAATCTTATTAAATCAATCAAAACTAGTACATATCATGGAATTATTGAAAAACAATCCTTTATTGACATACCATAATTATATAACGCGAATATCTGCAATGAAGATATTTCCGGTCATGTTCACCGGGTTAACGCGATAGAGTTTATATAATGAGTCTTGTACTGACCGCGAACTGAACTTTATACCTTGTGAGATGGAATGCAATGCGTTAAAGTGAGGTCACGATTTCACTGCTGGAATGACGGTTTGTTTACAGCTTTATACTTTTTCATATTATTTTCGCTGTTTCGAAAACAATTTAACATATTTTGGTCAAAGCAAATATCAGGATATGGAACAACAATATTTATATGATCTAAAATATACGTGATCACAGAATGCAATACGGTAGTAATAACTAAATATGAGAACGCAACCTTTAAAAAAAACAAATGCTATGGCGCTGACAATCCTCTGGAAATAAAAGGTGCACGCACAAACCGTATTGATGTCAAGAGTTGAATGTAAAACTGTTCTATCTATCAAGCCTTTTCATTAGAGATACAGTTGTTTCATGCTGAACACGCAGTAAAACAGTGTTAAAAAGACGCGGACATGTTTTCAATGTTTTGGTTGTATGCTGAAATCAGCCAATAGAATAAATGAAGTGTATTCATTTGTGTCTAGCCGCGGTCAGGTCAGGTAAGGTCAAAAGTGACGTTAAACAGCTACGCCAAAAAAACTGTGTTGTTATTATCCCCCGCCATAGGCGAAGGGATATAATTTTTGGCGGTGTCAGTCCGTCCGTCTTTTTGTCCGGCCGGCACTTTTATGTCCGGAGCCATATCTTGGAAGTGCTTTGGTGGATTTCATTGAAACTTGGTATGAGTATATATATGGATAAGATGATGATGCATGCCAAATGGCATTGTACACCATCTGTTAATAATGGAGTTATGGCCCTTTGTATCTTGAAAAAAAATGCTTGTTAATATAAGCTTAGAGCTTTATCTCCATTAACAGATGAGCCAGAGCCATAAAACTTGCCATGTTGTTCTCAATCATCTGGGGTTGCTTCACATTCAACACCCATAATCTTAGGTGTTAAGGTCAAGGTCATACATTGAGGTCAAAGGTCACAAATTTGATGAATTATTCATTATTTAGTCATTCCTTTACTATGCATTAAACGAATTCTGTAATAACTTTCCATAGTAAATTGATTCATGAAAAATATGCTATCTGCATTTAATTGTCTGCAAACCCATCACAGGTACAAATGAGTTAAAAACAATAATTGACAAAAGGCACAACAATTCATTTATACCTTTTCTTTTTGTTCTACACCCATCCATAAACAACATTTATTTGATGGGGGATATCAATTCAACAAATTTGCTTGTTTTAAGTAAAATTGAGAAATAGGTGTTGTGGTTGTTTTTGCTAACAAATACTTTAATATTGAGGATAAAAGTTTGTTCAATATTACATTTACTATGGTTCAACTTGAACTGAAAATGGCATATATTTTTCTTTGTTTTGGAAACTTTCACTTGTTAATTTCAATCTGTCATTTTGGAAAAATGGATATTTTGTAACATTTGGAATGGGACCGAACAACAGCCCAAAATATTAAAATAAAAAAATAAAACTGAAGTAAGTTCCCTTATCATTAAAAAAGGGATCACTGTGGCACAGTTGTGAGCACCTAACACAATGTCCTGTCTTAAAATGCCAAGGTAGTCTCTTCTGAATGAAAATCCTGTCTTAGTCTAAAAAAAATCCCTGATTAGCCTGTGCCTGTGCACATGCATTAAGCCAAATTTTCCCTAAATGCGGCTTTTATAAGCCTGAGACTTTTGATGCAATCAAGCTTGAACAAATTGGTTAAACCAAAATGCACACAAAACTGGGTTTCCTGCTCTTCAATAAATTGACACGAATATCTTATTAATTTAAGGGTTAAAAGTGAAACTAGTGCATCTTCGATACAAATGTTAATAAGATAGACAGCTTCACGCTCAAACCTAAAATTATGGGTTATATTGAACATCCAGAGCTTTATTTCAAAAACGTCAATAGCATGCAAATTATCTGTAGGTACCAACCAAACTGACTTTTTAACTCTTTACCAAAATCACGTTCTATATCAAATGTAATGATCGTAATGAAACTGCCATTTCTATATCAAAGGGGTCAATGTTGTTTGTGCCTTTGTGTTAGATGGGTGTTATATTTGCGGAGATCTGGATAGCAATTTTAATCACCAATACTGTGATTGTAATTGTAATTATATGCAAATTATAGTAGTAGTATAAGAAGCGTTGTATTGACTACATCAGGAATGTGCCTTATGGCTATAGCCCCCAGAAGAATTGTTAGTGATATGTGGTACATATTTACACATTTAAAGATCTTTTTCAAGCTTACTTGAGCAGAAAATGCTCTGGTAAGAAATTGTGATAACCCTATGCCAATCAATGTGCTGTGTGCGTTTGGTCAACTTTTGGCTCGTTAACACTTTAGATGCCTTATTTGTTGATCCGATCTTCATGAAACTTGGCCAAAAACTAGGAAACCAGATCAAATCTTTCAAAACCCCATGCCACTATAGGGGCAACATGTATGACTCAATCTCGATAAAAACTTAGTAAGCATGCTTATCTTGACAATGTCTAAGCCAATTTGGAATTTAGGTCAACAGTTAGAAAAGCCTTCTTACTACTCCAGAGGACACATTTATGACTCAATTTGATGAAACTTGGTCAAAATGCTTATCTTTCAATTTATTTGATGAAACTTGGTCAAATGCTTATCTTTCAATTTATTTGATGAAACTTGGTCCAAATGCTTATCTTTCAATTTTCATGTCTGAGTTTGAATCTATGTCACATGTACCCAACAACTAGGTCATGAGGTACAATCTTTCTTCCCACTCAAAATCGATCAAACTTGGTCAAAATGTTGATCTTGAATGCTGCATATTGAAATCACATCATGTGCGTTCAAAAACTGGGTAACTAGGTAAAATGTTCTAAATATCATGTTACCACTCTAGAGGTTGCATTGACGACTCAATCTTGATAAAACTTCATCTTTTTTTATTTTGTCTAGACCAATTTTGAAATTCGATCACATCTTTCCATAAACTAAGTCTTTAAGTTAAATCTCAGACCACTCTAGAAGCCACATTTATGACTCAGTCATGTTTAAACTGGGGCATAATGTTTATCTTGACAATATCATCTTATAATCAATGCCATTTTCGAAACTCGCTTAAGTGAGGTCAAAAAGGCAAGTCTTCTACCAAAGTTTTAAGTCGAACTAAGGTAAGTCTTAAGGGGCATCCTGACCCTTTTGTAACAATAAGCAGGATGCAGATATTTTTCAAAAAAACGATATTTTGCATTGTTTTCAATTAAAGAACTTATAGATTGTATTTAAAGAAAATCGTTACATTTAAGGAATATTGTTTTTTTTTGTTCAGTGTACTTAAAATACTTACATGTGTATCGCATTTAAATTCAGACTTAAATGCATGTTATGTTTTCATTCTATGTTCAAAGATATCTGTCATTTGGAGGGAGAAAGAAAGAGATGTTTAAATAGCAAAACATGCACACATTGCTGCTTCAGCCTCAATATGAATTGCAGCGGCAGCAGCAGAAGCAACAGCGCTCACAATTCAACAATAAACAGTTCCATTGACGAGCGCTTTTAAATGTATGAGACTTGAAAATACTCATTATCGAGACTCACCTGTGATGAATGTTTTCTTTATTCTTTTACTGGGTAATTACAGTTGAGCCTAGCTGTGAGATAAGGCATGTGCCTTAAGTGTTGTCCTTGCAGGCTTATCTGGGAAGACACTTTCTGCTAAAATGGTGTTTTATGCCTCCGGATCGAATATAACCTTGTTTCTAAAATAGCTGCTGTTCGGCTGCAAAGCACAGTAAGGGGCATTGTGTTTCACAATCACAGCTCTTATGTTTGTATAAAGAAAGTCTCTTCTTGGAAAAAATCTAGTTTAGGCGGAGTGTCGTCAGCGATTAGCCTGCAAGGACTTCACAGGCCTATTTGAGACGATACTTTAAACACATACATTTAACCATTTTTACAGAGAGGCGCAATTTTGTGAATTGTTATAAATATAACATTGATATGCTGTCCATGTGACCTTTTCATAACTTGATGTGCCCACTATATCTACAAATTGATTGTTTAATGTTTATGCCTTGTTATTGTTCCATTCCCTTGTTGCAATAGCACATTATTGTTTTGCTGTAAGTGCGCTGCACACACTATTGCGTCTGCTCTCTATTTCAAAACATCTGATCATCATGAAATATGTTGATAATGTTTTTGATCATAATATCTAGACCAAATTTAGTGACCAACCAGATCTCATGTAGCACCTCCAACATATGTTTTTGTTTAATGAAGAAAAATTGACCAAATTAAACGTGTCTGCCATTTCACTCACAATCAATATAACCCAGTCTTCTTAGCAGGTGTATTGTTGGCATTCTTGTTTATTCGATGTTTGAACTGTCTGAAAACTGTGTAGATGTGACAAATAGAATGATCTCCTGCTGATGCAACTGAAGTTACATTTGTTGATATTTTATTTCACAGGACAACATGTCAATGAACCAGGCACCTTTTTCTGAAAACCTCGCCGAGCTAATGAACAGTGCAACTGCGCCATATGTGACCCTTCAGAGAATGGAATTCCTAGCCAAATATCTAATCGGTGCCAATCTGGGCTCCAGCAGCAGCCTCAGCCATGGGGGACAGGTTTATGAAGCAATCTGGGCTCCAGGAGCAGCCTCAGCAGTGGGGGACAGGTTTATGAAGCAATCTGGGCTCCAGGAGCAGCCTCAGCCATGGGGGACAGGTTTTTGAAGCAATCTGGGCTCCAGCAGCAGCCTCAGCCATGGGGGACAGGTTTATGAAGCAATCTGGGCTCCAGGAGCAGCCTCAGCCGTGGGGGACAGGTTTATGAAGCAATCTGGGCTCCAGCAGCAGCCTCAGCCATGGGGGACAGGTTTATGAAGCAGGGCTCTAGCAGCAGCCTCAGCCGTGGGGGACAGGTTTATGAAGCACCCTGAACTTCTCAATCTCACAGCAACAGTAGATCAACATGACCTCCAGCAGCAGCCTCAGCCGTGGGGGACAGGTTAATGAAGCAGGGCTCTAGCAGCAGCCTCAGCCATGGGGGACAGGTTTATGAAGCAGGGCTCTAGCAGCAGCCTCAGCCATGGGGGACAGGTTTATGAAGCTTCCTGAACTTCTCAATCTCACAGCAACAGTAGATCAACATGACCTGAAAGGTGGGGATAAGAACTTCTCAATCTCACAGCAACAGTAGATCAACATGACCTCTAGCAGCAGCCTCAGCCATGGGGGACAGGTTTATGAAGCAGGGCTCTAGCAGCAGCCTCAGCCGTGGGGGACAGGTTTATGAAGCACCCTGAACTTCTCAATCTCACAGCAACAGTAGATCAACATGACCTCTAGCCGCAGCCTCAGCCGTGGGGGACAGGTTTATGAAGCACCCTGAACTTCTCAATCTCACAGCAACAGTAGATCAACATGACCTCTAGCAGCAGCCTCAGCCGTGGGGGACAGGTCTCTAGCAGCAGCCTCAGCCGTGGGGGACAGGTTTATGAAGCACCCTGAACTTCTCAATCTCACAGCAACAGTAGATCAACATGACCTCTAGCAGCAGCCTCAGCCGTGGGGGACAGGTTTATGAAGCAGGGCTCCAGCAGCAGCCTCTTCCATGGGGGACAGGTTTATGAAGCACCCTGATCTTCTCAATCTCACAGCAACAGTAGATCAACATGACCTCCAGCAGCAGCCTCAGCCATGGGGGATAGGTTTATGAAGCAATCTGAACTTCTCAATCTCACATCAACAGTAGATCAACATGACCTCTAGCAGCAGCCTCAGCCGTGGGGGACAGGTTTATGAAGCAGGGCTCCAGCAGCAGCCTCAGCCGTGGGGGACAGGTTTATGAAGCAGGGCTCCAGCAGCAACCTCAGCCATGGGGGACAGGTTTATGAAGCACCCTGATCTCACAGCAACAGTAGATCAACATGACCTGAAAGGTGGGGATGAGAACTAATGATAATTAAACCCCACACACTAAGTTTTGGAGATAGTTTATTGGAGTCAATGTCTGTAAGTTGGTCAGTCAGAGGGGCTTTTTGTCTGCATTAAATGTAAACATATTTGTATCAAACCAAATCTACATTTCTCAAGGGATTTTATTATATCTTCAACTGTGTGAACCCCATGAAGTGCGGGTTGAGGTATGGTAATCATTTTGTGACAAAGCTCTAAGTTATCATTGGCCAAGTCACTCTCTTGCACAATATTAATGTACTGACTCTGTATCTCACCATACATGGGAATTCAGAGGCTGTGTAACTTATATTGTATTCAGAGTTATTTACTAACATTTTGACCACAGAACTGTGTAAATAGCTTTGTTTAAAACAAAGGAAGCATAGTCACTAGAATCACTTGAGATAAAAAATTGTCAATGCAGGAACCATTGTGAATTAGTATATTATATTATGACACATTTACCAGAATATATTTTTCTTTCAGCGGTTTGTGTTCAGTGTCTAACAGTAGTCTAATGACCAAGCCACGTCAGCAAAGCAGCAATAACAGCAGTCAAGTAAGTTGTCTTCAACATTTAAGAGTACCAAGGGTCGCAGTCTTTTGCTCAATATGGATTGTTTTAAAAAAATACTAATGTAGTTATTGAAAATATTTGTTGATTTCCGTGTAAGATGGAAATGTTTTATAGCACAATACATCGACACCACAAATGCATATGAATGATAACTAATAGAATTATTAATGCCAAAAATCAAAACATAAATTTCTTTATATTTTTCTTCAAAAAATGTATGAAGAACTTATTAAGTTTGTTTCAAAATATATCTGAACAATATATGTTTCAAAATATATATCTAAACATATTGATGTTTTAGACTTCGCTTTGATTTATTTTCCCTATGATTTCTCTTCTCGTAAACAGGTCGAGGATCACCCAAAACCACTTGGTGCCTAGCGATAATTTTTTCTGCTACCAACTTGACCTGGTTATTGTACTCACGCGGGAGTCAGGTTTAAGGTCACATTAGGTTTAAAGGCTAAAATCAGCATATATGGTCATGGTAGTAAGAAAATTTAAGATAATAAAGGGACTTGTTGACCAACTTGATGACCAAGTTATTTAATATTGTTCCAAATGTATCTTTAAAGGAAATGACTGCAATACAGGGCATCATAAGAAAATCTACATACTTTCCCCTTTAAATGTGTAAAATTAACAATAAACAAAATGACTACAAAACAGGCATTTCCAAGAACATCTTTGAACATTTTCCTTTAAGTATTGCTCAATCTTTCTCAGTGAACAAAATGTATGCAGAAAGAAAAACTTTGTCTCTATAAAGATTGCTCAATATGTTTTTACTGCAAACGGATTTATTACAGAACAGGAATGTATTTTTTAACATTATCGTTGAAATTTCTCAACCATTTGCAGTTAACAACATGACTGCACAATATGGCATCAATGGCAAAGCAGAAGTGATCAGAGGGGGTTATAACGTGCAAGTCAAGAAGGCGACGTCCATGACGAGACTGGTATGGTTCGCTGTTTTATACTAATTATTACTTTTATTAATTTTGAAATGCGGTAAGAAAGTGATGCTCGTTTGTTTCGTATTGATATACACATATATCTCGACTTTACTCTCTACAAATTTGTTTAGCAGGATCTGTAAATTTGTTTCCCCGCTAAAACATTTTGTAGCGAGTAGAGATATAGAGCGAGTATTAATACAAAATAATGCTTATTACTCAGCCCGGACGCAACCATCTTGACTATCAAGTAATTATCCCCTCTCTTTGATTGTCCCAAACTTATGTCAATCAACTTTCTCAAATTGTGTTGCATTTCGTGAATCATCAACTATGTATACCACTTTTGTCACAAAAAGTATATTCAACCTGTGTCTGCGCCACTTGTTTTTATATAAATACTTTGCAGACAATTTGGTCATTACCAACAAATAAAATACTAATTTATAAAATTTAGTCTTGATTGCATTGACTGTAGATTAAGTTTTAAGAGGCTTTCAACTCTAGAACATCGTGGACAAAAGGCTTTAGATAAGCCTGATTATTTTACGTGTATGACTTATTAAGGGACTCAACACGAGTGACCGGTTGAAAAAGTTGAACCATTCCTGGGAGTCTTGAAGAATGTCAAAGTCAAGCTAGCATTGCCTTCAAAAATGTGTCTTGTTTGACACATGACTGACTTTATTTCCAGAAAACCCTGATTACAAAATGCAGAGTCTGCTCCCGAAGCATTTGCAGACACAGAACATGAACCCGCTGCAGTCATCGTCTTCAGATTATATCATCTCTATGGTGCAGGACCCTCAGTCTGTGAACACAGGGAACCTTCGGTGAGTAACGAGTCATGCACATGCTTTTTGCATGGCCCCAATTTAAGAGTTAGGTGGGTAAATATAGATTTACCCTTGTCCGTCCA
Source organism: Dreissena polymorpha (assembly GCF_020536995.1). NCBI lineage: Eukaryota > Metazoa > Mollusca > Bivalvia > Myida > Dreissenidae > Dreissena > Dreissena polymorpha. The sequence goes on from NC_068367.1 coordinate 41,858,151, forward strand.
TATGTCGTTCGCTGCAACTCTCGTATTTTTTGTCTACTGTAACCTCGAAAATTATTGCTTCCTGTGTGATGAAACCAAACATATGTACCATCATATGAACTTGCCTTGCTGTGTATTATGGTTCATTTTTGTTTGACGTCAGTTGAGTTTTGTGACACAAGAAAAATGTGGGTGCATCCGTGACCATGGTCACCAACATTTTCCTACTTCACCAAAGAGATATATATTTCTTAGAAAAACTCTTGCCCAATGAATGTTTTAGGGGCCATCAGCTAGTAAACCCTTGCCTATTTTCATTAATCATTAGGTACTACTTTTCCAATGCCAAAAACGAATCTTTATTAAATCCAATCCCAACGTATTAGTAGATAAAGAGGTTATGTTTCACCTTTAATATGTATTATCGATGCTTATTTCATCAATAGTTTCAGGACCATTATTTCCTCTGTGGATTCAAATCAGAAAAGTTGTAACACTCTATGACAGTGCGGTTCATGTTCTTTTTGTCATTGGTATCAAAAATAATATGAAAAACCAAAATTTACTCGTATGCATTTTTCTTGTTTTTCAGACGCCAATGACGAAATCAAACCATCCAATCAGAAACACATCCTGTTGCAGCAGTTATTACCATATTGACCCCAGTCAAACAAAAGAAGCTCAGAGATAAATACTGTTTATGGAGTTCTAGTCTCTCATTACCTTGTGGTATGTTGAGCACGTACTCTGACAGGTTCTATCTTATAATTGTTTGACTGGTGGAATATAAATGACCTTGTTCAAGTCGAAATGTCAGAATAACAATTCATAATTCAAATGCCGAAAAGTCATATCAACAGCCACATTTGTTATGTGACCAGCAAAGTTGTATTCAAAGAGACACAATAGTTTACTTTATATTTTCTTGTGACCAACCAAGTTGTATTTAATGAAAAACAATAGTTTATGTTTTATGGGAATTATGATGCTGTTAGTCATGTTATGTTGGACGTTTTAGTTAAATATAGTATGTTACAAACTGTATTATTTGAAGCACACATATTGCAGGTATATCCAATGTCTGTGTCTGTATTATGAACCTTTCACTTCAGATTTTGATCCGGATATGGTAAATTTAAGGGAAATACAATCATAACAAAGTTATTTTAAGATTATCAAAGCTGTTTAAATGTTTATGGTAACTTGGACACAATTGAAAATATATTGGCGTATTGTCCATGTTTCAGTTTTCTGTTTTACCAGTAATATAGATGTGCTCATTAAAATAATGCTTCAAAGAGGTTGAGAGTTATGAAAGTTCAGCTTTTCTGTATATCAATCTTTCTGAACTCAATACTTGTCAATTTGCTCATTCGGGTCGGTATTTGATCCAAAATCTTGTTAAGTAGCATACTATTTCAAGGGAATATAAATTAATTCTGGGAAAAAGTTTTTAATCTACTTAAATTTATTGATTTTTTGTTACCACCAGTACTTTGTTGATTTCAATTGCTATGGTTTGCTAAATAATTAAAGCATGACTGTTGTTTTATTTGGAAAGCTTTTAATAAAACTCAGAATTAAAAACAATATTTAAAAAAAAAGATGAGTTTTATGAAAAATGGCACATTTTATGTTTGTTAATTTGTGTTGTAAGATCATACACTTACATGCTCATAAGTGTTAACATTCGATTTTGGATGTTAAAGTTTATAATGCTTTATATATGCATATGTAGATTTACACAACCAGATTGTACCTTCTTAAATCAGTGAGTAATTTAACCCAGATTTCTTGATAACTGTTTATAGGTATATTTTGCCATTTATACATAGAGCAACTGCAAAGCGATTGTATTTTCGATGTAAATCATACATTTAGTGTTGCCATTGTTTAAACTCACTGTTTACATTTATTTGTACACACCATTGTTATAAAACAACATTGCTTGTGTAAATGCACATATATGTATAAAAACTGTTTAATAATGCAGCATTAAATATTCTGAAGAGAAAAGGATATTTACGGCAATAGAAACACCTTGTTATATGCTATGCTTTTCATCGAATGAATTTGAGCAACTATTAAAATGAATTTATTTCTTCTTTAATTTTAACTAAATACAACGATAGTACCTTGAAATTAGAAATGAGTCAATTACAAAATAAGGGAGAGTGATGTCATATGTTAACAATTGTCAGGCATAGCAATTGCCTCTATTGGTAATATAACAGAGCAATATTATTTGCTTAAACAATACAAATTAAGATGTCTTTTTTTGTTAGATAATAATTGTGTTTACAACTTGATATAACGAGTAAATACATACAGAATTTCAAATTATTTCGCAATATATACTCGGCAATAAGTGAAAGTCTAAAAGGATTTTGTGGAATAAACAATTTGCAAATTATTTGCTTGTTTCATGAAGTAATAGTTAAGGTAAAATGTGGTACTTATTGTTACACAAACACAATGTGTAATAACAAAATGCATCAGTAATGACATTTATTAAAATTCCTTAAATTTGCATGACTACTCAGTGCTTTGAGTTTTGTAATTGTGACGATTATAAGTGAATATTCTGCAAAAAATACCTCTATACGAAATGTGTATATTTCAATAATAATGGTATACTTGTATGCAAAGTACTTGAATAGTTTTGATGTATTGCTGATAAAGAATTGTGTAATTGTACTAGTCCTATTCCAGTTTGTGTAACGTTGACCGTTCAACATAAGCTGTCAGTGGAGTGAATTCACTGGGGCCAGTTTCTGTAAATCTTCCGATTTAAAACTGCAGCATACACGTATGTCTTAAATCCAGATTTACATAACAGTGTGGTTGTTTATCTTGAATTTGTATTGAATGCATAAAACATGTTTGTTCTGTTTTTGAACAACTGAAGATAGCTTTAAATGTGTACATTGTGTTTCATTTTTAGATATATCAAATTGATACATAGAAAACAAAATACAAAATGTGCAATAATTGGTGTGCATGTTTAGCCCAAAAAATGTTTTCATACAAGCATATAAGTATTGGACTATATGATACTGTAAGATGAAATGTTTAAATCACGTCATGATGTGTTCATCTACTTTAAATAAACATTTTTCATAAGTAGATATTGGCTGTATAAACTCTATTGAAACTGCCCCCAATTCATTTTAATTGCTTTTGTAAATATATTCAATATGTAACATTATTGTTAATGGTATGTTTATAGTTAAAGTGTAAGTGTTTCTCTAAACTGTAACCGGGTGTCTGTTTAATTTATTGAGATGTGTTTATATTGTCCGGCTTATTAAATTAAATATTGTGCAAATTGTCGCATTGTGGTTGTTGTGATAAAAACAAAGCACTTTCCACTACTCATGTTTGTTTTGGTTCACTATTTTTATAACCAGTGTTTTGTCAGTATACTAAATATTTTAGTTTTGCAATTTCTTTTCACTTAAACAGCCAACACCATTTATTGGATGACGTAGTTGTATGCATAGGAATTTAAGCTTAATAAACGTCTATAACAGAACTTAAAAGTACATTTAGACTATATCGATAAACACGACATATCATTTAAAAGAATTCGGCGTATATCCTGACTTTGAAATACAGGTAGAAAATTGAAGTGTGTGTGTTATTTAATTAAAAACAAAGGTTTATGTATTTTTGTGTTTTCTGTTCACTTTAAAGTCGCATATCCACCGCATGAAATGTTTGAAGTGCAGGTATATTACATCAGAAAACAGTGTTCGTAGATAGAGATTTTACTACAGGAGATCACATCATATGTGTCCTCACATGGTTAATTATAAATATATTCCTTTGTAATCAAAACATGTTAATGTTTGATGACGACACCGTTTTATTTCCATACATTCAAATAACACTGTTACATCAGCGTCATACGAAATTTGGTCGTATGGCATAAGCAGCCAACGTAGCTCAAGTCAAGCATGTGTACTTGTGCAGTCGTGTCAGGGGCTACGCTTTCCGCTATAAAACACACACAAGGTTTCGTGGTATCTCTGGAGTAGCCTATCCTGTGTGCATGTCCTGACAAGACCGTGCTTATGCACAGGCTGAACTGGAGCAACGCATGCAGCTTAGTGCATAAGTCCCATTTTTGCAAAACGCAGGTCTTTAAAAATATAATTGCGTCTTGTAAATTGTACATCAAACAACGATACTTCTAGGTAGAAAATTGAGGTCATACGGTGTTATTTTTAGCAAACTGGCAAATGTCGGTAGGCCTCATCGACAACATCGTTAATGAATATAAATCAATAAATATTGATAAAATTATAAAGCCTTACAAACTTGAAACCATAGTAACGAGTAATAAGTGTGACTGATTATGTTCTCGTTCCCGCCACGGTCAATCTTATTCTGTCTTTTTTGTTCTTAAATTATGTTCGTTTGTTTCGTTTAAACGTAGCTCTACAGTCCTGTGTTTAAAAGTCAGAAATTGAGCGAATTGACTAACACTTAAAACACTCACTGCTCTGTGAATAAGTTCCTGTAACGAATTGAGTTTTACATAAGCCGTGATTTCAGCAATACCATCATGATCTCTCTTTAAATGCATTGCATTGCATCACGCACGAAATCACTATCAATGCGCGGGGCAGCCTGTTAGGAAATCGTCATTTGAACGCTTTCGTGTTAAGGCGAAACTTTAAATATGTCTTGACCATATATCTATTGAAAAAAGATATTTGTCGTATCCAATAACATGGCGAGTACATAATACAGTCTTAATGTGTTTACAATGAACGATAACGTTTGGTATTGATTAAATTACAATTATTCCATCAACTTCACCATTTTATTTAGGACTCTTCGATATGGGTTTTATGCAGTTAAAAACTGCGCAGGGAAAACAATCATCCGCGATATTTGATCTAATTGATATAGCTGATTCTATTGCACAGACATTCACAAATTGTATCACCGCATATCGGTGTTTAAAGATATGTGTGTTTAACAGTGAGCAAATAAAGATACATGCTGTTCTTGTTGATGTATCTGTTATTTAACCCCAAATGCATGAATGAAGCTGACTAAAAATACAACATTGATCCGTCTCCTATCGTTATTTTTGTCCGTTTTGAGATTTTTGGTCGCCAATATGACCGTTCTAGTGGATCTCGTGCAGACTGTATCTCTCTTCGCCGGCGTACGTCTTTAAAATCGATTGCTGCGGAAACGAGGCCAATTGCTACTGGATACCGGTAAATTTGGAACACACTTTTTTCGTTATTGAAGTGCCACATAAAAATTTTCAAGATTTTATATCTCTCCTTACTTCCAAAGTATGACGTCCTTTCTAGCGTCTCAAGTATTAACCGTAAGTTTAAGAGTAAACGTACTGACTACCGATACATTGAGCCAAAAGAAAGAGGTTTCTTTTCTGTGCGAAACAATAACTAAGTGTTGACAAAGACCCTTCAAGCGCTTAATTTCGTATGGATCGAACTCACGACCTCAATATCGTATGGATGACACCATTACACCTCTGCGACATCTCAGAATCCTGATAAATGAAAATTAAATAAATAATTATTAGTTACGCATATATTAGCTTAGGCTTGAAAATATGTTGTGGATAAAATACGTTCTGTATTAATTGGACAATAGAATTATGTTTTATACAATTAGAGCTTTTTCTACTCTTATCTCACATCGGGAAAAGGGAGTGTTTATAATTGGGAATTCTCAAGCCTAGGCCATGCAGAATAAAGTATAAATATACTTATTGAAGATTGACTGCGTCAAAAGAGCGCGTGTATTGAGACGCATTCAAGTTCAAGAATAACCAGAACTAGTCGTCTTTTTGAGAAATTTTATCTCACCGCAAAACATGTAAATTGGAAGGGGTTGAACTCAAAACATATTGACCCCTAGGCAGACACCATATCAACTAAACCACTTGATGTCGCAAAAGTTTTTAACACATTTTCAAAACGTCGTGGCATATAATTATTAATAATTATAAAACAATGACACCTTAGCTCGCTCTTCAAAAGAGGAAACATGTCAAGAGCAATATCCATTATTTGTTAGTTAATAATATTAGCGTTAAGATACTTTAAAGATATAAAATAATTTTATAAATAGTTTTATTTATATATTGATTCAGTGCGGTAGTTTAAGGTTATGATCAAGACGAAAGTGATAAAAACCCGGATGAAATACAACATATACAGATTAAACGATAGCACATTATAATAGACGACAGATGATGATTATTTTTTAAACTGTGAAGAAATCCCCACGTTATTGGAACACTTCTGTGTAGAGACGTATTGTTAGGAACGTAATAAGAACGATCTCCGATCAACTACACCACTGAAATTTTAAGTTGTTCGCTAAAATTGTACATGTATATACAATATAGGCAAAATAACATTGTGTTCGTCACATGTTTGTAGTGTGAGCTGTTTGTTCCGTTGTTTGGCATTTCGTACAGACGAAAGGGCGCTGACGCATATGCATGGGAAATTTTATGAATTTCACTGATCGAACCAACATTGACGAAATGTTATACAAGCAATGTGGCAGTCACGGTTATTTTTCTGTTGATTGGAGTGAATGCATGACAAAGCAAACGACACACTACTTGCGGCTTTGAAAACCACCGACTTTGCCAATCGCAAAACCAGTTTGTATATATGGAATCAAAAATACAAGTAAAGAAACAGTTTAATTAATAGGAAAGTTAAGATGTTTTAATGTGAAAGTTGGAACGCATTCGTTATTTCACAATTTATCCTCAACGAACTAAACTAGCCGTGAAATGTCATGTATTGCACCAGCTATGTTTCATAACGTAGTTTACATGCTTTACACTTACATGTGTATCTTGTTAATATTGATATGTTTCTATCCTGATTTACTTGAAGACCCCAATATCAACGAATAAAAAACACCATGACATCTGTACTTTAGGTTTCATCTGCAGAAATTCTCTTTATGGACCACAAGCAATCTTTTCATCATGAGCAAGTCAGATGACCGAATGAAGACATCAATATGAGCTCTACACCGACTAGCTCTACTCGGTACCGTCACAAACGGATTATTATAATCTCGGGAACATGATGATGATATACAAGATGATGTACATGTATGATGATGATAAGGACAAAAACGACGATGAGGGCTATGATGTTGACATCAATTATGTTTATGCTGATGATGGTGGTGATCGCGTGCGGATGATGATGTTGGTGATACGTGGGGATGCTGATGTTGGTGACACGTAGGAGGATGGTATTTGTGCTATCTAAGCACTTTTTTCAGATATGGCATGGCACAACAATAAGACTATTTCAGACTTCGCCAACAACACATGGTCGAAGTGTCATAGAAAATCGAACAATTATGCATGGTCATTTGACATTCTGTATTGTGAAGATATTTGTATCGATGAGTTTAAAACGTAACGTGTCATTTCACATTATTTAATTTAAATTATTGGTAATATTGACACGTTTTTGCAGACTTCATGTTGTTCTTCATGACTTTAATATTGTTGCATTACTAAGGTGAAAACATTTAGTTTTGATTAATAAATGACCAAACAAGCAGCGATGAAAAAATGCAAGTTTTCATCTTGAAGATTGCAAATGTACGGACGTATATGAAATATAGCAAGGGTTGTAATCACAGTGCATTTTTACCAAAAGTATGATTGGGTTGCCTTTCTTGTTGATATTAGCACAGGTCATTGTGAAACGTGAAAGAAGCAGTGTAACAAAATCTCTAATTTCGAATTCGCATGAGATCCTGGCAAGTACGATGTTCACTGAAAAGCAAATACACGCAAAATATTGAAGTTTTACATGGATGTAAAGTGTATTATTTGATGTTAATGTTTTCAGTAGAGCACCTCAATAACAATTTTATGATCGGTGCTGATATACAAATCATATAACACTTTTCCGTCATATTAAATTACTTCAAATTATTTATTTTTTAATTTAAATTTTAATTTCTAAATTCTTATTTAACAACATTTTTCCGGTCCGTTGAAATGTAGACGCCCAAAAGAGGAATCAACGAATGCAAATACCAGTCTAAAATGATTACAAATTTCTTGTAACATTTATGCTGATACAAGTATGTACATGTATTTTGAAGAGCGAAAACTATGTTTAAGCGGATGTTGCTAGAAAAATCATCAACATTCTAGGAATTGGAAGATGCATGAATCATATGAGCTAGAATAATATAATACATTCAATGATTATTTATATTAAATAGGATTAACTAGATCAATATTAAGAGCGATTTCGTCAATTAGTTTAATTTATATAATATTTCACACTGCTGTTAATCTGCTTTCTTAAGAACAAACTGTGTCCATTATTGACGGAAGAGCATTTTCATAAATTATGGTATTCCGAACCATATAGTTCGATGTGATTTAACGCAATGACGACATACATATTAATTACGTTCAAATGAAACGAAGGCATCAGTTAAATGATGTATTTCAAGTGGCATTAAACAATGAGCAAATTGTTAGTAAATAAATTATATTATCGCTTAAACTGCTATTTAACATACCACAAAACTGCATAATATGTCCAAGCATACAATCTAGATCATTAAATGAAAATATTACTACAATCCATACCGAGTACTGTGAACAGTTTTTTTTAATAAGCAAAATATAATAGTTAGTTAAATACCACAAAGGAATTCTTGAATTCTATGATTACACTATCGTCACTGCAAATGAATAAACTGCTCTGAATGGACAAAGCTTGGGACCGTTTTAAATAGTGTCGTTTGTAAAACCGATGTCTGAGAAGTAGTATCTATATGTAAGAAAGAAATATTATAATAATCTATATCAAAATCATAAAATAACAATTATATTTCAAGTGTATTTAGATTATATATTTATTTGAAAAAATATAATGGTAATCAAAGTTGTTTGTAAAAATATTCACGGAAATAAACGAAACCAAACAAATACCATGTGTGTACAATATACTGGCTCCTCAACTAAAACAACAACAAGATACAACACATTGCAACCAACACATGCGTCAGAAGCGGGGATTGACTAAGGGTCGCTCATGTGAAATGCAGTTGTGCACACCACTGCGCTAACCGAACAGCCGTTTTAGTAGAGCACCAAGAGCGCTCCATGTCGCGGGATATACTTTGTACTAAAACCCAAGGTTCTCTTACTGGTGACGTCGTGGTAACTACAATGCAATAGAGTGCAACACTTCACCGACGGGAAGCATACCCTCGAGAGTTTCCGTGGAGCCGCACAGAAATGGTTGGTTGATCGCTTGAGACTAAACGTAAACCGTAACGCACTCCGTCGATTGGGTAAACTGACGTGCCTTTAGCTGACTTATGCGGTTGCAGCCTTTTTGTAGACGTCTGTCTAAGTTTTCTGACTATAAAGCATAACCACTACTCCGTTCAACGTTCATTGCGTTGATCTTAGACATCGGTGTTTCTTCATATTGCGCAGTAAGACCGATTAATCAAATAAAATCAGTTAAGTGAAAGTTCCACTAATATCCCCCCCCCCCCCAATATCGTGTTATCAGGTTTTCCTAGCTTTATTTCGTAAACTGGTTTTATTATACGCGAGTCTATACGCATGACTGATTCCTTATTGTGGTGTGGTAATTTGAGTGCCTCTAGAGCTATACCAGCGGGAGTCTAAACTTCTAAGTGGGCTTCCCAAGTTGGAGAGTAGTGGTCAGACTTGTATCATCCACCTCTGCTCGAGGCCAATAGGTCAATCAAATCGGAAAACCAAGGACGGGAGACGCGCTAAAGCATTGGCTGGTTTGTCTCATACGACAAGAACAATACGAAAAATAAACCACAGCTCACGACGGATGCACGGGGCCAAAGTCCACATAACGATGGTGCAACGCTTTCTACTCCAAATATGGCAACAATAGATTGTTGTATGATGGTGTCCTGCGTATGCCAGATCTTTGAGTAATCTACAATAAGAATAGTATACGCAAGGTATTTCCTGATTAAATAAAATATGTAAAAAAAAACAGAAATCGTAAAATTATGTTTTCCATATTTCTCTCTATATTTGTGAACGCTTAGTAAATATGATCGAAAGTCGCCCTCTTGTTCGAAAACTTAAACTGAAATAGCACAAACAATTTTAGAGTAGGCATAACAAAGGGTCAGGTGGGGTCGTGGTATAAATTGTTTTCTCCTAATTTATTTTAACAAGCCATATATCGACGTAAAGCGCACAGAACGTGGTTATGGAGCATTAATGTTAAGAATGTAGTTTTTTACTCTGAGTGTATGCTTCTATAGTGATATTATGTATAGAAAAAAGTAACACGTCGAGCTAAATTTTCCACAATGATTTGAAGAACATTTCACAAGTTATAGTTCCACTCTTAATACCTACGTTTGAAAGTACGATAGTGATAGAAGTCCTAGACATTAGAAGATTATTTATATGCCTATGGTAGCAGTAAAAAATAGGGTTGTAAAAGGAGAAGACGTGACAATTATTGTGTACATTTCAGTACTTATACGGCAAATTATATTGTTTTTTGAAAATGTTTTCTAAGCATTTCACTATTATTTGCAAGGGCGTTGCAATTACGCTGTTATTGAGCAACTTATATAAAAAGAAAATTACCTCAATGATATTGGAACGAAATGTGGGGGGCACGAATTGATAAAAACTGCTATTTTCACGACAACATAAAAATATTGATACTTAAGTCTTAAGAGCGTGACATCACAACGAGGGAAAATTGCGTCTAACTTACAAAAATGTCCTTTCTGTAACCAACACGATATAAACTGAGGTGGGCCCTTCTTTACATAAGCTTATAATATTTGTTGTCCGTGTATTTATTTATAAATCATTACATTTTACTACAGTATGACAATGTCACATTGAATGTGGTGATTCGCCCCATGGTTATTTCGATCCCGATTGCAGAGCCTTATCTACAAAACTTCAGTTTACAGGTTGTATATTTCATTGACCCCCTGCTGAGATTTATTTACTCAACTTATGGTTTCTGTAATAACGTTTTAGTTCAATTACTCTTTCTCCAGAAACTTCATTAGACCTGTTCGCGGAAAACAATAAGTGTTAGCTCATGAGCCCGGGGCGATTATATTGGGTCCATACAATCACCAAAAAAGACCAAAAAACATTCAATTTCTCTATATATACATGAAAGTAAGCTATTAGGGCCGTTTTTTAATGGATTGCAAAGATGTATATATTTTGTCAATAATGACTTCATTAATTTGATTAAATATTGATTTACGTTTAAATATAAAGCACAAGAGTATTTTATGGCCACCGAAAAGCACTCCCTAGTCAGCACAGAATCACCTAAAAGCACTCAATTTCTTTCTCTATATATGAGGTAGTTTTCCAACATAATTAAATGTTGCCCAGCTCTTGCCACGTGAAGGCCACCTCTTGTAACATAAACATACGCAAAGAAGGTAGTAAAGTTACATAATTCAAGATTATGATTATAATAATAAATGTGAACAATGATAAAATAAACCACTAAAACCAGGTATGATTACTATTAAAATTTATAAAGAAATATACAAGACGGGGCATTTAACTAGTGTTTCATTTATTTCATGATAGAAATATCAACAGAATGCACAGATAAACTATCAGCGGAGTTTTACTTACACCACAACTGATTGAAGGTGTTAATGCTGTTATCTTATCAGCGGGTAAAATTGCATCCGCAGGGTTTTTTGGGGGCCCGATTTAACAGCCGAAATTCGGCTATATTCCCAATCGCAAAAAGTATACCAAAATTTGCCAACCAATTCCCAACTGGAAAAAAACCCGCTTATGACATCAACAATTTCGCTTTTTAACTAAGCGTAGTCCGATCCGGTTTCGTACGGGTTTTATACTATACCTCAATTTGGAGAACGTCGGCATTATTCGTGTGCACGCTATTCTCCGTGTTGCTAAGGCGCTTATTATATTTGCGATGAAATTCAAGCGTTTTGTGATTCGGCTGAATGGAAAACAAAGATGTTGCACAATTCGAAATATTACGTGAAAAAGATTCCTAATAAAAAACCTGGCGGCTAAACAAAAACTGTTGATTTTTTTAAGCAAGCGTCATTAAATAAACAAACATCATCAAAAAGTTAAAGTCCTCCCATGAGACTACTTCCATTGTTAATGATAGTAATTTAATAACAAGTGACTCGTTTGCATCGTCATCATTGATTTCCGAAAGCAAAGTGCTGACTGATGTTCAACATTTTGAAAGCATTCATTCTTCAGAAGAAGATGATGCGCCTCCTAATAAAATGGTGCCTGATGTGACTGAAGACTTTGTGTGAACTTATTATGTGGAAAACTGTTGATCATGATGTTTTTGTGGTGTTTGTGATTAAAGATGTTGAACTCATTCATGTGGTTTTAAATCCCATTTTATTTTCCCAATTTCTTGAAAATGCAGATAAAATTCCCAATTTCAAAGCCATGGGCTATCTTCCCAATACGCTGAAAAAAAACACTGCTCCGATTGAAGGTGATAATCTGATTACCCGCTGCGCACATGCGTTAATATGATAAAAATCCTTTTGCTACATGTACATGTGTACTGGTACACATCCGAGCATAGAATGTATCGTAACAAGTTGTTAAAAATGTACAGCAACTTTTTCTTTAAATAAATAATGCAGATATAACAATTTAACAATTGCAGTGTGTGTTTAGGAAGTTATAAGCCAGGGCTCTTAATTGAAACTTGCACAATTCAATTAACAAAATCAGTTTTGCAAAAACTGTATGATGCTTCTTACAAACCATTGCAAGTAAAAAATTGACTTAACACTAAACAACTCCGTTATACATCGCAACCTGTCATTTAATAAATATTTTGTAACCTTTCATTTTTAAAATTCAGCCATCTATTTCAAAGACCTATAGATAACACAGATTGGAAACTCTCCTCTTCGCGATAGCGATATGCGATAATATCTAACGGCGGACGCGGGTCACGCGACATTGATTTTGGAGATGCCGGTGTACCTGTAGATTCTTCCCTGTTCCAGCTACTGTCGGCCATTTTCTTATAAAGCAATCAATTATTCTTCGTAATTAGTCGTTAATATTTGTTGTCGTAGGGTATTATGAGCATGATCTGGTAGTTTATATTATATTGATATTGTTATTAACAATCTTAATGTGTTAATTAGTGTTTTTAGCGCTCGGTTGTCAGTTTGCAGAGCAATGAATGTCTGAAGCGCAACGTTACGAACTTCGCGTAGTGAGCAAAGTCGGTCGCCGAAAAAAGACATATTGAATATTTTTTGTGTGAATAAATATTAGTATTTATTTTCTGTGTTGATAATTCTTTAGGTTTTGGTAGTTATTATTCTAATTAATTATTAATTTATCGGAATTTGAAAGAGAACACTGGATTCGTTCATTTTCAATAATTTTTGAAAAATTGAAAGGCCCGAAGCATTTTTTTTTAAACATCTTCATTAAGCATCACATATTGATAACGTAAGATTTGTATGCTAGGTAAGATGTTAATCTATGTATGATTTATAAAAAGTAGACGAAAATGAGGTATTTTAAAGGATTTTGCATTTGTACAATTTGTACTATTTTATACTGTTATTCCATTCAATCATTTTTCACACCTGTCGCCAAAGTGGTTTGCTTCTTTTTGACAGACTTTTCTATTTCTCATCCCATATCGATGGTTGAAGTAAGATTTTTATGCGAGGCAAGATGTTAATCTAAGTATAGATTTAAACAAACCATAAGAAAATAATCAATTTAAAGTATTTGGCCTTATACAATGTTGGTACATTTTTAAGCTCTTTTCTTCTGTTGTACAAGATTGCTGTCAAACGTGTTTTTGTTCTTTTTGATAAACCTTTTCATTTTTCATCCCAAATAGATTAAGTCATATTTTTATGCTTGGTGATATGTTAATCTAGGTATGTATAAACTAAACTGGAGGAAAATGTTCATTTTAAAGGATTTTGGCCTTGTACAAAGATGGTACAATTTTAAGCTCTTTTACCCTATTATACACACATGTCGTCAAAGGTGCTTTGGTTCATTGTGAAAAACTTCGTCATTATTCACCTCAAATCGAAGAAATAAGATTTTTATTCTGGGTAATATGTTTATCTTGGTATGAATAAAAAACAAGATGAAAGTACAATGTATGGGTTTAAATTCTCATTTAATATCTTATTAGTATTACCAGTTTTCCTGTCAATGTTACACATGCAAGTTAATATAAAACATATTTTAACAGATAGCTGTGAGATTACTATTAAAACACAAACAAAAGCTGTGAGATGACTATAATTCGCCGGCCGCGGCAACTGATCACACAATTAAAATCAATCAACAACGCAAACTGATAAAAAAAGTTAGGATTCCTTCTTTTAATTAATTCTCAAGAATAAAGAAAAAACACACAAAGCATCTTCTTCAGTTCGCTAATTGATCCGACGATTAACACGCGCGTGAAATGTTGTTTTTTTCTTTTCGCGAAATCCTAGCCCACGATACTGAAAGCTTAATTTAATTACCAAAAGAAAAAAATGGATTACAAACAAAACTTTAAAAACCTATAACTCATGAATAAGAGCTAAATAAAAAGAGAATTAAACAATTGAAAAAATCTACACAATCAATATTGAAATAAGTCTAACTGAAACCGTTTTTGGATCGAACAATCATAGCATTTATTATACTGTAATGTTGTTTTAATCAGAGACCTAGATCTGTGTGTCCACATATATCTATCGGTTTTGAAATAATAATATTTTATAAGGTTTTAACTGTTTGAAATACCAAATTATACAAGAATATTTTATCAGCAAAAGCCTTTCAAATAAACTATTCAACAGCATTCTCGCCGCGATTTGAAAGTTCTTAGCGCTATTTCTTCAACGATCGCGGCATTATAAATTCTTATTGTAGGTAAATAAAATCGAGATTAAAAAAAACAACATAATTACTCATGTTTCTATGAAACTTCATTTTATAAAAATCGGATCATTATTGACCAAGTTACAGCCGCCTTTCATAGCGCCGTAACATTTTCGCATAACTTTGCTCCATAATCGTAGCCGTTGCTACTGACGCGTCGTTATCTTATCGCAATCGTGATACACCGGCTATCTCCGGACTACTCCGATTGATTCATGGAATAAATCGTCTGCTGATCCTCAGTGTACTTATCGGTTTCTCGACCACGTGACCCCTCCGAGAGATAGCCCGATAAGGCGCGAAGTTTCCAATCTGTGTTATCTATAGGTCTTTGTCTATTTCAAAGAGAGATAAACATGAATGTGAACAAGTTAGCAGCCCCAAGTCAATCTGATCCTATTGGAAACATTTCATATTTAATAGACTAGTGAATGTCAATATGTGTACAAACTGTATTCCATAGCTGTTTTCTTTTACACAAACTTCAACAATCACATGCATTTATTAGCAAAAAAACACAAAATATATTATTGCCTTATAGTTCACACAGTAAGGCCCACAACTGCCAAATTTAACTGAACATTTATAAATGCAGTCTATAAGGACCAGCATTAAAACAGTTAAGCTATTATTTCATTAAAATGTATGCGTGGTTTAAACTAGCATGCCCACTTGGTCGATGCTATTTAAGGACGTATGGTGCAGTTTTAATGAAAATGTTGTTATATCTAGAATTTGGTAATTTTTGGTATTTATCTAGAACCGTCTATTGTGCATAGAAAAGTAAAAATACAAATCATGGGTAACTGGTGTTGTTAATTTTTATTCGCACTTTAACTACACGCCTATTTTAGCATAATCATTTTAACAAATACGGTAAACACTGTATTATGTGAATTGGGAATAAGACATCTAACTGGGAATGGACATCATTTTGGTGATTTTCTTAAAACTAAACTATTCATTTCATAATCTTGGCTTTAATATACCATAAAAAAGTAGTAAATTAAAGAGAACACTGTTAAAAAACAACCTCTATTTCTCTCAAAATATATCATACTGGTTCAATTTGATTGCACATATCTTTTCTTAAAACAAAATCAATTGAATGACAAATGTTTTTTTATTAGTTTTTAACATCTACGAAAACATCAACAAAATACATATGAAAATTAACAAAATGCACACAAGTCATTTTTATTTTTACATGCCTTATCTAGATTTTGTCAAAATTTTAAAAGTAGGTTAATAGAGCATCCAACTGAAAACAAGATTTATACTGTACATTTTAAGGGGCATAGCGTCGATATTAATTGTAATTATTAGCATGGCTTGCCCAATATATTGCGATATACCAATGCAAAAGTAGATTTAAATGTAAATGAAAACACACATTATGTGTAGCAAGATCAGTAAAATTAAAACTTTACAACCCACCCCACACACCCCAAAAAGATGTATAGAATACATTTAAAGAGGCATATCAACGTTATTTAATTGTAATTCTTTACATGACTTGATCAATGTATTGCTGTATGCCAATGCAAATGTAGTTTTAAATTTAAATGGAAACACAAATAATTAGTAATATCCCTTCTCGAAAAAGTGCACTAAATGCGCATTTAATGCGCATTAAATGCACATTAAATGCGCATTTAATGCGCATGTTATTGGCACCGTATTTTTTGCTTAACAAGTGCATTTTATTCTGTTAAAAAAAACACTTTTTACTAGTGTGTTTATACATTTAAGTGTATTTTTTCCACGAAATAATACACTTAAGTGCGTTTATTATGATAATAAGTGCGCTTAAGTTTATTTTTAAGTGCATTTATACACTTGAGTGTATTTTAAGACATACAAATAATGCACTTCATGGTAAAAGTAATTTTTTTAAAGCGCATTAATACACTTGAGTGCATTTCCAGTCATTCAAATAATACACATTACAGAATTAAAAGCAAATTATTTAAGCGCATTAATACACTTGAGTGCATTTCCAGTCGTACAAATAATACACTTATCAGTAACTAAAGTAATCTTTCAAGTGCATCAATACACTTGAGTGTATTTTAACTCATACAAATAATACACTTCATGGAGTATTCAAAGTGAATTTTTTAAGCGCATTAATACACTTGAGTGCATTTCCAGACATACAAATAAAACACTTCATTGAGTATTCAAAGTGAATTTTTGTAAGCGCATTAATACACTTGAGTGTATTTCCACTGATACAAATAATACACCTTACAAAATTAAAAGTGAATATTTTTAAGCACATTAATACACTTGAGTGCATTCCCGGTCATACAAATAATACACCTTACAGTATTAAAAGTGAATTTTTAAGCGCATTAATACACTTGAGTGCATTTTCAGTCATACAAATGATACACTTTTTAAAGTGTTGGAAGTGAATTTTTTAAGCGCATTATACGCTCAAGTGTACTTTTCATCACTTCAAATTAATATGCTTAAAAATTAACCAAATTTAAAAAAAATCCCAGCATTTTGAAGTCAGCATTCATTCTTTTAAGGGGCTTGTTTACACTTAAATTGCATTTTTTGAAGTTTTTCATTTAATGCTTTAAATTCATAAATTTAAACATCCCAAATAACGTGCTCCAGTATAAAACAAAAATAAAGTTAAAATAAGAAAGAAAAAAGTAAGCCGCACCAAGGCTCGAACCACTGACCCTTGGATCGGTTTTTTCCCCGACTAAATATAGATTTTAAATGTAAATTTAAATATAAACACGCATTGTGACAACAACAACAACAACAAATATGGCGGAATCTGTATTGTCAAACACAGAAGAAGAAGGTAAAATATGTTTTTTATTGTAAAACTCAATAGTGCGTATGATTTCCTTTTTATAAAAGTAGATTAAAATAGTATAACTGATCAAATGATTCGTTTTCGTTCCATAAGTATATGCATATACATCACAGAACGAGTAAATACTGATTCTCTCGTTTACACTTGAGTTACAGACAGAGACTAAAATTAAAAGCCAAGTTGAATACAGAATTAACTTTAGTATTCGCGCAAATAAATTAAATTTATCATTAGCCTTGGAGTACTGAGATCATTTAAACAGTACAGTATCTTTTTCTTTCCTCATAACTGACAGTGACAACATTATTTGTTGGCAGGCAATTCAAGATGCTGTGCATTTATTGACATATTCATTATTGTGTGTTATATGACAATGACATTTATTATTAACTAAAATGCATTTGAATGGTACTGGTAGTTTATTAATTTAAACCCAAAACTCATAGTTAACCCTTTAAGCGCTGGAACCAAATTTTGAAGGCCTTTGCAAACAGTTTGGTTCCAGATGAGACGCCACAGAACGTGGCGTCTCATCAGGATCCAAACTGTTTGCTATTTTGATAGTATTCTTTGGAAAAAAATCAAAGAAATGGCTAATTTTAGAAATTCAGCGGATGACATATAGCAGATGAAAAATTTCCCAGCATGCAAAGGGTTAATGTATTTATATCAGTTTCTTCTGCACAGCTATTTTATAAATAAACTGAATAACCAAAATATTTTTGAAAATAGTAACACAGTTTAGTAATTCATGGCATCAAATGCATGTATCTGGCGCCAGACAACTCGCCCCAATACCAACTTGCCCCAAAACAAACTCACATCAAAGATATGGTCACTCGCTCCAACCAAGAGACAACTCGCCCCAATTTATTTTCGTGCATCTTATTGTTTCTTTATTTAAAGTATTTTATCTTTATATTCTTTGTTTATTTAGCAAAGCACGTATATATTTTGATAAATGTGTATTTCAACAGTACATTGTATTTTGAATAAATCGAATACAGGTCATCTGAAATGCATGTATCATTATATTTGTAAAAGCCAAGAATATTCTGGATACACTGTAACTCCAATATAACGCGGATGACGGGGTCCAAGCCACGCAACAGCGTTATAAACGGACAGCGTTATAAGTTTTGAGCTTATTTATTTAAGGGGCTATAAAAACAGGTAAAGTATAGCCTATAATATAGGTCCTGTGTATCGTCATGCTGTGTTGTCATCCGCAAATACATGCATATAAACCGAATCGAACGATAACAGTAAACACACCGCTTTTCTAATGTGCACATTTATCCGATAATCCAATATAATTACATCACTTACGAAAAAATAATGTTTAACATTTATGACAAGAAATATGTTAACGAACTTCGTAAACAAATTCATATGCCTACGCCATTTGTCAGAAAAATTGGTACAGTGCATTATGGGACACAGCTTTCATTGGACGAGCGCATTTAAATTTAGACACGATACATGTACAAAGAAATGTTTTATTGCGTCATATGCAGCATGTAAAAAACGTGCTTTCCGTGGACTTTCTGATAACGGGCAAAAATTTAAGTGCATCTCTGTTAACTATTACACTGCGTTAGCATGTAAATAAATCGTCAGGATTTTTAAATTTATTTTTCGTATACGTACTGAAACATTAAACACACACAAAGATATTTGTATTTATCAAGCATGTGTGGCATATAATAAACGATAACACACTTACACAGCCATAGTTTATACAATGAAATACAATACACGATAAATACAAAACCTAAACAGGTAATCGTTTCAAATAACTTTAATTTGATAATTATACCGCTTGCACTTGCCTTATTGAAATTAGCGCACCGAACCGCTCTAATAGGGAATACATGTAATAAACACCGACTCGCGAGTTTTCACACCTTTATTGACATTACACAACAGATTAACACCAATTAGCTGTCGAGTGTCGTTTAACCTCGAATCGATTAAAATCAGTTAAACGGACGGATAAAGCAATCAAGCTGTGATCGCTGGCTTCTTTGAATTTATGAAAATACATGTAGTTGCATAACATGGATTTGAATCAGAAATGGAAGGTTGGAGAAAAAACGGGATCCAAGGACCCCCCGCGTTATATTGGACACAGCGTTATAACGGACCGCACTATATTGGAGTTACAGTGTATTCCTCTTTTTTCAATTGTTTTGAATATCCTCAAGATTTGATTTCCTGAATGTTGAAGAAAACTTATTAGATAATAATACCACATATTTACAACTCACTTTTTTAATAGAGACCATAAATAGTTTTAAAAAGTGGTTTAAATTGTGTATTTACTTTTTCAATAGGATACAACCATAATTAAACCAAGAAGTTTATGAAGAAGGGATCACTGGATTTTGTCACTTTGGTACAAGAAACAGAAAAGGTATACTTATTTAGCTGCATTTTTTTTCTGTTGATTTCATTTGAGAATATTGAAATAATTTGTAGATAATGTTTTCAGATATTCAGGCAAGTTGAGATTTCATTAAAAATTTTTTTATGTCATTTCACAATATTCTTGAATGGAAACAGAAAAAAACAGTTCAACGAACTAATTGTTGATATATAAAACAAAGTCTTTGTATGTAAAAGAATTTAAAAAATGATCCTACACTACATTAGGTGAATATTGAAATTTTACAAAAAAATCTGACAGGAATGTTAAAAAATGGTGTCATGAAAAATAAAAAATTCTCTATGTACATGTAGCTACATCTTGTGTCAAATTCTTAGCTTTATGTTCAAAACATTTATTGTTAAATGCAGAAATGTCTTTTCAAGGATATCATAGACCACCTTACTTATACGGAAGCATAGGAGCTGTTGAAGGAAATTGCTGCCAGACAGTCAACAGTTATCACTGACAGCCTGTCCTGGCCCAGCTGGGACCATCCTCAAGCTAACCATGATGATGTGTTTGCAAGAATTGTCCTTTTGGTAGAACATGATGAAGACGAGCTTTGTTGTGGCATGGCCTGACAATACTGTACAAGCCAGAGACCAGTATGTTTACTGTTGTTGAATATGACCCATTTTTCATGTTTATTTTTCTGTGGGCCTGTTTAACAGAATTAATAATGCACTTTATCTATTTCAAATATGTTATTTTTCTGTGGACTGTTTAACAGAATTATTAATGCATTTTATCTATATCAAATATTTTATTTGTCTGTGGGCCTGTTTAACGGAATTAGCAATGCATTTTATCTTTATCAAATATTGTTGCTTGTAATATGAATATAGAACACGTAAAACTACTCATGTAATTGTCTCAGCTTATAATCAAAAGTGTAGACAATTTAACTCATTTACTGTCGAAACAGTGGCCATTATGTTCCTGCATCTTAAAAGTTGGACAATAACAGCTAATATATATATATAGATAGATTTAGCAAGGGGTTTTGAGTTTTTTATGTGTTCATATTTTTCAGAAAAAGGGTTAAGTGGTGACAGATCCTCTCATCCTCCTTATCCAGGAAACGTTTTGGAACAACGTGTTGGCACTGAAGATGTGGAGGACACAGATTGATCTCAGTACATCCTTTGGATACATGGACACCTTCAAAGGGACGACAACAAAACTGTACCTGCCTTTTTTTTGAAAGGAAGTAGTTAATAAAATTATTGTTAACAGCTTTTTTAGTCTTGTTGTTTAAGAATGCTTTCAACATTTAAGTGGATAAACGGTTGTTTTAAATTTGAATCTTCAGTAATGCATTCTTTATTAAATGATGTAATCTTATTTCTTTCAATATAGCGTAAATAATAAGAACATAATTATCCTTTGTATACAAAATGAAAACCAAGTTTACTGTTCTATTAATCATTATTTATTTATCTTGTTCTTTTGTCAGAAATATTACAGGGGCATACATACAGTATTCCTTAAATAAAAGGGGCAGTTCTTAGAAAATTAACATGTATTTTAGCAATGCATATTCAAACTTTTTCCACATTTATAACCAGCAACAATATGTAAGTATTATAATGTAACACAAATTAATACTATGAATTTACTACTGATTTTGCCGTGCCTGTCATCAAATAAACATGTTCTACTGAAAGTTTCTTAAAAGATGTTATGTGGAAGACTTAATCAATCATTTAATAAATATTTGAGCCTTGCTCTGGGAAAAGGGGGTTTAATGCATGTACTTATTGTTGTCCAAGATTAGGCTGTGCAGACTGCACAGGCTAATCAGGGGCAACACTTTCCGCCTTATCTGGATTTTCTCTAAGAGACTCCCTTTCAACAAAAAATACAATAAAGCAGCAATTGTTTGCCTGATTGGTATGATCAGCACAGGTTAATCTCGTATGACAATTTACGCACTTGCATTAAGCCCCATTTTCCCAGGGCAAGGCTCACCTATTTAGGTTTTAGCTGTCTATATGCTCTTTAACTTTTGAATCATGATGCAGTTTCATATAATAATGTATTATGAGTCGTTTTTAATTGATTCCACTGGGGGCTGACGAGGTCAAAGCGTAGTCCGTTTCGCTACGACGTCGCGTAAATGTTTTACTACAAAAACATTGTTAAAATACACATGAAATCGAAAACGGAGTAGTAGAAAATTGTGTTTAAAACATGTAAGATTATGCTTTTCTTCTAACAAAACTCTGAATTTAAGCACAATGACATTTCATAGGTCTGTTTCATTAAATTATAATCCAAGATGTGTCTGGTTTATGCGGTTAAACATGAAATATACCGCTGATTTATCAAACCGAAGTCAAGTTTCACTTTAAAAAAAGCAATTTAGGTTTACAACTGTGTTTAATGACACAATTTTACAATTTCCAAATGTATCTATGTATCGTTAAGCCACTGGTGTGTTTAGAAATATGTAGGGTGACCCAGTTATCAGAAGTAAAGGCTATTATTATTACTTTTATTAGGCATAATCATGGCTCTGACAGTATACGTATATGCCTCGCTACGACAACGCTTTAGCGTGTATGCGTTTCTCACAGAAGACGTATTGGTTATCTCTCGAAGGCAAAATAAAGAAAAGTTTTTTTAATACAGAGTCATTGAGTGGCTGGATGTTTCCTTTGAGGACGAGGTATAGTAACAACGGCACAGCATGATCCGAAGCGCACAGTCGACATGGTAATGAACATTATTACGATATTATTAAATTCACGGCAAGGCCAAAGGAAACGATTCAAATCGAAAATCCATATATAAGATGACAGTTGAGAGTCGAGAAACTCATGTCGTCGGTCTCAATAAAAATGACTCATCTTCTCCTCGTGACAATCCCTTATACGTTTATTTTGATAGAGAGCGACGATAGGTTTTCAGCATACGGTACTCTTTATCAAATAACATTTGATTCTCGTTATCCCCAACTCGCTTATCTCGAAACGCTGCTTATGTCAAAGTAAATCCCATGTCCCAACTTCGATCATTATTTATCTCATACAGATTTTGATTTTTACATTGTAAATATCAAAGCGATTTTCTTGAAAATCGGTTATCGTCAACTTATTTGAGATGAACTTTATGTTCGTATACATGATTTCACCTGTAAAATGCACACCTGTAACAGCCGTAAGGTGTGGAAAGTTTGACCCCAATAGCACAAATCCGCAATTGCATAACCAATATATTGTTGTAAAGGTGTGGCAGTGGGTTTCTGTCACAGGTTATTGTTTACTGCGTACATGACGGCTGGTAAATTTACCTCGTGTTACAATGCGGTTAAGGCCCAGTCTCACTATGACGCCGGCGGAGCCCTAGTGCGTGATCAGGCATCTACCGGGATGAACGGGGACCCTACCGGGATGATCCGGTGCTCCAACGGGATGAACCGTGGACGACCGGGGACAACCGGGGCTCCACCGGGAAAGTATTGAAATGTTTAATACCTATGGGATGAACAGGGAGTCACCAAGTAGGACCGGCAACGACTGGCGTGGCACCGGGAACAACCGGGACTGTACCGGGAACAACCGGGACGGCACCTTAGCTCCACCGGGGCCCAAACACACCCCAGCAGAGCCACGGCAACGCCCCGGTGGAGCCCCGGTGAATGCCGGCAGAGTCTCTTTATAGCTACGTTACATAAGTAAACTGGTGCTCTGACGGTGCCGTCCCGGTTGTTTCCGGTGAAGTTCCGGTTGTTTCCAGTGCAAAGCCGGTCCTTCCCGGTAACTCCTGGTTCATCACGGATGTATTAAACGTTTGAATACTTTCCCGGTGGAGCCCTGGTTGTCCACGGTTAAACTGGGGCGTTGCAGCAGCTCTGCCGTGGTTTGATGCCGTAATAGCCCCGGTGAGTGCCGGCGGAGTGACGGTATACCGGGGCTCTGCCGGGACTCTGTCGGCTTTCACCGGGTTCAACTTTTTCGTTTGGATGTTAATGCGCACAGTGAAGCACGGCATCTTTTGCACTGGAAAATAGCGGTCTGCAGTAACTGCAAACTGCATGTGATATGTCCTGAAATAGATACAGAATCTTCGTTGAGCAACCTATACATTATATTTGTACTTCGTTGCGCAATCAATACATGCTCTGTGCGAAACCTATACATAAAGCGACTTGTAATTTCCTTCGAAACAAAGCATTTGAATGATTAAAAAATATGTTCGTAACCTGTTTTGTACTTTAAAATGTGAAATGTACACTGAATCAAAGTCACATGTAGTTTTATTTAATTTAAGTTACCGTAATTGGCTAATTTAACAGAATAACCACCTTATGCATTGCTTCAAATCGAAATATTTCGATTTTAAAAATGTGAAATGTACACTGAATCAAAGTCACATGTAGTTTTATTTAATTTAAGTTACCGTAATTGGCTAATTTAACAGAAAAACCACCTTATGCATTGCTTCAAATCGAAATATTTCGATTTTAGCTCAAAATAAACTTATAGGTTGCAACTATGCGCATTTGTTATTAGTTTATTATTGAAAATAAGTACCTACAATTACTGGATGTTCCGTTCTCTAATCCATAAACACCAGAAAAGATGAAACTCGCCTGATAAAGTAGTGTATTTACACAATGTTTTCGTAGTAAAACATATACCCGACGTCGTAGCGAAACGGACTACGCTTTGACCTCGTCAGCCCCCAGTGGATTCATATACTTTTGTTCAGTGTTGAACTCAACATGTATTATAATAAGGTGTTCACTTAACATTCTTGCAGTAATGTTTTGCTGTGTAATATACATGTAATAATAAATCAAAATTGGACAACTAGCTTCTTATTTCTTTTTGTTATTTATTAAAACATTTTAAACCAAAACAACAAAATCCATAACATAATGAACACAAAACATAATACTCTATATTCATGAAACAAAACTATAATTGATAACATTTTGAATAAATGTTTCCAACTTTTAACATTTGACAGATCAAATTATTTCTGAATTCCACCAATTTTTTATTTATGGATAAACATCACTTTATCATCTTTATGACAATTTATGTAAGGCTATTACAATAAATGGTTGTTTATAGACTGATAAACAATGGAAAACAATACATAATCTATGTATAGCATTGTGCTTTGATGTCATTGTTAATGGAACATAAACAAATGTGGTGTGCAGCATGCACTCAACATTGACTATGGTAGCTTATACCTAAAAGAGTTAATAATTCCTTTTCATAGTCTTAACTTGTGACACAAAATCAGGAAAATGCTGAGCCCAGTGTTTATTTAGCTATTTGCCAGACAAGGTAATCACAAATTCTTCTGTTTCAGAGTGACCTATGATCAAATACTTTGGATCCTCTATTGTAATAACAAAACAATTAATTTACCATGTTTGATCATGGGTCTCCCATAAAAAACTTAACACAGATCATTTTTTTTTTTTTTTTTTTATTCAATATCATACACATGTACATACAATGTAAACATGTATATGAGCATACAACACAGTGATTGTACAAAGCAATAAAGTTCAGACATGTTATACAAGATATGCTAATATATATATATATATATTTTTTAGAGAGAAAAGAAAAGAACAACAGAGAAATAGTTATGAACAATGATGAGTTGTATAAAGTTTGAAGAAAGCATACTGGACTTGTGTGTTTTGTTGTATATTCACAATGATCTTGTCAGATTGAGAAAAAAAAATAAACAAAACTATTTTAGAGGGATAAACTAACATTAGAGTGAAATGTATATTAGTGGACAAAACATTATGAGAATTTAATCCGATTCCATTTTTGTTCAAAGATTTGTAATGTGTCATTACTGAGGGCTATTTCTTTCTCAATCTGGATTTTTAGTTTAAGACTATGGACAAAACAATTAAAATTTGGTACTTGTTTTTTGTACTTCATGTTTAAGATAAGATATTTCATCAATATAACCATAAAATTCACAATATTATTACAGTCTATTGATTTCAATGAGTTAATTCCGAAACTTACATCTAAGAAAGATAGTTTAATGTTTAGTTGATGTTGTTCAAGAAAAGATATTAATTGATTCCAAATAGGCTGGATGTGTTTGCACTCCCAAAAAAGATGTTCTATAGTTTCAATGTTTTCACTGCAGAAGTCACACAGATTTGAGTTAGATAATTTGCATTTATAGAGATATTTATTTGTAGCTATAATTCTATGGATGTATTTATATTGAAAATTTCTCAGTGTGCTTTCAATTGTTGCTTTATATGGCATGGTAAATATGTGTTTCCAATTTAGTTCATTTTCTCCAAAAAGGACTTGCCATTCATTTTTGATTTTGGAGTTTTCTGTAGGGTTTTTAATTTGTAGTGTGTAAAATATTTTATTTGTTTTGTTTTTTCTTCCAAGTATGTTTTCTACAAATGTTGTTTGAGTACATGGTGTATTATTTGTATTGATTTTAGATTTAATATGTATGGGTATCCTTTTGATTAGTGTGTAGTACTTCAGAAAATTATTTGAAGGTATTCCGTATATGTAGCATATACTATCAAAAGAGTAGAAATCCTTAATTCTGTAGTCATATAATTGGTCGACATATTTAATGCTTCGTTCAAACAAGTCTTTATAGAAAAACGTCTTATTGTTTGACGTTATGTCTTTATTATTCCATATTATTGTTTTACTGCTGGTTTGGGTTTCTAAATTATGAGTGACATCACTCCACGCTGATAGAACATCAAACAGAAATATGTTTTCGTTTGCAATTTCATGTAAGATAGTATTGCTGATGTTGCATTCAAAGAGTAAGGAGTCACCATATTTTTTTAGGATTTTCTGGTAGAATAATTTCCATTTACTCGTATTGGTACTATCTAGGTATCTTTTAACCCAGCTGCATTTGATTGCATTCAAGAATGAGTCAATGTTCGTTAATTGGATACCTCCATTTTCTACAGATTGAATTAGCTGAGTTCTTTTTATTTTATCAGGCTTACCGTCCCATATGAAATTAAATATTGCTGATTTTATATCGTTAATAACATCAATTGGTGGATTTGGGAGAACTGTAAATACATATATTAACTTAGGAAGTGCAAACGTTTTCAATACTGTGTTTTTTCCAATAAGTGTAAGTTTACGATGATGCCATGATTTTAAGCAGTTTTTAAAATTCTGTAATAAATTAGGTAGTATGTTTTTTAGAACTGTATCCTTTTCATTATTTGTGAAAGTAATTCCTAACGTTGTGGCTTCATCGGATGTCCAATTAAATTTCATTTCTTTATTATATTGAACATTACTTTGTTTTAATTTACCTACTCGTAGCACGTTTAATTGATAATGATTCTAAGTTTTTTCCAGGTTTTGGAATAAGTGATATAATACCTTGTTTTTGTAGCGTAGTTAAGTTTTCGTTGTTAAATGAATAGTTAAGTGAATTAATTAGATGTGTTTTTATATCATTCCAGAATATTTTATAAAATTCGATTGTGATGCCATCAGATCCTGGGCTTTTGTTATTTTGCATATCTTTTAGGGCTAATCCACATTCATATTCATTAAGCAATCCGTCGCACAGTTGTTTTTCCTCCTTGTTTAAAGCGTGATGTGTATTTTTAAAAAGGGTGTTATTTTCAACATTTTTTCTTTTATAGAGGGTTTCGAAAAATAAACGTTGTTCTTCTAGTATTTGAGTTCTGTTTGTTATATCTTTGCCATTGACTACTAATTTGTGTACAGTTTTTTGTTCACTTCTACGTTTTTCAATGTTTGCGAAATATTTTGTATTTTTTTCATTGTGTTCAACATGCTGTGCACGCGCTCTTAGTATTATTCCATTGAGATGTGTATGATAGATTCCATCTAATATTTGTTTTTTTAATGTTATTTCATTTTCAATGTCGGTGGTATCATTTGTGTTTGTTTGATGCAATAGTTTTTCAAGTGTTTCAATGGTTTTGATGGTGTCAGTTTCAATTTTGTGTGTTTCTTTTTGTTTAAATGATGTGTATCTAATTGTTGTGTTACGTATATTTCCTTTAATTACTTCCCATAAGGTGTTTGGGTTTGCATCTTTATTATTTTGAACTGTATTTAATATTTCCTGTTTTATTTGTGTTTGATATTGTGTATCTAATAAAATGCTGTTGTTAATTTTAAAGTTACTCCTGGGCCTCTTTCAGGTTGTATATTGTGGAGTTTAAGTTCAACTAGAGAGTGGTCAGTCATAAATCCTGGTTTTATGTTACATGTGTCAATAATGTTGCAAAGAGATTCAGATATTAAAAAAAAGTCTAATCTACAAAATATTGTTGGTTTTATGTTTGAGTGCCAGGTGAATTTGCTTTCGTTTGGGTATACTGTACGCCAGATATCTATCATATTGTAGGTTACAATTATGTTATTTAAAATGTTTCTATTTTTAGTATGAGTATAAAGGTTTCCATTCTTTTTATCCAATAATGGGTTCAGGACAGTATTGAAATCACCACCGATTATAATATTTTTATCTTGGTTATTAATTATAAAGGATTGTAATGTTTCGTAAAATGTGGAATCGTCTATGTTAGGGCCGTAGACGTTGATTAGTGTTATTTGCGTTTCGTGTATTTTGATATCTATACTTGCTTGTCTACCAATTATTATTTCCTTAAAGTTATCGACTGTGACCCCTATATTATTTTTTATCAGAAAGGCAATGCCTTGTTTATTAGTATGTTCTCCACTGAGATAGATTTCTCCGTCCCATTCATCTTTTAATGTTTGTGCTAAAGTAGGTGTCCAATGACATTCTTGTAAAAGGCATATACTATATTTTTTTTCGTCTAACCATTTGAAGATTTTTATTCATTTGTCTTTATTGTTTAATCCTTTAACATTTAAAGTACATAATTTAATCATTTAAGTAGGTGGAGGGTGATGTGAATGGTAATTTGTATGTGCTTGTCCAGTTAGTTTCTATCTTAAAACATGTCCAGTTTGTTTCTATTATAAGACATAGGATGTCCATACATACAAACAAAAATAGAAAACAAAAATTATGGATACAGAAAGATGAATATTCCTTAGATATGAAGAAGTGAAAAGAAATAATCACAAAAGTGAGAAAAAAACACAATGAACCACTGGTCCCAACTAGGAAACAGACATAATAGACAGAGAAAAACATAAAATTGAATATGACAATGAGTGTAATGGTAGCTTGGCTAAACATTACAAAGATAAAGAGAATAAAAGAGCATATGCAATCAGTGGATAGTATATTTTTTCATTATCTTTCAAACAGTTATGTTGAAATTAAGAATTTTGTTATATTTTTAAGTGCAGATATCAATCAATATAATGTTATTTAAATTTATTAAGTTGATTTATTTTTAAAATAACAAAAATGTATTAAAATTATGCTATTTCATTGGACGCATTTTTTTAAATGCAGAAATGAAACAATATAAAGTTAATAAGATATGAATAACTGTGTTTTTATATATAACAAACAAAAAACACACGTAATGAAACACTTTTTGAATTCTTATGGAAGATTATTGTTAATTTCATGTAATCATAAGATCAATAAAATTAACGTATAATTGCCATTAACAATTGACTATTTACAAATTATACATGTAATAGTAGCATTAAACAAAAATCGATAACAGTGGTTATGCGACTGTTGGTTTAAGTTATGTACGATAAGGTAGGCAACAGGAGATGTCAATGGTTTAAGTTATGTACAATTAAGTCGGCAACAAGAGATGTCAATGGTTTAAGTAATGTACAAATAAGTAGGCAACAAGCGATGTCAATGGTTCAAGTTATGTACAAGTAAGCAGGCAACAAGAGATGTCGATCTGAAGCGGTAACAAATATTTAAAAAAAAATCCAGATATTTTCAGATTAAACATGGAAAAATACACATACGTTTCATGGATCAAAGCCTTAACATATTAATGACACCTTCTTTTAAGGATTAATATCTATAATTGAATTACAGATGCTTTATCAGGAGAATACTAAAACAGTTTTGCTTATGTTTCATAAACTCATAACATACACATACAGAACAGCCAAAGCGGCACAAACATAATCCGCGGCTACGCCACGGCCAGATTATTAGTCCGCGGCGGCCGAATAGTGTGTTCACGCGGCGTATCGCCGTGGCACTCGGCATCGATCCGCGCTACGACGCCGAGTCTGTATTAACCAAGCGTACTTTCGCGGAGTAAATCCGCCGCATACGTACGCGGCGGATCGAGTGAAAAGATATCCACCTACATGTACATACATGTATGTGTAGCGTAGAATTTATTACCCGCAACTGTTTATGTTTCGTTCGATTATCATTATTAAATTTGTAATCCGAAACACACTTCCGAATTTTAATGCTAACGCGTCCTTTGGCAAATTCTAGCGTCAAATAAACAGTGCTAAAATATCCTTTGTTTCATAAAAAGCGCGCGAAAATTATGCAGACATGTAGAACGTCGTTTGGAAAGTTTGGGTGTATTTTGTGTTGTATAAATACATGAACATCACGTCATGCGTAAATCGCGTGTTCAGTGCAGAAAAAAAACGCCCCGATTAGACGTTATTTCATCATCTCTATAAATAGTAACAAATGCCAAAATGTATTTGATACTTAAGGAAATATCGAGAATGTTTGTGTATCGTAAATATTTACCAGCATTTGCTTTAAAACTGGAATATACGGGATTATCGGGTAATTAGTAGCGATATTAACTGTATAATATGAACAAAATAAAACGTGTTTATATACGCATATTCAAACAATAGTTATAATAAGCTGATAATTAACAAAACTACAAATACGTCGTCACCGTCTTGATTATTGATGTGGCTTCAAACTGCTAATTTTCTCAGCTAAAATATAATAGCGGAATCAACATGCAATTAATTTATAAATCCACCATATGCTGGAGCCTTGACCACTTGTATGTGCGAAAACATAATTACGTGACCTTGTTTATGTGTGAAATACATACGCTACGGGCGGGAAACAAACTTAATAATTGGCCAGACACATTAACAATGCTTACATGTATATGCTAATACAATCCACGCACAATAAATTTATTATGATTTAAATTATTATTATAATTGTTCTTTCAATATTTGTTAACTGCATGTAACTAATAATTAAAAAAAAAAAATTTCATGATCGCATCGACTCGGCATCATGTCGCGGACCGCGGCATGCCTCGGCGGACAGATGCGAAGTTTCGCGGCGAAATGCGACTTGCCGCCGCATACTGACGCAGCTTCAACGACTGACGCGGCATCGACTCGTTTCGCCTTGCCGCCGCGGATCGCGAAATACGTTTTGTTCCGCTTTGGCTCTACTGTAGTTGAGGTATAAGTAAGATATGCCAGTTGCTGTAATAAACAGTGTTATAAATAGTTTTTAATCAATAACTAAAAAT
Source organism: Dreissena polymorpha (assembly GCF_020536995.1). Classification (NCBI taxonomy): domain Eukaryota; kingdom Metazoa; phylum Mollusca; class Bivalvia; order Myida; family Dreissenidae; genus Dreissena; species Dreissena polymorpha. The sequence goes on from NC_068367.1 coordinate 41,889,832, forward strand.
GCAGAAGTAACAATTTGTATTTATTTTGCATGTTCACATCAAACCTAATACTTGACACAATTTAATTTGGATTAGTAAATGTAAATATTCATGTTTGTCTAAATGCCATAATGATAGCACATAAGATAGTGTTTTGTAGAATAAATACAGTTATATAATCAATTGCTCAAACATAAATTAGTAATTTGTAGAATAAATATTGTTATATTATCATTTATTCATACTAGTGAAAACTAGATTTTTAACAAGCATGTTAATTTTGGAATAAAAAAGTATATTTAAATAATCACCTTCAGTCCTTTTTTATTTGTAGTATCAGTTTATTTTAATCGGCATGTAGGGGAGGTATATATTTGACAAGCACATTTTTTAATAATATTGTAGCTGATCTATATGAGAAAGAGAATACAAAGACAGTGATATTGAATAAGACAGTCTAGTTGTATTTTACATCCAAATTTCACTCAACACTTAAAAAAACTTCATATGAGAAAGAGAATACAAAGACAGTGATATTGAATAAGACAGTCTAGTTGTATTTTACATCCAAATTTCACTCAACACTTAAAAAAACTTCATATGAAAGCGAAAATGAAGTAAGAGTTAATATATTATTGAAGAGTTGTTACTTATAAAGTGTAAAGTGAAAAATAAAAGGATGATTTTAGTCCTCCACTGTTTACACCTTCATAAAAAAACAAAAAACAATACAGCTTCAGAATGTTAATGAAGACAAACAAATAATCCTAAGTTCAGTGCGTCTAATACCTTCAACAATATAATCTATTCAAATGTATTTATAGCTTGTTTAACATTCACAGATTAGAAAGAAAAATCATGTAATGAAGGTTTCTTAGTGGATACATTATTTAGCGATGTGTAACACTGAATGACCGTGTATTCAATTAAAAATAGATTAACAGTCATTTACAATCAGTAAATAGTTAATTTCAGAAATATTTTTCAAACAGTTATGTTTAAATAAAGTATTTTTCGTAATATTTGTTATATCAATCAATATAATGTTATTAAAAATTTATTAACTTGATTTAATTTTTACTAACAACATTTATATTTTTGTTGTCTCATTCCCCCCCCCCCCCCCATTTTTAATGCAGTTATAAGCTCATACAATGTTATTAAGAAATGAATAACCAACAAGAAACAGAATTATGACAACATGAACAGACACGTTGATTTTGGTTATAAGTGTTGTTATAAACAACTAAACAAAAACTACAACTACAGGTATAAAGACCAAAAAGTGTCAAGCATGTAACACAGATCATGATACATAACACCTATAAGAGTCAACAATTCCTGTTAATGGTCTTGACTTGTGACAAAAAAATCTGGAACTTGGCCCATTGTTTAAGTAGTTATTTGCCAGACAAGGTTTTAACTTATTCTTCTTTATCAGAGTGATCTATGATTGAATACTTTGGATCCTATATTTATGCCCCCCTTCGAAGAAGAGGGGGTATATTGCTTTGCTCATGTCGGTCGGTCCGTCCACCAGGTGGTTGTCAGACGATAACTCAAGAACGCTTGGGCCTAGGATCATGTTACTTCATAGGTACATGTACATTGATCATGACTCGCAGATGACCCCTATTGATTTTGAGATCACTAGGTCAAAGGTCACGGTGACCCGAAATAGTAAAATGTTTTTTGGATGATAACTCAAGAACACTTATGCCTAGGATCATGAAACTTAATAGGTAGATTGATCATGACTAGCAGATGACCTCTATTAATTTTCAGGTCACTAGGTCAAAGGTCAAGGTCACGGTGACCCGAAATAGTAAAATGGTTTCCGGATGATAACTCAAGAACGCTTATGCCTAGGATCATGAAACTTGATAGGTACATTGATCATAACTTGCAGATAACCCCTATTGATTTTGAGGTCACTAGATCAAAGGTCAAGGTCACTGTGACCCGAAATAGTAAAATGGTTTCCGGATAATAACTCAAGAACGCTTGGGCCTAGGATCATGAAACTTGATAGGTACATTGATTACGACTGGCAGATGATCCCTATTGTTTTTCAGGTCACTAGGTCAATGGTCAAGGTCACAGTGACCCGAAATAGTAAAATGGTTTCCTGATGATAACTCAAGAAAGCTTATGGCTAGGATCATGAAACTTGATAGGTACATTGATCACGACTGGCAGATGACCCCTCTATTGATTTTCAGGTCACTAGGTCAAAGGTCAAGGTCACAGTGACAAAAACCAGAGCTCCAGATAAGGGTCGTATTTTCGTAATTACGAATTATTTTCAAGTCCGTTACGTATTTATTTTAAAATCTTGTCGTACCATTAAGAATTACAAAATCAAGTTACGAATATTATTTTTACATCGGTTCGTATCGATTTTATTGAGTTCTTTTTGCGTATTAAAGATCTTTGCGGTGCTTATATAGAATGGTTATCGGGTTTGTTTAACAAAGCGCATTATTTCCACAAAAAACGGCGTATACAGTTTATCTGTCAAAGAACAATGGCGGCGCCCCCGAGAGCGTCCTAAAAAACTGCAATGCGCCCAAAAACACGCTTTTAACATATTGTACGCAAAGTGAGCCAAAGTTAAATGTTTAGAAAGACATTATAGAAAAGATATTATACGATGTTGTATGTTTAGTTGCCGACACAGTCGAAAAAGCTAAACAAAAACGCGACACGACGGGTCCAAACTTTAACACAAAAATAACATTGAATGAGTGGAAGGGACAAGTCCCGTGGCTAATCGTTGAAAAGATTGAATGGGAGACCCGGTTTAATTGTGAAATATGTAAAAATGCATCTAAGGCATGCAATCTAAGCACAGTTTGGGCATATGAAGGTTTTTGAAAAATAAAATTGTATTATACTGAAAAGACACTGTTGAGCTCGTATAAATAACGTTTCTAGTTTGTTATTTTGATTTTTTTGCATGAAAATAACCATTATTATTAATTTTTAGGGCATTTAGAAAAAATAAGAATTATTTTCCAAAAGTTAGTAGTAAAGTTAAGAATAAAATTTATAAGAGTTAAGAATTATTTTTGAAAATCTGGTAGTAATTTAAGAATTTCACAAAACCTTATCTGGAGCTCTGAAAAACATATTTACAAAATGGCTGTCAGTACAACTGAGAGCCCATATGGGGGGCATGCATGTTTTACAAACAGCCCTTGTTTTATAACAAAACAATTAACAAAATTCACAATACCTTACACACTTAAAACTCAAATACATATTCTCATGGCATTTCAGGGCACTTGTATGCTATGTTCGTCAGTATTTTATCAATGGTATTTCTGCCCTATGTTTATAAGCAGTTCACTTATCAAAATCACATTTTATCACCATGATGATGACAGCACAGTCGACCATAATGTCACACATTTTGTCACGCCTTCATATTACACAAATAAATTCAAGCATCATTTCAAATACTAAAGTCATCTACTGACTGAAAAAACAGCCAGGGTCACACATGCACTTTCATACTCAATGGTATACATCCTATAAAACCATGCTGCCAAATTCACACAACATGTTCCTACCCATAGTCAGTTATCATTGATTTCAGCTTTGTCAATTTTGTAATTCATAATAATGGTATGTTGAAGTTAGTTAAAACAACATAGTTACATACACCATGTACCAATTTGTATGAGTAAATCTTCATATTGTTTCCGGGTTGCTTGCCCTTGACCTATTGGATATTGCAGCTCCTCATTAGCCGCGGGTGGATATATAAGGGGCGATTGTAGGGGCAATCAGCTTTGGATAAGCTGAATCAAAAAGGAACTTTGATCGAAGGGTTTTTTCCTTGATGATCTCTGTGTACTCAGTGCATGTACGTGTATCCCTTCTTTTCATTGACTGGCACCACCGTCCAATTGTTGGCTGCCTTCAATTTACTCTGAAATAACATATAAGCATATTTGTAATTTTGAAATGTACACTAAAACTTATCATAAAAACTATGTATGAAATTTGTTTGCTATTTTAAACATTATTTTATTCATATCATGCCAATCAGGTAACATACCAATACTTTTCTGGGCTACTTGATTCACCAGTATTAACTTATTAACCTACCAATACTTTTCTGGGCTACTTGATTCACCAGTATTAACTTATTAACCTACCAATACTTTTCTGGGCTACTTAATTCACCAGTATTAACTTATGAACCTACCAATACTTTTCTGGGCTACTTAATTCACCAGTATTAACTTATGAACCTACCAATACTTTTCTGGGCTACTTGATTCACCAGTATTAACTTATGAACCTACCAATACTTTTCTGGGCTACTTGATTCACCAGAATTAACTTATTAACCTACCAATACTTTTCTGGGCTACTTAATTCACCAGTATTAACTTATGAATCTACCAATACTTTTCTGGGCTACTTGATTCACCAGTATTAACTTATGAATCTACCAATACTTTTCTGAGCTACTTGATTCACCAGTATTAACTTATTAACCTACCAATACTTTTCTGGGCTACTTAATTCACCAGTATTAACTTATGAACCTACCAATACTTTTCTTTGCTTCTTGATTCACCAGTATGAGCTTATTATATGATGAAGTTATCATACTTGAGTCACTAACTGACAATTACTGTACAACTAGAGATTGGAGGAGAATGGCATTGAAATAATTTCATGACCAATCACCATGCAAGTTATCTAAACGGTTCAGAAAACAAACCAGCTATCGGATATCCTCTAGTTTTCATAACATAAAAAGTTTCTGGTAAAAAAAATGATAAAGCAATTATATTACCAAGGAACTTTAGAAAGCACATAGAATCTTATTTAATATAAATATATTATTTTATCAATTAAAATATGCTAAGACAGGGTTGTTTGCATACTCTTAGTAAGATGTTATCTCTCCAATTCCTGACACATGACCAGGTGTGGTACTTCCTTGTGACACAAATGACAGGCCAGGACCTGGCGGGGGCTGATGACCGTGCATAGGTGAAGAGTTTGTTGTTCTAACATTATGCTGAACAGTCAAACTTGCAATAGTTTGGCCGGCACGTCTTCCTAAATACCTTAAAAAGAAGGTTTGTTTTAGAATATAACATTGATCTCATATCAACTTAAAGAAACAACAAAATTGATGTTAAAATTAGGGAATAAACTGTATAATCATATAATCATATCATGATAATTGATTACATAATATAACATATACATTTGCATACCAGTATATTTTATAATATAATATATACCGTATAAATTAATCATTCATAATTCATCATTTATCATTAATTTCATGCTTCATTTGACTCGTGTTGGAGTGTTCCTTATAAGTTATAACGAATTCATTAAATTGATACGAACATCTTGGCATAGGGGCATAAAGGCTTATTTTAAAACGCGCAATGAACAAATTATGTTATCAGTGCGTATCTGGTTTCGTTGCAGAGTAAAATATCCATACAATAAAACTAAATACCTATCCCAACTTTTGCTAAAATTCCTTTTACTCCAGTCATTCTAGCCTTAAAATGGCCAAAGGTAGAAAAAATTGCAAAAGAATTGATTTGCTTGTTTTTAAGTGTTTAAATATATGGGGAATCTCATGAAAAGGTTTAAAATTATTTATCTTTGGCGGAAAGTGCTCAAATTTGTAACGAAACAACATGCCTTGAACTTCAGCTGAAACCAGTGGAAATTTACCAAAAAATGCATATATGAAATGCATCTGGTCATAATGCATTAGTTTTCATTGTTTTTGAAGCATATTCGACATACAAATATGCCAAGATGCTGGTGATGATCTTTAAGTCGACTTCTCTTTTTATTTTGACTATATTTATCGTATGTCTAGGGTCAATTTACCCCATCCTCTTCTTTTCAACAGTGTCCATTAATTGTTTTCTCAAAATCATTCACCTAAGATCATTTATTGCAACCAGAAACATTTATGCAGCCCAGGGATATCTCATTTAAGTAAAAAAAAGCCACTATATCTAACTAAAATTCCTTTTCATATATTCACTTCACCCATTTTATATCAAATACATATTAAAATAACTGTACACAAATTCGCGAAAACCATATTTTTGCCAAGCCTATATTTTCGATTTGTTCAATATGAAATTAAAAAGCATATACTGATTTGATGTCATTTAAGATAATCATTATCTGTATATAAGAATAACATGTTAGAGTAAAAGGATATGTAGGGTCGCGAAAACATATGATATAGTATTGTAGTAATTGGTTTGAATACATTGTAACAATTTTAATTAAGCGAGCAATTTTTTCTCTCTTAAGAAAATTTAAATTTCGGCTCCAGTTCTATCAATCACAAGACAACTTGAAAAATATTTACAGTGATTTTTTTGCTAAAAATTACCGCCGATTTTTGAAAAAATCTATGGGTTTTTTTCCCAAAAAGCTGACCAAAATTTCCCAATAAAAGACCATTTTCCTAAAACAAAAAAAGCCTCTTATGACTTATGATTTCTTAACTCCAGATCTCAACTTTTTATTTAAACATCCTACAAAATATATAACTTTAATTTAGTTCTTTTTGTTGATAAATAAGTCCCAAATTTGCCACTTTTATCAATTAAAACAATCCCAATTTAACCAGACTCCTTTTCCCAAAATGGCTAGAAAAAAACCTGAACGTGCACTTTAAAGCAATTTTAATTCTGTTACTTATAATCATATTTATAATACTTAATTTTATGGTTTATCGCACTATTTTCTCAATTTCATGGTTTATCGCATAATTTTTTCATTTGTGTCGAAAAACCATGTGTATAGTTTAATCATTTATTAAAAGAATGATTAAAGTATATTTTTGTATTTCAAAGTTTTTCACATATACAGATCTATTTTGATACGTATTATAGAAAATAAACATCCACAATCAAATAAACGCATTGGAAAATCTGGCATTGTCTAATTTGAAACAATAAATATATATGCGCACACTAAACGTACTGCATTCTAAAGACTAAATATAATTATTTAAATCTATACTCTGTACTTATATACATATTGCATCAATTATAACGTGTCAATGCCATTTGTTACGGAAACATGCCAATAAATGATGTGTATAATTATTGAAAAACCTGAATGCTTTCAAATATTTTCATAAATGCATTGAATCCTTTTACATTTTTTTAATCTTTATACAGGTCGTACATATAATACGTTCAGGTCTCAGACACAATTTCGTCATGATCATTGACGTCGGAGGAATTTGAACAGTTTCATCGACAGTTCCCACAGCCTTGTGAACAATCAAGTCCTTGTTTCCTGCACGTATATCGTTGTGAGTCACAACTTTGTTGGCAATTACAGCTTATTACTTTGAGTAGAGGTTCAGGAGCAGACAGAAGATGTTTCCTTACTGGAATTAATTTGTTGTTGGATATATCCCAGCCCCAATCTACTGCATCCAGTGTGTTGTTCCCTCGCCATATCTGTGTCTGTAGGTATGTGCGCAGTGATTGAAAGCGAAAGGCAGCCGTTTTGCTTGACAAGTTGTGCAAACCTTCTTGGTAAACTTCCGGAATCTCAGGATATCGAGCCCTTCTCAAGTATCACCGTTGTTGAGAAGAATTATTGCCTCTTTTCTACGAGTTGTTATCTTGTTAACGTCTGGTTCTTCTTCATTAAATTTCTCAATGACCTGTCTGAACTTGGGACTGGTTCTGAAAGCTTCAGTACGGCTTCTTTGCTGATACCATATATCATAGAAGTCGCATCACAACCTGTGTATGCATGCATGAACGGAAGCATGTTGCATAACTCTGGTCCAAGGACATTCTTCTTGATATCACCTACTTTCTTTGTCTGATTTGCTCGCCTTATATCTGATTTATACGATTTAGCGTAGGCGTGAAAAAGCAGTCACACTATATATCAAACGTCTCATCCGATCTTAAACTTTTTGTCCGATTTAGCGTTGAAAAAGCAGTCACACTTAATATCAAACGTCTCATCCGATCTTAAACTTCTGCTTTTCGCCCGTCATCCATCATACATTGCCCTGCAACAAAAATGCTGAAATAATTGATTGCATAAATATATTTTAAATATAATTTCAATACATACAAATGTAACAGAAGTAGAATAATGTTAAATAAGTATTTGTGTTGCCTCCAAGTATTTTGAATCAGTGTTGGTTTCATTTTCTGCGTCCTTTTTTTTGATTTTGGAAGATATGTTTATTATATAATAGCATACTTCAGTATAATAAAGTACGTCCTGGGTGGTACGAGTTGCAAAATGTTGATAACCAATTGTGAACAGACGCAATCCAAATTTCACTGACTAGCAGTATAATTATTTTTTTAAATTATCATTTTTCTTATTACAATACATGACATATTCCTAAAATGGACTATTCAGTTAATATAACATACCATGCTGAATGATAAAGATGACCAAAGCTACTTGAACTTTTGGTCGTGTCACATACTTTATACACTACTGCGTCTGCACAAAAGGCAGCACAGAATATCAAACAAAGGAAAGGGGATTTTTAAACTTGAAACTATATATATTTGCTTCAAAATTAAAATCTGTACATCAAAGTAATAATTGTATACAGGAGTTATAGACAATCAACGAGTTGTGCGCTCTTACTATTTTCTGAAAAATGTGTTATGTTATTGGACTATGTGTATGCCTTATTGTGATAAATGTTTAAAGTTCAAATCATAGGGGTACATAATGTATTTACAAATTGCAGTGCGTCATATAATTTAATTTTAGCACTATATGACATACCTTTATGCTACATATTTGACCTCTGGTAACACCCTTATATATCGGACTCAATGTTTTCGCAGTATATGAAATGCTTTAAAGGGACTTGTGCCAATCGTCAGATTAACATCCCTACACATTCAGAGAAAGTGTAAATAAAAGTGTTGTTTTTTTTTCAATAAATTAATTTGAACATTCAATTCGTTTTAAGGATGTTAACATAAATTTTAATAGTTTAATAAAAACATTCTATGCATGTGAATGCACCATTACCTTTGCTTAAAAAATTCCCAATGACCAGCCCCCACTGCCTTCTTTCAACTTCCCTCGTCGATGTATAAACCTAGAAAAGAAGTTGTTTATTACTTTATATTAGCCTCATTATAGTTCATTCATTATATATCAAAAACTTGTTGCCTTTGTACTGCATTATTCTCTATAGAATGTTTGCAACAATTTCAAAAGCTTACCGATTGCATTCTAAAGATATGTGAGGGTAAACATACCATAGTAATGATATTTGCAGGTAACAAGCCACATTAAACAAGAGTAACTGATTTCTTCCGCAATCTGTATTTCATTGATCAACGTGACCTGAAATGGAGTTAATATAGAAAATATTTAATACTTAGCAACTTCATGTTCATAATAAACGTGTTAAAATAAAAAATAGAATGAAATGCGACAAAATAAGAAATAATATTTTTCACAAATTTTGCGAATTTTGACAAAAACAGGCTTCCGTACTTTTAGCAATTGTGCAGAATTCGGTTTACAGGTTGTCCAAAAATGTATTTACAATGATTTCGGTAAATGTCAACTGTCCATTTGTCTTTTATATGTAAATAAAAGTCTACAAAGAAGTATAAACAACTCAATAAGTCAATATATAACTTGTTGCATGTTGCCATGTGTTTGAAGAGGGCTCCTTCTTATAATCTTGTTTCAACTAGATTTCTGCTAAAACATCGGCACTATTAAGTATTGCTCAATATTGAAAAATATCAATTCACATCACTTAAAATACAAAACTTCTACTTACCGTCTTTATAACCTTAAATCACAGTTGATACCACATCGATCAGCAGAACTGTCAAACTGACTTTACCAGCCATGTTGTACTGTTGCACGTCACTTTATGACGTCATATTTATTGGAAAACCATGTATGGTGTACTTTATTTGACATCAGAAAAATTCGCATTTTTCGCCATTTTTAGCGTTTAATTTTAACACTTTCCCCATTGAGTTGAGACTTGAAAATAACACTTTGTATTAATTAGACATAGGAGAATACGACCCACACGGAATCAATTCTTTTGCAATTTTTTCTAGGTTAAAAATAGACCGACTGGAGTATTTGTAAACAGGCAACACTTGCCAAAAACTAAACGTAGCTTCTAAAATATGACTTACAATTCGTGTGTTTAAGCCATTACCCTGTCTTCGTCTCTTCCAACGATACTCCTATGGTTCTGCAAACACTCAGTCTTGTCGCCAAGATTGAATAAATTCGAGCGATGTCGCTGGCTCCGGCTTTTGTTTCTCTTTTTTTATATTTTCGATCACAGAAATGAGATGCATTGTTTGTAAACCAAAAGCGGATAAGCGCAGCGCGCATGCGCAGGCTGCATTCTGGTATACTAGTTGGGATCCCATTCACAATTTCTGACTAAAAATAACTCATTTCGCGTTTGAGACGCTTTCTAATTTTCAGGTTTTCAAATCGTCAAAAGTTGCATTTTATGGAAATTTGAGAGCACGGAAACAATTTGGTATTTATTTTTTTTTTTAAATTTGCAAATCCGAAACAATTTTTTTCAATTTTGTCAATTTATCAAAGTGTGAACAAGCCCCTTTAATATGGGTTCAACAGTTTATATTTACTTTTAACATGCGTTCAGCATTTAAAATTTTTTTTAAATATGTTTTAACTAAACAAGACTAGTACCATGTATTGCGTGTATTATTATTTAACGTCAGATACAAAATTAATGTTCGACCTAGAAATTAATAGCTTTTTAATCATTTATCATTTTATATCATAAACACCTTGATCCCAGCAATAAAACAAAGTTATTTTACTATTATATTCTGCAGCCAGTAGGTCCTGTAAAAAAAAGAAGGAGGTCCTGTATTTTTTCCCATTTTACATTACCTACTTTCCTGATAAAATTTGC